>NC_057401.1:3260860-3974303 GCF_019320065.1 Cervus canadensis
ACTGTGTACTAGTCTGAGTTCATAGTTACAAGAACAGATTATGACTTCCGCTCTTTTAAACAGGAAAAGAATTCATGAAGAGGTTGCTAGGAGCTCACAGAACTACTGGGAGGAATGGAGAACCACACTCCAAGCCACAGGGCCAAAAGGTTTGCCGTAAATCATGTCACCGTACGGGTCTAATGAAGACCTCACAATCATTGCCCCCGCCCAGCACCACAGCTCCACCACCAGGCTGGAGACGGTTCTGCAGGTCCCTTCTGCTCTGGGGAGTAGCCCCTGATCTCAAGGCCAGGTCAAGTGCATCTGACTGGCAGAGCCCGTGTCACATGTCATGACCTAGCTGCAAGGGAGGCTGGGAAAGGAGCTGTTGGCATTCTCAGCTCCTATTCTGGAAAAGGGCCTCTGCAGCCACCAAGACTCAGAGGAAGGGCATTCAGTAGCTGGATGGCCAAAGACACTGTCAAGTTGTTTTGTGTCCACAGCAGGGGGGCATTTAAGGCAAAGGGAACAGATCTTTCAAAGGCACAGAAAGCATGTGCCTGTCTTGGCTCAGAACAATGAGATGGACGCTGTGCTCCTTAGAGTATATATTTAGTGCTGAATTATGCCTCCAGAGTTGCTCTTTGGACAGCTTGCCTTTGCATGTCAGTGTCTTCTGTCTGCAAGGGCAGACTTTGTTCTTGACGGATCTCAGAAGGCCTGGAGGGGTGCCAAGCATTCCAGAAAGATTCAACTGCTCTAAGAGGAAAAAGGAGGTAACAGTAGTAGGACACAACCACAGTGCAGGATCCTTTTGTCCAAGGCTCAGCTCCCAGGAGAGGCAATTCACAAAGGATCCTGGCACATAAAACTGCCCTTTCAGAAGACAGCAGAGCCCTGCAATTCTTCTTAAAGGGCCAGCTGCTGCCTGCCGAGTCCTTTCACCCCAAAACCTTCTCCACCTGCTGAGAGCTCAGAGGGGTGGGGGTAATGTCTTCTCTAGGTCTTTCTCCCTCTCCTAGCCAATGACAACCTAGGATAGCCTTCACCCTTCAAATAGGAACTAGAAATCCTGCTCCAGGCTCTGATCCCAATAAAGTCACAATGAATGAGTGTCAGACAGTAGCAAGAGTGTAGCCGGAATCAGAGTTCCCTGTTGGAAAGGCACAAGGCTTCTCTGGCCAGAGCGGCGACCCATCCTGTCTGCACTCACTCTCCTGCCTTCGAGAGCAGCAGCTGTGGGAACCTATCCTCAGAGATGTTGAGGGGACATATTCCAGACAGGCCAGGGAAAGCAGAAGTGATGGAAGGATCTTGACCTCCCTTATTCCCACTCAGCCAAAGTGACCCCTCGTCCAGACCCCCTTTCTTCACTCCCAGATTGGAAATCTGTGTGGCAGCCCCAGCCTGACACCTACAGTCACTCTCTGCCCCTCCCTCTTTCAAATCCAAACAGCAGCTCCAGGATACCTCCCAGACACATCACCTCTCTCCAGAACAAGCCCAAAGGTTCCCTTAATGGGACCCTGGTCCCTAGTCTTACCCTCTCTAAAGTATTGCCCCAGGGTGATGGACAACATTTCTTGAGGTCCTAGTAAAATGCTCTTGCACAGGAAAGTACCCCTTTGTTCACCTTAAGGCTGCAGTTCTCCGTCTAATGCAGCTCTCACCCCCCCCCCCCCGCCCCCAGTTGACATTCGGCAAAGTCTGAAGACTTTTCCAGTTGTCACAACATGGGCCAGGGGGATGTTACTGGCATCTAGTAAGGAGATACCAGAGATACTGCTAAGCACCTACTAAGATACTGCTAAGCATCCTGCAATGCACCGAACAGCCCCCACAATGGAGGATTATCCAACACGCCAAATGCCAAGGGGGTCCAGGTTGAGAAACTCTACGTTAAGGTGAAGCTGCCCAACCCAGCTTCTGACAGCCCCTCTAATCCTCCCATGGTCCACCACAAAGGCTTGCCCACCACAGCTTCATTCACCTTGACCTCCATCCCTGAATGCCCTGTCTGTGTTCTTGTATATGATTTCAGGAGCACAGATGCCCCAGCCCCCAGCTCCCCTGCCTCAGTTCCTGAGGACCGGCTCCCTGCAGGCCTTAGAGTGCCTTGGCAATCCTCCCAGCAGAACCAGGGAGACACAAGTTCCGGTAACCCTCTCACCATTCAGACGGTTTCTCTTTCCCAAGAGACTGGAGAGGAGCCTTCACTGGTGCCAAGAGGGAGAGATGGGCAAGCGCCCCTCCCAGGAATCACTCTGCTTTGGAGGAAAAAACATGCTAAATAGCAACAAGGCTTCAGTCACACCTCCTGCCCCAGGGCCCCGTGTCACACTTCTTGCCAGGAAGGTTAGCCAAGGTTGGGGCCCACATGGCTGTATTTCAGTTCAGTGGAGGGAACTGGGACAAAGATGGCCTGAGCCATTGTCTGGTTCAACATGCTCCTGGCCACTGCTCCCCTTCAGGCTGAGTACCCTAGCCAAATGGCCGACCCCTGGCCAGACCTTTCTGCCTCTGTGCCTGTGCTCACACTGGCCTCCCTCTCTGGAAGGTGTTTCCCCTGCTAACTCTACATGCCCAGGCCCCCTTTTAGCTGCTGCCCGGGAAGCATCCTTTATCCCACTGTTAGAACAATTCAAAGAATTGATGCATTCAAATTGTGGGGCTGGAGAAGACTCTTGAGAGTCCCTTAGACAGCAAGGGGGTCAAATCAGTCCATCCTAAAGGAAATCAATCCTGAATATTCACTGGAAGGACTATTACTGAAGCTGGAGCTCCAATACTTCGGCTGCCTGATGCAAAGAGCCAACTCAATGGAAAAAGACCCTGATGATGCTGGGAAAGATTAAAGGCAAAAGGAGAGGGGGGTGTGCAGCAGAGGATGAGGTGGTTAGATAGGGTCACCAACTCAATGGACGTGAATTTGAGCAAACTCCAGAAGCTAGCAGAGGACAGATGAGCCTAGCATGTGGGGTCCAGTCGGATCTGACTTAGCAACTAAAGAACAACAGGAACCATCATAGCATTTTGAAACATATTTCCAGTTGGTTTCTAGTCCTAAATTCTTCATACTAATGGATAGTGACTTTCCCAAGGGCAGTAGATCACTATTCCTCTTGAAACCCTCAGTGCCTGGCACAGGGCTGAGCCCCAGTAAATGAACAGCTAACGGAATAAATAAGCCATCTCTGCCATGATCTCTCTTCCTCTTTGCTTTCTCACAGGTTGTTCCTTCAGTCTGGAACACCCTTCCCACCACCCATTGCATGGCCCATCTCCCCACACTAGGACGTCACTCCAATATGGCTTCACAGAGTCACTTCACCCAAGAGGCAGTCCCGATCCCAGGCCCTGGTGTGTGCCCTGCCATATGGGCCAATAACAGCTGTCATCTTTTCTCACAGCCTTTCCCAGGCTTCTGCAGATGCTCTTCTAAGCAGCCTCTGCTTAACCAACTCCTGGATTGAGAGATGCTCTCCACTCCTCCTTCTGTAAGAAACACAATTGATGTCCAGAGCAAACTGCCAGGAAACAGTGCCCTTCACTTTAGGCTGCCGTCCTGACACTTATTCCACTTCTCTTCATCCTATCTAGCAGGGCCCACATGCCTTTAAGAGGTTGAAGACGCCAGTCACCTGCTTTCCTAGTCTGCTCTGCAGGGTCATAGGCACAATCCTGGCCAATGTGAGCAGAGCAAGTGTTGGCTGGGGGCTTCTGGGAAAAGTTTCCTCTCCCTCTTCTTTGCTGGGTGAAGTTGTGGGTGCATGAAACTACTGCCAGATGTGGGAGCGATTCTGTACCATGAGATGTTACTAATCCTCTGCAGATGGTAGCGAGAAATCTCTGTGACCTGAGGACACTGCTGGGCCACTGAGCAGCTCAGGGACTCCCTGACTCCAGGCTCCTTCTTATGTGAGATAATACATGTTTTCACTATTTAACCCAGTGGTTTTCACACTGCGGGCTGTACCCCTTAATAAGGCGTGGGATTATTTTAGTAGGTCATGGCCAGCATTTTCTTTTAATGGGATAGAAAAGAATCAACTAGAATAGAAAACATTAGATAGCATCCCACAAAGTAAAGGTAAGTCATGTTTTTGAAAATGTGTTTCAGTTCATATTCTATGCATGTATATGTGTGGGTACACTGAGTGACAATGAAAAATGTGTTTTCTTACTATGTACTGAAGGATTATTAAAAGCAAAACTGAAAAGCTAGTTTTAGTGAGAGTCTGTTACTTGCAGCCAAATGCATCATATCCCATTCAACCACTCTTTAGCATGCCTGCGAACTTCTCCTTACAACTTGAGTTGTTTGTTGAATATGGATGGAGGTAAGAAAATTCCACAATTGGAGACAATACCACGAAATTCTAGAAGGATTATATACTTGTATTAATTCAAAATATATTGCTTCTCATTTAAAAAAAAAAGTGTTTTAATGAAAAAAATTATAGAACTCCAGTCTGCAAATTCAGATCCCCCTAAAAAGACTCTCCTACATCAAAACATTGGCAAATGAGCATATATGTATATGATTTGGGCTAAAACAAAATGTTGATGGCATATACATATCACTTTGATACCATAATTTCTTATGGTAATCAAGCCTTTTTTTCATTGACTGGGTACCATTCTCTATCACATTGCACAGGGAGCTTCTAGAATATTGTTTAATATCTATATTCTATAATTGATCATAAACCATGAGAGCAGAAAACATGACCATTCTGTTCATCACTTTATGCCCAAACACAGTACCAAGTACACAGGAAATCCTTAATAGGTATTGTTTCAGTGGATAAATAACTTAACAAATGAACAAACAAAACCATTGATTTATTTTATTGGTTCATTTGATCCCCCACAAAAGCCTTGTGAGATAGAGAGGGCTTATATATTTTTATTCTAATATTGGTGATGAATTAATTGCGGTTCACAAGAGCTAACTGCCTTAAGCCACACACCAGTACTGAGAGCCAAGTTAAGGCCCCAGAACTCTTAACTCATGGGGTTACTCAGCTGCAAGAGGGTTATGATGTGAGGCCATCCCATTACCAGAGATCCTTCCTTACATTCCACTTCCAGTGCTTTGATTTTGTGATTTATTCAGAATGCTGAAGAGAATTCTTTTGTTTTGTGAGTCCTGTTAACATTTGGAGGGTTATTGGTGAAGTTTTATTAGGGAATTGGCTCTTTTAAGTGGGAGCCTACAGCCAGAGGCCAACATTTGTTCCCCCCAAAGGGAATGTTTCCAATTTTATAATAGCAGTTGACGGGAAAAGATTGTTTCTGACAGAAATTCACTTTACAGTTGACTTTGTTGGGTCACATCTATTCAGTCAAGTAAAAGATTCCTGATCCTGAATAGTCAACCAGTCACTATTAAAAATCTTTATATCTTTGGTTTAGCTTATGCTTCAGTTTCCTTGAGCATCTACTCTTTTTTATTCTAGGACATGCATGGTTGCTTATAAAAGAACACATATAAAGTCTTCTTATTCAGGACTTCCCAGGTGGTCCAGTGGTAAAGAATCTGCCTTCCAAAGCAGGGGATGCTGGTTCAATCCATGGTTGGGGAACTAAGATCCCACATGCCAGGGTGCAACTAAGCCCATGTGCCACAACGAAGACCTGATGCAACCAAAGAAACTAAAAACATTTTTAAGTCTTCTTTTTCATGTGTGTGTGCTCTATGCTCAAAAATGTGGAAAGGGGCTGGCATGAGGGAGTCTTCTTGGGTGTGGAGCAAGTTCTAGATCTTGATCTAGGTAGTGGTTTCCCAGTGTGCGCATGAAAAGGTCAAGTCCTTTAAGACCTGAGTACTTTGCTGTATAAGATATACTTTAAAAGTTTTTTTTTTAATATGCCTGGTTTTAATTTTATAAAGAGCTAGAACATGGAGAATGGAACTAGCACGTCCTAGAGCAAACCAGTTCAAGTTTACAAACATTTATTAAGTGCTTACTGTGTACAGGGCTTCCCAGTGGCAAAGTGGTAAAGAATCTGCCCGCCGATACAGGAGACACAAAAGCCATGGGTTTGATCCCTGGGTCGGGAAGATTCCCTGGAGAAGAAAATGGCAACCCACTTCAGTATTCTTGCCTGGAAAATTCCGTGGACAGAGGAGCCTGGAGGGCTATAGTCCATGGGCTCAAAAGAGTCAGACACGACTGGGTGACTGAGCACACATACTAGGTACAAGGCAGGGTGCCAGACCCTGGATGAGACAGATTACAGTGATCACACTAATCGTAAATAGTCCTTGACACAAGGTGGGTCCTCAAGAAACAGCTGTGAAATTAATCTATGAGTTAATTAATAGCTAGCACAGAGGAGTTTCCCCCCCGGTGGCATTAGTGGTAAAGAACCCGCCTGCCAAGGCAGGTGATAAAAGAGATGTGGGTTTGATTCCTGGGTCACGAAGATCCCCTGGAGGAGGGCATGGCAACCCACTCCAGTATTTATGCCTGGAAAATCCCATGGACAGAGGAGCTTGGCATGCTACAGTCCATGCGGTCACAAAGAGTCAAACATGACTGAGGCGACTTAGCATGCATGCACACACGCACGCACGCACAGAGGAGTTAGTTTAAAAAGGGAACAGAGATGCACTGTCCTCTGATCCAGGAAGAAGGAAGACAAAACTGAATGAGCATACTGGTCCATGGAGATGATCAATCCCCATATAAATAGTTGGTTTTGATTCGAGAACATCAGCAGTCAGTCATTTCTGTGGAAAAGATTGACTTGTACCTGCTCTGTTCCACACCTCAAGCCAGACAATGGCGACAGCAAGCTGTTCACTGCGGGAAATGAGAAGAGAGAAATCTGAGGTTGCTCCTGTAGGGCATGAGGAAGTTATTGGACACCTCTCCAAGGAAGGGTGGGAAAGAGCAGAAATAAGAACTCAGAAGGCTGAGCAGGAAGTGAGAAGGGCAGACATCGAACCACAGTCATAGACTTCTCTTTTGAAAAATTTGTACGAGAAGCAGAAAAATATTAGACAGTACCTGAAAATGGACAATGAGACAAAGATTATTTTATAATAAGCAGACTTGACCATGTATGTAGACTGAGGAGAAAGACTAAAGGATTGAAAACATTGGGGAGAAGTGAGGCAATGGCTGCTGAATTAAAGTGTTGAATAGGGACTTCCCTGGTGGTCCCGTGGTTAAGAATCTGCCTGTCCAAATTCTCTACTGCTGAACCCCCAGGGAAGTCCTCTGGAGGTCCGGATGGAAGTCGAGGTTCATGGCCAATTGAGCTTTGCAGTCCTTGAACATTGTTGAAAGAGATTGCCCGAGAAACAAGTCAGTGGAGACTGAATCCCTCAAGTTGCAGCTCTCTGAGAATTCTTGTTAAGAATGGCTTCAGACCGCAGAATCTCCTTTGAAGGTGAACCATCCAGGAGGGATCCTGGGTCAGAAAATTCACCCACCCAAGGATCTGCCATCCAGGAGGAAGAGGGGATCCCTGAGTTCCCCAGCACTCAGCTCAACTTACTTCAAGACAGCAATAATTCAAGTGCAAGACAAGAACTGCAAAGACTCTATCACTTATTTCACTCATGGCTGCAGCCAGAAAAACACAGCAAGGATGAAATAATTTCTTGTCTGGTCCTGGAACAGTTTATGATCAATGGGCACTGCAGTGACAGGTCCATTTTACAGGAGAAATGGAATGCAAGTGGCAGAAACCTGGAGAAACTCATGGAGGATCTGACGGACGATGGCATGAAGACACCCGGCTTAGTCCACGTCCACATGCAGGGACAGGAAGCCCTCTTTTGTGAGAATATGCCCTTAAGACAAGTTATCATTCACTTCACAAAACAGTTGTCGACAGGAACCCCAACAAGAGAGAATGCGGGGACAACCTCCTGGACTCCTCAAGATATGTCCCTGGAAACAGGACAAAAAAATGAAGATAAAGAAAATGATGACAACTTTTCTGTGAAAACTCATCAAGTAAGTGACAGCATTACTGGTCCAAGCAATCAAATACCTTCCCTACTCATTGTCCAAGAAGAGAACAGTCCGAGGCTGGAAGAAGGAGGTGTTTCTCTGGAGAATCCACGAAGCTCCAGAAGAGGAGCAGGCCCAGGCCCCTCCAGGCCCCAGGACGGATCCCTCAAAGGACCCTCTACTCAAGATGTCCTCATGGAAGTGGAAGCAGACCAGGTCACCCCTGAGCCTGTTTCTACCCACCAGAGCTCTGAGGGGACTTCTGCATGTGGGGAACACCGGGAAAGATCCCATAGAGCCCCAGAAGTATACAGATGTGAGAGGTGTCCCAAGACCTTCAGGCATTCCTCTCGGTTCAGAGTTCACCAGAAAAGACACAATAATGAGAGGACATGTGTTTGTGCCGAGTGTGGCAAAGGCTTCTTCCAGGCTTCAGACCTCCATGTGCATCAGAGGATTCACACAGGAGAGAAGCCCTTCGCGTGCAGCACATGTGAAATGGCCTTCACCCACAAAACCAACCTTCGGGCTCATGAGAGAACCCACACGGGAGAGAAGCCCTACGAGTGTTCCCTCTGCCAGAGATGCTTCCGCCAGTCCTCCACCTACCACCGCCATCTTAGGTTTCACCAGAAAACTACCCTCAAAAGTGCTCCACACTAAATTAATCTTCCTTGGCTACGGCCCCAATGTGTAATGGATATAAATATGTATGTGAATATGTAGATTTCCATAGTATTTCTCCATTTAGATTATACTTTATAAAAATAATTAAAAGAAAAAGAAAAAAAGTGGGGGCTTTCCTGACAGTCCAGTGGTTTGGACTCTGTGCTTCCACTAGAGGACATGGGTTCCACCCCTGGTCAGGGAACTAAGATCCCAAATGCTGCACCATGCCACCCAAAAAAAGTACAAATTAAAAAATAGGGAAAAAAAAAAAAGGAAGAGAAATAAAAAAATGTTAAATAGAAAAAAAAAAAAAAAAAAAAAAGAATCTGCCTGTCAATGCAGAGGACACGGGTCTGATTCCTGGTCCAGGAATCAGGTCCACATGCCTTGGAGCAACTAAGACTGCAACTACTAAGTCTACTGAAGAGTCTGTGAGCCGCAATGAAGAGCCTATGTGCTGAGACCCAACTCAGCCAGATAAATAAATTAAACAAATAAAGTGTTGGATGAAATGGGAGAAGAAGGGGAGGAAGAGCCTTTTGGAAAGGTTTCTGTCAGCTCTCAGCAATTGCAACAGACTCCTCAGTGGATCCCTGTTCTCACTCCCACCTCTCCTGTTCCTGCTTCCCACGCAGCCATGGTGATCTTCCTGAAATGCAAATCTAATCACGCAACATTCCTATTTACAGCCGCCAAAACCTTCTTAATCCACGTACAAAACTCCTTGCCATAAGCCCTGCACTGGATGACTCCAACCTCCTTCTCTAAGCTCATGTCTCCAGTTCCCCCTTCCTCACTTCGAACCACCATGCTGGCCCATCCTCAGCTCCTGCCACAGGCCCATTTCCTTCCTGCCTCGAGACTCCTGCACATGCCAGTCTCTCTTTCTTAAATGCTGCTCTCCCCCAACCTCACATGGTTGCCTCATTCTTATCTTTTGGGCCTTAGGATTCTGGTCACCAGTTCTGATGTGTGGCACACCAGCTAGGTGTGGTACAATTCAACTCGATTCTGACCGTATCAACCCAGAGGTAGATAGTGTCAGAACCCACAGGTTAAGGGCTCAGTCCTACAAAACTGCCCCCTCCTACACACACACCACAGATGTCAATTGCAAGCCCAGGTTGTTAACCTGTGCTTCTGACTCACTGGCTTCAGATGGAAGATTTTCATGACCCCCTCCTTGAGTTTGATTAATTGGCTAGAATAGCTCATAGAGAAATATATTGCTTACTTACTGGATTACTAGTTTATCATAAATGGATAAAACACAGGAACAGTCAGATGGAAGAGATGCACAGGACAAGGTATGGGGAAGGAATACGGAGATTCTATGTCCCCTCCTATGTCCATAGCTCTCACTTCTTCACATGTTCACCAGCCTGGAAGCTCTCCAAACCTGACAGGCTGGGCTTTTACGGAGGCTTCATTACATAGGCATGATTGATTAAGTCACTGACTGCTGCATGAGTCACGCAGTCATGTCCAACTGGCTGTGACTCCAAGGACTGTAGCCCTCCACACTTCCCTGCCCACAGGATCTTTCAGGCAAGAATACTGGAATGGGTTGCCATTTCCCTTCCAGGGGGCCTTCCCGGCCCAGGGATCAAACCCGTGTCTCCCGTGTCCCCTGCGCTGCTGGAGGGTTCCTTACCGGCTGAGCTGTCACCAGCCACTGGTAGCTGAACTCAGTCTCCATCCCGTCCCCCCTCTCTGGGACTCAGGCTGGGAGGGGTGCAACTGAAAATCCCAACCCCATGAATTGGGGTTCCCCTAGTGGCCACCAGTTCCTCTAGTGGCCAGTGCCCATTCTTAGGTGATCTAGTTCAGTCACTCAGTTGTGTCTGACTCTTTGAGACCCCATGCCAGGCTTCCCTGTCCATCACCAACTCCCAGAGCTTGCTCAAACTCATGTCCATCAACTCGGTGATGCCATCCAACCATCTCATCCTCTGTCATCCCCTTCTCTTCCTGCCTTCAATCTTTTCCAGCATCAGGGTCTTTTCCAATGAGTCAGTTCTTCACATCAAGTGGCCAAAGTATTGGCATAAGACCTTCCAAAGAATATTCAGGACTGATTTCCTTAAGGATGGACTGGTTGGATCTCCTTGCAGTCGAAGGGACTCTCAAGAGTCTTCTCTAACACCACAGTTCAAAAGCATCAATTCTTTGGTGCTCAGCTTTCTTTATAATTCACCTATCACATCCATACTTGACTACCAGAAAAACCATAGCTTTGACTAGACAGACCTTGGTTGGCAAAGTAATGTCTCTGCTTTTTAATATGCTGTCTAGGAAGGTGATAGCTTTTCTTCCAAGAAGCAAGTGTCTTTTAATTTCATGGCTGCAGTCACCATCTGCAATGATTTTGGAGCCCAAGAAAGTAATATCTCTCACTGTTTCCATTCAGTTCAGTTCAGTTCAGTTGCTCAGTCATTTCTGACTCATTGCGACCCCATGGACTGTAGCATGCCAGGCCTCCCTGTCCATCACCACCTCCCAGAGTTTACTCAAACTCGTGTCCATTGAGTTGGTGATGCCATCCAGCCATCTCATCCTGTATCCCCTTCTCCTCCCGCCTTCAGTGTTTCCCATCATAAGGATCTTTTCAAAAGAGTCAATTCTTCGCATTGGGTGGCCAAAGTATTGGACTTGCAGCTTCAGCATCAGTCCTTCCAATGAACACCCAGGACTGATTTCCTTTAGGATGGACTGGTTGGATCTCCTTGAAATCCAAGGGACTCTCAAGAGTCTTCTCCAACACCACAGTTCAAAAGCATCAATTCATCTGCACTCAGCTTTCTTTATAGTCCAACTCTCACATCTATACATGACTATTGGAAAAACCATAGCTTTGACTAGATAGACCTTGTTGGGAAAGTAATGTCTCTGCTTTTTAATATGCTGTCTAGGTTGGTCATAACTTTTCTTCCAAGGAGCAAGTGTCTTTTAATTTCATGGCTGCAGTCACCATCAGCAGTGATTTTGGAGCCCCAAACATAAAATCTGTCACTGTGTCCACTGTTTCCCCATCTATTTGCCATGAAGTGATGGGACTGGATGCCATGATTTTAGTTTTCTGAATGTTGAGCTTTAAGCCAACTTTTTCACTCTCCTCTTTCACTTTCATCAAGAAGCTCTTTAGTTCTTCTTCACTTTCTGCCATAAGGGTGGTGTCATCTGCATATCTAAGGTTATTGATATTTTTCCTGGCAATCTTGATTTCAGCTTGTGCTTCCTCCATCCCAGTGTTTCTCATGATGTACTCTGCATATAAGTTAAATAAGCAGGGTGACAATATACAGCCCTAATGTAGTCCTTTCCCGATTTGGAACCAGTCTGTTTTTCCATGTCCAGTTCTAACTGTTGCTTCTTGACCTGCATACAGATTTCTCAGGAGGCAGGTCAGGTGGTCTGGTATGCCCATCTCTTTAAGAATTTTCCAGAGTTTGTTGTGGCCCACACAGTCAAAAGCTTTGGCGTAGTCAATAAAGCAGAAGTAGATATTTTTCTGGAACTCTCTTGTGTTTTCGATGATCCAACGGATGTTGGCAATTTGATCTCTGGTTCCTCTGCCTTTTCTAAACCCAGCTTGAACATCTGGAAGTTCACAGTTCACGTATTGTTGAAGCCTGGCTTGGAGAATTTTGAGCATTACTTTGCTAGCACGTGAGATGAGTGCAATCATGCGGTAGTTTGAGCATTCTTTGGCATCTCCTTTCTTTGGGATTGGAATGAAAACTGACCTTTTCCAGTCCTGTGGCCACTGCTGAGTTTTCCAAATTTGCTGGCATACTGAGTGCAGCACTTTCACAGCATCATCTTTTAGGATTTGAAATAACTCAACTGTAATTCCATCACCTCCCCTAGCTTTGTTTGTAGTGATGCTTCCTAAGGCCCATTTGAATTCACATTCCAGGATGTCTGGCTCTAGGTGAGTGATTATACCATCGTGATTATCTGGGTCATGAAGATCTTTTTTGTATAGTTCTTCTGGGTATTCTTGCCATCTCTTCTTAATATCTTCTGCTTCTGTTAGGTCCCTACCATTTTTGTCCTTTATTGAGCCCATCTTTGCATGAAATATTCCCTTGGTATCTAATTTTCTTGAAGAGATCTCTAGTCTTTCCCACTCTATTGTTTTCCTCTATTTCTTTGCATTGATTGCTGAGGAAGGCTTTCTTATCTCTCCTTGCTTTTCTTTGGAACTCTGCATTCAGTTGGGTGTATCTTTCCTTTTTCCCTTTGCCTTTCACTTCTCTTCTATTCATAGCTATTTGTAAGGGCTCCTCAGACAACCATTTGGTCTTTCTGCTTTTCTTTTCCTTGGGGATAGTCTTGATTCCTGTCTCCTGTACAATGTCACGAACCTCTGTCCATAGTTCTTCAGGCACTCTATCAGATCTAATCCCTTGAATTTATTTGTCACTTCCACTGTATAATCATAAGGGATTTGATTTAGGTCATACTTGAATGGTCTAGCGGTTTTCCCTACTTTCTTCAATTTAAGTCTGAATTTGGCAATAAGGAGTTCATGGTCTGAGCCACAGTCAGCTCCCGGTCTTGTTTTTGCTGACTGTATAGAGCTTCTCCATCTTTGCCTGTAAAGAATATAATCAATCTGACTCTGGTGACGTCCATGTGTAGAGTCTTCTCTTGTGTTGTTGGAAGAGGGTGTTTGCTATGACCATTGTGTTCTCTTCGCAAAACTCTATTCACCTTTGCCCTGCTTCATTCCGTACTCCAAGGCCAAATTTCCCTGTTACTCCAAGCATTTCTTGACTTCCTACTTTTGCATTCCAGACCCCTATAATGAAAAGGACATCTTTTTTGGTTTTTGATTAACACCCAAAAGGTCTTATAGGTCTCCATAGAACCATTCAACTTCAGCTTCTTCAGCATTACTGCTTGGAGCATAGACTTGTATGACTGTGATAACCGAATGATTTGCCTTGGAAATGAACAGAGATCATTCTGTCGTTTTTGAGATTGCATTCAAATACTGCATTTTGGACTCTTTTGTTGACTATGATGGCTACTCCATTTCTTCTAGGGAATTCTTGCCCACAGTAGTAGATATAATGGTCATCTGAGTTAAATTCACCCATTCCAGTCCATTTCAGTTCACTGATTCCTAAAATGTCGATGTTCACTCTTGCCATCTCCTGTTTGACCACTTCCAATTTGCCTTGATTCATGGACATAACATTCCAGGTTCCTATGCAATATTGCTCTTTACAGCATTGGACTTTACTTCCATCACTAGTCACATCCACAACTGGGTGTTGTTTTTGCTTTGGCTCCATTGTTTCCCACCTATTTGTCATGAAGAGACAGGACTGGATGCCATGATCTTTGTTTTTTGAATGTTGAGTTTAAGCCAGCTTTTTCACTCTCCACTTTCACTTTCATCAAGAGGCTCTTTAGCTCCTCTTCGCTTTCTGCCATAAGGGTGGTGTCATCTGCATATCTGAGGTTATTGATATTTCTCTCAGCAATCTTGATTCCAGCTTGTGCTTTGTCCAGCCGGCATTTCTCATGATGTACTCTGCAAGTAAGTTAAACAAGCAGGGTGACAATATACAGCCTTGACAATAAACAAAATGAAAACCACAATCACAGAAAAGTAACCAAACTGATCGCGTGGATCACAGCCTCATCTAACTCAATGAACAATGAGCCATGTTGTGTAGGGCCATCCAAGACAGACAGGTCATGGTGGAGAGTTCTGATAAACGTGGTCCACTGGAGAAGGGAATGGCAAGCCACTTCAGCATTCTTGCCTTGAGAACCTCATGCACTGTATGAAAAGGTGATCTAGGGGCATTCCGAAAGTCACCTCATTAACATAACAGAAGATACGTTTATTGTTCTCATCACTTAGGAAATTCTAAGGGTTTCAGGAGTTCTGTGCCAAGCATGTGGTCCAAGGCCAAATACCTATTTCTTATTATAAATCACAATATCACAGGACTCAACTAAAATGTTATCTTCCCAGCAATGACCTCCATAACTAACCGCTGTAAAGTAAGCTTCCTAAGGCCTCCTTGGTAGGATGTTGTAAGTAGAGACAGGCTACAGTTTTTACTGCAACAAAAACCAACAAATGGGTAATGTACAAAAATCATCTTAAAGACACTGTAGAACTGTGAAAGCAAAGAGGACTGGATGAGCTAAGTTCTTAATTAGGAAGAGCCCTTTCTATGTGATTGAGGTGGCCAGCCACTTTCTTACCTGGGGATATTGACAAATATGGGCATTGGTTATGGATTAGGTTTTCCATTGGCAAAGAGAAATGAAAAAACAGTGAAATTGTTTTGAATCCTACTAAAACAATTTAAATGTAAATTCTAGTCTATTAACACTTCTGGAATGATTGAGTAAGGGACTTCAAAAATCTGCTACACTAAAAAAGCAATAAGAACACTGGCAAAGATTGTCAAAACTAACATTTCCAGAACTCTGGAAATTACCAAAGTCTTGCAATAATCCAAGAAGAGAATCTTGAAAGCAGAAAGAAAGCAATGACACATCCTGAACAAGGAATCCTTAATGAGTTGAACAGATGAGTTCCTATTAGAATCTATGGAACCAGAAGATATGAGAAATGCGATAATATATTTAAAGTGCTTAAGGAAAAAAACTGACCAACAACCAAGAATTCTATATTTGGCACAAATATTTAAAAACAAGGGGCAAATTAAGGAATTCCCATATAAACAAAAGTATAAGGAGTTTGTTACTACTAGGGCCTTTCCTGCAAGAAATGTCCTTTAGGTTGAAATGAAAGGTAACTAGATAGTAACTTGAAGCTATAAAAAAGGTCAATAATAAAGATAAATATTAATACAATAACAAATATAAAACCCAGTATTGTATTTTCATTTGTAAGTCCATTTATTTCCTACAGGATTTGAAAATAAAGACATAAAAAATAATTAATAAATCTATGTTATTGGGAAGACAATGAATAAAGATGTAATTTGTGACAACATAGTGTGTGGGGAATAGTGGAGAGTGCTACTAGATATAAAAAAGGAATTCAGCAAAGTTGCAGGGTATAAGATCAACATGCAAAAATCAGTTACGTTTCGATACACTTCCAGTATATAATATGAAAAGGAAATTAAGAAAACATTTAAAACAGCATCTAAAAGAATAAAATATCTAGGAATAAATCTAACATAATGGGTGAAAGTCTTGTATACTGAAAACACAAAATATTGTTGAAAGAAATTAAAGGAGACCTGCAGAGACATTACTTTGCCAACAAAAGTCCATCTAGTCAAGGCTATGGTTTTTCCAGTGGTCATGTATGGATGTGAGAGTTGGACTATAAAGAAAGCTGAGCACCAAAGAATTGATGCTTTTGAACTGTGGTGTTGGAGAAGACTCTTGAGAGTCCTTTGGACTGCAAGGAGATCCAACCCAGTTCATCCTAAAGGAGATCAGTCCTGGATGTTCATTGGAAGGACTGATGCTGAAGCTGAAACTCCAGTACTTTGGCCACCTGATGGGGGGAGCTGACTCACTGGAAAAGACCCTGATGCTGGAAGGGATTGGGGGCAGGAGGAGAAGGGGACGACGGAGGATGAGATGGCTGGATGGCATCACCGACTCGATGGACATGGGTTTGGGTGGACTCTGGGGGTTGGTGATGGACAGGGAGACCTGGCGGGCTGTGGTCCATGGGGTCGCGAAGAGTCGGACACGACTGAGCTGAACTGCACTGCACTGCAGCATGCCAGGCTTCCCGGCCCCAGTGAGCGGACCAGTCTCTCAACTGGAAATCCTAGAGGACTGTGCCCTGGGAGCAGGAGGAAACCAGAGTTGTATGGAGTCTTCCCAAAACTGCAACCCAGACTCAGCTCAGTTTGATTAGGTTAAGACGATTAGTATCTATCAATCGAGGAAAAGATGACTAAACCTTCTCTGAAGAAAGACAACGTCACCTGGACACTTACAACTTTTTAAGCATAATGTCTGATGTTTAATCAAAAGCTACTCAGTACGCCAACAGACAAGATCATATGACTAAAACAAAGTTTTAAAAAAATAGAAACCTGGTATGAACCAATACATTTCCCTTTGTTTAAACCATTTTGAAGTGGAGTTCTGTCAGACACCATAGAAATATTGTTATCTAATAAACTCAGAGGCCTTCATTGCCCTTTCCAGTCCATTAACATCATGGTACCCACAGCAAAATTTATACCACAGTTTTCCCTTCTACTTTATCCAAGTTTGAACTAGACAGAACACTTAAGACCAAAAGGTTCTGATTTTATTCTGATTTTTCACTAAGACCCAATACTGGGTTCCATAACAAAAGTTGTTATAGATTTACATTCCCTGTCTTTTAGCAGCATTAGCAATCATGGCTATCAATCTGTGTGGCGCTTTCTAATTTACGAAACACTTCACAAACATCACCAAGAGTCACGGGAGTATTTAAAGTAAATATATTAGCTACTCTATTGGTAGATGACTAAACCTGAGTATATGGTTATATCTTGGGTGAAGATGAAAAAGCTAAAGGCTAGAGAGTTTAATGACTTTCCTAAGGTCACACTGAAGTAAGTGGCAGAGTGGTGTCTTGAACCTAAGCTTCCTGACTCCATGGACAATGGGTCCAGTAGCCCTGCATTCTAGTCCTATTTCTAGTATTCATTGGCTGTAACTTTGAGACAGTCACTTAAACTCTCTGTGCCTCAGCATGTATCTGATGTGCAAGGCTATATGTGTTGCCCTTGACCTTTCCTAACATTTTTCTAAATGCATCTAGTCCATATCCCCAAATTTAAGAACAAAAAGAACTTACTATGAGGTTCCTGGATTCCCATTGAGGTGGATCCATTCACGCCATGGAATTATGAATAAATTTTGTGTGAATGTACATTTTGTCAGGGCACATCAGAGCTCTATGACTCCAAAAGTTTAAGAATCTTGTCTTAGTGCCATGCTGGATGAGCAGCTACATACAACATGCCTTAACACGTTTCCTCCTCTCTGGTTGGATTTGCAATTGAACATGAACTTTCAAGGCCTAACCCAAGGCAACGATAAAAGTCAGTTACAGACATCAGGGCAGGGCCATTTCAAAGGACAGTTTAGGGTGGAAAGCTTTTGCTTCCCTCAATAAAAATAACACTCATAATGATAGTGCCTCTAGCACTTATCACTGATACCTCTATTTGGGCTTTGAGTTTCATTAATAATTCTGTCTTTAAGAAGGGAACAGATGTAATGATACCACGTGGCATGGTTCCATGCAGTTCAGGTTCAACAGTGAGTGCCTCGACCCTTCTTTTCTTTTCTTCAGAGGATTTGAAATTGGGAGTTTCTGAAATTTAGACTGTGATCCATGTGGGTTTCTTATTCCGCTCTGGGGTGGAATCAGTGCAGTGAGAAGGTGACAGAGTTCTAAGCACATTTCTTCCCCACACCCCTTTCCTGTCTTCTAAAGCCCAGACTCAACAGGCAGCCCACGCATCACCCCTCCCAAGACAGCATTCCCAAGGCACAGAGGGATAGCAGAAGTAGCCAGGATCCACAGCATGGTG
This sequence comes from Cervus canadensis, assembly GCF_019320065.1. Taxonomy (NCBI): domain Eukaryota; kingdom Metazoa; phylum Chordata; class Mammalia; order Artiodactyla; family Cervidae; genus Cervus; species Cervus canadensis. The sequence goes on from NC_057401.1 coordinate 3,279,048, forward strand.
TTAACAAATCACATTTTCTTAATAACATACTGTCCCCTCAGTCACATGCATGTATGTGGCATGCTGGAGATTACTAACCAAGTGCAGCTGGCCTCCAGCTGATGGCCAGGACACACATGTGTGAGTGCATGTGCACGCACGCGCGCACACACACACACACACACACACATTTAGAGGATGCCTGCTGCCAATTTCTTGCCTGGCAAACCAGAAATATTCAGTGGTTTATAAATAAGATCCCAATCCATCTTGGGACACTTCTCAGGTTCAGGCCCATCTGGGTCAGGGGCTCACAGGGCTCTGAGCTCCTCTCCATTCACACCCATACTCCACCCCAGCACGCCTTCCACTTCCCATAATGCACAGAGAACGTGTCAGCGCCAGAGAAACATCTGAACTGGACAATTTCACAGGCTGCATCAGTGGTGTCTTGATTTGTTCTTTTTTTCTCTCATGTTATTGAAATGTTATTTTTTTTTCCACTCACATACTACCACCTCTCACCCCTCCCAAATCAACCTGTTGGAAAAGATGTTTATTTTGCTTTTTCCTTGGCAAAATTTAATATCAGACAAGTGCATCTCTGATGCAGACAGTATATTCCTGGGGCATCCACTTGAGATTCTGGTTAATTAGAATTACAAATTTGTCATGCAATCCTGACATCATGTTTATGTCCTTTTGGCCTTGCCAGCAGTTGCTAGGATTGTTGTGGCCGGAGGGGGGGGGGTCGCTTTTCTCAGCTATAAGTTAGGATTTCATAAATAATTGGCAGTGCCTTAAAAGAAGCCTGCTCTTTACCATGAGATAATGTATGTTTTCTTTCTACTTTCTTGGAGTGGGTCGTATTGGGAGCCACCCAAGTTCACTTTTAAATCATTTCTCTGCATGCCAGACGCAGCTTTTGAAGTCGTCTGTCCCAGCCCCCAGGGAAGCCAGGGCCCTGGCCTCTACCCGTGGCCCCACTATGTGCCCCGCCGCCCATAACAGGAAGTGTGTCAGAGCAGGGTGGGCATGGGGTGGGTGGGGCGGGCCCACAGGGCTCCGTTCCCCCAGACGGAAAATCCTCTGACGTGGCCTCAGTGTGCGCGTCTGGAGCTCCAGCAGGTCAGATGTCACCGCTGCCTCCAAGTCTCAACACCCCTTTGTGTCCGCCCCGCTGGCCTTCAGATGTAGCACATGGCGTAACAGCAGGCCTTTTCAAAGTGCAGGCCACAGGAAATCACATCTGAAGTGCCTGGCATGGAGGGTGTTTTTATACTGTTCACTTTTTCCTTTTTCTTTTCATCTGTTTTCTGCATTTTTTTTTCAGTTTGCTTTTTCTCCTTGATTTATTGTTGTATTATTCTATTTTTAAACCAAGACATACTTTCCCATCAGACTCTTTAATGTAACTCATATGAAAATTAGTGATGGGTGGACCTCAAGACGGTGCAGGGGCTGAATCCAGTAGGAACTGACTTCCCAAAGTGCAGATGCTTATCTGAATCCACACTGGCTGCTGTGGTCCAGGGGAGCAGAGTGCGGAGGAGAAACAACCCTCTCACCAACCCCCTCACTAACCAATCTGACGCTCAATTCTGGACCCTTCTGCTTGAACTTGTAGCAAATACTGTCCTTGTCCCAGTTCGTCCCCCTTCCATGGGAAAACATGGATATTCCAGAAAGGATTATGGAAGCCCCAACATCGGGAGGAAGAAAACCAGTCTGATCCAACCTAGCGTGTTCATTTGGGGATCAGTCCGTGAGAGCTGGATTTCAGAGCAAGAATGGTTGCTCTGAATGGATGATGGTTTAAGGGTCACACTCAGGCCTCTTTGAAGCTCCCCCACGTCTCAAGGAGACCACCTCAGCACCAAAGCCAGAGAGCCCTCAGCTGAGATTCCTGCTAGCGCTGTGGTCAGGGGTGAACCTCTAATGATCTGTGCCTCAGTTAGAATCTGAATGCTTTTCTTCTAGTGTTGTAAAAACTAGAGCAATGGTTTGTCAAGGAAATGGCAGGGGCTCAGTAAAGTGGTAGCTGTTCTTACGATTCACAGGTTTGTTCCTATCTCCTCATTTAGTCTGAACTCATCTCCCTTTCCCCCGAATTCCCGCTGAGAATTTCAGTCTCCCTTTTGTTTGTTTTTTATGTATTTTATGGGTCTCTCCTCCCTCTGCCCAAATTGGAGACGATAAGAAGGGTAAGGACTGTACTCCATGTGGCTTGGCAGTTAAAACATAAACTTTAGCGACAGTAGTCTGTCTTCACTGCTCATGAGTGAGCCCAATCATCCATTCAGCACAGATGATTAAGTTCTTGCAAGTGCTAAGGATTCTGCAAAGAGCAGTAAAATCCTGGTTCCCACAGCAAGCACCCTGGTTCTCCCTATTTTATTTCAGCCCCAGCCACAGCAGACATTTCAAGCGCAAAATGGCCTCACGCTGGCAGCACAGCTGTTAGGTGACGCTCTACTTCCTGTTCCAAGACATTTTCTGACATCTAAATGGCCTGTTTGGACCTTATGCAAATGCAGCCCAGGAGTATGGGGTTAACATGCCGGGGGTTCCCCACAGTCACCGGGAAACAGTGCCAGTGGAGGTCCCCTGCAGCCTCCTGTCCTTCAAGCAGACAGTGCTGGGAGACCTCCATGTACTTGTCCAAAGTGCTAGGGGGATGGGCTCCTGTGGCCCACAGCGTGATCTTCATAGTGCTCCGCACCCCCTGTTGACTTCTCTTTCCTCTCCTACTCCTCCTGCTCCCTCCCAAAGCCTTGACCTGAACCCTTGACTCAGACTCTGCTTTCAGGAGGACCAAAGCTAAGACAATTTGTGCTCTCATAATGTTTGAAATTTAATGAGTGCAGAGAGACAATAAGTTAACAATCAACAAAGAAATAAGATAGTGTTGTGCAGAGAATTAAAATAGGCTGATGTCACAGAGAATGATGAAGGGTCTACTTTATGTTGGGTGGTCAGGAAAGGTCTCTCTGAAGCCATAAGAAAGAGTCACCCTTAAGATATCCAAGAAGAGCATCCCGTGCAGCCCAACAGCTGAGATGAGAATGATGTTGGCAGAGTCTGAACACCTGAAGAAGGTCAGGGTGGTTAAAGCATGTGGATGGAAAAGAGAATGGTCTAAGATAGGATCAGAGAAGGAAACAGAGCCAGATCAAGTAGGTTTTGTATAAACCAGGACAAAGATTTTAAATCTTACTCCTAGTATATGAGGGAATCATTGGAGGGTATTACGCCAGCTAGTGGGACAATACCTGATTGACATTCATTAACCTCTTTGAATCTCACTTTATTCCTCTAATTATTCATAATGCTGGTGGTAATGAAGTTTCAATGAGATCACATGTCTGAGGTGCTCCGTACAAAACCTGAAATATATGTACTCCATATAAATGTTCACTATAGCTATTATTCCTGTTCTGTGTCCAGGGCCCAAAACAAAACAGATATTTACATATTTGCTGGATGTTTAAAAATATGAATGATGGTTAGGGAAGCCATCTCATGACAGAGAATTATAGGATTCCATGGATTCAGATTCCAGCTGTGCCACTTAGTCGCTTCCCTCTTCGAAGACTCACCTCCTCTGCAAAAGAGGGAAATTTGTGTCTATCCCGTGGGACTGTTGTGAGCTAATGCATTTAACACATACAGTAGATGTGGCTTCCGGTGGGCAGAACGGGGGTGAGGGTGTGAAGTGGCGACTGAAGCAGTTTTAGGTTTCTCAAAACTCCATATGAAAACAGTCAGAGCAACTAGAGAGCAAAATCCAAAGCCTATGTACAACATTTACAACTAAACTAAGTAAAAGTGAATGCCCGTGAACCCTAAATACCAACAGCCTTAAGATCTATGTCATTGCCGTCTATGAGAGAGAAAGTAGGGGGAAGTAACACAGCATCTTACGGCCCTGAGTACAGAAGAACCCCCACAGTAGCCTAGAAATATTCACGAGAAGGACTTCCCAGATGGTGCTAGTGGTAAAGAACCTGCCTGCCAATGTGGGAGACATAAGAGACACAGGTTCGATCCCTAGAGGAGGGCATGGCAATCCACTCCAGTATTCTTGCCTGGAGAATCCCATGGACAGAGGAGCCCGGCAGGCTGCAGTTCATAGGGTCACAAAGACTCAGACACATCTGAAGCGACTTATTATGCATGCATGCACACATTCATGAGAAAGTGCAACAGGCCAATTTGAAAACAAGTTTTCAAAACAAGTTTCAGGCAACTGAAACTAGTAGAGATTTTGCTAAATATAAGAGCATGAGTGCTATCAATAAGGGGCTTCCTAGACAGCACTAGTGGTAAAGAATTCATCTGCCAAGCAGGAGACCCTGGTTTGATACCTGGGTCAGGAAGATTCCCCTGGAAGAGGGCATGGTAAACCACTCCAGTATTCTTGCCTGGAGAATCTCATGGACAGAGGAACCTGGCCAGCTACAGTTCATAGGGTCCCAAAGAGTTGGCCATGACTGAAGCGACTTAGCACAATGCCCATATATTATCAGTAAGGCCTAAAGAGACTGGTGTAGTTTAGTCCCTACAAATTCTCAAAATGGACCCACAGGGCTCCTTTCTAAGACAGGACCCCATACCAAGGAGAAACTGTTGGATATGGAATCAAAATTAAACAGAACAAGAAAACATAGAGACAGGAATGAAAACATACAGATAAAGCAGGGGAGAAGAGAGTCAGGAAATCTAAAAAAAAAAAAGAACCAAACAAAAAAAAAACACCCAGATAGCTTGAAGCTATCAAAGTCTGCTAAAGTTGTATCAAAAAGAAAAAGAAGTCAATGTGAAGAGATTCCCATTTACCAAAGACAGGACAATTTGAGCAAGGCTAAATGTGGTAACGTACTGAAATCCATCAAATAAGTTCAAATCCATGAATCTGTCACTATATATTTAAAAAATTAACTGGTTGATGGGTCTAGAGATGATCAAGCAAAGTGAATTAAGTCAGAAAGAGAAAGGTAAATGCCATATGATATCACTGATATGTGGGAATCTAAAATACGACACAAATGAAATAGATTCACAGAGACCAAAAAATACTATGGTTACCAAAGGGAAAAGGGGTGGGAGGAGGGGTAAATTAGGGGTTTGGATTAGAGGACACAAACTACTACATCAAGAATAGATAAACAACAAGGTCCTGCTGTATGCCACAGGGAACTTTATTCAGTATCCTGTAATAAACCACAGTGGAGGAGAGCATGACAATATATGATATCATACATATAAATAATATGAGAGTGTGATAATACACATATAGAACTGAATCACTTTGCTGCATACCAGAAACTAACGGGTTGCTTTTGGTGGATGAGAGAGAGGGATCCCGCTTACTGTCTTGCAAACTAGACAAATAAAAGGAAACAATCAACAGTTAACCTGTCTTTCCTGTATACACTTACCAATCCGTCGATCAGGGAGGCATCTCCTTAAAATTTATTCCAGGAAATATGTAATGACAAAATGATAGTACTAGGTTATCACTGCTTTTGCAAATCCCTGGTGAATTAATGGACATGGCAGTGCCAACATCACAAAAAGCAAAACCAGACCAAGTACTCACCACCACCTGCAGTGCCGCCAAACAGATTAAACCTGAGGCTGATGATGCAGCCTCCACCAGCTGCCAGTTCGTGGGAAATACAGGGAACAAAGAAACACGTTAAACTGCACTCAGAGAAGGCAGACAGCAAAGTTCTAGTGCTGAGGAGCACATAGGTGAGCAGATCCTGGCTCTTGAACATGTAACTTACAGGGAGGAAAAGGGTATCGGGGAACCTATAGATTAAAAGGGAAAGCATCCAGTACAGAGTAGGCACTCAAAGAACGTTTACCCCTGTTGGTTGGATGGATGACATGTTGATCAAACGGCTGGATGAGTAAGTGAGTTTCTCCAAAGTGTGGACCTCATCTGCCTTTGGGCACTGCTGCCTCCCCCGCACCAGCACAGCACCTGGTAAACAGTAAGTGCTCAATAAATACAAGCTGAAGGGACGGACAGCTCTGTCTGCAGTGTGTTTCACCTGCACATAAGGTAAGCATCCCACTTATTCTCACAACATTCCCCACTCAGAACCCCCATGCTTCCTGTTCTCTGGGTGTCAACTATGCTGATGACACAAACTGTCTTCCTTCTTTCTCTTCAAATATGCGCACTTCAACTTCTCTAGAAACTCTCCCTGATTAGCAGAGTACGCCTGGAGCTCTCCTCTCTCTGAACCATGAATTCCAGCCATATTTACTGCTCATCTTTTATATGGTAGGCTCTTTTCCCCTGGTGGCTCAGACGGTAAAGAATCTGCCCACAATGCAGGTTCAATCCCTGGGTCAGGAAGATCCCCTGGAATAGGAAATGGCAACCTGCTCCAGTATGCTTGCCCGGAGAATTATGTGGACAGAGGAACCTGGCAGGCTACAGTCTATGGGGTTGCAAAGAGTCGGACATGACTGAGCCACTAACACTTCTGCTTTCACTTGTCATATTTCACCAAGGCCATCCTGATAGCCTTCCTGTGTACAACCTGAGCTGCCTAAGCCGACATCCAGGGTCCATCATGATCTGATCTCCGCCATGGCGCTCCTGTAGCCCAGTAAGTCCACCTGATGTGCACTTGCAGTCCCCCTGCCCGTGCCACTCTCCCCACTCCTTCCTCTACGAGTGAGTTCCTTTATGATTTAACTCCTGGAGAAGCCTTCTTTGGAGGCCCTCTCCATAAGTCTCAGGCTGAGGTGCTCTTCCACCTTCCTTGGTATCTTTTATTAAGACTTAAACTATAGTGCAATGGTCTGTCTACAGGCTGCCTCCCTCAGCAGACTTACAGCTCCCCGAACTTCATTTGAAGTTTATTTGAGTCATTTGTCCCCACATCCCTAGTGCCCAACAGAGCATCTCAAACCTCTGTCTTCCAAGTCCCCATCAGTATCCTTTTCCAATGTCCCCTGTTGAGACACAGTGAGACACATTCAGAGCAGTGCTCTCCCTTGCTCTGCCAGTTTAATAAACTCAGTTTCTTGGCTGGTCTTTGTATGGACTTCAAGGGAACCTAAGGCAGTGTCTGGCATTAGTGGGTACTTGGAAAAAATATTTGTAGGAAGGAGAGAAGAAAGGAAGGAAGGAGATGGAGGGGTGGAGGAAGAGATGGAGGGGTTATAAATGCAGATTGAGTATTGTGGACTGGGCACGAATAATGGATCAAACCTTTGGCATTTTGTTATTATGAATGATTTTTCATAAGAGCACAGAGAAGGGTAATTTGGGTTGACAAATACATATTTACCTTTACCTTGCAGATAGTCAACCTCTTCTAGTTTACACTATTATTTCAAAGGCAGAAAAAAAAGCTTGCTTATCCTGAACTGAAGGGAAAATTTACTTGAAAAAGCATTATTCTTTTATTCAGCCACTCAAACACACACACACAACTCCCTTCTCCCTTTGGTAGTGTAGCCTCTAACATTTTAAAAATGGTCATTCCTTTCCACTAGAAAGGCTGTATTAGCTATTCAGGGAATACTAGCCCTTTCCTTGGACTCAAAAAAGTATTTTATCCATTAAAATCTAACCAGGGTGTAGTAATCATAAAATCCAGCCACTCTGTTAGGAAGACGGATATCCTCAAAGATTTATGTCTGGCCGTCTCAAAGAAAATGTGTAAGATGGAGTTTTCTCAGAGACTTCCTGGCTGCACTCCACCCCACACATAATTTCTGTTTGTATAAACCTCAGATCAAAACTCAGGAAGGGTTAAGGGAAACCTTTCTGAACCACAGGTTATGTCTGCTCACCATCCTCGGTTGACCGTTTGGAATGAATTAACCAGTCCCTAACCAGCGCCCACAACTGGTGCTTGGATGGAACTAACCAAGCTCTTCAGTCCAAATGCTCAGACCATTTGGGGTCTCAGGTTCCATCCAGATTCGAGACGAGGGTCTATTCAAAGTCATCTGCATGTCCCTATAATTGTGGTGAGAGATAATGAAAACACACCACATGATTAGTCTCCAGGATATGGTGGAGACCATTGGAAACATCAGAATTCGGGAAGGGGTGGAGAAGGGGGTGTGACTATTTTGAATGAACCTGAAAGAAAATACTTCCCGAACCTTCTTTCAGAAGGCGATTTCAGTTCCAATTTTTCATAAGGTTGGAAAAAGTTAAGCAAACGAGAACTATAGACACTTGTTTATAGAAGGTTTTTCTCTTTAATTGCTGTTTTTGTTTCATGAAAGAAAAGTCCCATAAAATAAAAGCTCATTTCTGGCTCAGTGAGGCAGTGAGACTCCTGAAAATGCCACAAAAGGGCTGACTTGACTCTGGCCAGCCGAGGAGTCCCGAGGACTTGAGCGTCTATATATTTCCATAGCAAGGTATGCGCCTTTCCCACCCTCCACCCTAAAGGTCTCTCCATACATTTGAGACAGTTTTTAAAATCTGAACTGTGGGACCGTCTGGTTGCTGGCAGGCATTCCAGACAAGTGGTTTTCTAAGAAGCCAAGTTCTGGTTTGACTCTTTGATTGGAAAAGTATCTATTTCACTAAGGGTGATAGGCCCCTGGATGCATTCTCACCAAAAAACCCATAAAGCAATACTTGAAATGCCAGCAGTGAATTGTAGGGAATTCTTTTGGTTTGCCTTCAAGGACACAAAACATCGCAAAGGTCTTCTCTTTGGCAGAGAGGGGGCCTGGCAATAGAGAGCGGGCCCAGGGTGTGTATGGAAAGAGTCAGATGTGGGAGTCAACAGACCTAGGTTCGAATCCGGACTCCGCCACCAGCAAGCCAGTCTGGCTTCAGTGGGCCTCCTGACCGCTCCTGAGTCTGAATTTCCTCTTCTGTAAAACGGGGACATTGCCCTCAGTCTCAGAGAGATGGTGGGGGCTCAGGGAGATGACATTTGCGTGATTCCTTCCACCATGCTTGGTATGCAGTAGGTGCTTCATAAGAATAGGTTTGAAATCCACTAGCCCACCATTCCAGGAGAGTGACGGAGATATGCAGCCTCGGTGAGGTCACTGAGTCCCTTCCAAGACCTCCATCTGGGGTCTTCGAAGAAAAGAGAGCTTTTCACCTGCTTTCATTAATCCAATTAACAGACTCATAAGTCATGGGGCTGGTATAAGAGCCCAGAAAGCAGGGATTCTAAAGATGGAGAAGAAGTCTCTCCCCTTGGAGCTGATGCCAACAAGAGGTTGACCAAAAAGTGCATACGAAGTCTTTGCTACTAATTCAATTAGACAACTAAAGAGAGAGTCAGATGCACCAAGCCACATGCCTTCAGGGCCAGGCAGGTAGCCTGCCACGCCTGGTGACAGCAGGAGGGTCCAGGTCCCATCTGAAGGCAGCTGCCAGCACCAGGGAAGTGTCATCTCGCAGGGACGTGGGTCAGTGGGGTCAGACTGCTCATTCTTCGAGAAAAGACAGAAATCTGGATTTGAATGCACAGGCTTCTAAGTTTTTAATATTGACAAGCTTTTTAAAATTTAAACATCTGTCTGCAGGCCAGATGAGTAGGGAGATCACTGTGGTTTGAGGATTTGACCAAGAAAGTGGGGCTCATGCCAGACCTTGAATAGAGCGTGGAATTTATACTCGCTTATTTGGGTATTTACTGTGTGGACACTTCTTGGGAGGTGGTGCAACTGGGTGGTTATGGACTGGGTGTCTGATTCCTCATCTGCAAAATAAGAAAAGTGAAGTCTATTCGGAGAGTGATTGGGAGGATCAAGTGAGATCAAGCTCGTTAGATTCTGCACAATCAAGAGCTTGGTTGTATTAGCCCCTTGTGATCCAATCACAATGGCTGTTGTCGTTGCTATTGTTACCAAGAGCAGGGACAGAGGGCATATACAGACCTGACACTCTTGGTCCTAGTTCACTCCATTTAGAGTGAACCTACCTTCACACAATGGTCCTGTGGAAGAAATGATACTCCCATTTTACAGATGAGGAAACCGAGGCAGCACAGAAAAGTGACGAACCCACAAGGGTTACCCAGAGAGTAATCTTCTGGAGCAAAGATGGGAAAATGGGTCTCCTGGCTCCACAGCTCACCTTCCACCTGCTCCACCCACGCCTACAGGACCTGCTTCACGGAGTGTGTCCTGGATTCCAGGATCTCCACACCCTTCAAGGTTCTTGTGGGTTCATCTCACATAGGCCCATGACACAACATCCTTACCCTGCCCAGCCCCACCATCCAACCCCATCAAAGGCTCCTTTGAACTGGGTTGCAATGCCCATCCCCAAAGCCCAGGAACTGTCTTGGACACAGAAAAGAGTTTCATGGTATTCCTTATAAAAGCACAACCTGACATGCAGCTATTGTGTCAATGATCCCTCTAGTCATAATTGCCAAAAACCCAAAATATCTTAAAAAGAAACTGACTCCAGGTCTGCAGGAGCCTCGTTTCGGGCCCTGTCTACATGGTTACTCTGTTTTTATTAACTTAGCCTGAGACCCCCAATCCACAGGTCTGGGGCGGGTCTCCCGTGCCCCCAGCTCTCCTCAAGAACCCCTTGGGGAGGGGTCACTGGGGCCGTGGGTTCAGGGGTGAGGGCAGCCTGAACTGGGGCAGCACTCTCTGCCCACAAACATCCCAGACGGATGTTTTGGTCTCATCTTGAAGCCGTTTCCACCCGAGGCGCGGTTCAGAGGGCTGATTGCCAACCCCGGACACTCATCCTCGGCCACACTCATCTGACAGCACACGCTGTGTGCCAGGAGTACCGTGTATTTGTAGCATCTTTACTGGGTCTTCGCATTCATGTACCTTTGGCCATCTACCTCACTCAAATTCAAATATGCACAGTCAGAGGGGGAAAAACACATTCCGAACACATCCAAACAGTGTTGCCCTCCCTATAGAGCACTTGGGACTGTCCCTCGGAGGCTAACTGTACTGTTTGAAAGGCTCTTTGAGCCCCATATGTTCCCGTAACAATTTCGACTTGTGCTTGAATGAGACACAGCAGTCTTCCCCATCACCATAGGGAAAGGTTGCCTTCTCCGCAGTCTCAGGTGACCAATCTGTAAAACAGAGAGTGGGCTTCCCAGGTGGCTCAGTGGTAAAGAATCCACCTGCCAATGCAGGAGACACGGGTTCAATACCCGGATCAGGAAGATCCCCTGGAGAAGGAAATAGCAACCCACTCCAGTATTCTTGCCTGGAAAATCCCATGGAGAGAGGAGTCTGGCAGGCTACAGTCCATGGGGTTTCAAAAGAGACTGACGTGACTTAGCGAAAAAAAGAAAAAACACAGAGTGAACGCAAAGGGCTTAATTCGACAACTGATAGTAAACCTGCAACCAAAGGGAGCAATTACCATAATCACCAAGGATCGAGAGTTTCAGGGACTTCCCTGGTGGTCCGTGAGTAAGACTTCGCCTTCCCGTGCAGGGGGTGTGCGCTCAGTGATGCCTGGTCAGGGAATTAAGATCCCACATGCCTCAGGGCCAAAAGCCAAAACATAAAACAGAAGCAATGCTGTAACAAATTCAGTAAAGACTTTAGAAATGGTCCACATCAGAAAATCTTTTTGAAAGAAGAGTTTCACAAGAATTATCTTATGTTCCTTTCAAGAAAACTGTGAGGCAGGTATTTTTGTCCCCACTTAACAGATGAGGACACTGAGGCCTACAAGGTTGAGTGTACAGCCCAAGGTCTCCCAGTGCGTGAATGACGAAGGTAAGATCTATTCTCAGGACCCCTTGGCTCTACAGCCTGGGACCCTAACCACTTCCCCATCACAGCTTCTTTAAGGGAAGCCCAAGGTAAGCGTAGTCACATACAGTCACATACGGTCACATTCATGGTCACATAGGTCCTCATCCTAGGCAACTTTTTTTGGCTAGAGCAGAGCTAAACCCATCCTCCTCTTTCCTGCCTCCGCAGAAGGCCCTCTGTCTGCCAAAACCCCGGGTTCAACCAGGACTTCCAGGAAGAGCGAAGTCACAGATTTTACACTGACACCCAATGGCATCTCTCGTGGCAAAGGAGATGCTCACCCTTCTGGCCCTAGAAAGACCACTTACAGGATTCGGGGATGCCTCTAGATCATCTCTACACCTGTCCCCAGGGCCCTGCTCATATCCAGCATCCTACTGCTGCTCCTGAAACGAGTGGCTGAGCTGTCACATCTCAGAATTCTATTCCTAGGTCCATTTCCGTGGACTCTGGAGCATGAAGCCTTAGGAATTTAACACCCCCACCCCAGAATTTCTCCCTCATCCTCCAACCCGAGCCCCAATTTAACACACAACTAATGGAGGTGTGCCCTCCACACTGGGATCTGTCCCAGCTCTGCTCCTGCAGGTGGCGGCTGAAGTCATGTGCGGAAGGACCCAGGTGTCTGAGCAATTTTCAGAGCCCCGTCCTTAATTCATTTGTCTGCAGACATTATCTAGACTCCACGTCTCCCAGACAGGCCACGACAGAGTGCATTACGAGGTGAGCCTGCCTTAGTTTTCCCTCCAGCTTCCCCCCCACACTTTTTTTTTTCTTCTTGGACTCAGAGCCCAACGTCTTCTGGACATATTTTTCATTTTTCCAAATATCAATTGCTCTTTTATTCCCTCTTCGAAGCAGTGAGTAATAAGAGTTGTGTCTGGTCCTGAAATTCCGACTGAAATAAATTAGCCCAATGACCAACAGGAGGTGCCTAGAACAATAACGGCGGAATATTTGGCATATTACAAAAGAGCCCCTGGATGTCGAAGTACAGTAAGTCTAGAAGCACATTACAGAGCGACGTTGCCAAAACGGGTATGCAATGAGCCATCCAGGCAGCAGAACGCCTCATAAATTAATCCCACTTTTTTTTCCTTTTTGGTCCACTGTTCACAGTTCTTCTAGCCCTCTGGTTAATGGGGCATGCAGAGGGGTATTTTTGGTGTGGCTGACATCCCCAGCAAGCAAGCATATGCCAAAGCTGTGAGTAAATGTATACTTTTGTCCCCTTACTCATCTGGCATCCCAGGTACCACTTGCTGCAGTAACAGGAGCCGAGAGAGACAAAATTTGGAGGCATCAAGCTGTGAACAAATACGGAGCTCCTACTAGGTGCCAGGCATTAGACCAAGTTCTGGGGTTCCTGCAGAGGATGGCACGGAGACCCCTGCCCTCACGGTGCTGATAACTCAGGTGCACCCCAGTCCATCCGAGCTAGGTCTCCATCTCAGAGCAGATGGGAGCAGCGAGTAATAGTTTGATCTGCATCCCAATCCCTCTTTTCCTTGAAAGGATCCCCCACGCGTGAGCCTGGGCAGGAGTGGGGGCAGGACACAGCCCTGTCCCTCACTGCAGAACAACAGAAGGCAGGACCCTCCTCCCCACCTCTTGGTAGCCAGGGGCCAGGCCTGTGACAAGGCCCAGCCTAGAGCTTTGAATCTTCAGGGAATGTTCCAGACACTGCAGTGGGCTGGAATAAGTTCCCCAAAGAAATCCATGTCCTAATTCCTGGGATCTGTGACTGTTACTTTATACTGTAGAAAAGGACACTGCATATGTCATTAAATTCAGGATTTTGAGATAATGAGATTATCCTGGATTATCTGGGTGAGCTCCCATGCAATCCATGTATCCTTACGAGAGGAAGATTTCACACACACAGAAGAGGAAGCAGTGTGACCGTGGAAGCAGAGATTGGAGTGATGCAGGTACCAGCCAAGGAATGCCGGCAGCTGCCACAAGCTGGAAGAGACAAGGAAGGGATTCTCCTTCAGGGCCTCCAGAGGGCATGCAGCCAGCCTGACGCCTTGATTTCAGCCCAGAGATATGAACTTTGGACTTTCGGTCTCCAGAACTGTGAGAAACTTAATTTCTGTTGTTTTAGTCACCTAGTTTGTGGCAATTTGTTACAGAAGACACAGGTGACTAATGCAGACACCAAGAGAATTTTGAATTCTTTCATGGCTTTGGGATCCAACATTTGCCCCACACTGTTCTGGGTTCAGACTGTTCCTGTGACATGCCCTGGCCTGTGGTTCCAATACCTACTCCTGTCCTGGGATCTCCAGCCTCTCCATCTATTATTCCAGGAGCTCCCTTTGGTCCTCCCTGCCAAACTTACCTTTTCTAAATTTAGTGAGCAGTAAAGTCTTCTATTGCCTGTCTTCACAGGTAAGAACCCCGAACAGAAAGGCTGTTAGAAAATTAGGGACAAGCCATGCTTGGGCCCAGCAGAGTGCCTGTCACAGAGCAGACACACAATAAGGCAGGGTCCATAAACCAGTGGCCTGTGTTTCACCCATTCAGTGCTTTTCCCCCTAAAGTTGAATTTGTTACCAATATTTATGAGTCAGGAGATATCACATGAAGGACTAAATTTCTAGCTTCTCTTAAAAAACAAAGAAACAGAAGATCTTGCAACACTGGATCTTACATAGCCCTGGCAACAATTGGCTGGTCCTTCTAGAGGCTGTTGTTGTTTACTCACTAAGTTGTGTCCGACTCTTTGCAACCCCATGGACTGGAGCCCACCAGGTTCCTCTGTCCATGGGATCCTCCAGGCAAGAATACTGGAGCGGGTAGCCATTTCCTTCTCCAGGGGATCTTTCCAACCCAGGGACTGAACTCAGGTCTCCTGCATTGCAGGCAGATTACAGCCTGAGCCACCCGGGAAGCCTACCTTCTAGACATGCATGTTATAACTTGCCACAGTCCCCACCAAGCCTGTTCACTGTACACCCAGCCCACTCCTCTCATTTTATTCATTGTACAGTGCCTCTATGTCTCTGAGTTTGTAAGCCTTGTTACACAAACAAGTCAGACCCAGGCTCGGACTGGGGGGTTTCCAGTGGAAGACCCAGGTTGGGAGGTCTTTGCCCGTGATTCTTCCCAAGATCCGGTTTCTTCTACCCTCCAGCTAGCCAAAACGGCCTCCTCCTTTATGGAGCCATCCTGTCCTTCTTCTCCACAGCCCATTAGGTCCCTCCCACTGCCATCCACGCTTGCCTATTAAACCATGTGGATCAGTTTTCTGGACAGATTTTTCATAGGAAGTCTTTGCCTTCTGAAACTACTAGGGGAGACTTGCACTGAGTTAGCAGAGAAGCTGACTCAATAAACACTGGAGAAGTAAGGAAGAAAAAGGCGAGGGCAAAGGAGCGGGGAGGAGAGAGGGCGCGAGGGGGACTAGCCGGGTTCCTACTCTGAACCAGACCCTATTGGGTCCGGTCATCCCAGCTGGTCCTCTCAGTAACCCCACAAGACGTACATTAGTACTGGTCTCTTTTTCCAGACAACTGAGACTCGGAGACACCGTGACACCAGGGTTTGAAGTCAGACGTGCTTGGGAGACAGTACACAGCACTGCTTGGTCTCCGCCTGTGCGCATGGGGCAGATTGCTCGCTTCATACAGTGTAATTTTTCCATTAGGGATTTGCCTGGAACTCTTTTTTTCACCTATACTTTTTCCATTCATATCCCCCTCCTTCCCCCCATTCATTCCCACATTCACTCAGGAAGCCTAATTCCCCATTCCGCGGCCCCTCCCTCTTTTCTCATCCCCTCCCTCTTCCTGCACTGGGCAACCCAGCGCTGGCTGGCGGGGGAGACTGGGAGACACCTCGCCCAGCACCCACCCTGCCCGAGCCTCCGCACAACCCGCTTCTGGGCATGCGCGCTGAGGGCCGGGAGAGATGCCTGGCTTTCCTCTCTTTTCTGCCTGCCGCAGAAAATGACCCTCAGAACTAATCCCAGAAGTTCCCCAACTCATCACTGCTCTTCAGAGCAGTTTCCTGGAAGAATTCACTGGGTTTCTAGGAAAATGTTTCCGGTTGCCTTCTCTTAACATGAATGTAACTCATTACATTCAATATGCCATAATTAGTTTAATGGGCAGTACTTGAGTGTCTGCATATTATATCTGAAACATTTCCTGGAGGTAAAACCTCAGAGGCCAGTAGCTGCCCATGAGCAAGACCATGGAGATGACACGGGTGGCCTTGTCAAGAGTTCCCAAGTGGGAGCAAGAGGTTTGAGATCTGGTCCCTTTTTTTCCAATTGGCTTAGGTAGACCCCTTTCTTCTTCTCGTCTTGAGTTTTCCCATGGAAAGGGCAGTATCTCACGGCACTCAAAACTCTGGAAGCTGGAATCAGCTCCTCAGAGTTCAGATCTCAGCCCTGCTTCTCACTAACTGTGTAACTTTGAGAAAGTTGACTTAACCACTGTGAGTCTTAGTCTCCTCATCTGTAAAATGGGGATAATATTGTTTACCATCCAGAGTTGAAACAGTAATACAATGAGTCAATACATATGAAGCATTTCACATAGAGTCCTGAACTCAGTAATTTCTTGACTCATCTTAATTATGGATGATAAGAAGAAGAAGAATATGCTGAAGAAGGCGGAAGAAGAAGGGTAGAGATTGTTTGACATTTCTGGATGCCAAACTGGGATGCTCATGGAGTTGAAGAAGTAAGAAGGAATATAGCTACTTTTGATATTTCAAAAAATTTCATGGGACTCCCACATCTGCTCACCCACAATAAAACCACAAAGGATAACAAGAATGGCAACTTTCTTTGCTTTTAGCTGAAATGACATTAACCCCTTGAGGTAAACTAAAAGACTTCGGAGTTTAGCAGAGTGCAGGATCTTGACTACGGAGAGCAACGGCCAGACAGGCTGCTGGCACCCATCTTGCAGGGCAGTTATGAGGATGAGATGAGATAATGTATGGACGGCACTTAGCATGGGCTCTGGAACAGAGTCGACACCTACTACAGCTAATATCCTTCCCTGGCTGCCCTGGGCCTCAGCTTCTTCACTGGTGAAATTAAAATCATACCACCTGCTTTTCTCATTCAACAAATATTTTCTGACCCAAGCACTATGAATACTTCACCAGACATAGCTCAGGGCCTCTCAGAAGCCACAGTTTGAAGTTGCTCATTTTTCATCCATTCAACAGATATTTTTACTGAACATGTAGTATGTAACAGGCTGCATGATGGGATTTAGAGATAACAATGGCTAATAAAACAGACTTAATTCCCAAATACCTACAGAATTATAGCCTGGAGAAGATGTAATAAAATAAAGTTAATGAAATACCTAGCATACAGTAGATGCTCAATGAATAAAAGTTATCTGGGTGCTAATCAGAAACTTTGTATGTGTCACTTTGGGAAAGTTAGATAATCAAAATGTTGACAATTAATGATGTCTTAATACATGGAATTTCTTTGGTAAATGGAGGTTTTTTAAAATATGAAGGGAATCCAAAGTGAAATATTTAAATATACACTTAAAATATGTATAGGACCTGTATGCTAAAACTTATAAAATGCTGATCGGAGAAAACCTAAATCAGTGGTGAGGCATACCATGTCCATAGATTGGAAGATACAACATAGTAAAGATGACAGTTCTCCCCCAAGAGATCTGTAGGTTTAATGCAATTCCTGTCAAAATGGCAGCTAGTAAGTTTTTTTTTTAAAGACAGACGTCTTATTCTAAAGTTTATATGGAAAGGCTCAGGCCATAGAAGTGCTGAAAATGATCTTGACAAAAAACAGAGTGGAGAAATCACTCTACTCAATATTAAGGCTTACTGTATAGCTACAATCAGGACAGTTGGTGTTGGTATGGGGATCAATACATAGGTCAGTGGGACGAAGCAGAGAACAAGAAATAGACCCACTCAAATATGCACAATTTATTTTTGACAAAGATGCAAAAGAAATTCAAAAGAGAAATGAAAGCATTTTTCAAAAATGATGCTGGAGCAAATGGACATCCACAGGCAAAAAAAAATTACAAACAGAAAACAGATCAGTGGTTGCCAGTCATTAGAGACAGTGAGAGAAAGGGGCATAGGAGGAGGTAGGCATCAAAGGGCAGCATAGGACCCCATAGTTTGGAAATTCTTCTGTATGGTGGTGACTATAGTGGTGGATGCACAGATCTAGCCATGTGACAGAATTATCTAGAATTTAAATACACACATAAATGAATACAACGAAACTGGGGAGACTAATAAGATTGGTAGATTGTATCCATGGCAACAGCCTATCAGAGGAACCCTGATCAGAGGATGGAACAGTCTCAGAGGAAACTGGGTAAAGGGTGTCCAGGATCTCCTACACTCTTTCTTACAACTGCATGTGAGTCTATAGTTATCTCAATAAATATTTCAGTTAAAAAATTTATCATTTTTGAATTTAAAGACTTGCATTTTATTAAAGATTTGAAAATACAGAAGAAAAAGGATCAGAAAAATCACCATCCTGAAATATAATCTTTCAGTGTGTTTCTCTTTCCAGTCTGTGTTTTTATATTTATGTGAAAACCAAGTCTGGGCTAACCATCAGGATGGTGCAGGATGGGGGCCTGACTGTCCCCACCTTCTGTGACATCAGAACTCACGGCCTGAGAGATGCTTGGTGACCAGAAGCCAGGGAGGTGGGGGTACCCTCTTCTACCCAGGCAGCCTGACCTGAGGCCATGGTGGTCCACCAGGTGGGCAGCAGGGGCCGAGTGGCAGCCGAGAGAAGGGGAAGTCGCTGCGAGGACAGGAAGCAGGTGAGGCCAGACAGGGGGACATGGCTCTCCTCCCATCTGGGCCCCCTTGGGCGTTCCAGGCAGACTGTGAGGCCCTCGGAGTCAGAGACAAGCTTTCAGCCTGACTCCCCCTAGAGCCCAACCTGGTGAAACACAGTACAGGGACTCAGGGGCTTCTTCTAGAAGCCGTTACTGATACCTTATCAGTTCTCCCACTGCCAGCAGAAGGAACGCCCCAGAAGGACTTGGGAGTCTTGTTTAGCTTCCTGTTGTATTCCGAGTGCCTAGGTTAGTGCTTGGTGCATAACAGGTGCTGAATGAATGAATAAATGAACCAAAATAAACAGGATAATATACATAAGTTAGGGAGGTCCTGGAGCTGAAATTCAAAACTCACACAGGACTTTGTCACATGGAAAATGTTAGCACTTGTGTGCACAGTCTGGGTGCACAGCCTGGTGCCTCTACTCCTCTCTCTTGCATGTCTTGACATTCCCGAGAGGCAACCGTTATGAGCTTCATTTACAAATGGGTACAGTGAGACCGGAAGGGCCAGACGGCAGAGACACAGTGGGATTTGAAACCAGGTCCACCTGGTTCCAGAACCCTTAGCAAGGTGACGCTGCACTGCACTGCCTGCCAGGTGGGGAAGCGAGGGGAAGACGGACAAGGCGGCGGGGACGGTCAGCCGGGCACTGCACACGGCGGAAAGGGGCAGGATTTTATTCCAAGATTACTAAGCAGCCATTGCAGGGTTTAAGCAGAGCAATACATGACTGATCTATAAATGTTTTCAAAAGATTTGTTCACTTATATACTTAATACACCTTTTGACTTCTTTACTCTGGACCTCACTGCAAGATGGAGGCCTTGTGGGGCTCCGGCTGTGCTGCAGTTTTTGCTAAAAAGTGTTCCTCTAATAACCTTAGGAATGCTCCTTCTAGAACAGTCACGTAAGCTCTGTGGTCCGGGGCAGGCTGACACTCTCATTGCCCTCCGAGAGCGTCACACAGCCCCTTCACATAATGAAGGCTCCGGTGAGTCCTACATCAAGGAGACCCACGTAACCTTACCACAGTGTTTCCCAAACCAATTCAACTACAGAGGCCCCGCTTTTGCGTTCTTGAAAGACCTTATAGCATATATCAAATTCCATTTTACAGGGACTTTTGTAGGGGATGTGGGTTCAACCCCTGGTCGGGGAACTAAGATCCCACATGCTAAGTGGTGCAGTCCAAAAACAAAGTTAAAAAAAATCCATTTTACAAATGAATAAACTGAGGCTCAGAAAGAAGAAATGATTTGGCTCAGACTCCACAACAGCACAAGAGAAGGACTAAAACTTAATTTTAGTCCATTTTCCCTGCTTTTGACTTCACTCAGTACAAAAAACAACCAAACAAAAAGCCAACTTAGCAGCAAGCATGCAGATCAAGACATCATCCTGTAAAGCACATTGACAGAGGAATAGTTAAAGACATAGAAGAATGTCCAGACCACAGAATGTCCATCAGCCATTATAAAGAATGAATCAGTCTATGTTCTTAGATAGGGTTTCTTTGGTGGCTCAGTGGTAAGGAATTCACCTGCAATGTAGGAGACATAAGTTTGATCCCTGGATCGGGAAGATCCCCTGGAGAAGGAACTGGCAACCCACTCCAGTATTCTTGCCTGGGAAATCTCATGAACAGAGGAACTTGGCAGGCTACAGTCCAAGGAGTCGCGAAAAAGTCAGATACAACTTAGCAAGTAAACAACAACAACATGTTCTTAGATAGTCTCAGGGAATATTGTTAAGAAAAGAAAAAAGTGCCCTAATCTACAATGATTTCACATTGGGTGTCCACACCCAGGCAGTTCCTACCCAGATCAAAGTACAGAGCATTTCCAAGACTCCTCCAAGGCCCCTCCCAGCTCATACCCCATAACCACGGTTCTGAGTTCTAGAATCACAAATGAGTTTTGCACGTCCCTGAATTTCATGAATTCATGGAGTAGAATCAGTGTGCCGCTTCATGTCTGGCTTTTTTCACTTCTAGTGTGTCTGTGAGATTCGGTCACATTGTTACTATGCAAATTTATTTTTATTTTTAAAGTTAACAGCAATTACAATGCTGCTAGTATATATATTTTTAAAAACTATCCAGGAAAGAAACAAGTTATGCAAATCTCTTTATCTTCTTTGTTTGTGGTAGCCAGTCTAAATCTTACTTCACAAACTGAGTTACATAAGGAACGTATTATTTCAAGTCAAATTAAATCAGATTCAACCCACATCTAGTGAGTTGGGAGGAAAGTCAATGTCGGTCACTACTGTCTCTGCCTGAATCCTCTCTCCCTTCTGTTTGCCTCACTTGGTCACTGTCCCAACTCACACTGTCTGTTGAAAACAGGAGTCTCTAAATATCCTGTGCTGAGACCTCCCAGCCACACCAGGAGGCCATCAGGAGAGGGTGCCAGGCCCTTCCCCGACTCAGATTCCCCTTCCACCTTCGCCCACCTCTCCAAAAGGCTCTCTCACTTTTCTCCCTCCCTGATCCTGTCATGCCCACCAAAATCTCCTAAATTATCTTGGACTGACCCAAGTGCCAGGGAGCAACATTGTCTTCAGGGAAGCCATTTCATTCCTGCACCAAAGCCCCAAGGGGTAGACTTTCATTTCCAGCCTTCATACAGTAACTGGGGCCAAACTGGCCCTCACAGTCATTGTAAGCAGCCATAAAATTAACAAAAATATACAAAGCAACTATTTTCAGGTGAGGGCAAAGGACAGTACAAAAGTACAATCGCTGAGGGAAAAAAAAAAAGGACGGTTGCATCAAGTCTTTCTCCACAATAGGTGCGCCAAGAGCTAGGGGGCATGCAGAGCCCAGCATTCCTGCTGAGCTGCAGAGTCCGGCGGCCGGAGCTGCCGGCCTCTGGAGGACAAGGCCTTGGAGAGAAAGAAGGGCTGTGTGCTGACGGCACCCCGGCCCAGGTGGGGATCGCCACGCTCCTCGGGTGTGGGCCGGGATGTGCACGCAAAGGATTACCCTACCCATGGCTTACCAGGGGGCAGCTGCTCTGGGGCTGACAGCAGAGATACTGGAAACCCACTTGTGCTGGGGGTAGATGGAATTCTGAGCCAGCTAGAACCAAGAAACTCCTTCACACCACGGGCATCCATTTGAGAGCACGCATATCACACATGTACCTGTACGCACACACACATTCTATATTCATACACTACAATGTTACTCATCAATAACCCCAAACCCCAAAACAGGCAGATGAATCAGAAGCATTATGTTGAGTAAAAGCAGCTCAACAAAAAGAATGTGATGTGTGACTGCACTGATGTGAGGTTACAGGACAGACAAACTGGGTGACAGAGAGCAGATGAGCTGTTCCCTGCTTCACGGTCGGGGGAGGAGGAAGTTGGCCACAAAAGCACATAAAAGAATTTTCTAGGATGATGGAAATGTTCTATATCTTCACTGGGGTGATACTCCACATGTATGTAGTAGTAGGTGTGTGTTCAGTCATGTTCCAACTCTTTGCAACCCCCATGGATTGCCAGGCTCCTCTGTTCATGGGATTTTCCAGGCAAGAATACTGGAGTGGGTTGCCATTTCCTTCGCCAGAGGACCTTCCTAACCCAGGGATCGAATCTGTATCTCTTGCATTGGCTAGTGGATTCTTTACCTCTGAGCCACCTGGGAAGCCCGCAAGTACAGACGTAGTTCAGCCACTAAGTCGCTTCGATTGTTTGCGACCCCATGGACTGAGTACAGACATTATGGTGCATGTAAAAGGTGCATTTTATCATATGTGAATTACACCACAATAACGTTGACTTTTTTAAAGAGCATTTAGAACAAACAAACAAAAATAAATAAATGGCAAAAGTGAGGCAAATAATGGAAGAAAAGGTAAGCCTTCCTTCTCACCAGGGACAAAGGAGGGAAAATACTGATGAAATGTCAGCGGGTCGCCCTGTTATCTAACCCCGTGGTGTTGCGGGTTTTGTAGCAAGCACGTGTGACTCAGATAAATAGAAAAAGTGGATCCCCATTCCTAGCCCTCTGTGAGGGAGGCAGGGGTGCTCATCTACCCTCCAGGAACTCATCTCCTCCTCTTCTTGCCCCCAGACGCTGTTGGCATTGCTGGTCCTGGTGCTCTATGTGGGCACAGGAATATCAGGTGAGCCCTGTGGAGTGGGAGGAGGGAGGAGCCAAGAGCACACAGAGTCGGAGCATAATCCGAAGCTGGTTGACACCGAGGGGACCTCCACAGCTCGCCTCTCCCACCCTCTTCATCCCCCTGGGATGACCAGCCAAATGTATTCCAACTCCTGCTACTTTACCTTAGTAAGAGGTGGTGGTTGTACCTGTTTCAGGAAGAAGTTGGGAGGTGTCAGAAAGGATCAGAGAATGTAACTACCCCCAGAATCCTGTGACTTCCCAGGTAACATATTCAAGAAGGGACCTTAAGCTTGGCTGAGGACGTCTGAGAAGGCTTTCTGTAGGTGTCATTGATGAACTGGGTCTTGAAGGCTAGGTAGGAGTGGGTCTGGTAGAGAAGGTGGGGATGCGTACTTGGGGCAGAAGGAAAGCACAACAAAGGCTCGGGGAGCTTGTAGAAACCAGCACAGCAAGAGAGGTCTACTGGAGAACGCTCAAGATACAACCTTGGTGTCTGCCTTTTAGGTGTTTGAATACCAGACCAGCGACTCCCCAGAAGAGCCGATCAAGGTCATGAGGACCTGGTTGAAAGAGAACTTGCATGTTTTCTTGGAGAAGCTAGAGAAAGAGGTGCAAGAGCTGGAGCAGCTGGTACGGGACCTGGAGGAATGGCTGGATGCCCTCCTGGGAGAGGGGCACCCAGAGGATCTCTGCTCCACCGTCAGAAATCACCTGTGAGGGCAAGGGCTGGGACCTAGGCAGCAGGCCAAGTGGAGAAGGGAGTGAATATTCCAGGAGTTCCTCTAAGGAGTGGCACTTGAAGTTCAAGGCAGCCAAAAAAAATAAAACAGTTGAGACACTAAAAACTGTTGGCACCACTGCTGGTCCATGAGATGGCGCTAGTGGTGAAGAACCCGCCTGCCAATGCAGGAGTCAGAAGAGATGTGGGTTCGATCCCTGGGGCGGGAAGATCCCCTGGAGGAGGAAATGGCAACCCACTCCAGTATTCTTGCCTGGAAAATTCCATGGACGGAGGAGCCTGGCGGGCTACAGGCCCTGGGGTGGCACGGAGTCGGTCGGGGCTGAGCAGCAGGGCTGAGGCACGCAAGCTAGGACCAGGTGAGACACCCTCCCGCGGGGCAGGACTCTGGGACAGCAGCCTGAGGGCCAGCCACACGGGCAGGACCCTCCCCCACTTCCCTGAGTCCTCCGCCTCTCTGAGACAACACTGTCTCATTGTAAGGATCCAGGAAACAAACTGCTTCACAGGGTTCCAGTGGGATGAAACGTGTGTCTATACTGCGTGTTTGCCACACAACAGGTGCCTGACAGACAGTTCTTCCTTTTTCACACTCCTTTTCCTTCCTCCTTAGAAGTTGGCAGGAGGATGCTGATCTGGAGTATAGAGATAGTGTATGGCAACTCAATCTTCTGACACTACCGGTATTAGCATAAGTTTTCAGAGCCCTTCTGGAGGGCAAACTGGTGAGAGCTATCAAATTCACAGACGCATTTATCCCTTGACCCAGCCATCACTTCAGGGATGTATCGCATATACATATGTGCACATTGTGAAACTGCACACTTCATTTCTAAAACCAAACAAGCAGAAAAAAAGGAACAGCCCAAGTGAAAATGACATCAGCAGAGGGCACTGGCAAGTAACAGGACATCCAAACAATGAGATCCGCTATAGCGGTGAAAGAGAATGGGGAGGCTTTCCTACTGATGAGGAAATGCATGCAAGATGTGTCATTAAAGAAACAAGGATCTACATTTTATTGCTGATGATGACGCAGTTGTGATTGAATATGGACAAAAATTCTAGATGGATACCACAGAGGGGGAGGCTGGGGGGAGTTGAATCGAGGCAAATGCATGACAAGAAAGGGACAGCACTTTCCATTGCTTACTCTCACTTTCCAGTTTTCAAACTATGTGAATGTTTTGCCCATTCAAATATTTCTTAAATAAAATTATCGACTATTTTGCTTGCAGACAAGGACTGGAATACAGGGTGTATATGCAAAAATAATAATATCACTGGGCTTCCCAGGTGGCTCACTGGTAAAGAATCCACCTGCCAATGCAGGAGACACAGGTTCGATCCCTGGGTTGGGAAGATCCCCTAGTAAAGGAAATTACAACCCACTCCAGTATTCTTTTTTTTTTTTTTTTTTTTTAGTTGGAGGCTAATTACTTCACAACATTTCAATGGGTTTTGTCATACATTGACATGAATCAGCCATAGAGTTACACGCATTCCCCATCCCGATCCCCCCTCCCACCTCCCTCTCCATCCCATCCCTCTGAGTCTTCCCAGTGCACCAGGCCCGAGCACTTGTCTCATGCATCCCACCTGGGCTGGTGATCTGTTTCACCATAGATAACATACATGCTGTTCTTTTGAAACATCCCACCCTCGCCTTCTCCCACAGAGTCTAAAAGTCTGTTCTGTACATCTGTGTCTCTTTTTCTGTTTTGCATATAGGGTTATCATTACCATCTTTCTAAATTCCATATATATGTGTTAGTATACTGTAATGTTCTTTATCTTTCTGGCTTACTTCACTCTGTATAATGGGCTCCAGTTTCATCCATCTCATTAGAACTGAGTCAAATGAATTCTTTTTAATGGCTGAGTAATATTCCATGGTGTATATGTACCACAGCTTCCTTATCCATTCATCTGCTGATGGGCATCTAGGTTGCTTCCATGTCCTGGCTATTATAAACAGTGCTGCGATGAACATTGGGGTGCACGTGTCTCTTTCAGATCTGGTTTCCTCAGTGTGTATGCCCAGAAGTGGGATTGCTGGGTCATAGGGCAGTTCTATTTCCAGTTTTTTAAGAAATCTCCACACTGTTTTCCATAGCTGCTGTACTAGTTTGCATTCCCACCAACAGTGTAAGAGGGTTCCCTTTTCTCCACACCCTCTCCAGCATTTATTGCTTGTAGACTTTTGGATAGCAGCCATCCTGACTGGCGTGTAATGGTACCTCATTGTGGTTTTGATTTGCATTTCTCTAATAATGAGTGATGTTGAGCATCTTTTCATGTGTTTGTTAGCCATCTGTATGTCTTCTTTGGAGAAATGTCTGTTTAGTTCTTTGGCCCATTTTTTGATTGGGTCATTTATTTTTCTGGAATTGAGCTGCAGGAGTTGCTTGTATATTTTTGAGATTAATCCTTTGTCTGTTGTTTCATTTGCTATTATTTTCTCCCAATCTGAGGGCTGTCTTTTCACCTTACTTATAGTTTCCTTTGTAGTGCAAAAGCTTTTAAGTTTCATTAGGTCCCATTTGTTTAGTTTTGCTTTTATTTCCAATATTCTGGGAGGTGGGTCATAGAGGGTCTTGCTGTGATTTATGTCGGAGAGTGTTTTGCCTATGTTCTCCTCTAGGAGTTTTATAGTTTCTGGTCTTACATTTAGATCTTTAATCCATTTTGAGTTTATTTTTGTGTATGGTGTTAGAAAGTGTTCTAGTTTCATTCTTTTACAAGTGGTTGACCAGTTTTCCCAGCACCACTTGTTAAAGAGGTTGTCTTTTTTCCATTGTATATCCTTGCCTCCTTTGTCGAAAGATAAGGTGTCCATAGGTTCGTGATTTATCTCTGGGCTTTCTATTCTGTTCCTTGACAGTATGACTGTGGCTTGTATAGTAGTTCTGAGTTCAGCAGTTGTTGATTCTCCAGTTCCATCTTTTCTCAAGATTATTTGGCTATTCGAGGTTTTTTGTATTTCCATACAAATTGTGAAATTATTGTCTAGTTCTGTGAAAAATACCGTTGGTAGCTTGATAGGGATTGCATTGAATCTATAGATTTGCTTTGGGTAGAATAGCCATTTTGACAATATTGATTCTTCCAATCCATGACACAGTATGTTTCTCCATCTGTTTGTGTCCTCTTTGATTTCTTTCATCAGTGTTTTATAGTTTTCTATGTATAGGTCTTTTGTTTCTTTAGGTAGATATACTCCTAAGTATTTTATTCTTTTTGTTGCAATGGTGAATGGTATTGTTTCCTTAATTTCTCTTTCTGTTTTTTCATTGTTAGTATATAGGAATGCAAGGGATTTCTGTGTGTTAATTTTATATCCTGCAACTTTACTATATTCATTGATTAGCTCTAGTAATTTTCTGGAAGAGTCTTTAGGGTTTTCTATGTAGAGGATCATGTCATCTGCAAACAGCGAGAGTTTCACTTCTTCTTTTCCTATCTGGATTCCTTTTACTTCTTTTTCTGCTCTGATTGCTGTGGCCAAAACTTCCAACACTATGTTGAATAGTAGTGGTGAGAGTGGACACCCTTGTCTTGTTCCTGATTTCAGGGGAAATGCTTTTAATTTTTCACCATTGAGGGTGATGCTTGCTGTAGGTTTGTCATATATAGCTTTTATTATGTTGAGGTATGTTCCTTCTATTCCTGCTTTCTGGAGAGTTTTAATCATAAATGGATGTTGAATTTTGTCAAAGGCTTTCTCTGCCCACTCCAGTATTCTTGCCTGGAAAATCCCATGGACAGAATGGACCGGCAGGCTACAGTCCATGGGGTTGCAAAGGAGTGAGATATGACAGCAACTGAACAACAACAATAGCACCATGATAAAATTATGAGTGACTTAAAATTTTTTTTTGTCTGTGCCCCACAGCACAGCTTGCAGGATCCTAGCTCCCTAACCAGGGATCGAACCCGGGCCCCCTGCATTGGAAGCGCAGAGTCCTAACTGCTGGACTGCCAGGGAATTTCCCATTTTTTTTAAAGTAGTGCCATGAGAGAACCTCTGCCTTTTGATTATTTTGATTAAGCAATGAGAATGTTTGTCTAAGATTTTCCCTTTTTCTCTTGACTTCCAGGAAGCTCAGAGGTTAGTGTCTTTTAATGGAATTATAACTGCCTTACCTTTTTTAGGTTATTTATTTCCCTCTTCTTATGTTTTTTTATTTTAATGGAATTGTTATATATCTGCCAATTATTGGGACCACCTCAAATTGTTGGGAAGTCATAAGGGTTCCAATTAAAATAATCTCACAGGATATCTGACTTACAAGGAAAGACATAGCAATCCATATGCCGGAGGGAATGAATCAACTGTCATCTGGGTTGGGAAAAGTCTTTGCAAATTATGGTCACAGGGTGGCCAGGGATGAGAACCAGGATTTGTGTTTTCTCATTGCAGCTATTTCATCCAGAGTTGTACGTAAAAGAGCTGATTGATATTTCCTTTCATTTATGTTTACTATTACCATACAAGTTGTAGTTACAGATCAAAATTACGTACGTTCTCCATGTACTTTAAAGGGTTCTCAGGCAGAAATTTTACTACATAGAGATTTAGCCTGGAGGCTCCCCAGGTAGCTCAGTGGTGCCAACGCAGGAGACACGAGAGATGTGGGTTCAATCCTTGCATCAGGAAGATCCCCTGGAGGAGGAAATGTCAACCCACTCCAGTATTCTTGCCTGGAGAATCCCCATGGACAGAGAAGCCTGGTGAGCTACAGTCCATAGGGTCACAAAGAGTCACACAGGACTTAGCAACTAAACAACAACTAATTTCAGCCTAAGGCATATTTTATATTCTAGCCCCTAACCAAGTTGTAATTCTATTAAATATTGCATCTGTAATATATAGTGTATAGAGAGAGATGTATATGTTTATATGATATTTATATAGTATTTATATTTATATATAAAAGATCGGTTAGATGTTTGTGTATGTGATTTGGGGGATATGTGGGGAAAAAAAGTAAATAGAGCCTAGATCCTGGTGATGGCCTTAGTGGATAAGTCATATCCAACCCCTGCAGCCCTATGGACTGTATCCTGTCAGGCTCCTCTCTCCATGGGATTTTCCTGACCCAGGGATCTAACCCAGGTCTCCTGCCCTGCAGGCGGACTCTTTACCGACTGAGCCACCAGGGACGCCAACATATACACACTACTGTATATGAAACAGATAACTAATGAGGACCCACGGTCCAGCATGGGAACTCTAGTCAGTATTTGGTCATAACCTATATGGGAAAAGAATCTAAAAAAAGAAAGGAGATATATATATATATATATATATATATGTGTGTGTGTATATATAAATATATATAAAACTGATTCATTTTGCTGTACCCCTGAAACTAACACAACATTGTAAATCAACCATATTCCAATAAAAATTTCTTTAAAAAGAAAGAAATATTGACTGGACCATGCATCCACCAGCCACTGGTGAATGAGATGTTTAAAGCTAATGGTGAAAACAAATGAAAAAACAAATCAGAAAAGTCAGTACAAGGCAATTTCAGAGAATAATAAATATGAGTGGAAACAAGACCACATAGCAAATCACTGTAGTTCCAGGTGGAAATGAAGATTTGGCATGGGGGAGAAGTGCCCAGAATCAGGATGCATTCTGAAAGTGTGATCAGCAGGACGTGCTGATGGATGAGAGTGTGGGAGAAGGTCTAGTTAGCCGCTTGCCAGGCCTCAGGACTGCCTCTCTTTTCAGCAGAGGGACCTGAGCCATGAGTCAGGGCAAGAGGGAAGAGACAGGCTCGGTCTGGTTAAAGGGAAAGTAGCCAGTTGGAAAAATGTCATGCCACTTAAGTACCCACATTTCTTCCCTTTGTCTCAGACACCTGGAAAATGAGGTCAGCATCACAAGAATTAAAAGCTTTTAATTAATTTTAATTGATGGTTCTCCCCTACATCTCTCTTTTACTCAATAGATTTGGCAGCCTTCCTCACATTCCCCCAGGCTCTTCTCTTTGGCTAACACTGATTCATTCTACTTTTTTAATTGATTTGTCTTACTGGTTTTGGTCATCTTCTTTTCTGTTCTTTCACTTTATGTATATTATATAATGGGAAAGGAAAACCACAATCACTCAGATAGTTAATGTTTCAAAGATAAGAATCTGATCATCTGGACAAAAATTCGATAAGGTAAAGTCCACCTGTGTGTTAGCCACAAGTATTTCATAAGCATGTTGTGATGATTAGGAAGCAATAATAAAATTGTGATAGTTGACATTTAGAAAATGCTTCCTCTATTCCTGTTTCAGGGGCTTGATCAAATGCTATTGTTATTTCTAGTTTATAGGAGGGGAAATTGAGGCAGGGAGAGATTACATCATTGTCAAAGTAGTATCACCAATAAATGGGGAGCCAGGATTCAAGCCCACGCTGTCTGGCATTAAAGCCCCCACACTAACCCAATGGTCTTCACAGCCTCCCTGCCACTAAGCCCAGCCAAGATAATGTCTTCTCTCTCTTAAAAAGTTACCATTTTATTGTTAAGGAATCATATGCCAATTAAATATATAAGGCAGTAAATATTCACTGCATGCTACTACATGTCAGGTACATACATAGAGAAGTAGAAATCTCATTTCTTGCCCACATACAGTTAGTCTGTCTACCATGAAGTCAAGAAACAAAGATGGAGAAAATTGAAATATCTACCTTGTTTTCAAAGCTACTGGGTGAAGTGTCAAAGGCACCTAACTAATTATCAAATGAGTTATATATTTATTGACCTAAGAGTTCAGAGAAAGGATGGAGTACTTGAATTGGCACTAACATGAAAATCTTTTAGTCCAGTTACAGAATAATGCTGAAACTTAAATTAGGCTATGGCCAAGAGGAAATCATGGGAGGAATGGGAGAAATGATAAATGATGGGTGGGGAGAGAGAGAGACCCTTCTCTCTAGAATGGGATGGGTACTGCAGCCTGAACTAAACCCAAAGGTCAGATCCCAGGTCTCAGGTAAGCTTTGGAGGCAGCTTCCTAGAGGTCTTTGTAAAAATAATTTTTTTTTTAATGCCCTTAAGAAGGAAGGACTCAGTCTCCATTAAAATTATTACAAGACCAGGAAGGTTCATTTCCAGTCTGCATGTCATATTTTTGATGATGTCAAATAAAAATGTGGATTTAATTTGTTTCCTTAATCCACAAATTTGTTCAACAAAATTGTGAAATGCACTAAATCCAATTTGGTCCAAATCTGGCTGTCAGAAGGATAATTGAGGGATGGAGCCAAAGAAGACGCCTTCAGGGGCTTCCGAATCCTCTCTGTTATACCCCCTTCCAGGAGGAGGAGCGTCCGTGCCCCAGGACAGGGTCAGGGCTTGCATCCAACAGTGTGAATACCCTTCTGAGTTGAGTGGCTGAGCCTCCAGCAGCCGGCCCTCAGTCACCCGAGCGCACCTCGTCACTCAGAGCCTCAGTCTCCCGCTCTGTCGTAAGCTGCGACCGCACCGCTTTGGAGAGGCTGCTGGGACACTAAGAGGACACGATGCCAGTGAGGCACAGTGCTAGGAAGCTTGTAGGCGCTTAGAGAAGGAAGCATAGCAGGAAAGTCCAGGCAGAGCCAAACTCAAGGGCACCGGGCTTTCCTCCCACCGCCCTGTCTGTCTCTCCTCCCTCCCTGCCTCCCTCTTCCCTCCCGCCCACTCTCTCCACCTCTCAGCCCCACTTGCCTTTGGGCTGGCCCCATTCTCTGGCAGGCTGTCCCCACTGTGGCGGCCACGTGGAGCAACTCCAGGCCCTATCACACCCTCTGCATCGCCCCAGGAGAGAAGAAATGCCTCTTCCCTGAGAGCTGTGCTCCAGGTCCTGCAGGTGAGCCTGGCGGCCCTCGGACCACCGCTCCTGAGCTTCCCCTCACGGCTAAGGCGAGGCAGTGCTCACATTGGCCAGACCTGCTCACCTGCTCATCTCCTCTAGCCGACGATTATCCTAAGCACAGACTGAGGGGTGCGGAGCCGTGGTTCCCCAAGGGAAATCGAGGTACTATCACCAGAATGGGAGAAATCCATGCTAGGAAAAAAACTGAAGTGCTTTGTCAAAGTACCCATGATAACAATTTGTCATTTTCCTCACACTCCAGCAGGGCATAAAGTGTTTTCTCAGCTACCCCACCTCATGTAGATCTATCTGAGCTCTAGACAAGACGAGTGATCTTTTATAACACCCTCGTACATGGCCAATGGCAGCAGAATTCACTTCTCCTGCCTGTGAACCCAGGCAAAGCGCACATCAGTGGAGGTGGCATGGAGAAGCTGAAAGACCAGGACTTTGGGGTCAAACAGACGCGGCCCAAGCGCTGCATCCCCACCCCTCCCCTGCATCGTGCCCCCAGACTGCTCACTCCACCCTTCAGAGATGCCCATAAAACGGGGCTTGTCTCCATATCTCCAGGGCCTTTTGAGAGGATTAAGTAATAACAGCCAACTTTTAATTAGTGTTTACTATGCTCCAGGCATGGTTCTAAGTGCTTTATGGGCAGCATAAAGATTTAATCATCACAACACATCCTTTCTGTGTCTTCCCTGCATAGGTAAGGTAACCAGGACCCAGGATGCAGAACCAGTCCAGGGTCACAGAGTGCGTGGCGGAGCGGGGATGCAAACCCAGACAGGCAAACTCTGGGACCACGTGCTGCGACCCCACCCTCTGCTCCTTCCGGATTAAATGAGGTAATGCGCACACAAGAGCTGTGTAAACTGTAACACGCTATATAAATGTCACTCACTGTTACTTCTCTCCTCCCGCCCTGGTCATTAAGGCCAGGAGGGACCTCATGAATCTACCGTTCAGGTATTTTCTCACAGTGCTAGACGTGGTCCCTCAGCTGCACTTCCTCCAGGCCTGCCTTTGACTCTGAAGCTACACCTAGAAACCCACCTGATTCTTTTCATTCTCCAGCCCCAGCAAAGTGGCCTCTTGCACCCAGGCATTCATTTCCTCTGCAACCCTTAATGAACCACAGGGATGAGCTATGGCTACACTGGGCAGAGAGAGAACCTCTGCCCACATGGAGCCCCCAGAAGGCTGGGTGGTCAGAGAAAACGGCACCTGGGGAAGAGCTTCACAGATAAGCGGGACATAATGTCAGAACCTGGCTGCCGGGTGGTGGTGAGATAGATATTCAAGAGGAGCCGTGCAAGAAGAGCACCCAGCACAGTCAGGGCTGAACGTACTCAGGTATGGTCACGAAAGGAATTCTACTGCCTCACGCCCTCTGACACAGAGCTTACAACTCAATTCAGTACAACTCCCTTGGTCCCCTCGCTATGCATCCTCTGTTATTCTTGGTCTCTGCTTTATTTTTCATATCAAAACACATACTCATTAGTGGAGATGCAGTAAAAATAAACAAATGTACATTTTTTAAAAATAACAGGCGTATAAAGACAAAAAGCAGGTGAGTGGTTGCCAGGCGCTGGTAGGAGAAGGGAACTGGGAGTGAATGCTTAATAGGCACGGGGTTTCCATTTGGGGTGATGAAAAAGCTCTGGAACTAGGCCACGGTGATAGTCAAACAACACTGTAAGTGTGCTTAATGCCACTGAGTTGTACACTTTAAAATGGTGCAGACAATAAGCAAGAGGAAGGTGCTCACATCACTGTTCATCAAGGACACGTGTTATAATCACAGTGGGACACCAGAAGAGACAGCCCACATGGGTGAGAACACTACAAATCTCATCAGCTGCTGAGGGGGTACAATATCATGCAAGCCACTTTGGAAATCAATTTGGCAGTTCATTATAAACACATGTATACACTGTGTCCTGGTGATTCCATTTTAAGTCTTTACCCAAGAGAATGAAAAGAATGGGCCACACACATACATGCACACACATACCACAAACACAAGACCTTGCAAAAAAAAATGTGCAGAGCAGCTTTATTCATAAAAGATAACAGCTAAGGCACTTCCTTGGTGGTCCAGTGGCTAAGACTCCACGTTTCCAATGCAGGGGCCCCAAGTTCTATCCCTGGTCAGGGAACTAGATCCCACAAGCTACAATTAAGAGTTCATATGCCACAACTAAAGATCCCACATGCCACACTAAGACTGGCACAACCAAATAAATAAATTTTTTTTCAAAAGATAGCAACTGGAAATAATTCAAATGCCCATAAATAAATTGTGATTATATTCATATAGCAAAAACTACTCATAAATAAAAGAATTAACTACTGATTCAGAATAAACTACTGGAATACCAGACCATCTGACCTGCCTCTTGAGAAACCTGTATGCAGGTCAGGAAGCAACAGTTAGAACTGGACATGGAACAACAGACTGGTTCCAAATAGGAAAAGGAGTACATCAAGGCTGTATATTGTCACCCTGCTTATTTAACTTATATGCAGAGTACATCATGAGAAATGCTGGGCTGGATGAAGCACAAACTGGAATCAAGATTGCCGGGAGAAATATCAATAACCTCAGATATGCAGATGACACGACCCTTATGGCAGAGGTGAAGTAGAACTGAAGAGCCTCTTAATGAAAGTGAAAGAGGAGAGTGACAAAGTTGGCTTAAAGCTCAACATTCAGAAAACTAAGATCATGGCATCCGGTCCCATCACTTCATGGGAAATAGATGGGGAAACAGTGGAAACAGTGACAGACTTTATTTTTTTGGGCCCCAAAATCACTGCAGATGGTGACTGCAGCCATGAAATTAAAAGACGCTTACTCCTTGGAAGAAAAGTTATGACCAACCTAGACAGCATATTAAAAAACAGAGACATTGCTTTGTCTACAAAGGTCTGTCTTGTCAAGGCTATGGTTTTTCCAGCGGTCATGTATGGATGTGAGAGTTGGACTATAAAGAAAGCTGAGCACCAAAGAATTGATGCTTTTGAACTGTGGTGTTGGAGAAGACTCTTGAGAGTCCCTTGGACTGCAAGGAAATCCAACCAGTCCATCCTAAAGGAAATCTGTCCTGGGTGTTCATTGGAAGGACTGATGCTGAAGAAACTCCAATACTTTGGCCACCTGATGTGAAGAGCCAACTCACTGATGCTGGGAAAGACCCTGATGCTGGGAAAGATTGAAGGCGGGAAGAGAAGGGGATGACAGAGGGTGAGATGGTTGGATAGCATCACCGACTCGATGGACATGGGTCTGAGTAAACTCCAGGAGTTGGTGATGGACAGGGAGGCCTGGTATGCTTCAGTCCATGGGGTCACAGAGTTAGACACGACTAAGCGAGTGAACTGAACTGAACTGATTCATAGAACAGCCTGGGTGAGTCTCAAAAGCATTATCTTCCATGACATAAACAAGATATAAGAATATATATTGTCTGATTCCAAGGATAATTAAACTAGGGTCACAGAAAACAGGTCAGCATTTCAGGGGAGGTGTACAAGGAAACTTTCTGGAGTGTCGAGAATAGAGTGTATCTTAATATGATGTGGTGGTTACATGGGTGTTTGCATTTGTTGCAATTTATCAAACTATCTCTTTATTTATTGTATACAAATTATGCCTCAAAAACATTAAAAATAATAAAACTGTACACCATCTCTATGACTCAACAATTTTATTCCTAGATGTCTATCCAAGAAAAGAGCACGTGCTCACAAAAAGTCATGTATAAAAATATTCATTACAAGTTTGCTCATAAGAGACAAAAACTATAAATGGATTAAATATTTCAATTAAAACATAAAGATGATTAATCTTCATCTTTTAAAATGCACATTGCTAAAAAAAATAGAGAAATGTAAAATGTACATTGCTTATAA
Organism: Cervus canadensis; assembly: GCF_019320065.1. Classification (NCBI taxonomy): domain Eukaryota; kingdom Metazoa; phylum Chordata; class Mammalia; order Artiodactyla; family Cervidae; genus Cervus; species Cervus canadensis. Next base: position 3,314,287 of record NC_057401.1, read on the forward strand.
GAGACACTAATATAAGGACCCAAAAAGGTTGAAATAAAAGTGTGAGAAAACATACCCATAAAAATATCAAAAACAAGTGTATTAAAAAGCAGTTATAAGTCTACTAATAACAGATCAAATAGATATTAAGACCTGAAGTATTATTACACATAAAGAATAACAATTCATAATTATAGGAGCATTAATTCAATAGGAATATATAACAATCTTAAATTCAAATGAGTTTAATCATGGAGCCTCAAACACTGTTAAGAAATAAAATCCCATAATCAGAGCACAATGTTTAGAAATATCTCTCAGTAACTGATAACACAGATATAAAATCAACACAGCTATATTAAGATTAAATAACATGAATAATAAATTTGATCAGACTCAAACCTATTCAGTCATCTGGCTTATGGCAAACATACCATTACAAGATAGTGGGAGCAAAGTGTCTTGTCAATAAATGGCGCTAGATAAATTGCACAAATTTATGGAAAATATGGACATTGACTCTTACCTCATACTACATACAAGATTCTATTTCAGGTGAATCATAGACCTACATATGAAAAGTAAAACAAGAAGCTGCTAGAATAAAACATGGGTAAATATTTATGACTATGGATAGACAAAGATTTCTTAAAATATAAAGAACACTAAACATAAAGGAAAACATTAGTAAATTAGACTATTTTAAAATTAAGAACTGTGTTTGTATGTGTTCAGTCACTCAGTTGTGTCTGACTCTTTGTGACCTCACGGACTGAAGCCCATCAGGCTCCTCTGTCCATGGGATTTCCCAGGCAAGAATAATGGAGTGGGTTGCCATTTCCTCCTCCAGGGGATCTTCCCGACCCGGGGATTGAACCCACATCTCCTGCATCTCCTACACTGGCAAGCTGATTCTTTACCACTGAGCCACCTGGGACGCCCAAAAGTAAGAACTACTATTCATCAGAAGACGTTATTAGAAGAGTAAAAGAACAAAGAGAAGGGTTTTTCTTTTTTTGCGAAGATATCTGCAATGAGTATCTCCTACAAAGAACCTGTATACTGAAGATATAAAGAACTTCTACAAATCAGTAAAAAAAAGAGACACTACCCCCCCCCTTCCCATGGGAAAAGTTTTGAACAGGCACTCCACAGAAGGATGTACCCAAGTGGTCAATTAGTTATTCATGAAAAGCTAGCTAAAACCACAATGAGGTACCATCACCTACCATCAGAATGTCTACAGTTTTTAAAACTGATACCAAGTGTTGCCAGGATGTAGAGCTCCTGGCATTCTCACATACTTCTGTGGGAGGTTAAATTTGCACAACTGCTCTGGAAAGCTGTTAGCAGGGCCTGCTGAAGTTGAACACATACATATTTTATGAACACAAAATTCTACTTCAAATGTAGATTCTCAGAAGTATGTGTGTGTATTGAAAGTCATGCCCCAAAATAACATAGAACATTATTTTTAACACTTAGAAACTAGAAACCATTCAAGAGCTCATCAACAGTAGAATGGATAAATAAATAGTATTCCATTCATACACAGATATAATGTGACTGAAAGTCAGGTACAGTTCTCTGTGACTCTATTTATATGAACTTTGGAGTCAGGCAAAATTAATCTATAGTGATACAAGTCAGAATACTGGTTTCTGTTACAGGGTAATGACCAGAAGACAATACAAAAAAGACACTTGAGATGTTGGTAATTCTCTATATCTTGATTTGGAAGATGGGTACCTACATATATTCACTTTATAAAAAAATTGTCAGGCTCTGCACTTAAGGTTCACGCATGAAGCTATATCATGTTATTCTTCAGTTTAAGTTCAGCAAAACATAGTATACGAATTAGTGCTAAAGTTTATGATAGCTAATGCCAAATTACGTTTGAGTAACTTTGCCCCAATTTCCAGCAGCATCCTTGTGTCCCAAACAAAGCCTCCCAAATTGTGAGCAATATAATCTTCAAAGGCATTTTTTAGTTTCATTTTAACTTGATTTTATCCAGCAAACCAGCAAATATAAGCTACAATGAATCTGGATAAACGGTTTCACTTTCTTTCTACTCCTTCCTTCCCCCCAACCAAGGTGGTAGGAAGGGACAAGAAGGGAAGCTTGAGCTAAATATAATAGGGAGTACAGTTGTTCCTCAGTGTCTGTGGGGGATTGGTTCTAGGACACCCCTGCAGATACTGAAATCCATGGAGGGCCTTTGCTGGTGGTCCAGTGGTTAAGACTTCGCCTTCCAATGCAGAAGGTGAGAGCTGGATTCCTGGTCAGGCAGCTAAGATTCCACAAGCCTTCCAGGATAAAAACAGAACATAAACAACTGAAGCAATACTGTAACAAGTTCAATGAAGACTTTTAAAATGGCCCACATCAAAAAAAAGTCTTAAAAAATAAGATCCATGGATACTCAAGTCCCTTATAGTACAAAATGACACAGTATAATTGGCCCCCATATCTATGATTGCAAAATGCAGATTTTGGATTGCAAATTGCAACTGCAGATGTTGGAGGACTAACTGTACCAACAGGACTTAGCACAGAGTGTGTCTGCATGGTACTCAAATGTCTTCCCTAAAGTAGCCTTGAAAGAAATTGGGGTTGGAGGCTCCTACAGACATGTGACCTGGAGAAGAGTCTCAGGCAGGAGTTAAGGGGTCTTGGTTTTAGCCCAGCTCTGCCTCTAGTTCATGGTGACCTTGGGCATGTCCCTTCCCCTTCTTTCTTCAAATGTATCTCTTTCTTCAAATGTAAATGAAGAGTTAGATTAGCAGATCTCTGAGCCCTTTTCCAGTTAGAATTGGCTGTGATCACATATGATTCTGTGGGTCTGTATACATACTGCTTTAAGTGCTCTGTGAGGCACCTATGGGTACATTTAATATATGAGCTGAACATTGTATTCACCAGAATTCTTAAAGAAAAATGTATTTGTTGGGGGATGTCAGCCTCCATGGCTCCAGGTGGCTCAGTGGCAAAGAATTCATCTGCCAGTGCAGGAGACGCAGGTTCCACCCCTGAGTCAGGAAGATCCCCTGGAGAAGAGAATGGCCACCCACTCCAGTATTCTTGCCTGGAAAATTCCATGGACAGAAGAGCCTAGTGGGCTACAGTCCATGGGATTGCAAAGAGTCAGACACATACACATCGGCCTCCATAGGCACCGGAATGCAGTGTTCTTGTCAGAGGAAAGGAGATAACTTTGCTTCTTTTTCCAGAGAGAAGAGAAAAGGGAAGCCATGATAGACCCACAGGATGCTGGGAGGCTGTGTGGGTTTGTAGAGCAACCCTTCCCATAGCTTCGCTGTCAGTGACATCGCTAAGCACATGGCAGGCTTGGGAGCAGATTTTCTTGCGAAAATTGGTGAAAGGCTCAAGCTCCCTGCACAGACCCACATCAGCCAGTCAGTCCCAAGACAGTACAGGCAAATGCAGGGGCCAGGCGGGAGAGGAGTATCGGGGAGCACGCACTCCACTTTCACACCAAGGGCAGGGAACAGGGGCTTCAGTTTCATTGAACCCAATCTCCAGGATGCAGGAGAGAGCCCTAGCTGACAGACACATCGTATCTTCTATAACATGTGGAAGACCGCTAAGGCCATGTACTGCCTGCGTGAGACAACCATGGGGGGCAGACGCGGCTCTTCCCCCCTTCCTAACTGGAATTCCTGCTCTGGGACGGGGCCTGCAGCCGCTGCCTCTCGTTGACACCCCCACCCCCGCCCCCCTCCTGAGGGAGGGCGCTCTCAACCACAGGCTGGATGAGTCGCTGAGTCTGGCAGTGGGTGTTCTGGCCACACGGCCCTCTCTACCCATTGCATCGGCTTTGCACGCTAGAAACCATTTCCCCCTCCCCTGATTGAAAACAAGGTTGAATTCATAATTTTACAATTTTTCAAAACTGCCTAACTCCAAGTGGGGGTGGGGGGGCGGGGGGGGCGGAGGAGGGAGCTTTCAGTAACCCCTATCCGGTAGCCAAGAATTAGCAAGGAAAACACTGTTTCCCACTCTCTAATTGATGCCTCTGCCAAGGGCCCCAGGTATGCCGGCTCCTGAACACACGTCTTTGGGGAATTAGTCTCAGGAAACATATCCCCTAGGCCATGTGCACTTCCGGTCGCCTGCAGGACTCCCTGAGGCCTTCTTGATGCTAATTTTCTTAATACAAAACCATTCCTTTTTTTGAAATGAAAAATGACTTGTTAAACCCCTCTCAGGTCCCCTTTTTTCTCTGTCCTCCCAGAGAAACACATTAAAGTAAACAAACTTGAGATGTAAAATGAAAACAGGGGCCCCTGTAGCACCTGCAGGGTTTTACCAGCTCACATTACAAAGCCCTGTCTGAAGTGGCCCGAGAACTGTTTCCATTACAAATAGCCAGTTTCTCTTGAAAGTCAGGCAAAAGCCAAATTAGGCAGATTACATCAGGATCTATTTTCCTGTAGCATAAGTTCTTTGGAAACACCTGCCTGACATATTTCAGACGTGTGCCGAGGCGAGCCAGGCCCTCGGTGGTTTCCAGGGCTCGTCAGAGTCTCAACAAAAATGGGTGTTTGGGTTTCACCGAGTAAAACTGGGTGAGATGCCTGCATGGAATCTGAGTTGCTGCAGACTGACTTTCTGGCGCCTCTGAAGAGAAGTTTTAACCAGCTCTGTCCCTGCCACACTTGGTGTGGCCAAGAGAGCCCTGGCACCCAGGCAACCTGTCTCCGAACCTCTGCTGGGTGCCGGGGGGAGAAACGCTGGGGATGTGTGGTCAGGGCCCAGATGGAGTCGGGGTGTGTCCTCACTAGGTGGGAAATGCTGAAATTAGAGAAGAGAGCAGAGCCCACAGCCTGCTGGGGAGCTGAAAGAAGCACTGATGCAGGCAGGTGCTGCTCAAGTCAAAGCCTGCTGGGGGTGGGGGGCAGTGAAGGAGATAGGACACCACACACCTCCTGGCTTTCCCTAAACCCTAATTAACATTCTGCCCTTGACAACCCTCTCCCCACGGAGACTTTTTTATACATTTTTTTACTACCCAGTAATTATGAATAATTGAGTTTTTTAAATGATCAGCATTGCTTAGAAAGTGTCTGGTCAAGTGGGTTAATTACAATTATGGTAAATCCAAAGTGGAATACTATCTAGCCACTCCAGTGAGTCAGGGAGAATGACAGAGATTTTTGTGGAAAGACCTCTAAGGTATACCTACCTAGTGAGAAAAACAGAGGTGTAAAACAATAGAAATAAGATGAGCCCACTTATTTAAACGGGTGTTGTGCAGGGAGCAAAGGTACGTACACGAAAATGCACAGAAAGTGGACCAGGAAAAAGGATAGCTGACTGTTAACAGTGATCACCACTGGGGGAGGAATTGGTGGGGGATAAAAGAGAGGAGAGGGAGGCTGTCATAGTCTCTTCAGAATATGCTTGAAATGTTTACAAGGAGAGTGGAGTCATGTAATACTTGTGTAAAGAGAATGTCCTTAATGAAATAATACAAAAAGTACTCCAATAAAAATTAATTAAAAAAAAAACGGTGACTTAAGATGGGACGGAAATTTAAAAAGAGATATATAGCCGATTCACTTTGGGGTACAGCAGAACCTAACACAACATCGCAAAGCAACGACGCTCCAATAAAAACTAACTTTAAAAAGTACATGTATACACTACCATATATAAAATAGATAGGACCTACTGTGCCGCACAGGGAACTATACTCAATATTTGATGATAACCTCTAAGAGGAAAGAATCTGGAAAAAATAGATATATGTGTAGGTATACAGCTTCCCTGGTGGTTCAGAAGGTAAATAATCCACATGCAATGCTGGAGACCTGGGTTCAATCCCTGGGTTGGGAAGATCACCTGGAGAAGGAAATGGCAACCCACTCCAGTATTCTTGCCTGGAGAATCCCATGGACAGAGGAGCCTGGTGGTTACAGCCCACGGGTTCACAGAGTCAGACACGACTAAGCACGCACAAGCACACACATGTGTGTGTGTAACTGGATCACTTTGATGCACACCTGAAACTAACACAACATTGTAAATCAATTATATTTCAGTTAAAAAAAACTGTGTGTTGGGGGCAGTGAGTCAGCACTCCCATTGAGTTCTTAAACCCCAAAGACTAAAGAACCTATAACTCCAAGTGTGCAATGGGCCCGGGGTATTACTGGATGTTCTTGCACCCTGACTGGGTCAAACACTGATGCGCGTGTGAAGCACGCAGGCCAGGGAAACCATCCATCAGCGATGAGAATGTATCTAATGGCACGTGAGGATAGAAGCACTAAGACCCACTAGCCTGGACTGACACCCTGACCCGGCCATCCGCACGCAATAGGACTTGGGGACCTCTCTGTGCCTCATTGTCTCAGCCATAAAATGGGGTGAGAATGGAAGCATCTGATAAAGTGGTGGTGGGGATTAGAATAGAGAAATCTAGTGAAAGCAGTTAGCACAGGAAACGGCGCCCAGTGAATAAAATATGAGCTACTGTTGAGATTGGACACACTGTAAAGTTTCCTCTTACACTTATACATTCTAAACGAATACATGATGGGATCCAATGCAACAGAATTGGAACATTTCCCCTTAAATTAAGGATGTGGATTAATGCTGCCACTGGCAGAGTAGGACCACACAAGCATCCCATGTCTGAATGGAGCAGAACTGGGTCCTTTCATACTCATCAGAGAGCTCTTTACTCTGTAGGGAGAGACCCAAGATACGCAGACACAAGACTCCAGTGAGCCTCGGGTGAAATATTCCAACAGGTCACCCAGAAGGCCAAGAGCAGACAGCAAAGCCAGAGGAAGGCGCTGAACAGGACTCCGAAGGCCGGGGGTGTAGGTCATCTGGCAGCTGGGAGTAGCGACCTCGAGGTTTTGGAAGGAGCATGGGGAGGGGCAGAGAGGCGCTTCACCCCAGCTGGGGCACCTTGCCAGGGTGCACCAGCTGTGTAAGGAGACCAGGGTTGAACTAAACAGTCAGACTTGCTTAAAGCCAGGAAATTACTGACCTGGAGAGCAACCGTAGACGACTGTCAAACACAGCGCGTGTCAGCTCCAACCTGCCTCCTCTCCCAACCAGCAGGAATCTGAACTCTGCAAACTCTGAAATCAGCCCCCTGGACTCCTTTGTCTCACACACCCCAGCCCAGGTCGTCAGCACAATTCCCCCGGTAGGGCTTTTATGACTGGTGATGATGTAAGGAGGCAGAGAAAACACAGCTGGGCCTGCATGCAATTTACAGAGAGGGCGCTGGGGGAACGTGTGCCTGTCCCCAAACAGCAGCCATACAGCTGCTCAGCTCCCCCCATGATGCTGAAAGTCCCCACCACCTCTCACAGAAGGAAACACGTGGTTCAGACCAACGAGACATAGCTTTCAGTTTTTAAAAAATCAGATGTAGGCATTTTAAAAGCACTGCGATGTTTGGGGTTCTCCTTCCTTGCCCCCAACATCAGTGAGTTTTCATTCTTGCCAAACTGACCCATTAAATACCACTCTCAAATCCATCACTTTCTCGAATCCTCCATGCCATCTCCTGGGTTGGGCTGCATCATCTCTCACAGTCTATAACCACCTTCTAACTATTCTTCCTGCCTTCAGTCTTGGTTCCTCTAATCAGTCTCCACCACATAGCCAGAGAGATTCTCTCAAAAAATCACATCTGTCTCTCTCTTATTAAAACCTTCAATGGCTCCCTACTGCTTCCAGAACAAAGCTTAAACTCCTCTGTATGGGTGCAGTCCAGTCTTGTTATTCACAGAAGTCCTGTTCTATACTCACCACCAATAGTTAACACAGAACCATTGCTCTCAGAGGAAATACAAATTTAAAGTTTTATGCGCTTTTTGTTGTCATCGTCATCGCTATTGTTAACCAATAAATGAATAACCTTATTGTATGTTTTTCTGTTTAACTGTAATATATATTTAACATATATTGCTGATTCATCATTAACATTGAACCACAGGACCATAACTCATGCCTCAATAAGCTTTTCCAATGCAAGTATTTTCTGCATAAGACACAGGGTGTGATCACCCTTCTGGAGCTAGGAAAAGTAAATGGCACTACAGGACAATGCTTGGGGGCCATTTGAAATAGAAAAATCGCCATCAAAAATGGGACAAGTGAAAGTGAAGTCAAAGTCTCTCAGTCATGTCTGACTTTTTTGTGACCCCACAGACTGCAGCACACCAGGCTTCCCTGTCCATCACCAACTCCTGGAGCTTACTCAAACTCAATGTCCGTTGAGTCGGTGATGCCATCCAACCATCTCATCCTCTGTTGTTCCTTTCTCCTCCCACCTTCAGTCTTTCCCAGCATCGGGGTCTTTTCCAAGGAGTCAGCTCTTAGCATCAGGTGACCAAAGTATTGGAGTTTCAGCTTCAACATCAGTCCTGCCAATGAATATTCAGGACTGATTTCCTTTAGGATTGACTGGTTTGATCTCCTTGCAGTACCGGTTTGATCTTCTTGCAGTCCAAGGGACTCTCAAGAATCTTCTCCAACATGACAGTTCAAAAGCATCAGTTCTTCGGCGCTCAGCTTTCTTTATGGTCCAACTGTCACATCCATACATGACTACTGGAAAAACCATAGCTTTGACTAGACTAATGTCTCTGCTTTTTAATATGCTGTCTAGGTTGGTCATAGCTTTTCTTCCAAGGAGCAAGTGTCTTTTAATTTTTTGGCTGCAGCCACCACCTGCAGTGATTTTGGAGCCCTCCCAAAAAAGTGAAGTCAAAATCGCTCACTCATATCCAACTCTTTGTGACCCTATGGAGTGTAGCCCACCAGGCTCCTCTGTCTATGGAATTCTCTAGGCAAGAATACTGGAGTGGGCAGCCATTCCCTTCTCCAGGGGATCTTCCTGACCCAGGGATCGAACCCGGGTCTCCTGCATTGCAGGCCGTGTCTTTACCATCTGAGCCACCAGGGAGGCCCTCAGAATGGGACTAACATGGCGCTAAACAGACCAGAGAAAGGACAGAGAAAGTGCTAGAGCTGAAACCACGGGGCAGAGTGCTGCCGTGTTAGTTCTCAGCCATGAATGTGACCAGTAGATGACTCACATTTTTCATTGCTCTCTGCTACTGCTGCGTCACTTCAGTCGTGTCTGACTCTGTGCGACCCCATAGATGGCAGCCCACCAGGCTCCCCAGTCCCTGGGATTCTCCAGGCAAGAACACTGGAGTGGGTTGCCATTTCCTTCTCCAATGCGTGAAAGTGAAAAGTGAAAGTGAAGCTGCTCAGTCATGTCCGACTCTTAGCAACCCCATGGACTGCAGCCTACCAGGCTCCTCTGTCCATGGGATTTTCCAGGCAAGAGTACTGGAGTGGGGTGCCATTGCCTTCTCCGTCATTGCTCTCTACATGTCCATAAATGTCACAGAAGCACTGTGAGTATTAATTTTGAGGTTGCAAATAAATTTTGAGTAAGTAAATTTGTAAATATGAAATCTGCAAATAACAGAGACGAATTGCAGTTTTTACCATTGCTTGCTCAACACCTCTTTGTCCTGTTTCCATCTGGAGCAGAGTGAACATTAAAGGTGAGCACACAACTGCACGTCCAGTCCCAGTGTCCTGTGGGCTTGGCTTCAGTGACCGGTCCAGAGCACAGCACGTGGCCGGAGCACAGTCAGTCAGAGCCCTCTCCTGGGATTTTTCTACTGGAGGCGGGAGGGAAGAGTCTTGGATTTGGGGGAAAGACTTGGAAGAATGTGACTCTGGGCTGCTGCTGACCATGTTCCTTTTTATGTTGGCTCCCGGTGGTGGGGAAGCATATAACTGAGGTAGGGAGAGCGAGAGAGAAAGAGACCAGGAATTGTCGAGTCTGATTTTCCTTTACCTCTTCCCTCAAGTCCCCAGAATCCTTCAACAAACCCTCTTTCTTGCCTCTTACAACAAAGAGTCCATACTAACACTAACGGGAGGGTCCACCCCGGCTGGGCCCCATCCCCCTTAGTTTCTGTCATGCTCTTATTTCAGAAGGGACATCCCACGACAGAAACGCTCAGAGTTCCCTGCACATGCTCTGCAGCTCCTTATCCCCGCATTGGCTCCAGCTCTTCCCTCTGCTTGGAACCCACTTCCTTCACTCCTGAGTTCCATCATCTCATCCTTCTGTGACCTCTCAGGCCAGGCTGTCGGCCTCTCTCTTCAGGGGCTCTGTTGGACCCAGACCAGAGTTCCATCTCTTTGGGTTTCCTGCAAAGCCCAGACCCAGCTCCTCTCCTAGTTCAACACATGACCTTGAACTTACCAATTTATAGAACTTGAGCTCCCTGAGGGCAAAACTAGTTCATTCATCATGTAGCTGGGGCCCAGTGCCCTGAGGACACCCAGTGGAAGTGTGGCGAACTGTTGAATTTGGGGCCTGAAGTGCCAAATCCAAGACTCTGTTGCTACTTCTTTCCTGAGGCTAAGTGAATGCTGCCGAATTAGGCCCTCATAAAACCCCTCGTATCTGAGCAACAACTTGCAGCTCAGAAAGCCGTTCCACACGCATGATTTCGTACAAGGGTCATGAGAGCCCTGGAAGGCAGCTGTATCGTTCTCTCCCTTTAAGAAACAGACTCACAGAAGGAGAGTCCTGCTGTCCAGGACACGTAACTAACCGGTAACGGGGCAAGACACGGAATGGAGGCTTCCGGCTCTAAGGCCAGTGGGTTCTGGACCATGATGAGAAGTCAGACCCTTCTTTGATTGACTGTTTGTTTGATTGACTGATGTGCCTGTCAACTCCATCTCACGTGGATAAAGAATTGAGGGAAACGTGCCACATGTGGGAGAGGAGAGTGGCCTGTCCTATGCTAGGGGAACTCGTGGTGTCTTGGAGAAAGGAACACCTCTCTTTTACTAGCCCCAGTCAACAGGTACTTGGTCAAAAACTCAACATAAAATAATATATTCAGCCTTTAGGGAATATTTTTCACATGTTTTAAATACCTGCAGGCCCTGTCCCATTTAGTCCTCACCGCCTAGCTGACCAGACCAGCACATGGTTTTGCCAAGAATGTCCCAGGTTTCAAAGTGAAAGTCCTGGTACTTCCCTAGTGATCCAGTAGTCAAGAATCTGCCTGCCAGTGCAGGGAACACGGGTTCGATCCCTGGTCCAGGAAGATCCCACATGCCACAGAGCAACTAAGTCCATGGGCCACAGCTACTGAGCCCATCCTCCAGAGGCCATGAGCTGCAACTACTGAAGCCCGCGCACCTAGAGCCCATGCTCTGCAACAAGAGAGGTCCCTGCAGTAAGAAGGCAACACACTGCAGCAAAAAGTAGCCCCTGCTCAGAGTAACTAGAGAGAGCCCCCACAAAGCAACGAAGACCCAGCACACGCCAAAATTTTTTTTAATAAAAAAACAAAAAGCCCTACATCTCAGGAACTCCTTCAACCATGGGCAAACCAGGAGGTTTAGGTGGTCCTCACACCTCGTGACAATGACCTCCAGGGCTGCTGTTGCTCCCACGTTACAGATGAAGCGACTGAGGCTTAGAAGGGAAACTGGCTGCAAAGGTCACACAAGTAATGAGCAGAGGAGCCAAGGTACAAGCCAACATCCCTCTGATTCTAGAGCACTTCCCAACCCTCAGCAAGGCCTCTCCTATCAACCATGTAACCAACCAGTCAGTCATCAGGAATGGATTAGCAAAATTGAGGCGTCATGCAGGAAGAGTGGGTGTCAGGCCACAAACATGACACAATGTGTAAAAAGGGAAACAGTGCATCTAACCACCATTCCTTGGGCGTACATTTCTCATCTGATCTTCACTACAGTTGTGTCTCCACAGGGCTTCCAGATCAGCTAGAGGAACAACAAGCTTGACAGATGTTTTCCCCACTGAATTGGCCCATGATTTGACTGTAACTGTGTCTGTACCCGATGCCAAAACAACAGGCCAATTAATCCAACTCCATTGGCCAATACGGTGGAAAGAGAAAATAAACAAAGACGGTCGTCTCAGTGAGATGACCCAGTTGAGGACTGAATCTGGCTCGTTAATTCCCCACACTGACCAGCAGACTCAGTTGTATCAGGTCACCTTAAGGCCCTTGGCAGACTCATTTGAACTATTTGAATTAATCAGTCCTGTTGGCAAGATCTATCAGTGGCCCCTACCTTCTCAACTGTAAAAGACTAGATCAGCTTGATGATGGGAGTTGTACGCTTTCCACGTTATGTAAGGACTGCCCATGCTAAATGTTGCTGGGAATCATTACTTTCAAAGTTCATTATGTAAGGCACTAGCTCATGCATTATGAGCAGACCAGGGCAAAAATGACATTTAAGATATTGCACAAGTTTTAGAACTAGTGGCTCTACAAATAAACAGTGATTTTTAAAAGAAATGGGGAAAAAAGAATTTATAAACCCAATAAAGATGCAACAGGGGCCAGTGAAGATGAAAGGAAAAAATTTAAAGCTGTGGTGAGCCACCTTCTGAAGCCCTCAGAACACTCAAATCCAGAATAATTCCTCACACAGAAGAATGAAGGGTATATTCTTAGAAATGCCAACCAACAACTTACCCTCTCCTCCTGCCCCACCCATCACCACCACTGAGCTGTTTGGATTTCATGTGTGAAGTAAGATGAAGCCAGCAAAGAATTTCACTGAAGAGGAACCCAACTGTCCATTCCTTCTCTGGCCTTTTAAGCAGACTCCACCCAGATACTTATCCCAGCTGCCTGGGGCATATTATACATCTTCCTTGCTTGCTGCACACCCAGATCACACCAGCTTACCCATTAGAATAGCCAATGATGGGTAAGGTGTATTAAGCACTGACCATACACCAAGCCCTGTTCTAAGCACTTTGGATACATTACCCTACATAATCCTCACCAAATTTCAAGATAACTGCTGTGATCAAACTCAATTTAAAATTGAGGCACAGAGAAATGAAATGCCTTTTCCCATGGTCTCACAGTGGTGAAGTTGGGATTTGAAACCCAAGGTCTGATTCTAGAATTTTTTGTTTCGAACGCCTGTTCTCCACCCCCTGGACTTTCCAGTCATTGGTGCCATATCTGGCTCCCACTTTCTGCCCTAGGTTCTCCTTATTTGGGGAGTCCTAGTTGGGAGACTGAGCTGGGACTGAGTGTGCTAGTGTGACCACAGGGTCAACTGCGTCAATAGCTGCAAGAGAGAGGAGGTTTTTGTAAACAGCAAAGAATCAAGGCTCAGGGGTTTGCATCTGTTTCCTTTCAAGAGAGAAGCTAAAGACAGAGTCAAAAAGAGCTAGGTATATATGTCAAATGCTTCAGAGAGCAAATGAAAGAAAACCCAATTCAAATCAGCTTGAGATAGTCATTTTATCAGTTCATATAAGAGCCTGCTCCTTGGAAGGTAAGTTATAACAAACCTAGACAGTGTACTAAAAAGCAGAGACATCCAAGGTCTCTACAGTCAAGGCTGTGGTTTTTCCAGTAGTTATGTATGGATGTGAGTTGGACCATAAAGAAGGCTGAGCACTGAAGAATTGATGCTTTCGAATTGTGGTGCTGGAGAAGACTCTTGAGAGCCCCCGGGACTGCAAGGTGATCCAACCAGTCAATTTGAAAGGAAATCAACTCTGAGTATTCACTGGAAGGACTGATGCTAAACCTGAGATGGCTCCAATACTTTGGCCACCTGATGTGAAGAACCAACTCATTGGAAAAGACCCTGATGCTGGGAGAGATTAAAGCAGAAGGAGAAGGAAACGACAGAATGAGTTGGTTAGATAGCATCACCAACTCAATGGATGTGAGTTCGAGCAAATCCAGGAGATAGTGAAGGACAGAGGAGCCTGGCAAGCTGCAGTCCATGAGGTTGCAAAGACTCAGACTCAACAACTGAATAACAAGAACAAATAAGAGTAAGTGTTGTGGAGGGTGTGGGGTGGGTATTTCAAGTTCACTTGATTCAGTGACTCAACATATCATCAAGAACTTGGGGTCTTTCAGTCTTTCCATCTACCATCCACAGTGTCAACTTCATCCCCAGTCTGGCTCTCCTGTGTCTATGAGAAGACTGTCAGCAGCAGGCAAAGCTATCATATCCTCACGAGGTTTGCTGGGAGAGGAAGAGAGCCTGGCTCCCTATGACCCTCTCAAAACAGTAAGAAACCTTTTATTCTCAGAACATACCCTCTGCACTCTGCCTGGAATGCATCCTGGCCCAAACACAGCGTGAATCCCCAAGGAACATTGACTGGATTGGCCCCTTGAAGGTCTTTGGCTATGGGAGCTCACAAGATGCTAGGTCATCATGCAGACATCTTGAGCACACAGAGGTGATCAGTGGCACTGATGCTGGCCATGCACCTGCTCGAGTAGGATTTTGGGACAACAAATATTACTAAAGGATCAAAAGAATCATCTAAAAGAACTGCTTGTGTGTTCACACAAGACACCCCAGGGGATTCCCAGAAATAAGCAGGGAGACATTGAGGAGCCCAATGTCCTACACTGTGTGATTGTAATAAAAGCCTATGAAAATTGAATGCACTTGCACCATGAAACTGGAAAGCCCCAGAGAAAAATTAGGTTCCATTTGCTTTAATGACCCTTTGGGATCCACTTGTACCCCTCTACCTGACCCTCAGCCCTCTCCCAGACGTATTTGTCCCCTCTGGCTCTTTGCATCAGAGCACTGGGCAAGAGACACCCTCCACTGGCATGACCTGTTCCAGATGGTCAATTATCTTGGCTGCCCAGTCAGGGGAGAGGCTCAGACATCAATCAACTCAATTTATTCATTAACTTGAACAGCCCAAGTAGTGTAAAAGGAAGTTGGCTTAAGTAAAAAGTTTCTAGTCTGGCTCCAATCATTCCAATAACCCCATTTCCTCTCCCTTCAGCCTAACAGTCCTCTGCTTGGATCTACTCAGGTAGCACTTATTAGGGAAAAGTGAACCCAGAAAATGACGCTTGTCCTCAAAACAGGTCAGCCTCCCTGCATGTTTCTTGACAACCAGTCAACAGGTAAGGAGAACCTCAGCATCAGACATTGGTAGATTTGATGCTGTCTGCAACACTAAGGCACTCACTCCTACACTTGCTGATGGCTCACAACTGAGAACATCCTGGGAGTTTCCCTTGACAAAGACTCTTTTTGACCAAACTTTAGTTAGCTCCCCTAAACCCCCCCTCTAGACTAGACCTAAGCTTTGGGCCTCCATGTACATCCATGCCGAGTCTAGTCTTAGCAATAATCCTGCTAAATCAGTTAGCAAGAATCTGCCCCCCACCCCCAACCTGGCACTCAATACCTGATCACCCTTGATATTTGCTCAAATTCCTCATCCTTCACTTTGGTGTATATAAGTCTTTGGCCTGCTTTAGCAAGAATCCTTCTAGGCCAGTTTAGCAAGAATCTTCTCACCCTTGATGTCTCCTCTTGGTCACTTTCCATCCACTAACCTCCTTACCTTCTCCTGGGCTATAAACCCTCATTTGTTCTTATATTCAGAGCTAAGCCTGATCTCTCTCCTATTGCAATAGTCTTGAAAATCTCCTTTGCCTTATAAAAAAATCTCAGAATAATGTTTTCTTTACCACATTCAGCTAAAGGAGACTGTCTCATCCAGTTATACCCCCTCTGCACAGAAGCCCACATTAAATGGTTGGTAGATTCAGGGCTGCCAAGGCCCAACACCCATGCCTCAATTCAGGTTGCCTCTGAAGGGTCATCTCAGCTTCAGAGTCCCCAGAGGGATCAGCTGAATCCTCTTTTGCACATACATCAAAGTTCATCCTTTCATCCATCCAGTCCTGCTTCCCTCTCTCTACAGGTGCCTACTAACGGTAGAAAGGGACTGCACTCTGAAGGAGCCAACATGGGCAAGAAGGGATCACACACTGGATGAAGGGGACAGGATATAATTGAAAAGGGGAGAGTTTCTCAATATGGTCACATGCCCTTAACAGGATTTAACGCCCTGGCAAGGATCCCAGGAGAAAGCGCTAAACATGCTGCTCAACTGCTTTTAGAATGGCTGACTCTTAGTAAAGTAGAAATGCTGGAGCTGCCATCATAGATGATGGGAAAGGGGACCAAAGGACTTGGAAACATGGGCTGGACGTGTTCTCCAACCTCTTCTGCGGGTGAGCCTAGAGGATGCACCTCCTGATGCAAGAAGTAATGTCCTGGTGATTACAGTATCATTAGGGAGCACAGTACCATTGAAGTACAGGGTGGCTGTTCTCCCCAGGGCCAGGGCTGATGGGAGGAGATGCTGTTGCAGGGCTCCATGAGAGCAAGTGGTTTACAAAGTAATCAAGGCCACGTTGTGGTGCTGCACCCGCCGAAGCCAGGTTGGAGCAACATAGTAATGAGAGGCAGGATGTGGTGGCAGCCAAGGGGGCCGGCCCCCGAGATCTCAGGCAAATAGAAAATAGAATCCAGTGCCCCAGGGGCAAAAGAGATGGATCCCTGTATACTTAAAAGAAATTAAGGATGATTGATCAGGAAACCAAGGGAAGCTACATCAATAAAAAGTCACAAGCTATTGCCCAGTATTCAGACCTGAAAGCTGTCAACTAAAGGAGAGTCCTCATCCTCAGGAGGAAGGACCCAGGCACATGGCAGCAAGCACAGAAGTAATGAATTCCCCAACCATTCCCCAGAGGGAACTGTAGCCCTTAACTTGGTAAAATATCCAGACATTTCAAAGACCATGAGGCACCAGATCGGAGTTGCAGCCGTATCATAGTCCCCAGTGAGAGTGGGGGGCAGAAGGGAGCCAGGTCACCAGAGGAGGCTCAGTACAGGTCAGGTTGACAGTGAACCCACCTACTGGTCATCTTCCTGGTCCTCAAGTGTTAAGCGGAATGGATACTCATTGCAGTTAGGTGAATACCCACATTGATTCCTTGATGTGTGGTGCCATCCTAGAGGAGAAATCCTCTAAATTTGCCCCCATCCCTTTGCCAAGATATTAAATCACAAACAATATTACATCTCAAGCAGAGTCTTTCAGGAGACACCCTTAATGACCTAAAAGAGCAGGTGTGGTGGTCCCCAAAATGCCTCCATTTAATTTACCAATCTGACTCCACTCCTACAGAAACCAGACAGACCCTAGAGGATGACAGTGGACCAAACTCAATCAAGCAGTAGCTACCATAGCTGCTGGCCCAGGTATGGTATCTTTGCTAGAGACGACTAACACAGTTCTGATTCATAGTACACAACCCAGCTCCAGTAAATGGATTCTCTTCCCTCCCTATCAAGAAAGAGTATCAAAAGCAGACTGCATTCCCATGGAACAGTCAACAGTAGAAATTTACAGTCTTACTCTAGGACCATGTTAACTCTCTCATCCTTTTTCATAAAACAGTCCCAAGGGACCTGGAGACTCTGCAGAGCATCCCACTTATCAATGATGGACATGGCAGATATCATTATATCAGTGATATCGTGTTAATCAAACTGGATGAGCAAAAAGCGACACATATGTTGGAGGCCTTGACAGGACCTATAAGCTCCAGACTGTGGGAAAGAAAACTTGCAAAAATTCAGAGACCCTCTACATCATTGAACTTGTTAAGTCTTGCAGCTTAAAGCAGGCAAGAGTAGATGCACTACACAAGGGATCATCCCATCCAAAATAAAGAATGGCTGCGAAGCTCACCCGAGCCCCTGACATTGAGCAGAAAGATGCATCAAGGAAATGCATCCAGCCATCCACTCATTCATTTATGTATTCATTCATCCACCAAAAACTTGTTGACAACTACTCTGGGCGACCTGCCCTGGGCCTGAGGTTGAGATGGGGTGAATTGGGAATTTTTGATGGTGTCCCCACCTGGGCCCCCAAAATGCTTGGATCCTGCCTTTACTACCACCACCCTCCCCCAGAGGGAACCCAAGGAGCAGAAGCGGATGAGAAACAGAGGAATCATTTGAGAAACAGCATCCCAGGTGACTACGAAATGCAGAGCATGCTAGACAAAGTTCAAGGTCAAAGTAAGGCCACCTCTCCTTCTCCAAATTCTTTTAGTTACCTACACTCTTCAAAATGCCCTCCTGGAAACACAGGGAACACTCAATAAAAATTCAGACTGTCTTGCAGGACAGAGGGTTTCCTCAGGGAGATATATATATATATAAATCATGAGAGCTTATGAAGGCAGGTTGGGGATTTTCCCGAGTGGTGGATATTTTTGAAGCTGGTTTGTGGTGTGCACGCGCCCTTGTCCTCTCAGGCTGCTCGGCCCCCGAGCGCTCCGCACTCTCTTCATGGGTTCTGCTCGGCGGTCACTGAAACAACAAACATCCCACCGCTTGTACACGGTGAACTAGAGACAGGCCAACTCCAACGGGGCTCTGCTGCTTCCAAAGTTATCCAGCAAGGCTAGTGGCGCTGGTCCACGTTCTTCCAGGTTTCAGTGGGGACAGAGGCTGGAAATTGGTCTCTTGAAGCACCCTTGGCTGAACTGAGTGAGTTCATGAAAAGAAGAAAAAAAAAAAACCTGGAAGAACTGCTCCAAAAAAAATTCCCACTGGGCAGCAGTGTGTCACTTCATCCGACCTTTTCCAAAGTAGGGTGACCGTCTTTATGGAGTAAAATGCCCCAAAGCAAGGGAACACCATGTGGTATAATGGAAAGTACGGAGACTTTGGTGTCAGAAGGAGCCAAATTAAAATCCTAGCTCCGTCTCTGTGTGGTCTTAAGCTATAAGAGCCTCAGTTCCCACATCTGTAAAGTAGGAATCCTAATTGACTTCTCTGATGGATCAGAGGAGCATGCAGCCATGAGGTGCCTGGAGCCAGCGGATTGTCTTGGAATCCCTTTACCATAACTGGATCGGCTTTCATGGGATCAGAGCTTGTCAGAGCTGGAGAGGACCAGGCTGAGCTTCAGCTGAATATTTAATTCTTACAGCCCCCGGGGCTTCTGTCTTATGGCTGACCTCATCCAGAACGGGTGGAGAGGTCTCAAGAAAAGAACCCAAGACAATATTTTATTCAAAAGAAAAATGTGAGAAGGTGTCTTCTCCCACCCCAGTTTCTGAGATTCTGCCATCACCCGTGCTTGCTGTGTGCGTCTGACACGTGGACCGTGGCAGGAGAGCGTGACAGAGGAAGGTGGAGAGGCTGGCCCTTGGCAGCCACGCAGGGGTCCATGACCTCCCCCATGTGTTCCCCTGGGCCCACTGCAGGGGTGTTACTCAGAGGCTGCAGCTGCAAGATGGTCTGGAAATGCTTCCAAGGAGAAGAACATGGTGGAAGCAGCAGCTCTCTAAATCACTTAGGAACAGCTCATTCCCAAGTAACACAAAACTAATGAATTAAGAGAGCATATTGGCCCCTGAAACTGAGAAGTCCAGAGGCAGGATAAGTTTCAGCAAACTTAGTTAGCAGCTCAGTGGTGAATCCAAGGAGCTTGTTTCTTTCCATCTCTTCCCTCTGCCTTCTGCCCAAGGCTGCCTCCACTCAAGGTTTCCTCCCTTCTCGGCCACAAGGTGGCTGCTAGTAGTGGTGGCAAGGACATCCTAGTCCACTGAAAAAAGAGAGCTCCTTCAAGGGAGCCTCTGTGAAAGAACAAACAAAAAGTGGGGGAGAAGCTTCCTTCTCAGAAGGCCCTAGCAAATGCCCCCCTGGGACACTCGCCAATCAGAAAGTCCAGGGTACTGAGCTGTGAACACATGCCAGGGTCCACCTCTGGGAGTGAGGACTAGGGCTGCTTTCCCTTGAAGTACAAGAGATATGTGTGGACAGCACCCAGTTGAAAACTGGCAAAAACAAGATCAAAGGGGAGTGAAAGCTGGGACGCTAACAGCAGCAAATGTGCCAGACACCATCAAAAGCTTTGCCTACCCCAGATAAGGGCTTTCCAGGTGGCATAATGGTGAAGAATCCACTTGCCAATGCAGGAGACACAAGAGATGTGGGTTTGATCCCTGGGTTGGGAAATTCCCTTGGAGAAGGAAATGACAACCCTCTCCAGTATTCTTGCCTGGAAAATCCCATGGACAGAGGAGCCTGGCAGGCTACAGTCCAGAGGGTCATGAAGAGCTGGACCTGACTGAGCATAACACAACAGCAGCAGCCCAGACAGACATCAGTTCTGATTCTTCCAGCACGTCCACTGCTCTCCATTCTCCTGAAGGTAGATGAGTGAATCTGATAAGATCATCTTTCTCCAGTATAAACACGGCTCCTTGATTGACTAATGTCTTAGTTGAAAAAGGCTGTGGTCACCCAACTCCCTGGAATCACTGGTTTCCAAACTTTTTATCAAAGAGTACTTTTGTCCATGGAGCCTAGGGATGAAGAATGCTGAACAAGCCAGGTTCTGGATCACCCTCTTCTATTCTAAGCTCACACATATAACCCTGGCTGGCACCACCTTAAAATGAGTTTCTAATACCTGTTATTATTTGCAGACTTGACCTTGGTCTTTGACCCTGCCCCACATCCTACGTAAATGTCAAAGCCTTCAACCTCTGCCTTCATAAGTTCAGTTTCCTTGAACTTTCTTGTGGTCCAGTGGTTAAGAATCCACCTTCTAATACTTTGATCCCTGGTTAGGGAACTAAGATCCCACATCCCCTGGGGCAAGTACTGAGCCTGTGAGTCACAAAAAGAGGAAAGCCCACATGCCACAAATAAGACCCAGTGCCTGCCTCTGCCATACCCCAGCTGTGTAACCTTGGGGAGACCACTTTACCTCTCCTAGCCTCAGTTTTCTCCTCTACTAAATTGCAAGAACAAGCCACAATTTAGACCAACAAAAATGCAGCCTATTAGGGCACTGGGTTGACTGTTGCATTTGTAGAATCTCTCTACTTACTATCCATAATGGCTGGAAATGCTTGACCTGCTCAACACTCATGTTAACTGTATCCAGGCTCTATTTAAAAAAAAAAAAAGCTCTTTCTAAAGGGAATTAGAGGCCCTAACTGGACTATGAGTGGCCCCAGGCTGGTTCCCCAGAGCTCCATAATTTTCTACAGACTCTCCAAATAGGATTCTTAAAGCCAAGGTCCTACTCCAAAGCTGGGTCTGCTTACAAACATGCCTGCCCCTCAGAACTGCATTCTGTGACTGCTGCTGAAAGCAGCTTTAAAAGCTGACTAAAATGTGCAGGGCTGGGTCTTCTCACTGCTCCTTCAACCTCCTGACTTTGGAAGCCTGGCTGGTAGACTCCACCAAGGCCCTGACAATGAGCAGAAAGCTGCTTTAAGAAAATGCATCCAGCCATTCTCTCACTCACTCATTCATTCACTAAAAACTGTTGAAAGGCACTCTGGGCAACCTCCCCTGGGTTTGAGGTTGGTGGGGGGTGAGGAGGGTGTAAATTGGAAACTATCTGATGGTATCACCAGGGGGGGCCCTAGGAAAGCCTGGATCCTTCCTTTTACCACCACCATCACCACCCTCCCCCTGAGGAAACCCAAGGAGCAAGAACAGAAGACAAACCAAGGAAGCATTTCAGAAACAGTATCTCAGATGACTCTTATAAAAGGCAGAGCACTCTAGACAAAATCTGAGCTCAAAGTAAGGCCACTGATCTCTACTCCAAATCTTGTTGTTGTTGTTGTTGTCAATTTTTGGAATGCTTTAATCGGCAGAATGGATGTATACAAATGAATTTCAAAATGAAATCAATGCACCTAAGAGGGAGATCTAACATGAGAGTACCTACAGCTCACAACGAGAAACCGGTCCGAAGGAAGAAGGCCAGAGTCCAAAGCAGAGAGTGAGGAGGGATGTGTAAGAGAGAGGAAGGGCCCTGGGACCAGAATATCAAGACGTGCTCAGTTGATGTCTTCAACTTCCAGACGCCCCAAGGCCTTAGTTGGTGGTTTGGGACCAACATGGTATTTGGTCACAAAGAGCAGCAGTAGAGATCGGCTGTATCTGGAATGGGGAGGGAGGTGAGAGATCTGGGGAGGCTGCAGACAGTCTATGATAAAGCAGATGCAAGTATGAGGGCGCGGGCGCTAAAAAGGCTCTGTGTCCCCTTATGACAGGCGCCAACCAAACCGCAGCAATGTACTATGAAAAATAACTCAAGATACTACTTTAGTGGAAGCTATGAAGTAGCTACAGGAAACTTCTGCGGAAAAGGTCCAGTTTATATGGAGAAAAATACACATTCAAGCACTGGATGATCTATAGCACCACATTCAGAGTTGGTGGAGGAAAGGAGCTCTTTCTGGGTGACTTGCAGAAGGCCATCTTTTCTTCACGGAGAGGACTGGAGCATTCAGTTCTTTACAAAGTTCTGTCAGCCTTCATCTTGTCCTGTTTTGCCTTGTATTTGGAAGCGTCCCTGGGCTCACGGCTGGGGTTGCGCCAATCGTCAGCTTCATCTGTGCTCTTGTAAGGGCGCCTTGCGGACTCGTTAAACGCCTGAAGTCTCTCAAGTGCTTCACTCGAAAGGGCCTTGAAATAAACGACAGCATCAGTAACCATGCCTTCCATAGAATAGAGCTTTAGATCTCCTTGAAAATATCTAGCATACAGACGAGAAATTGGCAAGCCATAACCAAATCCAGCCAATGGGGTGGCTCGGGTAAGCTCCAGGCTAGGTCTCAGAGTAGTTGAATACATGTAGTGAAAAAGGCGATCTATTTTTCGGAGTGGAACCCACCACCTAGGTCACTTATCTTAGTGGATAAGTCTTTACCAGAGTAAACAGGGTTTTAACAGTTGGTACCCTCTTTTCTATCTTCATACAGTTTGACTGTTGCTCTCATTGAATTCTTGAACAACTCAAAGAGCATGAGAAAGAGGTGTGAGGGCACATAAACTACCTGAATAGGTTTGTTTGGAGCTTTGGCACTGAATTCTTCAACTTCCAGTTCTGGAGGTACCAGATAATACTGTTCACAAAGCATCTTGGCAGTTTCACACAGATCTTTCACAACGTCAGTGACGCTGCAAGTGGGATCAATATTTCTGATGTGTTTCGGACGTGCAGGATTGGTGTCACCGCCAAACAGAAGTGTGTGCTGGTTAATAAGCATGTGAAAGAGATGCGGTTGGTATAAAATCAGTCCAGAAAATACTGGGTGTTACTGCTAATGAATGGATCAACCCCAAACTTCTTGTACTCAATCACTCCTTGGGCCACATCATGTGTAGGAGCCACATCATTGTGTTTATTTCTGACTTTAATTAGGACTTGTAGAAAGTTATCCAAGACCCGTGGATCTTCAGGGCTCTTATTTTCGTATTCTAGAAGTTCAAGAAAACTCTGCATACACCAGCTCTGAACCAATCCCACCGAAGGGTGGTTAAGCTAGTCCTCCTGCAGAAGGTTAACTTCTCTCACGGTGTCAGCCAGGCGCACAGGAAGCGCCTTTCATAGGAACATGTATGAAGCTTTCTGACACACATCGTCTCTCCCTTGGGGATGCTAGCTCCGGAGCACCAGCAGCGGAAATCTCCTGGAACCTCCTGATCGGCAGGATGTGGGCCTCTTACCATCCCTAGGCCCAGGCTGTCCTGGAAACCCAGCCAGGCTGCAAAGTACCACCCAAGGCCTCAGAGTCCACAGCTGATGGATGAGGACCCCCAGAGCAGCAAGCCCACCTAATGCCAACTCTGAGGTGGGTAGGAGGGTGGGCAGGTAACTTCCTGAGAGACTGTCCTTGTCACCAGATGAACCATACCCAGCCACCCTGGCCCACACGATAGGTGTCTTGCCCTACGCCAAATCTTAATATTAAAATCATCATACTGGGGACTTCCCTGGCAGTCCAGTGGTTAAGACTTTGCCTTCCAATGCAGAAGGTGAGGGTTTCAATCCCTTCTCAGGGAGCTAAGACCCCACATGTCTCATGGACTAAATATATGTACATAACAGAAGCAATATTGTAACAAATTCAATGAAGACCTCAAAAAATTTCCACATCAAAAAATCTTAAGATAAAATAAAATCATCATATCAATGTATACTGAGAATAAATAGAAGAAAGAGAGGGGAAGATGGAGGGAGGGAGAAAAAGAGAGAAAGCATGAGAGAGAACCAGGCACCAAGTGAGGCCCCAAAGCATCCTTACCACTCACAGGGATGGAGAGGAAAAGAAAGAAAAGTAAGAACACCCTTGATCTTGACAGCCAAGCCTTGCTCATTCAGAAAGGAAGAGATGGACTCGACCTGGTGGACAGGCAAAGAAGAGCATTCTAGGCTCACAGATATCATGGGTGAAAAATCAAGGCAGGCCCAGGAGACTCAGAAGGTCTGGGGTGGCTGCAGCAGAGGTGCCGAGAGAGGAAGCGGTGGGAGGAGGAGGTCTGCAGGGGCCAGACTGCAGAGGATACATTATAAACCCTACTTCTGCTGTGGCCCTCAGAGTGCGCATTCCTGTCCCTACACTTTGGGTTTAGCCATGTGACTTGCTTTGACCTGTGGATGCTAGCAGATACGAAGAGGGCCAAGGCAAGACGTGTGCTTCCAAGATTAGGACTGCCCCCCTTCTACCCTGGCCTGTCACCATATCAAGAATATGCTCTAAGCAATAGGTGATCTAAGAAGGCAGAGACATATGGAACAGGCCTGGGACTCAACACACAGCCTGGAGTCAAGCCCAGCTGGGCCCAGGCAACACCTGCCACATCCCAGCCAACCCACAGATGCATGAGCAAGACCGATCAATGCTTACTGTGGTACACCACTGAGAGTTTGTGTCTATTTGTCACACAGCAAATGCGACCCAAACAAGCCTTGTGTACTCAGGGGAGACACGTGGAATTTACCCTACATGCAGAAGTCATTCAATAATCTTATGCAGATGATCCTCTCACAACCTTCCCTGCTAAAATATGGAGTATGAAACTTACTCCTCTTAGTTCCTAGGGCAGTGCTGGACCTGTCGAACATACACACTGAACCTTTGCTGACAAGCTGACAGGATCATGTGCTTTGGGTAATGCAGATTCCTCTGTCTGAGAAAACTTTGCCCGTCTCAGCCACTTCACCAATACATTTTTTCCTATTTCAAGAATCTTGTTCAGAACCTTCACAGAACCTTCCCTGAGCTGGATTGGAAGCTCCAGAAGACAAGTGCACATGGAACAAGCTCTAGAATGGACCATATACTAGGACACAAGGCAAGTCTCAATCGATTTAAGAGTATAGAAATAATTTCAAGCATCTTTTCTGATCACAATGGCATGAAACTAGAAATCAACCACAAAAAATTAATGAGAAGAAAAAGATCCAGCAGATATTACATTATTGATTGTGCTTCTCCTTTTCTAGACTGAAAGTCCCTTTAGAGTGGGGATGATGTCTTTTCTCTTATGTCCCCAGAATCTAGGACATGGTCTGGATGGAGTCAGTGACTGGTCAGTGTTTATTGAGTGAATGAACAAGTGAACTTCCTAACAGCTCCCAGCACAAAGCTAGGCCAGTGGCCCTCATGCAACGAATGCTTGGTTGCCTGGCTGCCAATGTTTGTCCTAATTAATTCTCTCACCTGTTATTTCTTTCTTTTCTCATTTAGAATCACAAACTCCCTCCTGTGTGCTACTCAGTTTCTGGTACAGTAACCTCTTTATTCCATTTTAATAATACCTAGACTATGGACAGAGTGACATAAAGGAAACCCGTGAGTCAAAACATCTATGGTAGGAAAAATACAGGTGACCTATAAAGTACTTCACCAACTTTCCTGAAGACTTCATGTTTGGACCTTATAAATCATGGGCGCCTGTCCCGCACAAGCTAAGCCAGCCGTATTGCAGCAAGCTGCCCATCTTTAAGAGGCCTGGTGACACAATGCCTTGTTGATGCAGAGTATTTATACAGAATTTCCCACATCAATCTTGGTGTAAAAAAAGGAGGTGATGTCATCAAGCTGTGAAACAACTATCATCTGTAGAAAATCCTAGGCAGTCTCTGGGACAGAGTCATGGTTGCTTATTTATTCAAGAGTGTATGAATTGTAAGATGAACATTGAAGCTATGCTATAAAGACCAGGAGCTGCATAAATAGTCCTCCCCTATGACCCAGGAACCATTCCCCTTCTAGGAATCTGTCCTAATAAAATCATCAGGGAGGTGCAGAGAAAGATGCGCAAAAATTTATGTTCATAGTTCGATTCCTGGAATGGCATTTAGAAAAAATACAGATAGCCTCTTTTTAGTACTATAGGGAGGTGGTTAAGCACACTAGATCACAGCCACAAACATAGTGTTTTGCAGCCATTAAAAATGGCCACTGGTTCCTCTGTCCTTGATGAATTCTGTCTAGAAGCCACTGGCTGCAGCTGAACAAGGTAGGCATCTTCAGAAGGTGAGAGTGGGGAGTTCCAGAATCCGAGTGAGGTGAGAGGTGTCTATGCAGAGTGGTGGCGGCAGCAGTGGGCCTGCCCAGCAGGTTGAAGCGTGTAGGAGGGTGGCCTGGCACAGGCTGTCTCACCAGGCAGGTGAGAAGTGGGAGCAGCCTGGCATGGGGTTCAGAGTGGAGGAGAATGTCCTCAGAAGCAGTGGCAGGGGCAGTGGGCCAGCACGGGGCATCGGAGCCTGACCAGAGGGGCAGGGGAGGGGAGACACACCCCAGCACACCAGGTTAGAGCCAGAGCGATCAGGAGGTCGCCCACTTGACTGGAGGGAGAGTAGCAGTGGCAGTGACGAGACTGCCGGAGCATGGAGGAAATAAGCTAAAGTGAAATACCTTACATTTCTCATTACCAGAGAAGAACATCACAAATACGGAAAGGCAGAAATCTGGAACCAATCTGTGGTATTGGATTAGAGATATCAGTGTGAACTTACGGAGAAAGAAAGGTAGATAGATAGATGACAGATGATTAGATAGGCAGATGAGAGATAGATAATTAAGCATAAATGTGTGTATGTATGCACATATATCCCCAACTCTGTCTTCCAAGAGCACCTAAGAGTAAAAATAGCTCAAGACAATGAGCACACCCAGCAAGCAGATCTTGGTTTCTAAACACCACTTGCCATTAAAAGGTCTGTGCAGAAATGGCTGTTCGAAGACATAATTTACTATAGGCCTGAGCATCGCTGGATATTCTTAACTTGCTATGCTAAGAATGAAAGGATCTGACCTGACCACTCCTTTCCAGGCCCATCTCAGAGTTGTGTTTGCAGTGAACAATCTCCAGAAGGAATAATGTCTACCTCCAGGGTGAAGAGAAGTCCTGCTTAGTACTTGCTATAAAAGCAGTGGATTTCCCAAGCTCAGTGTTCTTCAGCTGTAATGCAAATGCCATGCATCTATCCGGGCCATTTCACGTTGCTTCAGCTGGACTTGGGGGCAGGAAAACGGATTCAACTATGCTGATGCTCATGTTACTTCCTGTGTCATGAGTAATAAAGTCCTTTGTCTCTGACTCAGGCGTCTCATGTACTCTGCCAGTATCCATGAAAGAGAAACAAGCTGTTATTACTTGAAAGTAAGGTAAAATCAAATCCCAGACCCAATGATTACTGATTCCAAGGCTGGGCCAGGGAAAGTATGAGACATGCCTGGAATATCTGTTACCAGTGAAAGTGAGAGAATACTCAGAGAAAGACGGCAGCACATCAAAGGGATACAAAATGTAGTCAAAGGAGTTCTTATTGGTCAAATCTGGGACAATTTAAACATCAAAACAAATAATGATAGTAACAGATTATAACCTATGGAGCAAGATAGGAATCCATGACTTTATACTGATATAAATATGTAAACAAAACAGACAAAAGATGTACAGAAGTGTTAGATGACTTGTTCAAAATGCTCCTCCCTTTATATAGGATAGAAGATAGGAACTTTTTGGTTTGCTTGCTTTTAAGAACCTATTCTCCATTTCCCAATATTCTGAGGGAAAATATATAACCTCCTTCATTAGATCGTGATGTCTGGATGAGAATCTCTGTTTCAGGTATGGAGCACATGATGCATTCCTGGCCCATCAAAGCAGGCCATGCTTTTGGACACTGGAACTAACTCAGAAATGGGCACTTGACCTAGCCTGTTCAATCAAAGTGAACCTCAAAAGGTTGTGAGAAAAAAAAAATTCTTGATTTTCCCCATTGGGCTTGAATTTGAAACAGTGGGATTTTGGAGCTTCTCAGCCATCTGGTCACCATAAAGGAAGACCCTGGAACTCTTGAGGAAACCATTCTGAATCTGTGAATGAATGAACGCTGTTGCCATGTCTGGAGGCCCAGTAACTGGTGAGCATCCTTGATATGTATGTATGTTTTTTTTCCATGCCACCAAGCAATTAACTACATTCAATCCTGACACTATAAATTTGGTGAGAGCATCAGATCCCACAAATGAAGGGCTCAGTCCTACAAAATGGCCCCAGTTCTGATGCCATTTTCAAGTCCAGGCTATTAACTGTGTTTCTGATTAACTGGCTGTAAATCGGAGTTTCCCATGATGCCCTCCTCAGGTTCCAATGATTGGCTAGAGTGGTTCACAAAACTCAAAGGAACATTCACTTGCATTTACCAGTTTATTATTAAAGGATACAACTCACTAACAGTCAGATGGAAGAAATGTATAGGACAAAGTGTGTATGTGGGAAGGGCACTGTCCTTCCATAGCCTCTCTGAGTGCATCACTCTTCCAGCATCTCCACAAATTTACCGACCTAGAAGCTCTCCAAACCATTCTGTAGAGTTTTTATGGAGGGTTCATTATATAGGAATTTGATTAAATTATATAGGTTTGTAAATCATTGGCCATTTGGTAATGGAACTGAATCTTCAGGCCCTCTATTCTTTGGAGCTCAGTGGATGGGAAAGTTCTAACCCTTTAATCTCCTGGTTGGTTCCCCTGGGCAACCTGCCTCCATCCCTACTGACCTAAATGCCACGTGCTCAGTCATGTCCGGCTCCATGGACTGTAGACTGGCAGGCTCCTCTGTCCACTGAATTCTCCAGGCAAGAATACTGGAGTGGGTTACCATTTCCTCATCTGGGGGATCTTCCCACTCAGGGATCAAACTGCCTTTAGGGCCTTTCCACAAGTCACTCATTAACATAACAAAAGGCGCCTTTCCAGTTTCTCCTTTAGGAAATTTCAAGGGTTTTAGGAGCTCTGTGCCAGAAATGGGGGGGAAGATCAAAAACATATTTCTTATTATGAATCACAATATCCCAATATGTTTTTAGACTCTTCATCCTTACGAAGTCTTCCTACAGGAGAATTCAGAAAACTTGCTTCTCTAGCCTCTTTGTACCTAGTCACAGGCCTGTATTCTCTGTGCCACCAATAAAAAGTATTTATGCAGACTTTGAATATAAAGTAGCCAACCTAGGCAGAGAAGGTTGTTCAAAACACACTTTTCTGGTAAAGGTAGCAGCAGAGGCCTCTGGTTGCCTGATGGTTGAAAAGTCACATTACTGGCACGGTAAGAGCAGCAGTGCTGGTAGAAGCATTAGCTACACTGAATTTGAAATCCTGACAGCAATGCATGCTATAGCACTCACCGCTTGGTCATCCCAGTGGCAACAGTTTTCTCATCATATTGATTCCCCAGAACTTTGAGGACATTATTTCTGGCAACTTAGCCTTGACCCCAATTCTTCCCCCTTGCGACAATTCTAAATTTCCAAGTATCCTTTAGTTAATCTCCTTTTCTGCTTAAGAAGATGCATTCAATCTCTGCTGCACACATCTGAAAGTCCTGCCTGATTCTTTTTTAAATATTGTCACCAGGAGTGGGGTAATGACAGTAACAGAACGTGAAACTCAGGAGACGAAGGACCTGATCGTTAGTGACTGAAGCAGATGACTTTTTATGCAGTGGCTAACATCTGGTCAACTTGTCTGCTCTACCATAACACTTCATGCCAACTGAGGTTATAGAGACAGAAGAAACAGTAGGAAAATTCCAGAATAGTCATCCATACTGACTGCTTCTTGCCATTTTTAACAAAATCCTAAAAGAGAGAGATGATCTCAGACAAGGGCGAGCCAGTCTGCAAGTAGGTGGAAGGGATACAGCTTTGCTGAGAGAGGCACTGTCTGACTGTGACCCAAAATCTCAACTGACCAAGAATCCCATAATTTGAAGCTTTTTAAGTGGAAAAAGCCCAAGTAACAACAGTGAAGCTGCAGTGTTAGCAGAAGACTAGATCAGGGTCTCAGGTGATTGTCTAGGCCTTCCCTGGTGGCTCAGCTGGTGAAGAACCCGCCTGCAATGTGGGACACTTGGGAGCAGTCCCTGGGGCGGGAAGATCCCCTGGAGAAGGGAAAGGCTGCCCAGTCCAGTACTCTGGCCAGTCCACGGGGTCACAAAGAGTCAGACACACTGAGCAACGTTCACCTTCAGGCCCCTGTCTAGACCCTCTCCTTAACACTTCTCTGTCAAATAAAGGAGGGTGTGTGTGTGTGTGTGTGTGTGTGTGTGTGTGTGTGTGTGTGTGTGTGTGTGTGTGTGTGTGAGCATGCGGGCACTCGCTCAACTGTGGGTGTGTGTGTGTGTGTGTGTGTGTGTGTGTGTGTGTGTGTGTGTGTGTGTGTGTGTGTGTGTGTGTGTGTGAGCATGCGGGCACTCGCTCAACTGTGCCCAACTCTTTGCAACCCCATGAACTGTATCCCTTCAGGTTCCTCTGTCCATGGCAAGAATACTGGAGTGGGTTGCCATTTCCTACGTGAGGGGATCTTTCCCACCCAGAGGTTGAGCCTGCGTCTCTTGTATCTCCTGCATTGGCAGGCAGATTCTTTACTATGCGCCCCCTGGGAAGCCCTTGAAGGAGGAGCATTGACCAACACGCAAAGATCAAACAAGAGGAGGTATCTCTCCACCCAAGATTACTATTTTTAATATTGATTTATTTGGCTGCAGCATGTCTTAGTTGCAAACTGTGGGATGTTCATTGCCTTGTGCGGGACCTTTGGCTATGGCATGTGAACCCTTAGTTGTGGCATGTGGGATCTACTTCCCTGACCAGCGATATGATCCTGGGCCCCCTGCGTTGGAAGCAGAGTCTTAGCCACTGGACCACCAGAGAAGTCCCAAGGTTACTACTTTTAATGGCCCTGAAGAATCACCCAATGAATTTAGGACTAGAGGGTTAGGCAGAACACAGAGAAAGAATGGGTAAGAAATGGGACTATTAAGGCTTACGTGCTACATCTAGATGAAATCTTTGCTGTGGTTACTTACACATAAAAGTCCTTGAAATCAAAGACTGGATTTCTATCACATTTTTAAATTAATTTATTTTAATTGAGGCTAATTACTTTACAATATTGTAGTGGTTTTTGCCACATACTGACATGAATCAGCCATGGGTGTACATGTGTTCCCCACCCTGAACCCCCCTCCCACCTCCCTCCCCGTCCCATCCCTCAAGGTCATCCCAGTGCACCAGCCCTGAGCACCCTGTCTCATGCATCAAACCTGGACTGGCGATCTGTTTCACATATGATAATAATATACATGTTTCAACGCTATTCTCTCAAATCACTCCACCCTCGCCTTCTCCCACAGAGTCCAAGAGACTGTTCCTTACATCTGTGTCTCTTTTGCTGTCTCGCATATAGGGTCATTGTTACCATCTTTCTAAATTCCATATATATGCATTAGTACACTGTATTGGTGTTTTTCTTTCTGATATTTTTGAGGGATGCATATTTTCAAAACAATCTGAGCCTGGCCCTATGATAACCTGGAACTGTTAAACTCTAAAAATAATCTCTGGAAGTCAAACTCGCACAAGAAGAAATAAGCCACTAAAGCTGTGAAGCCCCCAGAAAAGACACCCACCTCAATACCTGCCTCAGATGTAACTGAGATAATAGGCAGCCTCCTCTCACAACTGGACCAGATGAGTGGGAGGCACATAATCACTTGGATTCCTGGACTTCGAGATGGATG
Source organism: Cervus canadensis (assembly GCF_019320065.1). Lineage (NCBI taxonomy): Eukaryota > Metazoa > Chordata > Mammalia > Artiodactyla > Cervidae > Cervus > Cervus canadensis. The sequence goes on from NC_057401.1 coordinate 3,346,096, forward strand.
CAGTAATTGACTTTGAACTTTGGATAAAATATAGAGTATATGTCCAGAAAGAAAGGTATGTGTGGAGGTTGGGTAACTAAAAGGACGAGCTACAGCAGACATTTTTAATTGGCCACTCAACAGAGGCTGACAACTCTCTTCCTCTTCACGTCCCCCTCGGGGCACAGCTGAAAACTATTCACCTTTCCAATCTCTTTCGCAGTTAAGGGTGGCCATGTGACCCAGCTCTGGCCACTACAATGTAAGAGAAATCGTTGGACGGGGATTCCAGGGATGATTTTTAAAAGAGACAGGCTCAGTGGATATAAGTAAGGCAATTTAACTTTTTCTTTTTAAAAAATATCAAAAATATTACATACAAAATTAAAGTCTCCTTTGACCATCCCTCAACTTTTGCCTCTTACCCTCCCCTCCTCTCCTGTTATCCGGTTGGTAAACCCCCTGCCAGACCATCCTCATGCATTTGAATATATTTGTATTTGTATATATTCAGTATATATGTGTGTGTGGGTATGTACTTGTGTGTATGTTGTTGTTGTTCTTTAGTCCCTAAATTGTGTCCGACTCTTTTGCGATCCCATGGACTGTAGCCTCCCAGGCTCCTCTGTGCATGGGATTTCCCAGGCAAGGATACTGGAGCAGGTTGCCACTTCCTTCTCCAGGGGATCTTCACGACCGAGGGATTGAACCTGCATCTCCTGCCTTGGCAAATGGATTCTTTATTCCTGAGCCACCTGGGAAGCCCCTTAAGAGTGTATAAATAAAATATAATATTGCTGGAGTTACAAACATGGAATCATATTGACAGTATCATTGTATATCTTGCCTTTCTCATTCAACAATATGCGTTATAGATATTTCCTTGCCATACTTATAGATCTACCTCATTCTCTTTACCTGCTTCATAATTTTCCATAGTACAGATGCTCCACAACTTATTTAGCCATTTTTTTTTTACTGATGGACATTGAAACCATTGAGACCATTTCCAATGTCACTGTTTACTTCTTAGAAACAACACTGAAATGAAAATTCTTGCCCAAGGCTCTTCATGCACATGTGCAAGTATTTCTCCAGGGTAGATACTCAGAAGTGTAATTGCGGGGTCATAGGCTATGCACATTTTTTATTTTTATGTCCTTTTAAAATTTTAATAGATCCTGCCAAATTTCCCTCCAAAGTGGCAGTACAAATTTATAGTCTCTCAGCAGTGCATGAGAATTCCCCACACTCTCAACAACTTTAATTTTTGTTTCTAATCTGATGGGTAAGAAATAGCTTCTGGTGTGTTCCCTTGCAATTTTCTGATGAGTAGTGAGCTCAGCTTTGTTTTCCTGATTCTTATCACAACAGGGGCTTGTTCTGGCCCCAGAAGCTCAGTGGGTGCAGGTCAAGGATCTGCATTATGTAAAGGAAGGGTATTAGGAGAGGAAAGCACCAGTCAGGTTCTCGTGTCTTTGCTGCAGGAACTCAGGGAAGTTCTTGTATCTTCCTGGTTCAAAGAGCGTGCGTGTATGCTAAGTGACTTCAGTCGGGTCCGACTCTTTGCAACCCTATGGACTGTAGACCGCCAGGCTCCTCTGTCCAGGCAAGAATACTGGAGTGGGTTGCCATTCCGTTCTCCAGGTTCAAAGAGCAGTGTGGCAATTACATGAGACAACACACAGAAGGGATTTGGCCCAGGGGCTGGCACGGCAGCAGCAGCCACGAAATGGAAGCTACCGTTGTTATCATCACGACCACCATCTCCACTCTACTGACGCGTGACAGGTGGCTATTGACATGGCTTCTGGTGATCCGGCACCTCCTGGTATTCAAACCCCCCATCTCCACCCCAGGTAATCGCTTCGTCTTGAGTGTGGGCTGAACCTAGCAAATCTTTGCACTTGCTGCAAAGATTACAGCAGAACTGATGGGACATCACACCCATGTCTAGGTTATAAAAGACTATGGTTCCCATCTTGCTAACGTACTCCTACTGCCTTCTTCCTTTGTACACTTCGATGAAGCAAGCATCCATGCGGGAGGGCCCCCGTGACAAGGACGGAGGGCCCCTCCAGCTGTCAGCCAGTGAGACAGAACCAACAGCCCTTGGGGAACTGAAAGCTGCCAACGACCATGTCAGTCAGCTTGGAAGGAGGCTGTTTCCCAGCCATTCCTTCTGATGACTTCAGTCATCGCTGACACCCTGACTGCTAGTCTGTGAGGGACCCCGGGCCAGAGGACCCTGCTAAGTTGCACCCTGACTGCTGAACTGTAGAAACTATGAGGCAGTAGATGCTGTGCTTCTAAGACACTGAGTTTGGGGGTAATTTGTTACGCGGCCACAGATAACTGACACATGGCATTAGTTTCTTGAGGACCGCCTTTCTTGATCAGCAGCCTCTCTCCTAAAAACATGACAGTCATATACCCTTAACTGCAAATAAACCGGCTCAATAGTTCTCTAAAGCAGGAAGATGTTGTGAGCTATTTCAAAGACAAAGCTTCTGGGTATGTTCATAGCTGTTAGCTTGATTTGCCACTCCATGCTTACGAAGGTGGGAGGTGATACACTATGACAGAGAGAGCAAGACAGCCAGATGGACCTGCCTTTCAAGTTCAACTCGACTGCTTCCTCGCTGGGCCGTCTTGGGGCATGTCACTTCTCCTCTCTAAGCCTCCATTTCCTCAACCACCAAGAGGTTTCAAAAAGAAACCTCTTTTACCATGGGGGTGCTGAGATACATGATGTTACCAAGCAGCCAACACACAGTAGGCACAGAATCATCACCCTTTTCTCCTGAGACTTTTGACCTTGAAATGTTTGCCCCTTCATACCCAGAGGAAACACTGGAAAATATGTCACTGTAATGGTCAAATCCCAGCTCTGCTGAGAAGGGAAGCCCAGGTTTTTCATCACAGGATTAAGAATAAAAGTAGGTGAGGTGTGGGAATCCATTTGAGAATGGACAGTATTGTAAGAGAGTGTTATCAAAATGTTCAGCCCCAAAGAGAAAAAGAGAAGGGTTTGGAGTATTACCTAGAAGGCTGAGAGTTGATTTTTTCTTTTAACTTTCCAGTTAATCTTTTCACTCACCTTCTAGGTAATTAAGGGCTGAAAAGTAAAAGCCTGCTGGCCTTGGAGGGACCCTATCTGGGGCACTTTCCTTTATTTTTTTCCAAAAGAAATACTCTCTCTAAAACCACAAACCTGCACCTGTTTCCCCTGATTTAAAGGCCCCCAAAGTAATGTTTTCAATTAGTAGATGCCTTTCTTTCTAAACTCGATCGCAGGCCAAAGCTTTATAACTAAAATCTTTATTTTCTCTCACAGCCCTCCTCCAAACAAACAGATAAGAAAGAGGAGGAAGCATCCAATATTTCTTACCTTTTGTTAATTTGCTAACTGTGAAAGTTCAAGCTTTTCCTTCAGTGGAAGCACGAATCCTTTGAAACGAGAGCAAGCGACAGCCCCAGGCCAGTCCTGGCCAGGGCTCAGACAGCCCAGTCTGAGGACGGCTTGGGAAGGACTGGTGGCAATGCCTTGCGTTTCGGCTCTGGCCAGAGCCCACTTCTGCCTGCTCCCCTCCCCAGCCAGAGCCCTGTCTAGACAGTCAACCCCATAGATTATTTCTGTTCCAGCTCAGTTCCTTCCTTTACCTACTCTGGAGTGATGGCGACTCATTGGAAAGGACTAGTGGCCCTTCCCAAAAGATTCTTGCGTTCTCTGCCCCGGGATGTTTCAGCAGGGGGAGGGGATGAAGGAGGCATTCTCTGTGTTATGAAAAATGGGTGCAGAAGAGGAATGCCCTTGGGGGTCATACCTACCACCCAGCACCTCTGTGGGTGAAGGCAGCTTTGAAAACAATTCAGGCAGGTAACTTTTTCATAAAGAGAGGTTTTCGAGAAGTGGCAGTTGCTATTTTCTCTTTTGGCTATTCTGCATTCAATAATGTGATCAGTCCAATGCCCCAAGGTTGGCATTCTCGCCAGAGAAGTAGAAGGGGCAGAAGTCCCCTCCCACCAACCTGAAGCAGAGCACAGCCCTCTGGACACGGAGTGACCAGAGTTAGCAAGTAATAGGATGCCCAGTTACATTTGAATCTCAGATAAACAACCATTTTGTCTGATAAAAAAAAAATATTATCTAAAATGCAAACTGACTGGGCATCCTTTGTTTTCTCCCCAACGCTTCCTGGAAGGAATGAGCCAAAGGCACAGAGTAGAAGATGGCTCCTTGCGGCTCTGGCAGGGTTAAGAGTCCGGGAGGCACAGGAAGACCCGGCGCGGGCAGCACCACTGGTGAGACAAGTGCGCCATGGCGATACCACCAGCAGCATTGTATCACTGGAGCCACCACGGGGAGCGGGGGGTCTTGCCCCTGCCTCAGTTTCCTCCTTCCTGCTAAGGCACATCCTCCCACCTTCCTCCAGATTCTCAGCCAAGGAATTCCTTTTCTGATCATGCGTTTTTAACTGTAATTTTCCAAAAGGTAGCTCCTGAGCTAAAAAAAGAAAAAGAAAAAGAAGTCGGTGCTCTGATACTGTCTCTGGGCAATCCCAGGCTGGGGGCAGGGGCCGAGACCCCACCCTCTGTGCTCCCAGCCCCTCAGGATGGGCTCGCCTCGGCTCTCAGGTGGGAGGTGTCCCATTTCACTGCCCCTGACTCGGAGAGCGGGGCCAGGCTGCAGAAAGGCTTGGGGCTGGCTCTAGACACCTTCTTCACCGCTGTTTGTGGGTTCACAGGAAAGGGGTCATTTACGGGGTGCATTTGAGTGCAATTGGGCACTGCCGTCCCAACGCTGGCTGCACTTTATTGCCTCCGAAGGCCAGTGCTGGCAGGGCTGGGGCAGTTTCTGTACTCAATCCTCTGCCAGTAAAGAGCCCCTTAGGCCCTCTTTTGACTGACAGCTGGTTGATCAAGCCACTTGCTAAAGAATTCAGCAGAGCATAGTACCCACCAAAAGGGAGGGATTGTGCCCCTGCTGCTCATTGTTGGATTATTGCTGGAGGCCCGCTGCAGCCACCGGGGACCTGTCCTCCACCCACAGACTCTATCACTCCACCTCTCCCTCAGCCCTTTCCTCCCTGCATCCCCCTGTTTAAAAGCAAGAGGTTTGGAGTGGCACAAATTCTGGTTGAACCCTGGATGTTTTACTCTTTTAGTATGAGGCTCACTCTCTCTGAGCCTCAGTTTTCTCATCTGTAAAATGGGGGTAATAAATGGACCTAGCTTATGGGCCACCATAAGGGTGTAGTGAAATGATGCAAGTGAGCTGTTGAAGCAACACCAGGACATCCCCAAGTCTCTGCTCAGCTTTGACCAAAGCCTGCTTCTGCCTGCTCCCCTTCCCAGCCAGAGCCCTGTCTAGACAGTCAACCCCATAGATTATTTCTATTTCAGCTCAGTTCCTTCCTTCACCTGCTCTGGAGTGAAGGGAACTTACCCCACCCTGGAAGGCAGAGTTAGTTAAACATACCAGCTGCGATGGACTTGTCTTCCTCACCTGGACCACAAGCCCACAGGCTAGTCCCTGTAGGAGGCCACAGAGAAGTCTCAACCAGTGCCGGACAACCATGGATGTAACAACAATAATCATCGCTCCCATTTATTTAGTGACCTTATGTCCCAAGAACTGCAGTGGGGATCAAAATAAAATAAAATGATGAAAAAAAACCAACCCTGCCCTCATGAAGTTCAGGTACTTTCTCTCAGTCAGGGTTCATGCTCACCCCATGAGGTAAGTACTACTGTTATGCCCAATTTACAGATTAGGAAATTGAGGCTCAGAGAGGGTAAGTGACATGTGCAAGATCACTCAGCTTAGCCCACAATCAAACTAAGAATCAAACGCAGTCCCCAGAGCCCCTCCCTTTAGTACTATTTGGTTTCACTCATGCTTCATGAGAAGGCCGTGCAGGACAGATTATCTGGTGCCATCTTGCCCGTGATGAGGATAGAGGAGGCTGAGTTAGGAGAAGTCACTCCCTACAAGTCACCAGGTTGACTGGACCCACAGCCCCAAGTAAATCCTGGTATTTATGAATCCACAGGCTGTGGTGCCCTCATCTTGCTGCCAGCAAGAACACCTCTGAGCATCCCTAGAGAAGGCCAAGGACTAGTACATGGCAGGTGCCTCAAAAACCCACCTTCACGGAAGGAGACTCCAAGCTTGACTCAGCTGTAATGAGAATGGGAGAGACAGAAACCACAGGAAAGCCGGGGCATCCGCTCCAGGGTCAAAAAGAAAAAATACTGAACTGGTCCTCACCTTTTTTATATTCCTTTCTCCTCATGCTTTGAACGGCTGGTGGGGCCTGACTCAGCCACAGCCCCTCCTGCCTGGTTCAGTCCACACCATGAGGGTTCAAGAAGCCAAACCCAGAAGTGGCTTCCACCTGAAATTTGCTGCTCCTTTGAGTTCCTGTCTGAGCATCCTGTGAAGAGACAGTCAGGCTCATTCTTCACAGCTCCATCAAGGACTTTTTAAAATGATTTCTTCCCTTCTTGAAAGCCTTTAAACCCAAACTACTTTGTTTTCACCTGCCAGCACCACAGCCTACTCTACACATTAGGAATGCTGGTGGTAAAGGAGCTTTCCCCAGCTCTGTCCTACACGGCTTTGGAGACAAGGTGAATTCCTGCCTAACTAGGAGGAGGCTGATGCCTACTCACCTCATTGTATTTCTGTGTTTGCTACCTCTAGATATTGGAATGGGTGCAAATACAAGCACTCTCCTTGCAAGTTGTAATTTAATTAACGGTAGACTATCTTCATAGTTTACTTGCTGGTCCCCCTTGTGTATTACTCAGGAATTAACAGAAAGTAACAGAAAATCAATTCAACAAGTTTAAGAAAACAAAGGAGGGGGATGAGGGTTAGGTATTTCTTGGTTCATGAAACTCAACAGCCCAGGATAGTATCAGTGCAGTTACAGGCACAGCTGGATCCAGACCTCAAACAAGGTAGGACTCGGTCTCTCTCTCTGCATTATTTTTGTCTAAAGCCACCCAGAGTTGGGCAAACTCTGGGAGATGATGCGGGATAGGGAAGCCGGACGTGCTATAGTCCATGGGGTTCCAAAGAGTTGGACACGACTGACTGAAAAACAACAAAAAGCCACCCAGTCTATGGTACTTTGTTATGACAGCTCTAGCAAGCTAAATACAACTCTGTTCCCCGGTGGAATCCTCTCACATGCCGACAGTAGGGCCTCTGCTGCTCCAGGTTTACATTCCCAGCTCCACAACCTGAAAGAATCTCTCTCCCCAGCAGATCTAAAATAACAAACAAACAAGACAAAACCCAGCATGGAACCGCATTGGCCTGGACTGGCATCACGTGTACCCTCCCTGTGGCCAGGGAGACGGAAGAGGCTGCCTGGTCAGACCTGAATCTTCTGCCCACCCCTCAAGTCTAGCCAAACCACTTGGCCTGAGAGCAGGGGGAGGGGGGCACCCCGCTGGGGAAGGTGAAGGCAAAGCAGAGAAGAGTGCTATGGCAGGAGGTGCCAAAACAGCAGGCGTCGACTCCAATCGACCCCCACCCACAATCCACCCTCCCCTGAGCTGCCTGAGCGCTTTCTTCACATCTGACCTGACCATCCTCCTCTCCTCCTTCAATACAGCGCCATTATCTTTCCCTGCCTGCCTTTCCCATTTGCTCCCTTAGGAGGCACCTCTCCGGACGCACCAGAGTGCTTGATAGGCACCCTCGGCTTTGGGGGCCTTGTGTTACCACTTCCTCTATCTCAAAACATCCTCACTCCATCCTCAAGACCCAGATTTTAAAAATCACTCTCTCTGGGAATCCTTCCCTTTTTTAAGCAGACCCACTTCATTTCCAAAGCAGAGCTGGATTCCCAAGTTACATGTTTTGTCTACTGATGTATCCCGATTAGTGAAAGTGACAGTCACTCAGTCATGTCCAACTCTTTGTGACCCCATGGATTGTATTTCCACCAGGCTCCTCTTTCCATGGAATTCTCCAGGCAAGAGTACCGGAGTGGGTTGTCATGCCCTTCTCCAGGGGATCTTCCCAACCCAGGGATCAAACTGGGTCTCTGGCACTGCAAGCAGATTCTTCGCTGTCTGAGCCACCTGGGAATATCCCCAGAGCTGGATAGGATGATGGTAAAAGTCTGGACAGATTGCTGAGGTGCAAATCTGTTTGCTATGTGGCCTTGGCTAAGTTAATTTACATTTGTGTGCCTCCATTTTCTCAGGACCTAGCTCCCAGAACTGGTGACAGAAATGAATGAGTTAAGACATGAAAGATACTTGGAACAGTATCTGCTACATGGAGAAGCCTAAGCAGCTTGATTACATTACCTCCTGTTGTTTAAACATATCCCTGTTGGGAATGATCTGTCCGTTTCCCCCACGGAGCCTCTGAAGGAGGGAACATCTGTCCAACACACTGGACCCCTGGCGCTCTTGTAGGCTTGCTGTTTCCCCAGCACAGAGAAGGTGCTCGGAATGTCAAAACCCGAATGCAGAAATGAGTGAGTGAGCAAGCAAGTGCCCACACACAGAGCAAAAGACTCCATCAGCAACAGCGAGTAGACCAGCATCCCACCTCGATCAGCAGTCTGTACAAATCCCCACCTGCCCCTGCCAGGGCTCACCTCCGAGCAACCCCAGCCTGTTCCTCCAAGCCACCACCCTCTTCCCCCTACTTCATTCAGCCCAAGTTCAAGTGCAAACCACCAGGACAACCCAAAGAACCTTCATGGATAAATCACCTGATTACTAACCAGGTCCACCCACCACACCGTTAACCACTATTTTCCCTGCGAAAAGTAAACAGCACCTCCTCCCCACCGCCTGACCGTGAAGCCATTAAACCCAGGAAGGGTGTGTCGCCACAGCAGCCCAGAAACAACTTGAAAGTGGAAAAATACGGTGGATTTGGTGATTCAGTGGTCGTGAAGATAGCCAAAATGTTTGGTTTCGGCTCAGATGGAATCTATCCTCATCCCTACTTGGTCTCTTCTAAGATCAGAGCAGGCAGAGCCTCAGAAGATACCTGGGCAGGCTGGAAGCCTTATGCCTCCGCCTCCCCACCCCACAAGTTTACCCAGCATTTGAGCCCCATACGCCTGGGACTGGCCCTGGAAGCGCCCAAAGGTTCTGACCCAGGCAGGCGACCTTGAACAGCGCCCCCTCGAGGAAGTCAAAGCTGGGCTTGAGAAACCAGGGAGCAAGGCCCCCAGCACTTGGGCGACACATTTGGCTCCAGCTTCTGGCAGCTCAGGCAGAAAGAGAAACATATCGGGCTTGCATAGTTTTCATTTTCCAACAACAGAAAGCATGTTCAAACCTCGGCAGAGACAACATTTTTACTGGAACCAGGCTGCAGAAGGAATGTCTTGGGGCACTGTGGGCTTGAAGGACAGAGGGTGACAGGGCCGTGGGCCCTGTAACTCTGGCTGCATCGTCTTTGCGCTGGCTCTTCCCCTCTCAGAACAGACACCTGCTGAGGTGGCACGGTGTGCCTCCCTGGGCGGGGACCGGGCCCCTGAGCGGGCATGGCGCACCTCCTGCTGCCCAAGGCTGCCAGGCCATTCCCTCCCTTAGCACTGAGGATGCCCATCCTCAGGTGTTCACCTCCATCGGTGGCAGGAAGGCGGACCCCTTCCAGGGCCCGGGAGTGGGCTCTCCTCTAGCACTCAGAGACGCACGTGCTGACAAAGCAAGAGACCTTACTGGGCTTGGTCGCCAGCAGAGAGCAGCAGAGGAGGGCCCCCAGGAGAACTGCTCCCCGCGGGCTCGCAGTCTTTGGTTTTAGGTGGTGGGATTAGTTTCCGGGCTGTCTTTGGCCAATCACTCTGACTCAGGGTCCTTCCTGGTGGTACACGCATGGCTCAGCCAAGATGGATGCCAGCGAGGAGGACTGTGGGAGGTGGTCGGACACGTGGCGTCCCCTTTTGACCTTTCCCACACTTCCGGTTGGTGGTGCAGCGTTAGTTCCGTGTTCCTCACTAGGACCTCCTCTAGTAGAACAGCTCACACAGAAGGCTACTGCGGGGCCTGGCTGCGGTGGGCGGTTCTAGTCAGCAAGCTTCCCCAACACCCGCCCATCAGTGACACCGTGACAGCAAGGTCACTCCAAGCGCTGCGGGGGTCTTCCTGCCTCACTTCTGGAGTGTGACGGTTTGGAGAGAAGATGTTGCCCACTGCCTCCCACTTCATCGTGCTGACAGAATGCTGTTTTGGTAGGGTGTGCCCAGCCCTAGGGGACCCATGATGGATCTAAGAAAGCCATGACACCTCCTTTCCCCTATGTTATACACTTATTTTCCCATCACTTGTAACTAAGGCTGAACCAGTTTACCCAGTGCTGGTCAAAGGGATGTCTGCTAAGCCTCTGGGAAAACCCTTTCCTCCCTAATAGGTGAAAGGCCCCTATTTTCAGCCTTGAACACCATGTGTAAAGACAGGATGCTGTGAGCTGTGGCAGCCATCTTAGGACTATGAGGAAATAAGGTTGGACTCTTAAAGGAAATACATGGAAGATGGCAACATAAAGAGAGTCCTTAACTCTACTCCATACTCTGTAATCATCTATAAGGGAAAAGAATCTTAAAAAAGAATAGTAGCTCTATTCATATACATAACTGATTCACTTAGCTGTGCACCTGAGGCTAACACAACAACGTAAATGAACTATACTCCAATAAAAAACTTTTAAACAAAGACAGTGTCCAGATGTTAACTTGGAATCATTGAACTCACTTGGGACCAACTGTCTCCCTGAACATACCTAGTAATAAGATGTCTTTACTGCTTATTACTACTAATAGTTGATTATTCTCTCACCTGCAGCCAAATACCCTAATTAGTACAACAGGTATACAAACAACACAGGAAAATTCAGTCTTGGGAAGACCACAAGGGGTCTTGCAAATAAAGTCTGCTTTGGAATAAAGTGATTCTGGCTTTCATCTTTTTTTCCCCCCTAATTTGCTGTGTGTTCTTAGAAAGTCATTTTTACCTCTCTAGCCCCTGTTTCCACACTGACTGATGTAAAGATGACAGGGGGACACGATGAGAAAGTGCTGGACCAATTTCTTCCTAGTTACCAACTTGCTGCAAGCCTCTCTTGTTCACTACACTTCCTCCAGCTTCTAAGGGCAGGCTTAGAAGAACATGGGAGGCATCTGATAAAGTTTTATTGAACAAAAGAATAAATTCCTTTTCTTCTCTTATATAAAATGAGGTTTCAGTGGTATATTGGTTTGGTAGGGCTGTAAAAAAAAAAAATAGCAGTGACTTAACTGCTTAAGTGACTTAAACAACAGCAATGTATTTTCTTGCAATTCTGGAGGCTGGAAGTCCAAGATCAAGGTGACTCAACGGTTTCTTCTGAGGCCTGTCTTCTTGGCTTACAGACGGCCAACTTCTTCCTCTTTCTTCACAGGCTGTTCCCTGTGTCCTCACATTCCTGGGGTCTTTCTGTGTCCAAATTGCCTTTCTTATAAGGACATCAGTCTGATTGATTAGGTCCTGTCCTAATGACTCCATTCTAACTTAATTGCCTCTAAAGAAGCCCTGTCTCCAAGGACAGTCCAGTTCTGAGATCCAGGAGGTTAGGACTTTAATGTAGGAGTTTGAGGTGGGCACAATCCATCCCATAACCATTGGTTATTGTGAAATAACTCCTCATGGTTTCTTTCAGATCTTCCCCTCATTTGGGATCTTCAATCTGGGAATGTTTCATGGAGATTATTTTGATAAACATTATCATAGTATTTCTTTGACACACTCTGGAATAACCCTTTTGGACTTTTTTTTTTTTGGCAAAGCACTTTCCATACCTCTGATCCCACTATCTCCTGGTGGTTCTCGTTTCGCATATGAGAGAACAAAAGCCTAGAGAGGTCAACCGGCTTTCCCAAGGTTATCGGCTAATAGTTGATCGAAGGACAAGGAGCCAGGTCTGCCTGCTGCTGAGCACTGGCCTCGCTCCGCTGTCTGGTGTGTGTCTGTGTATGGTGGGGGTGGTGTCTTAAGGCAGTGTGGCTGAAGGCAGGGACCCTGGGCCTCTTTGGAGGAAGCTCTGCTCTGAGACAGCCCCCGCCATGTCCCAGCCCTGCCCACCTTTCACTTCATGGCCCATCACACACCCACTTTCCTCACACATGTGCTCTGGTTTTGAAAGGCTGTACCTCTGCCAAGAACACCCTCCTGTACATCGTCCCCACCGTCAAGATTCCCCCAGAAATGCCTACGCCCCTTTGCCTCGATCTCACTGCATAGCCCCGACCTCGACCGGGTACAATGGTGCGGCCAGTGACGGCCCCCCCGGGGGCCGGGAGCCTCTCCTGTGACTGCTGGGTCCACCTCAGCACCGGGGCGTCCCTGCCCAGTGAGTAGGCTCTGAACTGAGAGAGGGCGGTGAGAGATGGCAGCCTGTTCCCTCTGGAAGGAAGGTTTGGGAGGAATATTTATTTTAGAAATTGGGGGAACGCAGTCAGCTGAGGGGCTGAAGCTTTGGGGAAGGGCTGCAGGGTTGATGAAGATCAGCCTCGGCGCTCACAGTTATCTGAGGGGTTGGGGGCAGGGGCTCAGCTTTTCACAGACCTTCCCTAGCCTAGAAAAGGAAGCAGCCAGTTTCACCTCCTGCCTTTGAGCCAAAAGGAGAGAGAGTCCACACCTGAGCGTCCCACATGCTACTTTCTTGCCCAAGGAAGGGGGGAAGTCCTATTTTCCTGCCAAGAAGAAGGCCTAGTTCGCTTTTGGTAGAGAAATAATGACATCCAGTGGACATCCGGGTCATCCTCAGGCTCCGGTGATGGCTTCCCCGGCCGGAAGGCCTTCCAGGGCTGGGGCGACAGGAGCAGTGAGTTGAGCACTAGGAAGCTGAGCTCAGATCCTGATTCTACCTCTTAAGCTGTGTGACCTTGGGTAAGTCACTTTCCCTCTCTGGGCCTCTCTGTTTCCTCCATGAAAAAGAAGGGACTCTGAAAGCCCTTTTTGTAAGTGTTCAGCAAACTTGGGTGGCTTGTTATCAGTAGGTTCAAGGCTGTACTACAAACTAGCCGGGCAAGCTTTGGAATCAGACAGCCCCAGATTCAAACGCCGAATTCGCGACTGAATGAGCCGAAGCAACTCACCATCTCCTTGAGCACTTGGCTCTGCAAAACAGGTTCCCAGCTGTTTTCAGCCCCAAGGGTTGTTGCCAGTATGAGGTCGTCCTGTGGGTGCACAGGCCACAGCATTCCTAGAATATGAGAAAGCAAACAGGCCCCCACCCAGGGGCAGAGCAGGGCCACGCAGATGGCATCGCTGGCTCTTAGTGCCTGAGGAAAGCCGCCGAGAGCTGCAGGTGCCCGCAGTCCTTGAGCGGGCTCCAGCTGAAGTTCAGAGAAGTTGCATGACTCACGTAAGGTTGCTCAGCCAGTCAGTGGTTACCTGCCTGAACTTTGCATGCCCTAATGCTGCAGTATAAAATATTTCTTTTCTCTTCCCTTCTTAACTGGCTCTGTGACAGGGGACAAGTGCCTCTACCTCTCTGAGCCTCAGTATTCTCATGCATGAATTAGGGCCGCGGGTCTCAGTTCTAAAAGCACCGCGAGCTGTGGTTTTCACCCCGAGCACACCTGTGAGGTACACACCATCCACGCCGCCTCCCACCGCCTGGATGCCAGCCACCCGCCCGCCTGTCCTGGCTCTTACGGCAGCCCCTGCAGCAAGCCAGCACATCTGCCTGAGAACACCATGGAACCCTGCTCCGGAGCCGGGGTCCTGCCAGCAAAGAGTTTAAACAAACAGAACTGTGCAGAAATGAAATGGTCCATCGGTTGTAAAGGGTTGCGCCTCATGCTTGCGCTCTCAGGTTTCATGATAATCCAAGTGATGGTTCTCCTGAGGAGGATTAGGAAGAAAATGGTTGGGGGCTCGAAGGGGAGCAGAGAAAAACAGTTGTGGACCCAAGGCAAGCCCTGCCAAGAAAGTGGCCTCAGAGGGTCACTAAATCAAAGATGGGGGGCGGTGGCTGAGGCGGAGGGGGAAAGGAAAAGTGGGGCTCTTTCCAACTCTTCTAGTACCTAAGTCAGACCTTCACCAGTGAGAGAGCCTTCCACTCAATTCGAGAAGGACTACCAGCCCCCCACACCCCAAAAGCCACTGGGGTCAGAAGCTGGGAGGGGCACTTCCACAGGCAGTGAGGCAGCGAGCTCACAGGCGTTCCAAGGCCACGCAGGGAAAGCATGAGGAGCACAGAGAAGACAGCAGACACAGGGGGACCCTCACAAAGGATGCTCAGCCTTGGTTTGGGGAAGACAGGAGGGAGAGATGGGGACTGGGGCGCTGGTCCCAGCTGGGACCGAGCTGGCAGCTCTGGCCAGTTTCTATCAGGCGGGAATGCAGCCCTAGCGTTGCCAGTCTTCTGATTTTTTGCAAGAGAAGTAGGAAAGAATAAATTTTGTTTTTTAATGTGCAGGTTCTCAATTTTAAAACACTGGCAGCAAATTCAAGTTTGTTTTTTTTTAAATACTACGTGGGCCAAACAAAATATATCTGTAAGCCAAATTTGACTCAGACCACGGGTTTGCAATTTCTGAAGTTTTGTGTCATGGTAAAGGCAATGGAATCTGTCTGGGTTCAAACTCCAGTTCTCCCATCCGCTGTGGGGTGAACTTGGGCAAGCGATCTAGCCTTTCCAAGTCTCAGTTACCTCATCTGTAAAATGGGTATAATAGTAGCATCTACTAAGATGGTATTTGAGAAAATTATATGAAATGATGTCATGGAAATTCCTTGGCACAATGCCCAGCACATGGTAAGCCCTCTAGAAATGTTAGCTATTATTCATAATGCACCCAGAGGGATAAAGATAGAACAGCAGGAGTGGCCAAGAAAACAGATCAAGCAGGTGAAACAGGGCCAAGTCTGAAAAAGCCAATCAACCATTTCCTGTCTTACTGTGTCAGGAATGGCCCTTAAGAGATTATTGTCACAGACTGACAAGAGAATTTTAAATAGGTTGGGCAGGGACCCGAAAGGTGGTGGCCCTTCACTATTCCTCCACCTCCTTCCAGAATATCATTGCAGTGATCTCATGAAACCTTCTAGATTGTTGTAGAGCAAAAGAGGGTTAGGGAGGGCGACCTGCAGAAGGCAGACTGGCGCCCCAGGCCTGTGGCTCGGTCGCTGCCCAGTTTTGTGGCTTTAGCTGTGTCATGTCTTCTCTGAGACTTCACTTACCCGTCTGTAAAATGGGCTATAAGAGCTGCTTCTCAGGATACTGTGGGGATCAGGAACAATGCAGTGTAGCATCTGATGTGAAGCTCATGTACCACCGATGGGGGCTGCTATTACTGGCGACTGTTGTGATAGTCTGTATAATTAATGGGGGAATAGAAGTGCTTGCCTGACCAGCATCCACTGACCTCTTTTTAGGTAACTGTCTTGGTTTTCCCATGGGGAACCATATGTTCCTTATTCCCAACTAATGGTTCAACTGGGGCTGGCTCCACCTGAGGCCGCAGGGACAGGCGTGTGGATCGGGCATAGCCGATAAGAGTGGCACAGTCTCCTGGGCCGATGGGAAGCAAACCCAGGCTCTCATTCAAACTCTGAGGAACGAGAAGCTCCCTTTACCCCCAAACCTGCTGTAGTGAGGAGTGGCCCGAGCTGGGGCCAGCCATCTATTGCCACGTGAGGAGACCCTGAGAATGAAGCCGGCAGCGAGGAGGTCAGAGCAAAGAGTTGGAGAAAGTCTTGATTCTTGATAACACTGCTTAAGCACCTGGGTCCAGCTGTGCCTGAGGCTTGCACTACGCTGGGTTATTCCATTACAGGAGCCTAACAAAAATTTCCCATGTTTGTTTAGACCGTTATGAATGGGGTCTTCTTTAGCAGCCAAGAACCTCAACAGATACACGAGACTTAAAGATGAGTTAAGAAAATTCCCCAAAGGAAATTTAATTAGTTGGTAGTTCTTATAGGATCTCTGTTCATACTCTGAGTGGGACAACACCATTCTCCTTCTTCTGAGAGTGTGCTAATAAACTGAAAGCTGTTGGTCAAGGGTTCCTTAAAGCAATGGTTCTCAGCGGGCACGGTTTTGCCCCGAGAGGACATCTGGCATGTCTGGAGATGTTCCTGGTTGTCACAGTGGGGCAAAGGGGAGGAAACCTGCTTCTGGCGTCTAGAGAGAAGAGGTCAGGGGTGCCGCCCCAAACCCTCCCCCAGCCAAGCGTGATCCCTTCCAAACACCAACAGTGCTGAGCTTGAGAAACCCAGAAGAAATACCTCATCAAATATTTTACTCCCACCGGTTCTCCTCTATAACCATACCTTCCCTGGGGTCTTAAAGTACAACCTACTTGAAGACAAAACCCAGGCTGTGAAGGAGCTTTACATATTTCATGATGTTCTCTTGGAGTAGGTTCTCTGGAGTAGTAGTAGTAACCCAATTCAGAGAAGCTGCCCAGAGTTTACACACAGGTTATACATCATCCCCTCCGAGGTCTGCAGCTGCCCTCCCAGCACCGTAACAACCACAGCTCACAACCAGCAGATCAACAGGATGAGCAGGCACCCTCTCTGAAGACAGAGAGTCTCATCCAGAGATACCTGCACGGCCTCCCATATCCAGCAGTAATGATCAAACAAATAAGCAATAATATAAATCTCACAAATCCAATAAAGAGAAAAGATAGCATTCCCTTTCTATCTGAGGAATATTTCTCAGAGTGTTACCCCTTTTGATCTGTTTTCTGGGTTAAAAAAAAAAAAAGATTTCAAAATCAAACCAGTATGGGAAACACGGAAAGCCTTCATTACCTTCTGGGTAATAACAGCATGTATTTGCATATTAAAGGCTCTGATAAATCCTACAGTTTTAAAAAACCTGTTTATCTTTCTTTAACATGGTATTCCCCAAATACACATGAACACAGAATCCCCATTTACTTTACAATACTTGTTTAATCATTCATAGAATTACCGCCCCACAGGACACACATTGGGAAACAGTTCAAGGGAACTACAGAGAAAATGAAATATGAATGAAATGTACAAGCAGATCTGGGGAAACCAAGTCATGGTGCAAACAGACCAAGGCGCTCTGTCCAGAGGACTGTGTCTTAAAAACTCCTCAGTATGGCTCATCTGAACTGCATTTGCACGTCCCTACATTTTTATGGCTCTTCCAAAAGAGGCTCTTAAGGGCTGATCGATAGTGCTAGAAAGCAGGATTGAGAGAAAAGTCAGACTCCAGTAGATCCTGCCATGATGGGTGGGATTTAGAGAAACTACCATGGAAGAGATGATGTTGCTATGTGAATGCCAGCCTTCCTGGAGAGCCTTCTCACGTGCAGGAAGATGGAGGGATTGGCCCCTAGTATCTTAAAATCTCCAAGTAATTTCAGGAACACATGATTCCTACATACCAGTTATGTTGACCTGTCAAAGTTTAACAAGGAGCAGGGCAGACACGGGGGAGTCAGGAAAGACAGCATGGTGACCTGTGAATGGTGACCATGACTTCCCAAAGGAAGCCACCCACTCAAGGTTGCTGGGGCGGCCAGCCACTTCCCAGAGTGCTCGAGCAAGGGATGGCCACAGATCGGACAGGAGGCGGGCGCCTGACCTATGGGGCGCCCCCCATTGGCTGGTGACCCATGAGGCCGCCAGTGTGAAAAACCCTGCCCAGCTGATGGACTCTGTCCTTCTGAGTTTTAAATAGGAAAAATATGGAGTGAGTTAAGAAGGTGGCAGAAGAAAAAGATATAGACACAGCAGCGATGGAGTAAAGATGTGTGAGTTCCTGCTCTGAAGGGATCAAACAGCAAAGAGCCTTCCCCAAATCCTGACCTCAGAGACTTACATGCAGAGCCAGGAGCCCAAGCCCCAGGCTGCCGACCCAGAGTCCTGGCTCCTGATCAGCAGGGCAGCACAGAGAACCCGGGAGCCTGCTATTCCTCGAAGAGCCAATGCCAGCCTCAGGCTGAGGTCACCCAGGAAAAGGCACCGTTTTAGAGCCTGCAGTCAGGAGAACTGGGACCTTAATAGTGACAGTCAGTGTCCAAATGCTGGCTGGGACCAGTCCTCAGCCAGAAGCCCCTTCGCCAAGGCATCTTTGGAGTCTGGGACCATTGGGACTTCACAGATTCTACAGTCATGACACATTACAGCTGATGTCACACCCAGGGGCTTGCACAGCTGTCCCAGAAATCACACAGAAAGCACTGCGAAAACACAACAATACAAAACCTTGTGCATAGGATAACAAGGTCACAGTGCTCTTGATGTGAAGGATGGGTGACTTTTTGTAGGGGAAGGAGGTGGTCAAGGTTATATATTTGTCTTAATGAAGTCATGCCAACCATGATGCAGAGAAAAACTGACTTCACTTGCCTGAATTCTGCTGCCAACAACAGCGTCCTGGAGGCAGCAGGAGCAGCAGAATTAGATCACACGGCACTTAATTTCACCCCGGACTCTAGGACCTAAGCATCAGTGACCAGTGTCTTGGGGCGGGAGTGTGAGAGCCAGCGAGACAGACAGGCAGCTGGCAGGACCTCCTTGGCAACAGCCCAGGAGGCCGCCTGTATGTCAGACCACCAAGCAAGATTTGGGTTCAATTCTGTCATACTCACTGAACCCCCAATTTGTGCTACACTGTTCACCGTGCCCTCACATGGATGACCCCATTTGTTCCCTCTGTAACAAACAAGTCTCTCGGCACATATTAAAGTTACAGGATAAGGATGCCTGTTAAGCCAGAATGGAGTGAACCTTGCAGGAAATTTAGAATTCAGGACTGAGACTTCCTGGTGGTCCAGTGGTTAAGACTCTGTGCTACCACTGCAGGGAGCGTGGGTTTGATCCCTGGTCTGGGAACCAAGATCTCACATGCCGTGTGGCACAGAAAATAAAATGAAATTTGGGATTTGCCATTTTCTTTATTCTTTTTTCCCTCTTACCTCCTGAAAGTTACTTTAAGAGCAGCATTATTTGAATGATGGAGTCTCTGCATTTAGACTTTTCTCTTGCCTCCTTCCTGGTGGCTCAGACTGTAAAGAATCTGCCTGCAATGTGGGAGACCCAGGTTTGATACCTGGGTTGAGAAGATCCCCTGGAGAAGGGAAAGGCAACCCATTCCAGTATTCTTGCCTGGAGAATCCCATGGACAGAGGAGCCTGGCGGGCTACAGTCCACGGGGTGGCAAAGAGTCGGACACTGACACAAAGTGACTAACACTCGCTTCCTTTGACCAGCTTGGCGGTTCTCAGACTCTAAATGGATGTCAGTCACTGCCCTGGGGCAAAGAGCACACGCTCTGCATCCTACACTGAATTCACATTTTAAAGGTTTTTAAGCGTCTTTGATGCTATGGTTTTTCACCCAAAGTGCTCACTTTGGAATCCAAGGACTGCGAAAAGGGAGGCACTCTTGTATACCCTGAGAGTTTTGGAATCCACAAGTTTGTTCATTCAACACACATTTATCAGTACCTGTGATCAGGGCTAGGATCACAGCGATGGCCATGGATGGATCCTGGTGTGAAGGAAATCAAAAGCCCTCTGAACCCAGGCTGGGCTGGTTCAGCACGCTGAACGCTCAGAACAGGCCTGAGAAGGAAGAGGGCTTAGATAGAAGTATCTGGTTCTTGATCATCCAATCACTGAAGAGCAAACAGGAGAATTGAATCCAAACCCTCTGATCTCCAAAGAGGACTCTTCTACCCTCTCCACTCTCCAGTCCTCAAACGTGCACAATTTCTACATTTAAAAATTTTTTTTTGGCTGCACTGGGTCATTGTTGCCGTGTGTGGGGTCTTCACTAGCTGTCGCTAGTGGGGGCTACTCTGCTGAGGTGTGCAGGCTTCTCGTGACGGCGGCTTCCCTTGTTACGGAGCTTGGGCTCCGGGCATGTGGGCTTCAGCAGTTACGTCCGGCGCCGGCTCAGTTGTTTCAGGGCCTGTAGAATCTCCCCTCACCGAGGATGGAACCCATGTCCTCTGCATTGCAAGGTAGCTTCTTAGCCACTGGACCACGAGGGACGTCCCTTATGCGCACATTCATAGCTACACCACCAAAGAGAAAGTGACAAGGCAGGAAACGAGTCCAGGCATAGAGGAATTAGCTCTCACTCAGCGGATCAGGAAGGAGGTTATTGCAGAGCCAAGCCTTCAAGAGCGTGCAAAATTAGTCACTTCCCCTGGGAAATGCAGGCCCAGTGGCGGAACAGTGGCACTGGGTTTTGTCAGCCCGGCCTCCATTCTGCTTTGTTTGTGGACCTCAGCACCTAGGCTTTCTTTGAGCATTGGCCTCCCTTCCCGTCTCAGGCTATGTGGTTTGCATGAGGCAGACCCCAACCCCTGGGTAAGGGTGGCTCTGTGATCCAGGGCTGGCCAGTCAGCGCATCTCATTCCTCTGACCACAGCGAGAGGTTTCAGGGTGGGCACATAACCCAGTCTGAGCCAAGGAGAGGAATTCTAGGGCCCTCTAGGAAGAGAGAGCTTGCCCTACCCGAGATATTAAGAGCCTAGGATGTCCCCCAGCAGTTGCTAGGAGCAACTCGGCCACCTTACAGGGAGACAGCCTGTCTTCCAATGAGACCATGAGACAAGAGAGCCAGGCCGGCAGGGAGAGTCCCCAGAGCAGGTGACATCCTTGGAGGCCGTGCCTAAAGCTACCTCATCCCTGGGCTTACGTGTGCACCCTTAGTCCCTCAATCGCATTGACTCTCTATGGCTTCATGGACTGTTACCCACCAGGTTCCTCTGTCCATGGAATTGTCCAGGCAAGAATACTGGAGTGGGTTGACATTTCCTGTTCCAGGGGATCTATCTTCCTGACCCAGGGATGGAACCCATATCTCTTGTGTCTCCTGCACCAGCAGGTGGATTCTTTACCACCAGTGCTACCTGGAAAGCCAACAAATCCCCTTCCGTGAGGAGGCCAGTTTGAATTGGGCTTCTATCCTCGGATCAACAGAGTGAGCAGAGTAGAAGTAATAGCCCGAGAAGAGGTAGTCGTTGAAATTATGTTGGACCTTGACATTAATATTTGGCTGGAGATATAGAAATCAAATCTACTTTGTAAACTTTTCTTGAACACAATTGACAGGTTGGTTGATCAGAAAGCAGGATAATAGACTCTTAAGAGCTTCTGCAGATGTACTGTTGTTTCACTTCTTATCTTGACAAGGAAACGGAGGCTCAGAGAGCCAGCCGGACAGGGACCACGGTGCTGCGAGGAGCCCCGCAGAGGGTGCGGTGCTGAGGAAGCAGTTGTGGATGGTGGGCTGGACATGTGGAGGGCAGCGGACCCAGATATGGGCCAGAAGGAAGCAGTGGGCAAGGCACCCAGCAAGAGGCCTTGGGCTGGGCCAGGCTTGGGGAGATCCAGTTTCAGGATCAGAGAGACCTGGGTTCACATCCTTGCTCTGCTGTTTCATTGGCAGGGTGATCTTGAAAGCCACATCCAATTCTGTGCCTGAAAGCCCAGGTCTATAAAAGGGGGTTCAGTCCTGCACTGAACTGTAAGTCACTAAGCCCTCTGATCACCAAACTCCAAAACAGTCTGTGAAGAGCACAAACCACGTTCCAGACAGGCCTCCGGAAGGTTGCGTTTCTGGTCAGGGAAGTCAGGAAAAACACAATCTGTTCACCACCGGCCTTCCCACGTCATGCGGTAGGCTCCGGTGGGCGAGGAGATTTGTTTCACTACTGCCTAGCTCAGTACCTACCACAAGGCAGGCCTTCAGAAAATAAGTCTTGAATGAATACAAGTAAACCAATAAAACGGCAGTTACTCAAGAGTAAATAGAATACGTGCTGTGGTAGTGACAAGGGCGAGTTTACGAGATGCTCAGAGGAGGCTTCTCGGGGAAGTGGGTGTGTGAGCCAAGTCCTGCACGGTGAGAGGAGAGTCACAGGAGAAACTGGGGGACCAGCACACCATGCAGAAGGACCAGCACGTGCAAAGGCCCCAGGGCTGAAACCATGACTGGAAAGAAAGCCATGTGGCTCGGCGGGAAGCCGACGTTGGAGAGGTAGGCCAGGGCGGGATCACTGCCTACTATAACAAGGCATTTGACCCTGAACTGAACCCCATGGACAGAGCTCAAGAGCTCCCTCTGCCCGCTGCGTGGTAGATAGAGGTCAGCAGGAAAGACAGTAATACATGTCACACATCTGGCACACAATAGGCGCTCAGTGAACAAGATGCATCCTTCACTACCCCCAGGGCCACATCCACAAAGGCTGGATGTATTTGCTTATTCGCTCAGTGGTGTCTGACTCTTTGCAACCCCATGGACTGTAGCCCACCAGGCTCCTCTGCCCATGGGATTATCCAGGCAAGAATACTGGAGTGGGTTGTCATTTCCTCCTCCAGGGGATTTTCCTGACCCAGGGATTGAAACCCCATCTCCTGCATTGACAGGCGGATTCTTTACCCCTGAGCCTTCCCAATGTCCATTCCAAGCCAAGAATGTGCTCTTTATCCTCCGGGTTTGGGCTCTCTCTAGCTACCCTCTGTGTACTCTTGACGGTCACAGTAAAGCCAACAGACTCAGATTTGGAGGAAAATCCTCTCCCCTTTTTGGTTACAGTAACAATCCAGGAGCCAGGGTGGGGAGGTGCCGGGTGGGGGCGGGGGAGCGGGAGCCTTCTGTTCAATGTTGAGCCGTTCCCAACATACTTTTCAAACATTCGTTTGCTTTTGCCCAGTCTCCTCCGTAAGAGACATGCTTTCGGATGTGTTTTGAAAAATATTCCATATGCTAATGGAATGTCACCATCTGCCAAAGAAGGCAGAGCTGTTTTTAAAGGAAAAACTATTACAGAAATGAGGTATTCACAGAGGGGCACTAAAGAGCCCGACCGTCGCTGACCTGAGGCTGACCTGGGCTGCCTCGTGTTACCATCATGAAAAGGGGGTGAGGAAATCTGAGGCCAATTAACTTTGCTCTCTCCCTCCCACCCTCTCTTTTTCTCCCCTCCCCTTCTTGGAGACATGATGAAATTTCCTGAAACAAAAACTCGCAGTCCGTTCTATAAAATGTTTTCGCCTCTGGTGGAAAAAGCCCCGATGGCCCCTTTTATCTCCTCATTCCTGAGGTGCAGACCTCGGGGCCGCGAGAGAAGCGGGGCTGGGCGCGAGCGAGGCTCTCCGGGGTGCCCCGAGCCCTTGCCATCGGGTCCGGAGAGCGTGGCCCGGTCTTGGAAGGAGAGGGAAGCGGGATTAGGTGTCCTGCGGCATGATTAGCGGACAGGCATTGTTGCCCGGAAGGCCTGGGCTGCTCGGACGGAGGCAAGTGTTTGGAAAAGGTTTCCCAAGGTCTGGGCGCGTCCTCCCGTCCCCGCCAGGCCTGTGGGTTACACACCCCTACCTTTCCGGCGGCTTCTCCCGCGCGGCCGCCGCCTGTCCTCCTGTGCCCTCTTCGCAGGGCCCTGAACTTCCGGACGCCGCGGCAGGCCTCTCTCTCCGCTGCCGCCCGAGCCCCGCCGCCTGAACAGCTCCCAGGCACCTGCACTGTGCCTCCAGACTCTCTTCCACCCTCTCAGCCGGACTCCTCCTCCGCTTACCTGGGGACCGAGTACCCCACCGGCTAGTCTGGTGCAGGGGGTGTGAGGGTTTCCCGCCTCCAGGCCTCTGCACTTCCGCCCACCCAGCCTGGAGCCTCGGATGGCCGACTCCTGCCACCTATCATTGAGGCCCTGGCTCGAATGTCTCCCAGGCCACTGCCCCCTGTGTAGTCTCTTCAGAGCATCTATCACGATCTGAATTTATCTTGTGAATTCATGAATGTGTGGGCAGTGCACCCATTGCCCTGGGTCCTCCGTTTCTTCTTGGTGAATGTAAGTTGCCTGAGAGCAGGGGCCACTACATCTGCTCACATCTGTTAGAGCGGCACCTAGTGGCGCGTTGGAGACACACCCACACAGGACAACGGGGCCACTGTCAGCTCCAGCTCCTCTTCCCATCAAGATTTCCCTCTCCTCAATATCCTTCCAGGGCTTCCCCGGTGAGTCAGCGGTAAAGAAGCCACCTGTGACACGGGAGACGCAGGTTCGATCCCTGGATGGGAAAGATCCCCTGGAGGAGGGCATGGCAACCCACTCCAGTGTTCTTGCCTGGGAAACCCCGTGGACAGAGGAGCCTGGCAAGGCTACAGTCCACGGGGTCGCAGAGTCAGACAGGACTGCTGCGACTGAGCACACGCCAGCAATGCCCCTCGCCACTGCCCACTGCTCTGCCCCGAGTCCAGGCCTCAACCCGTCTCTGCAATCTTGACGCTGGCCTTCTAACTGGACGCGTCCAGTGGCTGCCCACTGCCCCCCGGGTACAGCCCCCATCCCATCCTGCTCCACGCGCCCCCCACACACTGTGCATTGCTGAAGGCACTCCACGCACATCTGCTAGTGACCAGAGACGCCAGGGTCACACGGGTGAGCGGGAAGAGAGGTGTGCAGAGGGTCTGTCTGTTAGTGCAAGGGGACTGCACGGTGTGAGGCCTGGCTCCTCAGGGCGACTGCTGGCATCATGGTGCCCACCAAGAGGAAGAGGCTAGGCGGTGCACCAAGAGATCAGTCAAAAGATTCCAGCCAAGGCAGACTGGAGTCAAGCCCAGGGCTCACTAGTGAGACACCTGAGCTTCAGTGTCTTCAGCTCTGAAATGGTAATGGTATAGTCACGCAGGGTACTGTCAAGATGAAAGCGCTTACCAGCAGGCCTGGCGCTCACCAATGCTGGTGATTTTCATTTGTGCTGTGTTTGGTATTAACCACTCTCTCCCCTACATCACCCACTCCCCTCAGTCCCACCACCTACAGGTACACTGTCTCCTGTCTCCTTGGAGACACTGCAACAAGCTGAGAATACTGGCATCTTGAGGTCTCCTCCTTTTTCCAGAAATATCCCTGGCAGACAGGACAGGCTTTTAAAGCTGAGTTATTCTTAATAAAAAAAAAATAATAATTAACAAAAATAACTTGGTAGAAACACGTTTCGACTGGTCCATCTCTCTCTGTTCCACTCACTGAAGAGCCTGAGTCCTCATCAGGGCCAGTCCTCACCGGGGAGTCCGCGTACTTCCTCATCTTTCCCCCTCAAGAGGCCCGGATAGGCCTCAGTCTGCTTGTGCACGTTTAAATTTGTCTCACATCACACCTTCCTAAACTCTAACCTTTATACTTTGCTCTGGAAATGCTGTACCATCTGTTTAAATGCCACAGTTGAAGCTACCAAAAAAAGCTGGCATCAAAAACCTGTTATGTACCAGGCACTGTGTTAGGCAGTTTAGATTATATCACATAAACCATAATGATCTTAAAATACTGTCTCCACTTCCTAGATGAAGCAGCTCAGGTTCAGGGCAGGAAATACCCTTGCCCAGGGGGCCTGCTGTCAAATTAGCTAGCAGAGGTCTGGTTTCGAGCAAGGTCTGCCAGCCCCAAAGCTCATGTTTCTTTCCTCCCTGCCATCCAGTAGACCAGTGACCCTGCCTGGATGGTCTTCATCAAGATCCAAAGGCTATGGTGTTCTAAGAGCATTTCTTCCCAATCACTAGAGTTAAGGGGTATTTGGGAGAACAAACACAGCCCATGAGCACAGAAAGGTCCCTTGGATCCGAAAAGGGTGGAGGGAGTTTAAGTTGTAGTCTCTGAGGTCTTCTCCCCCAGAACGTCGGCTTTGAGCTGTTCCTAAGGCATGCCCACCACAGATTAAGTCTTTGGCATGGTTACTTCCCAGTTCTGCCAGGCCAACCCACCAACAGCATGTCTATTCTGAGAAATATAACCAAGCAATTCCTGGACACAGGATAAGCAGATGGCCACAACCTGAAAGCCATGGAACAAGACAAACCCACTTACAGGACAGTCTGCTTTCCAGGTTGCCCTGCGCGCACAGAGGAGATAATTACTTCTGAGCTGCACCACACTTCTTCCACATGGCTTCAGACAACCGATAAAAACTTTACAACACTGAATGAGGATTTCAGTACATCTGGGCAAGTAAACACCTGAAGATGGCCCTGTTCTGTTATCCCACAGATGCTGACAGTCTATGAGGTGTTAGTCTGTTATCAACAGACAGAGTTGGGAGATGTTGGAGCTCCCAGAGGCTTCCCCAGTTAGAAGACCAGGTCGACCTTAGACCTAAGTTCTGCCTTGCTTTAGCACGAACTCAACCCCAACACAAAAGCAGGCAGCTGGTATGCACGTGATATGTAGCAAGTATAAGCATGCTACCTCTGATGTTAAATGTGACTGAAGACAGTGCTGCCAGCTCCTGGCTCCTTCCTTCTCCTGTCTTTTTAAACAACTCCCCCTTTTTGATCATTTTTCATTAACCAACCAAACTGTGTGCCAAAAAGCTTATCATTAATTTGTTCCTTTTCTCTGGAATCTTTTTCATTCTTCAAGAGTTGTTGCCATCTTGGATGCAATGCCTCAACAGGTCACTGCTAAAAATGCTTAAGATGGTGTTAATTCAGAGATAGCAAACTGGTGCTTGAGTGATTGACTTATGGGTCTCTTCATAATCTGGATTTTCAGTTCTTCTTAAAAATTTAGATGAGGCATCACTATGTCTGCATTCCTGCAACAGGTCATTCAGAGCTGGTGCACGTCATGTTCTCCAGGAATTGAGCTAACGAAACCTTTTATACATGAGGAAGTGGAGATCCAAAAGGGGTGCTGCCACACAGCTAATTAGTAACAGGATGATCAGCCAGATGGCCCAACCTCCTTTTTCCTTATTAACTAGAAAACAAATAGGCTGAAATGGCAAAGCACCACTTAGCTTGACTGTATATCCAAGGAGTTCTATGAAACCTGAGAATTTCCACGCATTCATAGCGTGAATTTCTTGCACTAACATCACCTATCAAGGATAAAAGAAGACTAGTGTTCACTGTCTTGCAGTGACTGAGCACCAACATGTGAGGACAGAAGACAGCTAGAGGGGTGAAGATCTGGTCTGACACCCGAGCCTCTGCCCACTCCGCAGCACAGTTTGGGTTCAACATCTGCTGTTCGTAATGACTAGTCCAAGTCACCAAGAACAGTTTATCCTGTTCAGTGTTTAGTACAGGCAGGGACATACAGACCTGTGATAAACAAGAGTCATTACAGGAAAAGTCAAGAAACCACATCAGCCTCAAGGAACTAAGTGACTTACAGAATATCATTATAACCAAATACTACGCAACCATCAGCAAGAATGAGGTAGAATTACACGCACTGACACAGGCTAATCCCAATACTAGATGAAACAGGTGAAGTATAGCAGGCTACCCCAACTATTTCAGGGCATGGGGACAGCAGGTATGGAGCAGGTAGGAAGGCATTTGCACATATACATACATACATCCTTCTATGCACAGATTACTATCTGTCAGGGGATATGCAAAAAACTGGTCAGTAAGGATTGGAGGACTGAGAATCAAGAGTGAAAGGGAAAACCACTGCATACACTATCTTTTTATGGCTTGTAAATTGGCTTTCTTTAACCACATGCATAGGCTTCCCTGGTGGCTCAGAGGTAAAGAATCCGCCTGCTAATGCAGGAGACGTGGGTTCAATCCCTTTGTTGGGAAGATTCCCTTGGAGAAGGAAATGGCAACCCACTCCAGTATTCTTGCCTGGGAAATCCCATGGACAGAGAAGCCTAGTGGGATACAGTCCACAAGGTCGCCTAAGAGTCAGACACAACTTAGCGACTAAACCACAACAATCATGTGTACTACCTATTCTTAAAAAAAATTTTACAAGAGAAATGAGTGGGAGCAAAGCTGTGTAGAATTACTCTAATTTCATCTCAAAAAAGTCCACATAAACAACTGAGCTGACTAAAGGCTGGTGCGAATCTAGTTATCAGGAAAACTCTGCAACTACTCAGGACTTCTGAATAGAATCCTGAAGATACTAACTATACTCCTTCTGCTTTAGTCCTCAGTAATGTGTCAATCTGTCGAAAGGAAAGACAATTTCATGTCCCTTAAAGGGCTGCAATTTAACTGTACATGCCCCCCAACCCCCTGGATTCAAAGGATCCACTCCCACTCTGAGCCCTTGAACACATTTAAGGGACCATTTTCACAGTAACTTTTGAAGCAATTAAGCA
This sequence comes from Cervus canadensis, assembly GCF_019320065.1. NCBI lineage: Eukaryota > Metazoa > Chordata > Mammalia > Artiodactyla > Cervidae > Cervus > Cervus canadensis. The sequence continues at coordinate 3,374,172 of NC_057401.1, forward strand.
CTTGTAGGAAGCAAATTAGCTGGGGAGGAGATTTGAACCAGCCTCCAGTTCCTGAGGTTAAAGTCAGCTTTCAGGAAAAGGTCCCTGGACAGGGACAGGCATTATCTCATACCAGTTCTCACAGGCCAAAAAAAAGTACTTTGCCTTCAACCTCTTGGTACAGAGCAGATGTTTCTTTCTCTTTTTTGTTTTTAATCTACAAACTTTAATTGTATGTCACTGAATTACTGACAGCATGTTAACAGGTTTTTTTTTGGGGGGGGGGGCAGGAATTTCTTAACAGAACATCACAGTATTGCAACACTTTATTAAAACAGTATTGGCTTTGAATTAGTAGCTGAAATAACAATTGCATGAAGCCAGATCAGGTGTACTGCATAACACTCATACTTGATTTATTGACATTACTTAGCAATTTATTGGACAAAGGTCAAACTTTTTGTTTTTTATTAAGCACATTCCACAGTACAAAGCTGTCATGAATAATATCTGTACAATTTAACAGTTTTAATAGCTGTTCAGACACAAATTTATTTCAAACAGATAATTGGCAAACATAATTAATTACAAGTTAGAATTAGACTATCCCAGTGCTTTAAAACATTAATATAGCAGTAATTTACAGTTGCTCAATAATGGTTAGCAAAATAAAGTCCAGAGTACGGCTGGGAATTACTACTATAATCCCAGAAAGTCAGAATTCCTTGGGTGCCAAAGTCCCCTGCTATAATTTAGTAGGCACAATTCAAAGGTTGTGTGCATATTCAAAGGCCATGATCTCCCAAGGAACAGGAACTTCTATATTAAACATGCAAAACAACAGAAAGTCCATCCGTTCAGAAGCACTGCGTCCTCCCCGCCCCCGCCCCGGGCTCTCCTGCCCAGTCTGCTGTTGAAGCTGTCAGATGAAGAGCGGTCAGTGAAGACAACTCGCATAACCACCCTCAGGCGCACACATCCACTGGATGAATGGAGATTTTTTTTTTTTTACACTTTGAGACTTCTCAAAAACAGAACTTAACTTAATAACGTGTACGAGAGAAGGATGTTATTTTTTAAAAGGACAAAGGAAAACAAAAAAACCAACCAACCCAATAAGCAATCACAGAGACACACGTTGATCCCCACACCGTTCTTAATGCAAAAGGACAAAGCAGAGCCCGGGCACCTTCCCCTCCGGGGAGAGTGTGCTCTCACGGGAAGAGGTTAAGTTAACAGGGGGTTCTCATTGGTCCTTGAAAATGTTAGCGACCTTCCTTGATCTTTGGAAACAGTGGCAAAGGGCAAATCAAAACCTAATACTGGACAAGGGAAAAGGAGGGCCGACCGAACACCAACATCCTTTCCACGCGGGTCAGCGTGGCGGTGCCATTCCCACATTCCCGGCTGCGGTGCGCCTGGGAGCCAGGGGAGCTTGAGGGGCCACGGCAGCAGGCACCAGGGACGACAGGGATGGGGTTTGTGAGCCTGAGGCTTCACACCACCTGGGAGGACCCTTCCCCTCAAGGCGGGCCCCTGAACCAGCCTGACCTGGAACCTGGGCTCCAACACACGAATGGGCCCTGCCACCAGCCTGATCGGGGCAGGACGCACAAACGCCGGAGGCGGGACAGTCAGTAAGTGGGGCTGTCTCGCCCTTCCCTTCCCACGGTTAGTAACACACAGAGCGAGACCTGGGATGAGAAATCAGACGAGTGCCGTAGGAAGTAACCACAAATATGGAGTACTGACAAGGAAAAGAACAACAAAAACATTTACGGTACCTCTCTTATTGTATATACTGCACAACAAACAAAACATGTCGTGTTAAACTTCAGAAATTACATCTTCAGACAAGATTCCCATTAAAACACACACACACCCCCACACGCACAAGGACAGTGACAAAATAAAGACACCGTATGAATACTGCAGGAAGGGTCCTGGTCATCCACATCGACCTGGGAGCGGGTTCTGAGCCCAGCCCATGGCTAACTGCGAACGCACTGTGTGTTAGTGTCTCAGGCCCGGGGGCCCTGACTCGAGCAACCTTGAGGTTAAACTGTTATGTACATTATATCTACATGCGGACACAGTATTTTAAATTAGGAGGCAAGCACACATGTGAAGGTGTTACTCTACTGAATATCAGGAGATGGTGGCGGGTACAGAGAACAGTTAACAGAAGAAAAGGAGCTATATCACCTGTTGGGAGAGAATATAACCTGGCTTATAGTTCTTTAAATTAAAAGAAATTGGTACAGAAAGGAAGTATATTCCAAAAAAATATTACTCAATCAATCCAGAGAAATGTTTCCATTGTCCAACATGTTCCTAATACAAGTCAGAATTCATCATGACTTGGACGGTCAAAAGGAGAATGCTAACTTCTGAAAAGGAAAGCCCTGGACATTCTGGGTAGGTGTTTGGCACCCAAAATTTCACCGAAGAATGCTGTTTCTTAATATCAGACCAAAGTGCAAAGCAATATAAATTAGAGGCCAAGTCTTCTCTTGACGGTCGATTTACTTCTGCAAAACAGACTTTACGTTCCTCTCATATGAACAATTTACATTTGAAGCGTTAGATTTGTTTTCACTGGTAGGGGGAGGAAGTGGGCTTCTGTACTACTGAAAGTCGGTGAGGCTAAGGTATCCTTCTCAAAGCAGAGGCCGGAATCGGAGGTGAGAAATATCGGTACTTGAAGAGTTAGGCTGCTTTGCATCTACCCAGCATCTAGAACCAATTCCAGCTTCTTAACTCAGCTGTGAAGAACTCCCTTAGGCATTTGGTAGCCGCATAGCCAGTAGTTCAAGACTAGGAAACCCTGAAAAAAACAGAAACAAACAAACAAAACCAAGGGAGCATGGATGGATATTCTGGTTGGATGTGGAGATATGTATCACAGCCCATTCATCTCCACAATGACACGCGCACTGCTGTGCACACCTTAACACTGACAGTCAAATAATCAGCATCAGAACAGAAGCTGCAGACTGCTGCGAGCGTACTGCGTCCCAGGGACCACATTTACTTAAACCTCACGACAAACTTCTGAGGGAGCAACTCTTAGACTCACTTAACAAATGAGAGAATTGAGGCTCAGAAACATTATTTAGTTTAAAGCATTAGCCCTTAAATCCTGGGATAAACCATGATGGAAAAGAATATATAAAAAGAACATATTTATGTGCATAACTCAGTCACTTTGCTGCACAGCACAAATTAACACAACACTGCAAATAAACGAGACTTCACGGGGAAAAAGCAGTAGCTTAAGTGACAGAGGGGATTCAAAGAGACGACTGGCCCTATACCCTATCGTCTTTCACACTACTACTAAAAGTCACGCATGTAATATACGCTTAAAGTGACATTTTGTAATTAGCATCATCTTAAATTTATGCCACCTCTCTTATGACAGACCAAGAGCTTTTATCTGTCACTGTAAAACAAAAAATATGTAAAAGCTAGTAAATAAAGTATTCCTTCTTAAAAAAAAAATTGGCTGTGTTGGGATCTCAGCTACAGCATGCAGGATCTAGTTCCCCAACCCGGGATTGAACCCAGGCCCCCTGCATTGGCAGTGTGGAGTCTTAACCACTGGATCACCAAGGAAGTAACTGAAGTATTCATTTTAAGTAGAATGTTAATAGTCAGGAATTACTTCTTTTTGAAATAAATCATTTATAAAAGGAAAACACAATGCAGAGGGGGAGACAACTGAATGTGCTATATATTGTTTTTGACCATGAACGTGAGTGAGCTACCCAGGTGGCACTAGTGATAAAGAACCTGCTTGCCAATGCAGGAGATGTACGAGACATGGGTTCAATCCCTGAGCTGGGAGGATTCCCCGGAGGAGGAAATGGCAACCCACTCCAGTATTCTTGCCTGGAGAATCCCATGGACGGAGCAGCCTGGCAGGCTACAGTCCAAGGGGTCGCAAAGAGTTGGACACGACTGAAGCCAACTTAGCACGCGTGACCTTGAGTGAGGAACATGTTTTAATCAAAATCTCTACATTCACCCATGTATATAAACACACACACACACTCCTAGGCAGAACATTCATGAAACAATACTTATCATTACTATGAACAATGCAGGTTGACACTTTATATTCCTACATTTCACCCAAAGTCAAAATCCATTGAAATGATTTCACAACCACTAATAAGTTACAATCCTTTCCAAACACTGCATTAAACCATTGGCCTGGAAGATCTAAGTCACCTTTAGGTCTAAAACTCTATGGTGTAAAAAAGACAGAAAGAAAGAGAAAGGGGTAGGGGGTTGTTTTTTAAAGTTTTTGACTTGTTTTTAAAGCTTATATACTATTTAGAGGCAATTTTCCTAAAAGGTTGGTAATTTTCACTAAGACCAAGAATCCTAACAAGTTTCTCAATGAATTCAAGACAGATTCAACTTCATCTGCCACTATTTTCCCATGAAGGATATGAAGAGTACTTGAATTATTTAAAAAATATTAACACTCAGAGATTAGAAGTCAGTACTCTCAAATGCTACTAGTGGGAATTTCAACAGATGTAACTCTTCTGCAGGGTAACTCTAAGTATCAAAAGTCTTAAATATCATACCTTTCAACCTAGACACTGCAGACATTTCTAAAATTCTATCCAAAGGTAATAAAAGGGTTGGGCACAGACTAAGCTGAAAGAATCATGGCAATGTGTTTTATAATAGCTAAAAGCTGGGAGGAAAATATAAATATAACAATAGGGCCATATCCAAACAATCGTATTTTATTTTGCCATTAGGAACAATAATTTAGATAAACAGTGACCGTGCTAACACGCAATAATTTCACAATAAGGGGGCGGGGAGGGGGGAGAAGCACAGTTATCAACCACAATTTTTAAAAGCCTGAAAGGCTACATACAAAGGAGTTAATAATAGCAAACCAAGGAATTTATTCTCTTCTTTTGGCTTACCGACTTTTACTAATTTTCAAATAATGACCTCATATTGTCTTCTAATAAAAAAGAGAGCTACTGTATACATATAGCTCTTAGAAGTCAGTAATTTTTTAAAAAATGACTCAGCAAATAAATCTACTGCTTAATTTACTGACAGAGAAATACTCTTACCTTAAATTTTAGGGGTAAATATCTTACTGCAAGGTTAAATCATCATTATGGTAGTGCTTCTTATTATGCATAAATCATACAGTATCACATGGTAATAATTTTTTCTTGTTACAATAAATGAAAAGAACTTGGAAAAGAGCAATAAAATTTATAAAGTTGACTGCCAAAGTTGTCAAAAGTAGTTCACTTTGAAGAGACAAACACATTTGAGGTTTCAATGCTTGTGCTGCTTAAAAAGCAGATAAGATTTTTCCACTGATTTGTAACTGTGGATCACAACAACGCAGTTGTTCTTAGGCTCCCAAAAAGGGGGTGAGAGCAGGGACTGGAAGAAGTAACACCAGTTTTCTTTCCACCAGAGCCAATGAGAGAGATGGCCCTGGTGATCATTATTTCATCTCTCAATCAAAGGAACCATGTTTCAGGGCAGTTTCACAGAGTCTATAAAAGTTGTCCAATTTGTGAAAGTTTACTATTGTTCTATAATTCATCTATCCAATACACCAGAGGGGGTTGAAAACACACTATAGACGTCTTAGGTTTTATCATGTGCTTCTCTAGTACAGTGGCACATTTCAAAACTACCAAAGAGATACATTTAAGTTGCTGTATGATACACCTACTCCTCTGATCCCATCCATTTCAGGTCGGTCACAGTTGGAGTTGTCCATGTTCTGTTTTACGCGTATCTCCAATGTAGGAAAAATAAAAGCAGAGGCATTGGGATACAACAAAAGCAATGCAGAGAGAGAAATGGATAGCTTAGAATGGAAGTTCAAAATGGAATCAACTTAACAAAAGATGTGAAACACTTCGACACTAAAAACTGCCAAGACACTGCTTAAGAGAAACCGAAGAAGATTTAAATCATCAAGAGATAAACCGGGTTTACGGATTAGAAGACTCAACATTTTTTAAAGATGGAAGTTCTCCCCTAATGATCTTTAGACTCAACGCGGTTCTGATCATAATCCCATAATCTTCATAGAATTTGACTATTTCATTCAAAAATGAGTATGAAAACCAAAAGGACCTAAAAGAATCAAAACAATGTTTTTAAAGTTGACTTATTATACAGTGTGGTATTGGCAAAAGGATAGCCATAGATCATAGAACAGAACAGAGGCCAGAAAAACAACTACAAACAAGTGGGGAATTGATTTTTTGACAGAGTACTAAAGCAATTCAATGGGAAGAGGATAGTCTCTTAATCCAATAGAGTTGGGATGGCTGTAAACAAAACAAGAACAATGATATTCTTACCTCACACTATATACAAAAATTAACTCTAAATAGATCAAAGACCTAAATGTAAAGGCTAAGCTCTTACAATGATGCTGGTCCAAACACTTCGGAAGTCACTAGCTACATGTATAGCTGTTTTAAGTTTAAAATGAAGTATAATTAAATATAATTAAAAATCCAATTCAATTTAAATGTAATTAAAAACTCAGTTCCTAAATCAAACTGGACACATTTCACAAGCTTAATAGCTACATATGGCTCATGACTACCAAAGTGGACGGTGCAACTGTAGAAAACCGAAATGGATCTAGTGAAAGAAAGGTCAGTGTTTGCTAAGGCTACAGTGGGATCACGTTCTGACTGGAGGACACAAGGGAACTTCTGGGGGTGGTAGAAATGTTCTTATCTGGATTGTGGAGGAAGCTGCAGGGGTGTGTAAATTTGTCACACAGTATGCTTTAAGTGGGTACAATCTGTTTTATAAAAACCACACCTCAATAAAATTGATTCAAAAACAAAAATGGAGCTTAGCAAAGGGAAAGGGCAGAGGGAGATGTGTACATCTAGGTACCCGTGTATATGAAGAATATATCTAGTACTTTGACTATGCTACTTTGGACAATTTATTCCAGTGTCTTCTGAGTTATTTCCTTTGTGTTTGCGGAAGGTCCCTGTATGAATACACTGCAGTTTCTTAGGCACACTTACTTATTTATGGTCAGATTCTGGTTGGCTGAGGAGAGAGAGAGCACAGAGAGGTCATGTTGGCCCCAGGAGTCACTTGCGCTTGTGCTCACCGTGCGCCCTGTTAGACCCTGGGGCTCCAGAACAGAAGGAGCGCCACAGTCTTGTAAGAGACAGGCCTGCACACCATTTCAACACCAAAGAATAAACCAGGTCAGATCAGGCAAAGGGAGAAGGGGGGCGCTGGTCTCTACAAAGCCCTGACAACGCGAGCAAGGGGAGCAAGGGGCCAGAGGTCTGAGGAATAAAGAGGGAAATGAACAGAATTCAATCTGGTTGGAGCACTGGGTTTTGGGGAGGGAAGAATGAGAGGCTGGGGTGGAGGAGGGTACAGAGGACAGATGGTGAGGGCTAGAGGGTCAAAGTCCTGGTAGCTCGTCCTGGCTCAGCCTTGTTCCTGGAGACAACAGTGAGCTAGTGAAGGCCAGGGGCAGGGCCAAGACAACCACAGTTGGTAGCAGGATCAAGGGTGGGCTGAAGAGGGAGAAGAAAAGCCCAGGAAGGAAGGAGGAAACCAGTTTTCATTTGGGTCCATTCCTCCTTCCTCATGTATTTCTTTGACTTTGGGGGAAGGAAGGCTGAGGCAGGGATGAGCAAGCGTTCAAGAGATCCTTGCCTTCTTCCTCTGTAATTTCCTATAATTTAATAAACGTAAAAAGTGTGGCATGTGAATTTCTCAACTGACTTGTAAAGAATCTACCCAGACAGAAAGCAGCGAGGGAGGCGGCCATCATCACAAGAGACAGCATGAACACACTTGAGACCAGGAACAGCAATGATGTATGGGACTGAAGCGTCACTACTGCAGCTCAGCTCCTAGAAACAAGGAGGCGCGGCCAACCCGTGGTGGCGCTGAGTCCTCCTGGGCCCACACGGGGTCCCGTTATCCTTCCCACTGACCGGCAGTACTCCAGCCAGGCACCGCTGCTCAAACTGAGCTGGCATGAAAAAAAACACTGGCCATTCCTGATGCAGACCCTCGGCCTATCACTAATAGATGGAACGGGGCAAGACCAGAGGTCAGCACACTTTTCTTAAAGGGTCAGAGTGTGTACAGATTTTAGACGCTGTCAGCCACATGGTCTCTGCTGCAACTACTACTCAACTCTGCCGCTGAAGCACAAAAAACTCCATAGACAACAGCAGTGGCTCGGGTGGGAGAGCGTATAGCGGACAGAAGGTAAGAGCTAGATGCACAGACACAGACATGACTGTTTCCAATAAAACTATTTATGGGCACTGGAATTTGAATTTTATATAATTTTCACATGTCTTAAAATAATACTGTTTCAAAACACTACTCTTAAACTGCTGTGGTAAGGATAGAGAAGATTGGCCAGAGGGTCAAATCTGGCCTGCTGTAGTTTGTTGACCCTTGAATAAGTTAAACTTCCTGGAGCAGAAATAAGGAGCATTTGAAAAGATGTCAACTTAGTGATCTATAAACCAGTGATTCCGTATCTTTTCACCAACAAATGTCACAATTCTACACAGGGACTTTCTTTACATTTCTAATATTCAATTAATAGGAAAATATACAATGATGAAAAGCTACTAAGCACTAAGTAATGTACATAAATATGAATTTTATTAACAGTCTTTACATATGTGGTAGTACAATATGCACAACAGTATTTCTTCAATCTACAAAGTTTAGTGTGCACAGAATGCACAGGCCTCCTTGCAGAATTCTCAGCTGGGATTACTGCACCAGATGAACATGATCATCAGTTCCAAGAACACACCCAAGGAAGGCCTCTCATCCTCTATTAACGGATAACCTTGGTAATCAAAACATGCCATCATCCATGGTTAGAATGGCTCTAAGACTGCTGGTAACCAGGGCAAAGAACTCTCCAGGGTACCTGCTGAGTCTCATGGATAAAAAGTGAGTTTTAGGGGCTCCCTCAACAAACACCCTTCTTTCACTCCTCCTTCAGGGAATGGCGGTGGTGGGTGGACTGTAATAGGGGGAAGGAGAGGTAGTTTTTAAGAGTCTGATTGATGGTGATTTTTTTTTTAAACATAGAACTGAAAGACAGGAAAGAAAAGAGAAAAAGAAGATCCTTATATTGCAAAACAGACTGGGGGATTTTTACTGGTATTAAATTGGTATGACCTGGGAAAACAGTTTTAAAAACAGGAACCATAGTTTCTGGCACGAAAACCCACAATAATGGGGATTCTGATTCAGACCTTATTTTGATGTGACCATAAAGATCTAGCCTTATACTAGAACTCTGCAAAACTGATGCCTCTAAAAAAGACTAATCACCTTGGTTCCTATTACTTCCTCAAAGGGAAGGTGGACTCAATTAGCCAAGATAAAAGTGGGGAAGTACTCACCTGAAATGGGTAAAGTGCAGACTGTTATCTGGAGATGTAAGTGTATGTTCTGGAGGGAGAACGGGTCTCATTCTGGGCACTGGGAGGCACATTTAAGAAATCCCAAATCAAAATCGTGTCATCGTGCGAGCTGCTGATGATCTGAAATTCATCAAACTGTAGCCGAAACACACGTCCAGAATGTTCCTGGGAAACATATCAGCTTGATGAATAAAACGAGGCCTTGACAATCCCTCCCATCTCATTACCAGGGAGCTGGCACAAGCTAAAAATACAGCTCCTTATCCAGGTTTCCTATGTAAGTCTCCAGAGCTTACTGAGCTTTGTCCTTCACCCTAGGAACACATATTCTGCTTCTACTTCAAGGGTTTTCTTTAACTTTGTATTCTAGATTCTGGCCCATTAATATGTCAAAGAAGAAAAACTGCGTGATTGTCTCACAAAGAGTCTTAAAAAGGTAAGCAACAATATTTAATACCTATTCTTGATACACTGTAAAAGCTACGCCCAGAAGGATAGTATTTTTAACATGACCAAGCATACCTATCTCAAACCACAGCCAACATCGAAATTAATGGTGAAATATCAGTATTCCTATTAATATCAAGAAACAAGAATGGCCCTGACTAATGTTCTGCATGTTCTAGTCAATCCAAGAAGGGAAGAAATAGAAGGTAAAACTATTAAAAATAAGAAAAAATCAATCCATATTTTCAGACAACTGTCTCCTCAAAAATACAACAAAAGCAAATAGATTATTAGAAATAATGTGCTTGGTGAAGTAAGCTTGCTAATGAGCTCGCTAAAATAAAATTAACATATAAAAACAAGTATTCCTGTATGCCAGCAATAATGCCTAGAATACAAATTGAGGGGAAAGTTCACCATAACATACAAAACGTGCTGTGCTGTAAAACACAACCCAGCCACAGACACTCATATTAGGAAATCTCCCAAACCTGCAGACAGGAAATACTTCACGCTCCAGGAGGAAACCAGTCCATCTACAAATGAGGAGGCCTGCCTTCATATTTTAAGCTGTGTTAACACTCCCGAGGAAAGAGTTCACAGTAACATGAATGTAAAATAGTTTCTGGTTTTGACCAAACTAATGGAAGAGTCCATTTCTCAGAAGGAACGCTGTGAGATGCAGAAGCTTTCCCGTGAAGGGCCCAGGGAGGTCTATCTGCAGGTGGCCAACTGCCAACACAGGGAAGCACTCCCCACTTCAACAGATCACGTACCACCAATGTGCGCAGACACAAAGTGCTTGCTGGGGCTCGGGGGTCGAGAGCAGCTTGCAAGTCCCAAACTTTGATTTTCCTAGAAAGGAGGATGAGATCACAATGAGTGGGAAAGTTAACGTTTTACACACTGTCAGGCATTTCCTTGACAGAATGGAGAGCATCTGAACTGCCTACTTTAAAAGCTAGTGGGGAACCTACTGATGTTTTGACAAGGTATTTAAACCAATTACACTTGATTTGGAAGAAATAAGGACCTATACATTCTCAGAATTGCTGAAATGGTGAAGAAATATTATTTGAGGGGACACAAGAAAACAACTTCATGTTATCTAAATTCAATTCCTGACTTGATAATCTGTGTCACCAAATTCATTCATCAGGGGGCTCTCTAGGGCTGAGTAGGTGCCGCTGACAGAAACTCAGGCCCTCGGTGAAATTCCAAGGATACCTTTCTTCAAACTAAGCAAACGCTGAAAGTTAATAATAGGAGTATGAACAGACCAACTAACTCAGTGAAGTATATATAAGGTCATCTTGAAAGGTTTATGGTTGTCATTTGCTCATTTTAAAAGTCATGAGGCTTTTTAAAGAGGATGTGTTCAATCTACCAAAAGAGGAAAAGAAATTTATCATTGAACTCACCATACACACACAAAAAAGCCTGGTTTAACTGAGGGCTGGGACAAAGAGCTGAATTCCTGCACAGCCTAAGCTACTCCCTTCAGTTTATGATAATGGTTAAAAGCATAAGTGTAGTTCACCCTTCTGGGCCTGAGTGTTGCCACACATCAAGGGTGTCACACCCGCCATCCACCATTACGTAGGAAATACTAACACCCAGCACGCGGCCCAGTAATACGTGGCTGCTTCATAAGCAGTAGTCCCTGTTCCTCTTCATATAGTTATGGCTGTGCCATCTGAAAATCTGAAACACATACCCATCATAGGCCCCACTGACAATCCTCTTGTTATCAAACCGGATGCATCGGACCAATTCTTCATGTCCCTCGAGGACTCTTAAACAGGCGCCACATTCAATATCCCACAGCCTTCAGTGAAAAACAGAGCTCCGTGAGTCAGCTTCCTACACATGACCACACTATCCACGCCATCTTCACTATCTTGGGATCCCTTATTTCTGCTTCACTCCTAGTCCACATTACACACATTCAAACATACATGTGTGTATCTTATTCGCATATTTTTTAAGAATTTGGGAAGAAGGCTTACTTTTCAATGTACTTCATTTTATATAGTTTGAAACTTTTAAAAATCATGTTGTTATTATTTAAATAAGACCAACAAACAAGAAATTTCAATTATATTTAGTTCCTAGGCATTCTAGTAAAGTCTGAATTGATGAAACCAAGCAGTCAAACGATCTGGGAAGGACTTTTCTGGGGGAGATGGGGACTGTAGGCTGTAAAGAGGAAAAAGCATATGGGTGTAGGGGAGACGAGGGGGACGGCCCAGGAGGTGAGGCTTCCAAACCCGGCTCCTGGAGCCTGGGGGCCATGAGGCCCACTGTGACCAGGCTCAGTGGGTCAGCCGGCGGTCTCCCCTCCTGATTAGCTCAGGGACAGCCCCTTCCTACGACAGGTACAGACTGCATCCGCGGGCGACCAGGGCACAGTGGGTACCTCTCAGTAGGTACATGCACTGTCTTAGAAATAAGAACCCACTGACTACATACAGCCCTTTTCTCTGTATACCATTTATGTAACAATTCTGCAAATAGAGTTTTTTTTTATATTATCATGGATATATGCACATGATTTGCAAAGAAGAAATCACAGTAAACTACTGTGCACAAACAAAGCTGGCCAATCTGTACTGATGCTTCCTCAGCCTCCAGCAGCAGAGCCCAGGAGCCCTTCTCACACATCCAGTGCCTACTCTATCCTAAGCAACGGCTCTCAGCAGTCAGCGAGGGCGGCTTCCTAATCCACCATGAAGACAGCCACTCAGCACGCCCCTGTGACTCCAGAGGTTCCCTTCCATATACCAGGCAGCAATGCACATTATTATTTTGCAAAAGCTAAGAGATTCCAATGAGGAAGTTAAGGATTGCTTATTGTTGAAATATTACATAATGCAAAGCACAGAGAATGCGACAGAACCAAGATTAAAATTCTCAACGGACTTTTATGATATCTTCACACTTAAAACGGTAAAGAAAACTCTTGGCAGTTACAGCTATATTGTGTCTGCTTTCATTCTATTTTTAAAAAAATAGTCTTGAACCGAATCCTTATTTTGCTCAAACAGCCAATTTGTTTATAAAAGTTACTAGCAGATGTTGGGATGGTGGAAAAAAGACCTGGGAAAATTAAGTAGATCTTTGAGGAAAGTTTTTCATACAACAAAAAGTATTTAAGGATAGGCATATTTATTAGAAAGCAGGAACAAGGAGCGCTGGGGGCTCACAGGTGAGGGAAGCAGAGCATCAGACGGGAGGGTCCTCTGTTCTGAGGCATCTGGTAGTAAGGGATTCTGGGTGGAGGTGAGGCTGTAAGACCCTGTGCACCGGGGGAATCTTGCAGCAGCACCCAGGACATACACAATTCACCCACTCTAGCATGCAGAGCCAGACATGCACAGAAGTACCTGAAGCTCGCTTATCTGAGGCAGCCCCCAAAGCAAATCTTCAGAGCAAGAGGACTGAGAGCGAAGTCAACACGATGGCGATAACGACCACCACGTCGCACACCCGCGTCTACCCACCTTATGGTGTTGTCTGACGACCCGCTAACAACCAGCCGATCCCTGTACTGGAGGCAGGCGATGCCTCGCTTGTGCCCATTCAGAGTGCGAACGAATTCACAGGTGCTCGTGCTCCAGACCTGCGAGACAGGCAACAGCGCTTTTAAGGGTGAGTGCACAAGATACCTTAAAACAAAGTCAGACCTTCTAAGAACGACCAAAACACTTGATTAGGAAATATGCTGGGGAGGTTGGGAAACAGATTGGACAGCATAACATTTTCTTAGCTGCGGAGTGTTAAAACTGGAATGAGGGAGCTGTGAAGTCTCCAAACCTTGAGATCTTTACAAAGAGAACTTCTCCTGGAGGGTTCCAACATTCACTTGCCTAGAGCGAAGGGTTTGGGCCAGATTTCACGTTTTTACGCCAGCTGACATGTCAAACCCAATGTAACTGATGTGAAAAGGCTTCACCTCTCACATCCTCCTCTTTCCCAGCACAGTTTCTCACACAGCTCCATTTGTTTTGACACACCACCCCTAATATTATGTATGAGGGATAAATAATCCCCCCTTTGTGAAGCTGTCTGCAAGACTCAGATGTCCACAAACACACTTCATACAGGCCAAATGAGACACAAAGCAACCCGTGTGCCCTGAATTATTTTATTAGCTGCATTTGTAGTTGAATGGGATGAGTAGATATCCAGAGGCAAAAGGGTGAAGTTGTATCCCCACGTCACACTGTATGAAAAATTTACTTCAACATGGACCAATGACCTAAATGAAGGAACTGGAACTATAACCCTCAGAAGAAAACATAAAAGTAAACCTCTGTGACCTTGTATTAGGCAACTTCTTCTCAGATATGACAGTAAAAGTACAAGTAACAACAACAAAAAACTGGTAAACCGAACTTCATCAAAGTTAAAATTATTTGTGTTTCAAAGGACACTATCAAGAAAGTGAAAACATGGGCTTCCCCGTTTTCACTTTCTTCCAGTGGTTAAGAATCCACCATGCAATGCAAGGGACACCGCCCTGATCCTGGGTTGAGGCAGATCCCACATGCCACGGAGCAACAGAGCCCGTGGGCCAGAGCCTGCGCTCTGCAACAAGAGAAGCACCACAGTAAGAAGCCCGTGAAGCGCAACAAAAAGTAGCCCCTGCTCATCGCAACTGGAGAAACTCCACGCGCAGCAGCAAAGACCGCCCCACAGCCAGAAAATAAAATAAATTTAAACATTTTAAACCTTATCTGATAGGGACTTGTAACCAGAATATATAAAGAACTTCTGCAACTGAATAATAAAAAGACAAATAATCTAAGCTTTGAAATGAGCAAAAGATTTAAGTAGATGTTTCTTCAAAGACCTTATAAAAATGCTAAGTACATGAACAGATGCTCAACATCATCAGTCATTAGGAAAATGGAAAGCAAAACTGCAGATAGAATACTACTAAACACCTTCTAGGATGGCTATAATAAAAAAGACAGACACACACACAAGTGTTAGTGAGAATATGGAGAAATATCTGGGCTGATATTATTCAACATCTGTTTTCTAATAGGACCCAAACCCTCTTGGCTTGCAGACACTGGTCCTGCACAAATTGGTGTGATTGAGTGATGAGTGAGTTGCCACAAATCCTAGTTTTTCAGCTTCCAGGCTATCCAATCTGAAGTTTGATGCAATCTAGTCTTGATGTGTGGAGCTAGATAGTAGAATGCTGGCCAGTATAGGTCATAAAAGGAAGGTTTCTGATGAAGTCATTTTGGAAAACAGTTTGACAGCTCCTCAAAATGTTCAACACAGAGTTACCATCCCAAGACAATTAAAAATATATGTACTTGCAAAAAATCTGTACACAAATATTTATGGCAGCATTATTTATAATACATAGAATGCATAAACAATCAAAATGTTCATGAACCAATGAATGAATAAACAAAATGTGGAACATCCACACACAGAATTTCATTTAGTCATCACAAGGAGTGAAGTATTGATGCATGCTACAAAGTACATGGATGAACCTTGAAAATACTACACTCAGTGAAAGAGGCCAGACACAAAAAGCCACACGTAATACATGATTACATTTACCTTAAACATCTAAAATAGGCAGATTTATAGACAGAAAGTACACTGCCAGGGATCAGAGGAAGAGAATAGGGGTTGACTGCTAATAGGCACGAGGTTTTTATGGAGGGTGATGAAAATGTTCTGAAACTGGTGAGAGTCAAACACCATTATGAATATGCTAAATCACTGAACGGTATGCTTGAAAATGGTAAATCTTACGGTATGTGAATTATATCTCAATAAGGCTGCTATAAGAATGAAAGGAAAGCTAAATGTTTTAAAAGTTCACAAGGATACAGGAATCAGCAGTGCATTTACCATGTCTGATGGCTCACCGGGACTACGACTGCGTATCACACGTCTGCCTCATACCACATACTGAAATCCTTGGAGGCAGGGACGTGTCTTGCCCAACACTGCATCTTCAGCATAGAGCCCAGGGTCGATGGCATGTCAGGCTCTCAAGGTTAGGTGAATAAATCAAATTTCAGCTCTGCCGCTGACTAGCTGTGTGGTGGTCTCCAGCCCAGCCCATCTATAAAACGGGGCTCAGCAAGAGTGCTAGGAGGGTGGTGTGGGCAGTGTCGGGAAGCACCTGGTACGTGACACATGCCCGCAGGGCGCTCTTCCCACGGAAGGTCACCAACAGCAACACTCTCCCTTCCTGAGACAGAGGGCTGCCCGGACCCTCTCCTCAGACCCTGCCTGTGACTCCAGAAACAAAGGATGAGCACGCCCTGACGTCTCACGGGCACAAGTGGGGGAGAATCAAGATCCTGCCAGATGTGAAGTTGGTGTAAGCCACCTCGGCTTTCTCTGTGTGCTAGAAGGGGTGGGAATAAACAGAGTTCTGACTGTGGACACACTCACTTTGATGGTCCTGTCACCAGAGGCAGACACTATGTACTTATCGTCAAAGTCCACCACGTTGACAGCGGCCCGGTGGCCGACGAGGACGCGGCGCAGAGTGATGTCGGTGGCAGAGGCCATGTCCCACACGGCGATGGAGCGGTCCTTGGAGCAGGTCACCATCAGCCCGTTGCTGAAGCGCAGGTGGAGCACAGCCTCGTTGTGGTGGATCAGCGTGTTCAGAACTTCACCTGTGTTCACATCCCAGACTCTAGGGAACAGAGGAGCACAAAGCTTAATCACGGAGACGACCAGGAAAAGATGCCAGGGTCTGTGCTCTGCGGCCAGTGTCAGTGTTAATATTAACAGCAGGCTGGGAAGTGTGGACTTCACATGTACCTGGTGACTGGGACCTGACACCATGCTTAAAAGGAGCCCCCAGAAGCAATTTTCCTATCTGTGAAGAAACGGTCAGGTGGTTTCAAAAAGGTCAATTCTGCCCAGGTATTTAGGGATGGTTTTTGCAGGCTTGTGCTGGTGACAAAAAATGATTCAAGGAAGTGGGCTTTGCAATGAGCCCAAGATGACCGAGAAGATGGCTTGGTGGCTGGGTTCCAAGCATGAGGTTCTTTATGACCTTTGGCAAGCTTCTAAGGCTATTATTTATCCACTGCAAACTGGAGACTCTAAGTCATGGTGTCTCTTCAGTCACCACACCAATCTGTTTACCTGACCGCGGTATGGACAAAGTCAGCGTCTCCAGCTCCCTTAACCATGAGGGACAGGGCTCTTAGGGGCAATCCATTCACGTCTAACTTTTCTGTAACCCCAAACCCAGAGGGTACAAGTTTGTGTGGAGGAGAGGAGGAAGAGTCATGCTTCTGGGGCTGAGACATGATCTGTGTCACCAGGTGCAGCCTGGAGCCCTGAGTCAGGCAAAGGATATAGGCGTGTTGGCTACTATCTCTATCTCTTAGGTGTGCCTGTAAAACAACCCTCTTCAAGTCTCTGACTCACCCTAGGAGAGGCGTTTCCTTCCCTCCACAGGTCAGGCCTTTCTCAGCTACCAGCAGTCCAGCTGAGGCTGTACCGTATTATCTCTAGGCTCTGGTGAACTCATCACTACACCAAAACCCAAAACTATCTGGAGTGAAAAACGTCCTTGTCCCAGGGGTTTAGGAGTAGATCCAAGTAAGGTTTCCTTTCTACTCTCAACCCCAACCAGAGATCTCAGCTTCCCTTCTACTACAGAACACAGCCACTTCCGTCTTCATCACCCGGGCCCTGTGATGGCATCTGAGAACTAGAGTCTCCACTACTGGAAAAGCTACATAACATCAACAAAGTCTTGAATGATAAAAATGCAAGGCTCAAAATTAACTATATGAGTAAATTATTTGCCTCTCTGTCCTCAGTTTCCCCAAACTACACCTATATAAAAGAAGATACTATTTACCTATTTGGAAAGGTTTCTGTGAGAATTCAACAGGAAAACATCATACAAAATATCTGGCACATTATTTGGCACATTACTGAAAGTGCTGCAAATAACTGCCTCCGATTCTTTCTAGTATCCGTAGGTTACTACCCATCACACTCCTAAAACACCCTGCCTCCTTCCTCTCCCCTCTGGAGCATGGTCTCCGGGGAAAAGCTAGCTTGATACGAGGTAATGAGCTTTTATAGGAAAGCAGGCTGCCATCTCTGTAACGTATGGGAATGGGAATAGGACCTACTTAACAGAGTCAGCTTTCCTGTCTACTTTGCTCTAACGCAGCTACACCAAAAGTGGTGTTTAAATAGAGCATACAAAAACATATACAGGGTATGTGTGTGCGTTACTGCAGAAAAGGGTGTAAGCCTCAATCTCCTCATGGAAGGTACACAAGCTCAGACTAGGGAAGCCAGACCCTCACCTCACTGTGGAGTCTGAAGAGCCGGTCACAATGACACGCTCATCATACTGGAGACAGAGGACAGAGCCGGTGTGGCCCGTTAACACTTTCAAACACTCCAAGCTGGCTTTATCCCAGATCTATTGAGACAAGATCAACCACAAACAGCAATTTAGTATATCACATTCTGATAAATGTTTTTATCTCACCTTATTTTCTGAATCATAAAACAAAACAAAGCTGTGTTCCAGTAAATAAGAGCAATAAACATCAAACAGGTGGTAAATGACAAGAGGGGAAGAGGCAATACTGAACAACTTCCAGAACAGATGTACTATTGTTTACTTTATACCCATAACTACTGTGTCCATTATACTTAACAGCCTTATAAAGAGAATTTTTAAATAAACTCTGTGAGAAGAGTTGGCTCACCCTCTGGAAAACAATATGACAGTATCTATTAAAAGTCTTTAAAAACGCATACCCTTTAACCCATTACATTTGTTTACGAAAATTTTAAAATGAAAAATGTTCAGCATTTTACAAAAAATTTCACAGTAAATCATGGAGAGTTTTTAATGAGAAAATACACTGCTTTATTAAGTTATGTTTTTGAAATTAAAAGTCTGACATAAACACTACGTGTGTTTTAAAGCAAAGATTAAAAGGAAGTAAAATGGTGACAGCTGGCTCTATACTCTGAGTGTTGTTTTTCTCCCTTCTTTTGATCTTTCCAGTGGTTTCCAAGTTTTCAAGACTGTCCACAAATAATGGGGAAGATGGGAAGTGATTTTCTTCGAAGACTGTATTGTTAAAAACAGATTCTGTAGACCTATTTCTTGGGGCTTCCCTGGTGGTTCAGATTGTAAAGAATCTGCCTACAATGCAGGAGACCTGGGTTCAATTCCTGGGTCAGGAAGATCTCCTGGAAAAGGGACTGTCTACCCACTTCCTTGCCTGGGGAATTCCATGGATGGAAGAGCCTGGCGGGCTACAATCCATGAGGTCACAAAGAGTCAGACACGACGGAGTGACTGACTAGCACTTTCACCTCTTTCTTCCCTTGTAAAAATACTATAATAATTTGCAGTGTTCCTAAAGTTGACTACAAATGGCCAATGCAAATTATGATAGTATGTTCTCACAAAAAACATGCATGCATATGTTTATAGTGGCTCTATTCATAATTGTGAAAAACTATAAATACAAATGTCCTTCAGTAGGTAAATGGATAAACACACTATGGTGTAACCATAAAAAGGAATGCTACTCAGCAATAATAAGGAATCAACTATTGTTAAATGCAACAACGTAGCAGAATCTCAAATGCACAATGCTAAGTATAAAAACCTAGACTCAAAAGGTTTTACTGTGAATCCATTTACAGGACATTCTCAAGAAGGCAAAATTATAGGGACAGAAAAAAAAAAAGACCAGTAGTTGTCAGCACCTGAGGAACAAAATAGGTAAACACAAAGAAGCAGGACAAAGAATCTGGGGGATGGCAGAACTGTTCTGGATCCTGGTTACTGTTAGGGTTGTACAACTACCTGTGCTTATCAAAACTCACAGAACTTTGCACCAAAAGAGCACATGTAAATTATAACCAAAAGTTAAAAAAATCACACATTTTCTTAAATATGAGAAAATAAGCTACAAACAACATGAAAAAAAATGTTAGAGCCATTAAACATTAAACACAAAGAAATGATCCAGTTTATCCACTACTGAAAAGTGAATAAAAACAATACAAACTGCTGTATCATTCTTTCGTGTTATCAACTTAGCCTTTCACAGAAACCGTAAAAGGCAATGACTCTTGATTTATGTGCAAGTCAGCAACACTTTCACCAGTCAGCAAAGTAACCAAGAGCCCTGTGATACTGAGACATTCTCTACTTGCACCTAAATACAGAATACAGAAAGTGAATGTGCTCTGGGAAGGGAAAGAAGTGGGAGGATCCAGGGGTCTAGTGTCAGCAGAGAGCAGACAGCTGCCAAGATTGAGTGAAACAGATAAAAACCAATGAGGGGGAAACGGAGAGACTGTCCGACATGCAGCCCCAGCTCTGAAGTAGCAGAGCGCAGCCCCTCACCTTGATGGAGTTGTCCCGCAGGCCGCTGATGATCTTCTCGTCGTCGTACTGCAAGCAGTAGACGCCCTTGCTGTTCTCAGAGCGGCACTGGATCCGCTGCAGGTTGTGCCTCCCGCACCGCCAGTTAGACTCTATGGTCTGGGGAGAGGGGCGACAGTAAGCGTCCGTCCATCAGCGGCTCCGCCAGGGTGCAGCCTGCGGCCTTCCAGCAACAGCACACCCCGGATACGCCATCTGGGTCTGACAGCTGTCTGTGGATGGGAATTAAACTCTTTTCCAAGTAAGACATTAGCCCAACAATATTTTTCCTCAAACGTTCACTGCCCATCTGGCAACTATCATAAGGAATCCCAATGAGTGTGGGTTGGGTTTGGAAAAAATGGCCTAGATACAGTTCAATATGCTTAAACAATGCTATTTGCACCCAAAACATACAAACAAATAGTAACTCATTGGATCATTCTTTCATGCCAATTAAAATATTTGGCAGAAGACCACCACTAACATAAGTATATACTAACAACCTGTGTATCTATGCAAAACACTGATTGTCTTGATCAGTGAGAAAAATACACTGACAACTACCACATGCCAACTACTACAGAAAGAATCTTGTCACCCATTTCTAATCATCCACCAGACTAAAGCTCCTTCAGAGAAAGAACGGCACATTCCAGTCCTGATTTTCATTCTCTCATCATCCATACAACACTTACTGAGATGGTGTATACTCCAGGTACTGACTGTGCCAGGCATGGGGATGAAAAGATTGACAGGAAGCATAGTACTTTCAAAGGATGCAACTGCAATCCCCAGGCACAGAGGGACTGGAACTGGATACACACTAAATCATGTTTATTTGGTTCAACGATCCACGCATTAACCTTGCAAGGAAGTTCTCATTACTTCCCTTTTCCAAACAAGGAAACGGAGTTTAACTTGCCTGGGATCACAAAACTAGTAACTGGGTGAGCTGGAAATCACACCCAGTTCCTTCCTGACTCTGAGCCTATGGTTCTTCTTTTAAAATATGCAGTATCCACAAAGTATACAGGCAATGAACACAGAACTTAGAAACATCAGTAACAACTTCACATAAAATATCAGTGTCAAATGAGTGATTAAAAACTGTAAGTGCTGCAGGACTTAAAGGGTCTTATACAGTGCTATGGCCTGAGACGAGTGGGCAAAGTTTAATGAGGAGGCGGGTCATGCCCAGAACACTAGACCTATCTCTGGTAGTGGATGTCAGGGATCTTCAGGATCAAAAGACAATGTTTCCACTAAAGACAACCAAAGTATAAATTCCTGATTCTCAATATTAGGGGACAATAGGGACTACAATAATTGGTTATACTAGTTCAAAAGACGTATCTGAGTAGTTAAAAGCTTAATTAATTGCTTAAGTGAAGAAAGGAGATAAATCTCATCTTTATTCACAAAGTTAAGCACTTAATTACTGGCTCTTCCGACATCTAACGAAGCACATTTCTTATTTTGAAGGCAACAAGCTTCTGTATGCTCTAAAATGTTATAATTTACTGAATGTTATATGCCAGGTACCATAATACTGTACCATGCTTCCATAATACTATGCCATGTGTTTTATACAGCTTATAATATTCATTTGATCATCATGACTCTGAAGCCAAAATTACTATTCTCATTTTACGGAAAAAGAAATTGAGGAATGGAGATACTGATACATATATACTTAAAAAGAAAATGCCTTCTCATTTTTGGCCTCAGTACTTAGCACAGGAAGCCTGGAAATAAATGCCCCGTTCTCAAAGAGTTCCCATACATGGCCTTGAGAGAGGGCAGATCACATATTTCCAACAACCAGGGGGATGCAAAGAGGTGCCATGGAGGTCCCAAGAGTGAGAAACAGCTCATCTATCCATCTGTAAAATGTCAGACATAAAGCCACATTTCAAAAACAAAAAAACAAGACAAAAATTTACTCCACTGTGGCTACTGCTATCAAAGTAGACAAAAGATCTGTACAAGCAACTTTATAAAAAGGGATCCAGACTATAAAGAATCTCTGAAATTGAACTCAGTGCTGGGAACCATTTAGAGAAATAGTATATTTTTAGAGAGTGACTGAGCCACTTCAGCATGCTAAGCACACCAGGAAAATTCTGACTTAGGAGGCAGATCTACTGGTAACAGGTCTTATTCATGACCAGTGACTCCTGGCAGTGGTTACCAGTGTTCAGGCTACACTCTAGGGGCCCAGGAAGTTGCTACTGAATGTGACACCATATAAACCCAAAGTGTCCCAAAGATGGATACATAACCTGTCTTCTCAATACATACGGCAGTATTTTAAAATTCAAATCACCGTTTTTAGTTTTAAAACATACACAATTGCTTTAAAATATTATTGAATCAGTAAATAGCCTTGCTACCCTATATTTCAATGAATGAAAAAAGCACATTTACTATCACTATTTTTTGGGGGGAAAAAAATTTTTTTTTAACTTTGGTATGGGAATCCTCAAACTAAAAAGAATTTCCTACATGCCCTCCCACTACTCTAAAATGTTTTCTAGAACCCAGTGACTTGGTTATAAACTATTACTGTACCTAAGGCCCCAAGGACACAGTGGAGAGAAGCTGGGTAAGGCAACACATCAGCCTGCAGTTCCCCCATCCCCTGAGATGTCTGGACAAAGAACACTACCCAACATAAAGGGCCAAGCCAGACCTCTAGCTCCAACTCTCAAACAAGAGCCAGAGGCCAGAATCTCTCAAAAGCTCCGCTAGATAATAAATAGGCTTTCATTCTAAGTCAAGTAGATGTTAGGAAATGGCTTAGCTTCTCAAACTGAGGAGGAGCCTAATTTTCTAGAATATATTTCCAAACTTTAAAAGGAAAAGCTTACCAAATAATTTTTGATGGTCATTTTAGGAAGTTCCCATCTAGGGCTAATTTTAAAAATTATTAGGTTCCTGAATCCCCAAACAAAAGCAGCCTGTTTCAAAATGCCAGGACAGGGACACTAAACCAGACCTGGCAGCTGACTGCTTTGTTATACTCCAACCCTGTGTAACTCCTAAGACCTCACTCTTCTCAATTCTCAAGGCCACCCACAAAAGAAAGCAACACTTCCTGCTGACTGTGCCTGCCCAAAATACTACCTACCACTATATTTGACGACCTCAACTCTTATTAGAATGCTTACACAAGCCAGGTCTTTTTCAGAGAAAAATAGACCTTTTAAAATGGAAGGCAGCCCATTGTGGCAGAAAATACCTAGGTCAATTAGCAGTTTTGGCAAATGATTTGGGACTATTTGAGTTGCAGTTTTTCCTCCTCTGTAAAAATGCAAACTATGTACTTTCTCAAATCTACTGGAAGGATCAAATGAGATTACGTGTGTAAAGTGTTTATCACAGTGCCTACAAATGGTACCAGTGATGCTCTTCCTCCTTTGAAACCAATGACCAAAAGGAATAGGCGGTGACCAGAAAAAAATCTCACCAGTTGCCAGGAACTGCTGTCTCGGTCTAGGTTGATCTTCAATGCTGATCAGCCTGAGCCCTCCCCAACCATTCCCAGGAAGGGGCTCAGCCTTCAAATGCAATTCAACAATTACCTTAATGTCAGCAGCAGGAATACAGGGCATACACAGGTGCACCATTTTAATGATGAAGATACCTGCCTTTCACTTGGGCATCATGTGGTACGGCTACTGGAGAGGAATATTTCATGTTTTTGAGAACTTTTAAAATCCCCTTACCCTGTGCAAATTTTCAGAATAACTGGGAAAGTAGCCATGATACACGGAGTATACAGCAGCATTTAAATTGGCAACAGAGTGAAAACAGATGTCTGAGTACGAAGGAATAACATTATTTTTAGAAGCCTAAACACAACTGGGTGGGTGGGCAAGTTTCGGCATTTTCTGGTTAGGACAATGTTAATATCAAGTCTGCAAACCACAAAAAAGCTCCCCACTTTCCCTGAATAAAATGTGGTTTATTAAAAGGTGTGATACAACACACCATCATTTCACCAGTGGTCTGTTCCAAGGAGAGGGCTTCAAAGGCTTTAATCCAGAGAATAAAAAAAAAAAAAAAAGAAAAGGAAAAAGGCATTCTACACGAAAGAGTGTCACTACTCCGAGATGGCAGAGAGAAAAATCCAAGTTCAGGACATGAGAATTCTGACTGACTGAGCCTACTATACCAGCTCTCATCTCCCCGTCGGGGAACCCCTGAGGGGATGGGAGGACAAAAGGGGCAAAGCAGGACAGAAGGGTTCTGGACTTAGAATCTTGGTTCTGACAACTTGAGAAATCAATTAAATCACTGTGGCAAAGTGCCTAAGAGTAAGCCCACTATTAATAATGATGATGAGGGTAACAATTAAGACTCTAGAAAGCAATGGGAATATGGTTGTTTCTTTCAGGACTGTGCCTCAGGTTTTCCAGGAATCCCTTCTCAATTCAGAGGAACTCTCAACTCTCTCCCTCCCACCCTACCCCCTTACCCTCTTCCCCTCTACTCGTGTGTATATATGTGTGTTTTTGTGTGTGTGCATGTGTGTGGCAAGAATACCCATGAGAGATGAACCTCTGCAGAAAGCTAAGAATTCTTATTCTCTCCAGGCTTCATTTCTTATATTTTCATTTCCTGAATAATAAGGCTTGGCTACACTAAGCCAGGTTCCCTACTCTTCTTAAAAATTAGCCAATTCCTCTTGGGTCAGTGTGGAAGGGCAAGGTCATCTGCTTGTCAGAGCCAAATATGAGAATGTACAGATGACAGGAGCCAGCACATGAACTAGAATTGTCAAGGTAGAGCTAGGAGGAAAGCAAGCAAAAGGTGCTGTGAACCGGCAACCTTGCAGAGTATATGGGAAAAAGCACAGACTCTAAGGTTGTGTGTGGTATCTTGTAAGAATTAAAAGCAATCAATAATCTATGTAAGTCACACAACACAGTTCATGAGTATACTGCAAGGGCTCAGAAGAGGGTACCTGTAATTACTATAGTTTGCTTGTGAGGGCTTCACACCAGTCACATGGTAACAGCCAAGCCTGTAAGTCTCCCATTTGTTTGATCCATGCATCACTGAGACAACTATTTACTTTGTGTGTCCACCCAGGAGAA
Source organism: Cervus canadensis (assembly GCF_019320065.1). NCBI lineage: Eukaryota > Metazoa > Chordata > Mammalia > Artiodactyla > Cervidae > Cervus > Cervus canadensis. The sequence continues at coordinate 3,399,596 of NC_057401.1, forward strand.
GATAAAACACACTTACAAAAGAGAGGTAAAGAACTCTATTTTGATGAAGTAGCAGTGATCTCTAACGTAAAAAAAGCTGTATTGAGTGCAGAAGAATGTAAGGTTGATCACAGACTCAACTACCCACTAGCCGTGTGATCATAGGCAAGCTATTTAATCTGGGTAAGCCTCAGATTCCTCAACTTTAAATCAGGACAGGGCTTACCTTTCAAGTATTGTCCAGAGTGTAAAATGAGAAAATGCATTATAAAACGCTTAAAGTATCTATGACAAGTAATCACTCCATACGTAGTACATTATTTTTATTATTATTACTATGAGTGAATGTACCAAAGTACGAAACACAACCGTTACACTGAGAGATCTAGCCCACAAGAATCTGGAGGAGACTCTTGTGGCCTACCAGTGGGTTTTCGTCAACCACACTCTAAGAACCACTGGGTAGACCACCGTGATGCAGAGGCTTTGTGTCAAACGGGGTTTTGCCCTATAGCTCTGTTTTCCCTCACATCTGCCTCCTCCACTAACTTTAAAACATTATTTCAGCCTGAAGAAATGGTTATGTGAGGTGGTGTCACATACTGCCATGCCTCAGAAAACTGAACTCATACTGTCGGTTATGATAGTACTCATGGGAATTAAAATAATCTATGTCACCAAATCTTCAACCTGATCAAAGTCCTTGCAGAATTCCTATTTATTAATGATTGATCTTGGACATCATGCTTCTTATAATAAAGGACTTGCTAAAAATTATTCAAGGAAATTTGGAGATATGTTATAAAGAATAGTTGGAAGGGAAAAAATAAAAAGTAATATAGTTTCTAAGATAAATGCATAAGCAGTCTTAGTAAAACTGCATGGGGTAAAAGACAATCCCTCTCACCTGAAACACACACACCAATTTAAGGTCCAAGTTAACACTATGTCTCAGTTACTAACACAGTTGGAGCAATTTATTCTAAGCTTTGAACTGTCAATAAATCAGTTAATTCCTAAATTTTAGGATTTGTCTGGCAAAAGCTTTAACTCACTTAAAGCTTTTACTTCCCTAAAAGGTTACTTTAGAGCTCACTTAGGGGAACAGAATACTCAAGACAACAGCTTGCACTTGAAATAATGATATTCCAGTCACATTCAGATTTACCATTAACCAAACAGTTCCATTAGTTCACATCACATCTGCCTTAAAAAGAAGTGGGCAGCTACAAAAAGCACGTGTTTCTCTATTAATGAATTTTGGCACAATAACTTTTATGTCCATCACCTGGGGGTGAGGATTACTTCACGTTTGGGAAGCCGAGTATAACTTTATGCGTGATACAACACTGCCTAGCAAAAGGTGAACTGTTTTTTGCCAAGGAGGAAATACTGAAGTAACCAGGACCTGCCAAGAACACATGTGAAAGAGTTAATGAGAAATGCCTGTGCATGTCTTTCCTGTTCAAGGAAAAGGGCTAAATAATAAAACCGAACTAATTAGAACACATGAGCAATATCAAACATCTCCAATGTCTCTCATCAAGTTCACAGAGTTTTACTGGTCTGGGGAAGTTGCACTCAAATCCAAAATGGTCCACGAGTGTAATTTGCTCTATAAAAACCACTTCACTATTGCTTAGAATCATATTTGAGCCCTTTTAATGGAAAAGTGTGGGAAATCTATAGAAGAAACTGAGGCTGGGCTTCTCTAGTTCTCTCAAGGCGGCTCAAAAATGGGAAACTACGTTTACCTGGAAAACGTAAAACTATGTTTACCTTGGAAATTTTATCAAATTAAAAAGGTAATTTTGGATTAAGGTTTCAATTAACTGGCAGCCTTGCAAAAGCATTTCACATTTTAGAAAAGTCAGACTTTTTCTTTCCCCCCACAAAAAGGCACTATCCACTCTGAAGAACAGCTGCAGGTTACACATTGTAACATATCTGCTCTAAGACTTCACCTTAAAAAAAGACCTATTCTATGATTTTTAGATCAACTGAACACTAAGCCCACAAAAAAGATAAATCATAAAATTACCTCTATATCCTGGATAATCTTTGGGTATAATGACCTATAAAATGAATTGGGAGGGCCATCTGTTGGTCTGTTTTTAAACAGGTACTGATCCCTGGCAAATAAAAACAAACAGATGTTACATATTTGCACATAAAAGGGTGAATTTTATTTAAACATGGTGCTTACAAAGTTCTATCTTTCAAGTCTTTGATTTGCATTGAGCTTTAACAGTTCAAAAGCAGGATTTCTGACAATTAAATGTACATGTTTGATATAAGTTCAACTTGCAGTTCTTTACATGATCCTAACTTTTTATTTTCTGAATACCCAACACAATAATCTAGCCTTTCATTCTACAGTTCAATGAAAAGTGCTAATGTAGCTTTGTGAAAAATCTAACTTAGTACATATCAAATTTCTTCCTATGAAGAAAACATAGCCCGAGCCACCACTCACATCGCCGCCTGTGTGTCCTAGCTGCGGCACGCTTTCTCTGTGCTAACTGGCCAGGCTGCTGACATGTACAGAGCGATAAAGCCATGTTTCAGAGACGATGGGTTGTCTCTGAAAAATCCTGCCTGTTGTATACCTCCCGTCTTGAACCAGGATCAATATCTAACAGCTGACTCTCCCTTTTCCGTATCTATCTCTTGGTAATGGTATCAACACCTAAGGAAAATGTGAAAGGAAAAGCATAAACATGTAGCTTTGAAAAGTCAAACTGCTCAAACTGTACATCAAAATACATCCAACAGTTAGTAAATATAAAGGAAATTTGCATTTCAGAAGAAGTCATTCTAACAGCTTTAACTTTCCTCCTCTCAACTCTTGACCATGCATCTTTCTCCACTTGTTTAAAATAGGCCAACACATTAAGCCAGTATTTATAACTACATTTTTTAGTACTCAAACCGACCCTAGGTCAAAGAAACTGTCTTTCAAGGGAACAAGCAACCTGAATACTTACCACCCTCTTCTTTCTGAAAGTCCCTTCCACAGAGGATCAGTGCGCACCATTCGTTCAATCAGCTTCTTCCAAAGCATTCCTTCAGAGATCACTCGCTGCCATTCTTTACACACCAGCTCTGCTGCACACAGAGACCTGGCGTCCAGGTAGGAAAGAATGTTTTCTGCTATGTGATCTAAGCCTTGCTCTACAAAATACAAAAAGCAATGAAGGAATAGAAAGGGAGATGGAAATGTACCAGCTACCATTTCCTTAAAGATAAGAGGATAAAGAAATCCTGAGCCAGGAAACATACTTGAGTAATATCAAAAGTTCTGCAGATACATGTGTACATGAGTACCTAAACATACACACTTCTTTTTGTTCTGATTTGTTAAGAAAAAGCAACTGATGGTATCAGTTCCTGCATGTAAAAGTCAACCCTGGGCAGTTCTATATTTGTCAGATGTTATAACAAAATATTTATTTTCATTTTCTTTTACAGAACTTTATGGGGCAATGACACCCCAAATTTTATAGATGAGGCAGAGAGAGGTAAAAGGATTCACAGTTTCACAACCAGAGGATAGTGAAGCCAAGAGTGGCACTCGGATTTCTTCCTCTGAAGTTTGCATTCTTTCCCCTTTGATTTACTGCTTCTCATAACAAATTATCCCGTTAATCCATGACCTACGTGAATCCTCTGGGGCTAAGGAGACAAAAAGGTGGAACACTAACTTATATGAAAAAGCTTATGAAAAAAACACAACAATCCAAGAATTAAGTCAAGAGTACTTAGTTGTACTTTTGTCAATCATTTTTCTCCATCTCTTTCTTTTTTTTTTTTTTTTTCCTTTTTTTTTTTTTTCCATCTCTTTCTTACGCAGGTAAAATCCTCAAAACCATGAACCACATCCTAAAAATTCTAGACCCTTAGGAGGTTTAATCCTACACAATGCGAGTATCCTTTCAAAGACAACCAAGATTCAGCCTTTGCCTGATATTCAAAGGTAACATGATCCCCATGGTCAACACTGTTGCCACCTACACACTCCCATCCTGTGGTTCTGGACATGTCCTTCTGCAGCTACAAGAAATAAAGCTATCCCCAGGTCTCCTCTGTGCAGTGGGAACACTAAACATACAGTTAGAAAATTCCAATTTCAAGTCTAGGTTCACCACCAAGAAGTTCTACGACATGAAAGTAATACTTAAACAATACTGAGACATCCCGGCCCCTTGTTTTTCTTTACCATCTAACATGGCAGTGGCCAGTAACTATCCTTTCTCATTACCTGCATGAATCAACAAAGTTTTATGACAACGTTTTAAAGATAACAAAGCATCATTCAAGGTTAATATTTTCTTTTTTCATGATAAACAGAAGCAGTATAGTCACACTAACTTGACAGGGTCTAGGTAAATCATTAAACTTTCAGAGCCTCAATTTCCTCATCTGTATAAAATGAGGATAATAATTTGCCTTATTTTGAAAATTTAACAAGATGATGTATAAAAAATGCTTTACAAACTAAAGTTTTTTCCCACTCTTGAGTATTTACACTGTTGATTATGGTTTACAGACCCTTCACATACTAGTTCCACTCTACACTAGATCTAATTCTCAAGTTATGATCTGATAATGAAAACTAACTACATTGGGGTCACTATATTTTCTTGTGCATATCATTATATTAGAGAGAAGGCAATCAAAGATCACACTGCATTCATCTAACAGCCATATCACAGTAGACTCCTAAGATGTTATTAAGATGAACTGAAACCTTAGTCATCTCCCCATAAAATGTCTATTAAAAACAATTTCCCCTAATTCTGCATTGGTATGGCTAGGTTAAAAAGGGAGGGCAGCTCCACACAGAAGTCTACAGTTATCCTCACTATAGTTCACTTTCAAAGCTTTATCTGACCCTTGAATGTGCCTCTACAATTCTGATTCTGTCATCCAGAAGTGTGGACATTCCACACCGGATCTGCATGATGGACAAATGTAGTTAGTCTTATTCCAAGCTGTTGGCAAACATGCTAAATGGGTCAGAACCAAGGACAGCACCCACGATTCTACATTCCCCTTCAGGCTATTGTACATCCACTCACTAAATACAAGGTACCAACCCTGGGCCACCAGTTCTATAATTATCTGGACTGTATACTATTTTCCAGCCCATGTCTCTCTATTCGGTCCTCAAAGATACTTGGAGAAACTGCCCCATGAAGACACTGCCATCTTTACATTATCAGGTGAATTTGATGCGGTTACTCTTTGTGTTCCCTTGCTGGTGCTTACTACATAAAGTTGGCATTGCAATTTTTTGTTTACCAGTTGGCTCTACCTGCTTTGTGTCCCTTTTAAACATACACAACCCATGTTCACTTTGGAAAAACTCTGCCTATAAGAAAATATCTTTAAATCCCCAAACCTCACCGCTCAAGAGATAATGACCTTTGACATTCTGTACACTATATCCTTCTAGGCTTACACAAAACTACACAGTCTTTTCAAGAGAGAATTAACTTTTGATAACCCATTTGAGAATTCGGCCAGAATGAAACATCAAATTCAACAGCCAGTATCTCCCAAATACACCGTCTCTAGTTCTCTAGTTCTTAAAAACCAGGAAACTGGCTTGTCAATCATCTCTGGGTACTATCACACAGGAGACGACCAGACACAGCTTACAAGGTATACATGCACAAGCGTACCCAGCAGCTCTGCCTACTGGTTTGCAATTATTTCTCAATGTTTCACAATTCTGAAAAAAACCACCTCCAGTTCTGTCACTATCCTGGCACACAACATCTCTAGGTCTACTTGTTACAGGAGCTGTGTGTTTCCTAAATATCTTCTTTCTTTCTTGGGCAATTTTTCTACCCTTCTAGTTTTAAAGCCATGGTTCTTAGTGGTGAAAGAAAAAAGGATAAGTTAAATGAGGAGTGAAAATATGCTGTTTCTTCCTATCACCACTTCACCATCTATTCCAAGTACACTATCCCTTCATTCTTGCTCCAAATAGTGGATTATTTTATTCCGTTTTTAACTCTCCCAAATTATGTAACCATTTTGGACAATTTCACTCTATTCAGGGCTTGGACTTTTTGATACCATTCTCAAAGATTCAGGCTACCATTCTGTGTATCTCCAGCCCCCTTTCTTCCATCTGAGTGTATTTAAAGTGAGGGAAATTCATGGGTAATCACATGAGGTTCTACTTGTGCCTCTCCACTGACAAGATTGACAAATTATTAATCCAAACTTCAAATTTCAGAATCTCTCTACCCTCTTTGATCATATTTACTTTTACCGTCTCTAGCCATGGCGTAATAAACTTAGCTCTTCTCAATTTTCCTAATTCTGGGGTACTTATCTGACTATCTTCTAATTTCTACACTTAACATTAGCACACAGTCACTTGCCAAGGTTTATGTTAATTGCAATTATTAACCAAACTCTGCTAACTGGTTATAAACATACCCCTAACCAACACCCCTCTCAAATCCTCTGCTGAGAGAGAAAACACATAGATAAGAATACATTATATGGCTGTCTTTTCAGGCCTCAATGGCTGCCACATCCCCATGGTCTGTATGTTAACTGGGAAAGCTGAATCCAAACCTTCCACCTGGCTAGATGGTCTGTGAGCTGGCTCTAGGAAGCCTGTGCAGTTATACTTGACTCATTTAGGGTTGGTGATTTGAGAAACAATAGTAGCAAAAATAAATTTCTGAATATTCTCCCCATCAACTGAGTCAGAATATGTAGATGGTAGACCCAGGAATCTATCTTCTTAAGAATTCAGTTCAGCTTAGTCGTTCAGTTGTGTCTGACTCTTTGCGACCCCATGGACTGCAGCACGCCAGGCTTCCCTGTCCATCACCAACTCCCGGAGCTTGCTCAAACTCATGTCCATTTACTCAGTGATGCTATCCAACAATCTCATCCTCTGTCGTTCCCTTCTCGTCCTGCATTCAATCTTTCCCAGCATCAGCGTCTTTTCCAATGAGTTATTTCTTAAGAATTACCAACAGATAATTCCTACATGCTGGGAACTTCTGCTTTATAGAAACAATATCCATTTTAGTCCTCACTGATGTTCCGCCACCTATGCGCTATCAGCAAGATTCTGCATAAGGAAACTCACTATTAGACACATACCTCCTACTCTTTCAAATGCCACTGGTCCAATCTAGCAATAGCTCAGTGAAATCTGGGGGATTTATTTTCTTTTGTCAATACTTTAAATTCACTCCATCTTTCCAGGGTGCAGCATGTTTCAGTCTCTTGGAAAATATAGAGCCATATAACCTCGTTTTCAAAGCAAATCAGTTTTCCTTTTTGGATCTCAGTCATCCATAAAATAAGAGTAATATTAAATGCTTAAAATGGATTATCTCCTATAACCGACATGATAACCCTCTGAGATAGGCTATCAATAGCCTCATTTTATATAGAAGGATCTTCCTAACCCTGTTGGGAAGGTTAATAAGAAGAGGTTATTCAGGAGTCACATACAGAGCAGACACTCGATAAATACCAGTCTCTCTTCTCCCCTCTTGCAGAAATTGCCTTAGCTGGTATCACTGGTTAAGGAAGCTAAGCAGTATTCCCTTCCCTTGTTATTTTCTGCGGAGAAAACATGACATACCTTCCCTGGCAATCGCTAAGTCTTCCCTAATAGCTTGGAGTAAATCTCGTATTCCTTAAATACTTAAAGAACAGGAATCACACAACCTCTATTTGGGCACCTGGGAGTAGCCACTCCCAGGAGCCGTGAAGACTTTATGACTTTCTGGTTTCAAGACTATTCAGAACAAAGAGGTTACTGAATAAGGTGGCCCATTTGCCTAAGCTAAAAAGTGCTCTGAGGTGTTACAACTAAGCATTTTCTTAAAGTATCAATGTCTGGCTCTCATTTACTCTATAGTGCTGAGACTCCCCCATCTCCCACAGCACCCCCCTCCCCAAGGCAATAAGAGGACACATTATGGCCTCGGAAAATGAGTCCAGAATACTGCACACACAGTGCTGAAGAAGTGCTGCTGGTGCTAATTATACGCACCAGATGAAGGTCTGGAAATTCTTCAATAATAAATTAAAACAATTAAAAGGCAAAATTTCAAAGCTCAGTATGTAAATAACACTGCACCAAAATGAAACTCAAATGTGTAATGTCAGTTCAATGCCCTTGACTATAGCCAGTTTCAAGACAGCTGCTTAGATCATACAATTACAGAAACTTTTATTATTTTAGAAACGCATTTCAAAGAGCAGCTGCAAAGAAATTTTCTTCCCCACCCACCCCTGCTGTCCCTTCCCCCTCTCCAGTCACAAATCTAGTTGTAAAACCTGAAGTAAGAGACTTTCTTTCCTGACAGCAACAGTATGTCACTGGATTTCTTTAACTTGGAATATACTGACCTAAAGATTCAGACTATAATGAAGTAAAATAATGCTCAGGTCACAAAGTCCAACATTTTGTTATGCCAACAGAGTGGCGCACACACCTACCTAAATGATGTCAGGATGAATCAATTCGGAAATCAGTGGGTGAATAATTAAAACTTCCTGGCAATAAATCGCATTGCCCCTGGAGAAGCAGGTGTTTCCTGCCTCTCTGGAGTTTTTTCCCCCCCTTAAACTGTCATCCTCCAACTACCTACCAGATGCCAGGCATATTATGTACATTATCTTTAATCTTCACAACATCCTATAAAGTATTAGTATTATTCCCACACTGATAAGGAAACTGAGGCTCCAAAAAGTGAGCTCACGTATTAGGTGCAGGTGCTGGGATTCAAATGGAGGGGCTGTCAGATTCAACAACCGGCCTCTCCACTCTGCATTACTGGACCTCTGGTCCTGCATCCAACCTAAAGCCTACATTCTGGTTCTTCCACAGCTCCCAAGACCGCTGATCTAATCTCTGTCCCATTTACAGTCCGTAATGGTTTATCATCCTTACATGGGGGACAAAGGAATAAACCATGGCCACGAAGCTAAGTGTTTTTAAAATTCTTAATTGCTCAGACACCTCACCAATACTTATCATCCTTCTTGAAGTACAATCTGTCTCTACTTCAAATGGTATAAATTTTCCCTTTAACAACAGTTCTTACAAACCACAAACTTAGCCTGCAGAAATTGACATTGCAGACTAAACATTTACCATGATTTTTAAAAAAGCATATCATAATTATCACTTTTTCCACCGAACCAAAAGGAGCCAGAGACCACAAACATTTTCCATTTTCCCTATACTGACAGGTATGATATTCACAGCAAGTATTAAAAATTGAAAACTATAGACCATTTTTATAGAATTAATGGTTTTTACAATCAAAAGAAGTCTTAAGTTGACTGTCAATTTCAACAAAGTAAAAATTCAAACTCAGGATCATCTACAGTAAAAGTTAAACATCAAACCAGAATAATGATTAGTAAGTTGCTCCACACGTTACTAAATCTAAGTATGAACAAACACATGGACCTGTTTCTTCCCTAAAGCTCTTTCTTGAGGCACGGTCTGTGCTCAGGAACTAATGCCAGATTTAATCCGAGTCTACTAGACAGCAACTGACACAGTCAACTTGGCCAGCCTGTCCCCAGCTATTAGATTCATATGTATGATATATACTGACACATGTATATATGTTCAGATCAAATCCTGCTAAAACAAATAGCATTTTAACAAAAATATTTCCATGTCCCAGCCAATGGTCCATTCATTTCATGTAATATTCAGGACCACAAAATTCCACTTTAAAAGAGATATGGACAGTGCCTTAAAATTCGCTGTAATGAAAACTGAATTGTATGCAATTATACTAACCATATTTATATACATAACACATGTTCATCTGTTCTGTCTCTTCTCCAACTCTGTACACTCCCCAAGAAAAGGGGTTGCCTCAGAACTACACTCTGCAAATCAAGAGAACTTCAACAGTGCCACCTCGTGGATATTCTGTAAATACCAGTTGGGTTCCCTGGTATTCTAAAATGTGTGAGAAGCAAATTATAGAGAAAAAACAAAACAATGGAAAGCAAACAAGCAAACAGAACAGATCTGCTTGAAAAGATGGAAGCACAGCTTCATTTATTTAAAAGCACTTAAGAGGAACAAGTGCAGGTGTCCACTTGGGCTGACGGGAAGCTGCTGTGTAACACAGCAAGCTCAACTCAGGGCTGTGACGACCCAGAGCGCGGGAGAGGGGCTGGGGAGGCTCAAACGGGGGCACACGCATGCCGACGGCTGACTCACACCTCTGTGTGGCAGAGGCCAGCACAGTGCTGCAAAGAAATCAACCTCCCGTTTAAAATAATGTGTGTATATATATATATATACAACAAAAACCACCCTGTCTTCTCCTGGTGTCAGTAGCAGAGCATGGATGCTGGGGGTTCTGAGTTCTGAACTCTACATACACAGAGGAGCTGCAGCACATGTGCATTCACCTTACTTAGAGTCACGGATAATTCTCTCTCATACAATTAAAAGTATATCTCTTTCTTTCTCTTCCATGCTCTCTCTCTTTAATTAAAAGTATGAGTTACTGAAATGGATTGTAAGCCATGTAGTGCATACTTGGGACCAGTTTAAGGAACTGTCCAGAGTAATCTTAACTGCAAGTAATTTCAGCTTTCGCACTAACTTTTGAACCAACCCCCATCATCACCACACAATCACAATAGCCAAGATGTGTGATCTTAGGCATTTCATCCAATTTCTCTGATCCTTGGCTTTATAACCTATCTAAGGAAAAACAGCACTGAGTGGCACCCAAAGTCCCTTTCAACAATGAAATACTATGACTCTAGAAAAAGAGGGTTCCCAGAAATACTAGTTCAAGAAATGAGGAAAATAATGCTATTATTTTCAGCACAAAAAGAACAGTAGGGTCAAGTTTTTCTAAGCTAACTCTCAAATATCCTTAAACACTACCACTGTAGGAAGTAAACTCACAAGCTCTGAAAGACAGATCAGAAGCCAGGGGCTGCCATGTCCCTTTGCAGCCCCAGGTTTCAGGTCTGGAGCCTGAGCCCAGGTCCTATTTACTGTGGGAAATGCTCAGACTGTGGAGCTGTGATGCATTCATGTGTGCTTGCTAAGGCACCTCAGTCGTGTCCAACTCTGCAACTCTACGGACCGTAGCCCGCCAGGTTCCTCTGTCCATGGGATTCTCCAGGCAAAGATACTGGAGTGGGTTGCCATTTCCTCCTCCAGGGCATCTTCCTGACCCAAGGATCAAACCCACATCTCTTATGTCTCCTTCACTGGCAGGCAGGTTCTCTACCACTAGTCCCACCTGGGAATGCGCTGTAAATCAATCAGGCTAAGAGAGAAGCTCCTCTTTGAGGAGCCATGCAGAAGCTCTCACAAACGGCAGGGCTGGCAGCAATGCTACTGCTCTTTCTAGGCCAATCCTGGCATGACAGCTGTTACTTCCAGGCTACCCTGACCATGTCAGAGCAAAGTGTTCTGGCCAGCATTCTCAAATTCTCTTCAAGAGTGAAACCTCCCTATTCTACCTGGACAAATTTAAAACAAAAAATTTTTAAAAAGAGGGAAAAGAATTAACAAGTGATCAAAAAATCAAACGGGGACGAACAGGCAGAGCACAGAGGGTTTTCAGATCCGTGGAACACTTATGTAGGACACTATAATGACAGGTACATGTCATTATATATTTGCCAAAAGCCACAGAACGGACAACATCAAGAGTGAACCTTACAAAGCATTCTGGGTGATGATGACATGTCAAGGTAGGTTCAGGTCCTGTAACAAACATACCGCTCTGACGTGGGGCGCTGATGGTGGGGAGGCTGTGCTCGTGGTTGCTGGGGGCGGGGAGGGGTGGTGAAAACTACTTTCTGCTGTGAACCTAAAACCGCTGTAAAAGTAGTCTATCCAAAGTAAACAACGGAGGGGCGCGGTGAGGAGGGGGAGACAGAGGAGGAGAAGGACACATTCAAGCAGGGGTGAGGCAGTGAGGGAGAAGATGCAGAAGTAAGTTTCAAGAAAGTCACTGAGACACGCTATCAATTTCCCCAATACTTTTCTGCCATTCCCTGAATGTCACTTCAGATATAAGTGAACATCTTAGATCTGAGGACACTTTCTAAACACTGTAAGAAAAACTGTCCCACAGTAAAAAATAAATACTGTATTACAAAGGCAAAATGCAGATTGTACAGCGACCACATCAAAAAATATATATAATAGCATTACTTAATGTAGCAACAGTATTAAGCAGTGGTCAACACTAGACAGATGCTAAATTATAACTCTTCTTCTAGTACCACATATCAAAATACAGTGTGTATCCCAAAGAAATGCTGTCTCACACTATATTCACTCACTCATTCACTTTGCAAACACCTACTTGGCTCCACCTAGGCTCTGGGGACAGGCATTCCTCCACTTTTCAGTTTTTTACAGACAAACATGGTTACCTGGTAAAGCGGTAATAAAGTCCCGCTGCAACATGGGCTTCAGGTAAGAGTTAATATGTCCATGCTGGTAATGACACATTCGTGAAATAAGGTGTTCCACAAACTCCACTTGATCTGATTCAGACCACTGGTCAAAATATTTAATACACAAGTCTTTTTCTTTTTGATAGTTTCCTTCTGATGGCCTCTTTCTGGAGACGATCACTGATGATGTTCCATTACTTATCTATTTTAGAAAAACAAAAGAGTAATTAGTTTGACAAGGAAAATGAATCTAAATAGTCTTCTCATCAGAAACATATTTTTGCCGTGTATTTATACTTAAAATGCCAGTTTTATCCTAAAGCCAAACTCATTCCTTTATTAATTCAGGCAGTAATTAAAAATGTATTCAGAGATCATGTACTTGAATTAGTCACTAAAGTAAATGACAAAGTCAGAATTCTTTGTAAAGTTAAGTGGTGTCCTAAATTATCATCCTCCAAAGCTTATTCCCAAACTATGTTGTTATCAATTAACTAATGTTGGAGAAGACCATCAGAGAAAACCTGTTCAACTTGGCAAAGTGGCAATTGACTATTAATGGTTTGTTTTCCTTCCTCAGAGTTGAAAGGTAAAGCTATATGCATTTATGCAAACAGTTCTCACGCTTGTGCATGCATCAGATAACAAAGGAGTATATTAACAGAGACTGCCAGGGGCCACTCTGGAATAGAGCCTGGATGATGCTGATGCTGCCTGTCTAAAGACTGCACTTCAGAGACCTCACGCTGAAAACCACTGCTCTCTGTAACAGAGAAACCAGAAAGCAATTCAATCTAAATAGCTTTATTTTACCTAACAGTTTCAATCGCCTCTGTATTATTTCCAGGGCTGCTAAACTGCTGACAAAATAGTTTATAGACTTACACTCCCTCTTTCTGATCACCGACTCTGAAAGTTACCCCAGGCAAACCACATATGCCTGAAAAGTTCCTCATCTTATTTAGTCTGTCTGTGGATATTCCACAGACTCCTACACTAATGGCTGCATCTCTCATCAAATCTACATGGCCTATGCATACAACCAGTACATTTTTAAAAAACAAACTGCATACACTGCATCTGGACAACAATACCCAAAAAAATCCAAATCCCTAGACTGAAGCCACAACTGCTTCCGATAAGGCTCAGTAACTTCCCTGTTTACAAACAAAATAACCTCAATACTTTTGTCAAACATTTGCCAGGCCATCTGTCCATCACTATTCTGACAGCCTCTTCATGTGTAACACTAGAAGGAATAACATACAAGAGAATTTTGAAAACTGAAGAATTGTATCACAAACATTCATTAGTTCCATTAGAAGCTTATCTCAGAAGTCTTACATGGGAAGAACCAAGAGCTTTTGTTATCAGTACATCCCCTAACAAAGTAGACTGAACCCACCCCAGAAAGAAAACATCCTTTGTAAATATCCAACAGAGTCTTTGACCTTCCTTGGTAAAATATTAAAAAATCCTTCCTATCTGAAGCAAGTTCTCTTGTCGACATTTAGAGGTATAAACCTGGAAGGTTTTTATCTCCCTCCTCATTTATCTCACCACTTCCCCATCTAATTGTCTCCCCCTTGCAGTCTTTGGGTGATGGAGAGCTCGCTGACGCCAGGCGCCACCAGGGGGCAGCACTGAGCGAGAGTTTTGACGCTCCTTGTGGTCAAGCATTCGTCCTGAACAGGACCAAAACATCAGCATTCAAAACAGTCAGATGAAATTACAAGTATTTGCTGTGGCTAGCACAGGAGCATCTTTGCTGCTTTTAAGCATAAGAATGTTCACCATAATGTTATAATAAGGAAAACTTAGAAAAAAACTACCCAGTTACAGGCAACTGGTTCAAGTGAATTATAATACATCTACACAAAGTACTATAAAGCGGCCATTTAAAGTAAGATTTTAATAAGAAGAGAACATGTTTATGAAGTATCAGGAACAAAAGAATTTTATATAGCATATGATCACAATAATTTGCGTTAAGGGGTACCCGCCAAGACAGAGTAAAGAATAAACATGAAAACGGTAAAAGTGCCTCATCTTGAGAGAGAAAGCTGTGTATTTTTTCCTTCCCCTTTTCTTCCTATATTTCTTCATAATAATTTGCCAAAATAACTGCGTTCCTAACAGGTTAAATATAAGTATGGTAACAACTAGCATTTGTGTACTGCCTTGTAATTCACAAAATACTTTCACACTCATTATCTCACTTGATAAGCAAAAGGGTTATTATTTCATTTTCAGAAGGGTTCCTAGCCCTCTAGCCTCCCTAGAGCACTGGTATACCATTAACTAGTCTATTGAAAGACAGATGAAAAAAAGCCTGAAAATGAAAGTGTTAAGAACCACTGTGAATTGAAAAATCAATAGTAAATTAAGAGAATCCTGTTGCAAAATACCAAGGAGGGAACAGAAGTCAGTCTGCGCACAGTTCCCCCTAAAATAACAGCATGTGCTTAACTCTACAGCACATTTTCCATTTCTATTTCTAACCACCTGCTTGGCCCAGAGAGATCTTCCTGGAATTGCACCACTTTGTTACTTTTCATCTTAAATTTGTTGGGGACACTTTATTCTTGTTAATAACTAAACTACTCCTTTGCTTCAACTCAAATGAACCCAGAGAATATTTTCTTTATTAATCATCATTGTTTTCGGATTTAGATTTGTTTTGCCTGCAACTGTATCTTCATGAAAGGAAAACTATGTGTACCATAATGGTTGATGAAAAACATCAAATCATGAAATGTATATGCTCTCCACCTCCCACCTTCCCAAAAACCTGGGGGGTGGGGAGGGAAACTGGCAAACTAAAACAGAGCCAGGAGAAAAGGAAACTGAATTTAAAAGGAAAAGGCAAACACTAAAAAGGAAATGGGGGGAAAGGGTGGCGGTTGGGAGAGAAGGTCAGTGCATACACTGGTACGTGGCCAGGTTCCACGCTGCTGACAAAGGACACCACCACTGTCCATCTGTGCTTAGACTGTAGCCCCAAAGACTGAATATCTTTGGGCTGCAGCCAACTTCAGAACCTTGCTGTAAACTCCCAAATTCTTGATAATGACACCTCCCTAAGGAACAGAAGATAAATTAGGGTGGATTCTGAAACTAGCACAGTTGCACAGAAGAAAGAAGCCCGTGACTCTCAGCCTCACTGAGGACAGGCGCTGAGGGGGCACCTCATCCCCAGTAAGTCGGCTCTGTCTTCTCTGTGCGCCGCCGTTCCTACCTGCCAAAGAGTACTTTTCTTTGGGGACTCATCTTCATTTTGATCCTCCATAACTGAAGTGTTCTAAGGGGGGAAAAACAGGTTATTTGAATTATGCCGAGTTTTGCAAATCCTAAATAACTACACCAAAATATAATTTTGAAAACCCAAACTAGAGTGTACCAATACCAACCCAAGAGCTGTTTGACTTATGGCTAACACGTGTCATTTTGGGTCAACAGGGGTGTTTTTATCCTTCATAAATTAATACAGTTAGTGGTTGGACAAAAGCAAGCATAAACCTTCTATTTATGAAGGTTGGGTATACTGAGAAAACAGGTTGAATTGAATTATGGGAAGGGGGCTGAAACTACCTCAATCATTGCTGTTACTCTTATAACTCATGGAAAGAAGCCCCAGAGACCCACTAAGTTCCTGATGATTGCACAAAACATTTACTAGAATGCCTGCTATTCAGTAGCCCACCCCAGCCATCAGCAGTTAGCAGTGACAAAGCCCTGGGAGCCCCCTGCTCCTCTCTTTCCCCCCTGGATAGTCCTGTTTTTAGGAACGGCTTTGCCATCTCCCCTAGCGAGCATGGTGGGTGCCAGTCTTCTCCCCTTAAGAGGAGGATGCTGTTAAGCCAGTAACAATCTGGCTTGCCTTGGGAATGCATTAGCTTTTGATTTTTGTGTTTACTGCACAAAGAGGCACTGTGTAATTATTCTTTCTGGTGACCTAGTCGCTCAATAGATGCCCATTAACTGGAGATTATACATGATTGGATTTTCCCTTTTGAAGCTCCTACCTAATAGCTAAATGGAAACTTAATGAGAAGGGGAAGTGGGAGAGTTGTATTCTGAAAGGAAGAACAACTCATTTATGGATGGCAGTCTCTCTCTTCCCAAATCTAAAATCTCAAGATTGGGGTATATAATTTAAACTACAACATTTGTCCCATAGTATTAGTCAAAAAGATCCTGTAGATCTGTTGAAGTTAAGTGTTACAAGACCCTGTTTATTGCCTATAGAGGATAAACCTCTCTCTTAAATCTTCCCTCTTTTTCCTTTACATTCTTCAAGTTGTAAAATGTTAAAAGACACATACAGTATTTCCAAACAATCCATCTGAAAACACCCAATGTAGGCGGTGGCAGAAGAATCACCGTGCGACGACAACAGTGGTCCGCAGGTCTCACAGCAGGGTCTGATTAGAGATGTAGAACAGTGAAGCGGGAAAGTCAAAGGCTTTGGAAGCAAAGAGAGAGGCAGAATGGAGGGAGGGAGGGTGTGTGTGTGTGTGTGTCTGTGACAGAGAGAGAAATCCTGAGCAGGCTGTTCCATGCACGGACAAAAACAAACCACGCAAAGCCGTGGGGACCGAGAGCACAGTACAGCGGCTGGTGTCTGACGGGTGTTCAAAGCTGCTCACACCCTGCTACTTTCCCTTAAGTGTTATCTCCTCACGATTTTCTGACCTCAGACTCTGAAAGAAAGATTCCAGATGCTTGCCTGATAGGGAGAAGACACTGGCTTCCTCGGTAAAACCTCACAGATCACAGAACACCAAGGCCTGCAGTGCAGGGCTCCGTATGTTCACGTTGACCGTGAGTCAGAAAGGAAGGCAGTGTGTCCAAGCATCCCAAGCAGGTCAGGATTGGTGGCAGTAATAAACGAGCCTGAAAGGCGAAAGCGGGATGAAGAATACGGGAACAGAAGTAGTATTCCTCTCTCCAAATATTTCCCTCTTGCTGCCATCTTGGAGGAATGGATTAATAAAGGTGGCAGGTTTCCACAGTGGAACAGAGAAAGTGGAAACAGCGGGAAAGCGGGAACAGTGTCTCAGTATACCACTGGGGTGTGACCGGTAGTTACAAAGGCATGGCAACGTGCAACGTCTCAATGTCCTGGGTTCTGAGAGAGCGGCAAGAAGAAACATGCAGAGGTGAGCATGCCAAGTGGAGGATGGATGGAAAAAGATGTGCAGTGTTTTGAACTCAAGACTTTAAAAATATGGGAGCCTAAATCTGCCAGAGCTATTCTGACATAAGCTACCTCAGTACTTTCCTCACTCAAGGAGGAAACAAAAAGGCAGACTATACAAGAAGCAACTGTCTTTCCAGTAAGAAAATTTAATTCTTCCTTTCAGTCATTCCAAAACAGAGAAATAGTGTTTATTTACAGAGGTAAGAAGGAAACTCCCACCCCCCATAAAAATAGCAACTATTCTCTTAACGCTTGACGAAAGTGGATAAAGACATACATACAATTTAGTAAAACTGTATTTAAGAGAGTACTGTGGGGGCTAGAATACATATTTTTTCAATTTCTCTTATAAAGTCTTCAGGAAAGATGTCAAAGGGAAAAATGCTTCAACACTGATCAAAGGATCTTTTCCAAAAAGTCATCCAGGTGATACAAGAGATGCTCAGAGTAAAAAGGGTCCTGGAGTCTAATGAAGCTTGAGAAATCCTGCAAGCTCCTGTGCATGCTCTCCCCACGCTACCACCATCTTCTTCCTCCCTTCCCACCCCCACCAGACACACACACACACACACACACACACACACACACACGGCACTTCACTACGATACTGAAGTGCGTGTCAGTCACTCACTCATGTCCGACTCTGCAACCGCATGAGTCCTCTGCCCGTGGGATTCACCAAAGCAAGATTACTGGAGTGGGTTGCCATTTCCTTCTCCAAAGATGTGGCTCTGTAACATCTCACAATTTAAAAAATCAGATTAGATTCGTTTACTCCAGCTCTCCCTAATTTACTGGATATGGCCACCCACCTCCCTGCTCCGCTTTACAATCTCTAACCAAGAGCGCCGCGCACTGGTAAACCCTGGACTGGGTCGGTAGCATGACATGGCTCCTTCCTCCTCCCGCTTCACCACACAAAGACTCTGGGAGACAAAGGAAATGACCACTTTTGGTAAACACAATATATACCTTTCCTAGTCCCCATTATCTTTTGCCACCTGCTATATGTAGGAATAACAATGGGTGGCAAGAATAGAATTTTCTCAGAGCCACAGGTATTTTTTTTTTCTTTTTTAATCGCTTTGACTTTTATTTCTTAAAGGTTTAGTAAATGAAAGGTCACGAGTGCAAGGGTGGGGTAAGAACAAACAATGAGCCTTCCTTCCAGGAGAAAAGAAAGGTGGCTTCCTACATCCCAGCTCTCAGAGTAAACCATGAGGTAAGCCAATCTGGGACTTGAAATCCTCTCTAAGCCTCCGACACTTCTGGGAAAGGACCTTCTTGGAAATACCAACATGGCTTAATCACTTCCTACCTTCTCATCATCATCTCTTTCCTCCTCCACCTACTAAGAAGCACCACATGCATATAAAACATGTAGCCCTTCCTACTACCAACAGAAGATAAAATCTAGCGAGAAGCAGCTAGACTCTAAGGCAGATCAACCTTAGTACTAGTGACATTTGGAGCCAGATTAATTTCCTGTTGGGGGGGGCTGTCATGTACAATAAAGGATGTTAAGTAGCATTCCTGGCTTCTCCCCACTAGAGGCCAGTAGCAAACCCCTCCCAGCCCTAACTGTGATAGCCAGCAAGCATCTCCGAATGACCGCCCAACGTCAGTGCACTGTGGTGTGTGCTGTGTGGGTGAGGGCATGCGGGGCAACAATACTGCCCCCTCCACTCGAGAGCCACTGCCCTAGGCGTGTGAGCTCCTCAACTCTCCTTCTTGGGCAAATACACTAAAAATACTGCCATCTCAGATCTGGCCTTTCTCTCCAGGCTTCTTTCCTTTGACCCCTGTGACAGTATGCGATTTCTTTAAACACAGTCTAATCTATGGTCAAGTAATTCATGGAGTACACAGGTATCTGAATTCTGGGATAAATCCTGCTTGCCATTCAATTCCTATTCAGGAAAACTTGATATAAGTTCTTTATACTAGAGATTCTTGGGCTTCGGGGTATGCACGAGGGTGATAAATATCATGAAGTTGTACACAAAAGTGTGTATACATTCTTCCAGAAAGATCCAGAGTTTTCATTAGATCTCAAAGGTGTCTCAAATGTGATAAAATAACAAAGCATGTCTTTGACCAAACAGGAGGCCAGGGTGGATGGAGCCTAGGTATATGTGTTTTGCTTTGATTTAAAGTTCTCCCAGTAATTTTTATGTTTATCTCTGCCTTAAAATTACTGCTAAGGCAAAATGATGTAGTCCATGTAGTACCACCATCCTAAGGAAACTGCATTGATACCATCGTTAACTCTGTCCCAACACGTGGTTATTTCCAAACTACCAAATACCATGAGAATCTAATGTCTGTCCCTTCTCTTACAAAACTTTTAGGAGAAGATGCCAAAGTGAAAATGCTGCTCTCAAGCTCACTAACCAGAGGACCATTTCCAAAGAGTATTCCAGGTTAACCTAAGAGATGCTCAGAGAAAAAAGGATCCTATGGCCTAATTACGTTTGACAAATGTGGTGCATTACATGAGTGATGCCCCCACTCCACTCCCAGAGATGATGATATACTTCATTAAGATACTAAAGGTGAATTCTGTAAAGCAATTATCCTTCAATAAAAAATAAATTAATTAAAAAAAAGAGATACTAAAGGTGCTGTAATATCTCTTAGTTTACAGATGAGGCTAGGTTAGTTTAACCTAGCTTTCCCAAATTTCACAGCCTCTTAATAAGAGCGCCACACTACACAGACTAGGCCAGCACCCTGGCCTGACTCTCCCTCCTCCCATCTCACCACAGACCCTTTCTGGGGCAAAGGAGACGTCCGCCTGGCTGAACACAATCCACTCCCCTCCCACTCCCAGGCACCTTCCCCCGTTGCTACATGGGGTCCCTCGGTAAAAGCGAAGCAGGCTCTAAGCAGTGATTTATCTTTGCCAGTAGGTGCCACCAACTAACACAGAATATACTTCACTTGGAAAATTCCCTAAAGAGTTACATAAGAGGAATCAACTTCCTACTTTAAAAATGCTACAAATTCTGCATTTTGGCTTCCTGACAAGAAATGCTTATCAGTGTAAGATTCATATCAAAAACTCGCCTCTTTACTCCTGAGGCGAAGCAAAAACAAAAACCAAAGCAAAACTAAAAACCTTACAAAAGACCTTAGAAAACATGGGGCATTCTACCACTTTCTCTGTGTTTTTAAATTTTTGGATTTAAGAAATTAAGGGCAACAGATACATGGTGCAAAACGCTATCAGACAGACTTACTTAGTCTCCGTACCAGGCTTGTTTCATCCAGTATCTTTTGCTCTTCAGAAAAAATATGAAAGTAGATATTCCAATTTTACAGAAGAAATTGAGGGTCAGAGAAGTAAGTAACTGGTTAAGAGTTACACAATAAATAAGACACGTGGGGCTCTGGTCTAGGTCTGCTGTACTCAGAAATAAAGGAACTTTCTATACAGAAAAAGACTCAGGTGTTTTCCAACTGCTGGCTGTAGCCTATGAAATCAATTTAATGGGCTGTAACCAGCATTTTTTTAATAAAACGAAATTGAATCAGGGCATTCCCCTGCCCACAATGGTAAGCATAACAAAAATCACACAAAAAGGCTAAAAGCAATAAGCAAAAACATTAACAGGAAAATTCAAATTAAAAGGAAAGCAAAAGTCATCACTGCAAGGAGAGCAATATTCAAGTCAAACCAGTAAATAACATACAGGGCTTTAAACCTCTCTAAAAGGCAAAAATCTATAAAGACAATAATGTGTACTTTTATATAATGAATGAAATTCCAAAAAGTACAAAAAATTACAAATATTAAAAAAAAATTTAAACACCTTTTCATCTTCGACACATCAAACAGACCAACCAACAAACAACACTTGATTTTCCACGGAACATTAAAAAAAAAAAAAAAAGACGGAGCATCAAGCCAGAGAAGAAATCTCAAATACAGTTAGGAAGCAGGAAGAGATGATATGTTTGAGACCAGACCAAGCAGAAAAGTCTAGATTTAGTATGCCAGTTACTACTTGCATAAACGAAAGGTAAATCCATGGAACAATGACTGTTACAGGCATATCAAACACCTTTGAGTTGTTACTGTTAATGCCAGATTGGCCCCTAACCTAGCCTACAATTCTTCCCTAGTGTTAACCAACACATTGCTGGAAAAATGAGATCAGTGGAAAGCCAGAAGCATTCAAAGAGGAGACAAACTTGTCCAAAAAAGCAGCCCCTATCTTTCATACTACTCTTGCAACTCAGAAGGAAGTTCTATGCATCATGTATGTGTCTACGCATTCAAGTCTTTTTAATACAATGATTCCAGCCACCAATAAGTCCAACTTAATCAGAAATCTTCTCCTCCCTCCACACAAACATTAAAATTTAGGAACAAACTAGTGGTTTTCTTTGTACAATAAAAAGTAGTAATAAATTTTAAATCCATTGGGAGTTTGACTGAAATTACTGTACATGATATTACTAATGTAGTAAGTTTCCTTCCAACTTGCCTAACCTATAGTTTCAGTCAAGTTTTTAATGGCTGTTATTAACATTACAAGACAAGATTATACTAAGGTATCTGGAAGAATAAATAAAGGAGATGTTTCTTCCTTTCCTCACAAAATTTTTTATGCCTATGTTATTAGATTTTTAAATCTTCCTTAAAAGCTACAATAATGAAAGTAGTGTGGTACTGACAAAGTAAGACCAATGAAACAAAACAGAAAGTCAAGAAACAGATTCATTTACACTTACAATTTGCATATGATGAAGTTAGAATTTCAAATAAGGGGAAGAGGGATCTTTCAAGAAAGAGTATTAAAAATAAAAGTTAGGGACTTCTCTGGCGGCCCAGTGGTTAAGACTCCTTCTAATGCAGGGGGTGTCACAGGTTCTATCCCTGTGATAGATATAGATAGATATAGATATAGATCGATAGATATAGATAGATATAGATATAGATCGATAGATATAGATAGATAGACTAGGGATAGATATCCCTAGTCCCTGGGGGACTAGGCTCCCACATGCCACTGTGTGGGTCCAAAACAATTTTTTTAATGAATAATAATAAAAAATGTTAAATGCTACCTCATTTCATATACCAATATATACTATCGATAAGAAGAATCAAGTGCAAAAAACTCTACAACCATTCCTAAGAGCAGCTACCAAACAGAAATAAAGTTTAGATTTGACTTAAAAAAATTTTAACTCAGATATGTTCATTATCAAATTTTAAAGACAAATACACTGGGAGAAACATTTTGATATACAGTAAATAACTTACTATATATAACGAGCTCTTGGTTAGGAAACCAAAATTAATACTTTAATAGGCAAATAAAGAGTAACTATCAATATCGCAAAACAAGAAATTTAAATGGCTGTCAAAAATGAACAAGTACAGTAACAAAAAAAGATGAAATTTTTCACCTATCTTAAATTTGCAACTTTAATTCTTATATACTTTAACCTTTGGTAGGGTTACAAATTGTTACCTTTCAGAAAGAGAGTATTTATCAACATATAACTTCAAAAATTACAACGTAACACTGGACATAATTTAACTTATAGCAGTTTATCCTAAAGAACTGTAAACCTACACAAAATTGTAGCTACAACAATTTATAACATGGAAAAATAGAAAACAATGTAAATGTTCAATACTATGATGTTATTTAAAAATATGATACAACAAGAGAAAATTTAAGTTCTTTCAAAACTTAACTAGTTAAGCTTTATTATGCTTAACTAGTTGAGCATAACATAGTGAAGAGCTTAACTCTCAAATGTAACTAGTACTCAGAACAACATAAAGTACACTACTAGGACCCCAAACACTGCCCAGTCATTAACACGCTAAGGGTAACCTCTATTTTTTGAATATCATCACAGATCCATTTTGCCTATTTTTTAAGTTTTACATAAATGGAATCATATTGTATAATACTATTTTGAGTCTGGCTTCTTTTGCTTAAGATTGTGATTTTGAGATCTTTAAGTAGTAATTCATTCTCTTCCACTGCTGTATAGTATTTCAAAAATTATGTACTCAGTCTTCTGCACATGAATGTGTGGGTCACTTCCACTTTTGGAATTTAAAATAACTGTCATGTCTTTTGGTATATATGGATATATATTTCGTTAGATCTACACTAGGATAGAACAGCTAGGTTATGAAATATATACTACCACTTTTCTAAAGTAATATTACCCAGTAATCAATACCATCAGCAGTTTATGTGAGTTCTATTGCTCCTTACCAGCTATGGGTTTTGGGGCTTTTTAATTTTTTTTCCTGGTTCTGTTTTTGGTGTTTTTTTCTGTTTGCTTAATTTTAACATTCTGTTGGGTATACAGTAGTATCTCTCTGTAGTTTTAAGCTGCATTGTCCTGGTGACTAATGAGGTTGAGGACCTTTTGTAAACTTAGCCATTTGGATAACGTCTTTTGTAAAGTGGAAGTTAAAGCTTTTCACTATTTTTTAGTGAAAAAAAGTCACTTTAGTGACAGTCTTTTCGATTTCTAGAAACTTTACATATATTAGAATGGAGTCCTTTTGTCAAATGTTTTTATTACAAAGATCTTCTCCTAATCTGTGAGCTAATTTTCCATTCTCTTTACAGTGTATTTTGATAAACAGAAGTAATTAATTTTAATGAAAAGTAACTTATCATTATTTCCTTGATTATAATTTATGTTTTTTATGCCTTAAGAAATATTTCTTCTCCTGAAGTCATAAAACTATTCTCTCGTGTAGTAGCCTAGAAGTTTAATTTTAATTTTTATACTTATATCTAAAACTCATCTACACTGGCTTTTATGTACAGTAGGAATCAGGACTCATATTCTAAAATTTGAATGCAATGTTTTTCAAACTGCAGGTTGGAGCTCACAGTATCAATTTAAAGGATAACCAGCATTTAAAAAAAAAAAACAAAACTGAAATACGTAAGAACAAAACACAGAGTATATCCGCTATTTCATCATTTACAACATACATTTTAAAAAATATTTTAACATCTCTGAAATTGGGCTATTTCTTATAATAATGGCAACTTACAATTTAAAATGGTAGCACTTTTTCTATATATTATTGGGTTGGGCCAAAATGTCTGTTTGGGCTTCTCTTAAGATTTCATATAAGATCATTCAGTGATGGAATACAGTAATATTGGGGGCCGTTGTGTGAAAAAGTATATGTATGTGATACAGACACAAATACATATATATTAACACATACAAACATGCCTATAGTATACAGACATAAATACGTATGCTCACGTATATTAGGTCTAAATATAACTTTTACTTCCTACTATAAAAGCACTGAAGAACCCCTGGTTAAGATAATGGAGTACAGCAGGTCTCATACTGCATGTTTTCAGTTTTCTTTCAATTCTCCTAATTATATCAAAAGAGATTTTCATTCTCTTTCACTGCTGTACAGTACTTCAAAAATTATACACTCATTCTACTGTAGATAAATGTGTGGGTCACTTACACTTTCGTAATTTAAAATGATTTTGTCATGTCTTTGGTGTGTATGGGTATATATTTTGTTTGTTTTTAACATAAAGAACTGGTCTCTTGTTCAGTTTACTGTAACTGTGTTTAGCTAGAATTTCACTACACATTTTGTTTCTACGGTATTTTTTTTTTTTACAGTAACCAATCTCTACATAGTTCCCTTTTCTGATATTTTTTTAAAGAAATAAGATTTTAAAAATATACAACAAAAGAACAAATGGTATACAGATTTGTCCAGAACTGTGAAGGCTGTAATCTCCTGTCTAAAATTTGTGAAATACTATCTGAAAAGAATAGTGACATAAAAAAACCATGTAAACTATATTAAATGGGGAAAAAAGCAAGTCAAAATAAGTCTGCATGATCCCATCTTTACAAATGTTTTACCTATCAAACTTTATTTAAAGAAGCAACTGGAAAAAGTGTTAAAATGCTGGCAATACTATCCCTGTAATTTTTCTGTTTTGCTTATATACCCCATCTAAATTTTCCTTAAGGAAGACACATTTCTTTTTAAAATAACAATGAACAGTGACTTTTTAAAAACTGAAACTGAAAAAGCCGAAAGAGCCACACCAAGACCCCAGACACATATGCTCTAACTTTAAAAGACAGAAACTAGTCACTGCAACTTCCAGCAGAGTCAGATCCTGCAGACACATCTGACTTGTGTCTGCTTCCTGATCTACAAAGCGGAAGTGAAAACAGGTTCTCCCTGAGTGAGAAAACTTTAAAAGATAATCCTGGTACTTAATATGGGCTCCTTTAGTCAAATTTAAACTCCACAGGACAGAAGTGTTTGGCTGTTTTATCCATTCTGTGTTCTCAGCACTTAGAATGATTCCTGACACACAAGTAGGGTAGTATAATAAGTATATACTGACAATGAATATTACTTAGAATTATTATAGGTATATCTTCCTATTAATTGTAATGACCAAACTGGTAATCTTGTTTCTGCTTAACTCCCTTCCCATATTTTCCAAACTGTCTACAATGAGCAAGATTTCAACATGTAGGGCAAGAAACCATAAAACACCATTTCTGGTTGTCACAGAAAAGACGCAAGAAACAAAATCTATTTTCAGAAAGGCAGTCACCCGTATCACCTCCAAAGTACTCATTTACCTAGATAAAAGAAGAACACCTCATTAATTATTTGACTGTTTAAAAAGGTCCAAAACAAGCACAGATACAAGTCTGCTAGAGTCTCCCTAAGTAAGCAGAGAATGGGTGGCAGAATGTGCATTTAAATGCTTCCTAGGGCTCAGGAAGTGACTCTGAAGAGAACTTTAAAGCAAAACTTGTAAGGTGTTTCATGTTTACTAAAGAAAGCCAGAAAAAGAAGGTGCTTTAGAAGCAGGAGCAGAAGAACAGCCGACAGACGCTGAGTCGTGAAGCACAGCACATGGAGGCAGTCAGTCCGCTGAAATGTAAAGAGCAGGCCTTCAGAGCCAGGAGTCCAATGCAAATCCCAGGCTTTGCCAATTACAAACTGTGGGACTTCCGGTAAGTCACTTGACTTCTCTCTGGGACTTGGTTCCCTCTTTTATAGGACAGGGATAATACTGCCTACCTTGAAGGAAAAGAAATAACATGGGCAAACATTGCTCAGAGGAGGAAAACAATAAACCAGAAAAACATTTTTACTCTTTTGCTTCTACTATAAATTATTTTAAAAGAAACATGAAAGTATCTACTAAGGATATGAAGGGAAGTTAGAGAAATACCATACCACATCACAATCATTTCTCATATTACTGTGTTAAGGGGTAACCTGGCAGACTCAGCAAAGATTTCGAACATAAAATCTACCCAAGAAATTGTAAAGCAATGAATTATAATAATAGTAGCTACCACTCATTGAGCACACATTAGAAATTATATCATTCAATTAAAACTACCAAACAAAACCACCAAAAACTTAAGAGTAAGATGATGAATTTAACACAATATCAATCAAATTTCCAGCAGGTTTTATTCTACTCCCCTCCCAACTCCAACCAACTGCACTGATTTTAAATTTTTTATGAAAATATATACAGTGAAGGCAATCTGGAAGAACTAAGTGAGAGAATTTACACTATGAAATATCAAGATCTACTATATAGCTCTTGTAACAAAGAGAGTATTATATAGGAATAAAGGTAGACAAAGGGCTTCCCTCGTAGCTCAGTCGGTAAAGAATCTGCCTGCAATGCAGGAGACCCAGGTTTGATTCCTGGGTTGGGAAGATCCCCTGGAGAAGGAAATGGCAACCCACTTCAGTATTCTTGCCTGGAGAATCCCATGGACAGGGGAGCCTGGTGAGCAACAGTCCAAGGGGTCACAAAAGTCAGACACAACTTAGCAACTAAACCACCACCAAAAATTGTATCCAAACTCAGATCCACACATATGAGTTCCCTTGACTAAATACTAAGGTAACACACTTCAGTGCAGTGGAGAAAAAAACGCTCTTTCCAGTAAAAGACTATCAACTGGGTATTCTTATTTTGAGCCCTACCTATCCTCTCACCAAGGGGAAAAAGTATATTCTACATAGACTGCAGATTTAAATGTCAAAGGTAAGCTTCTAGAAGAACCCATAGATCATCTCCATGACCATGGAATAGGTAAAGCTTTCCTAAACAGGATAAAGCATCTGCTAACAAGAAAGAAAAATCTGATAAACTGGATTATAATGAGAAAGTTCCATTCACTGAAAGCATCATTAAGAGACTGAAGATTAAAATGCTCTAAAACTGATTTATGGTGATAGAACAACACTGAACTGCATACCTGAAATGGATGAATTTTACAACACAGAAAATATATCAATTTTTAAGGAATTAAACTTAAAAGAAAAAAAGGCAACCCATGAAGTGAGAGAAGATTGATAAAACATCCAGAATATTAAAAAAAGAAAATCAACCCTCACTTCAAATCAATAAGGAATGCAAACACATACACTCAACCCCCCCTCCCCCAAAATAGGTAAAACACTTATATAGGCACTTCACAAAAGAAAATATCCAAATAAAGTTAAAATATGAAAATTCAACCCAAGTGCTATCATCCAGAAACAATCACTTGCATTTTGGTTACAAAAGTTGCAAACTATAGATTTATATATATATTAAAAAACTGTTTGAAGCATGCTCTCTAGTAGAATTGCTTTTCACATGTGTCATGGATATCTTTTCATATCACTGTAGACCTTCATTTTCATTTTTAATGCCAACAGTTTACTTCATCCCATAATTTACTCAGCACAGGTAAGTAGTAAACATTAAACTTTTTACTGTCTCATACAACTACAATTAACCTTTATGCTTACTTTGAATAACTGCCTCCTTTGATCAAATTCCTGGAAATGCTGGATCCATAAGAACTTGTATTTAATAAAAGAATGTCTACACTGAATTTCATTTTTGTTTAATCATTTCTATTCATCAGAATAGAGTTCATAAGTCATAAAATCTAATGGTCAACTCTCATTGCTCACACTTCAGAACCCGTCAAAAAGACTTGCGCATTCTCTCCTCCCTGATATACTTCAGTCACTTGGCTCCCAGGACTCTGCATTCATCTACTTCTCAGATCTCTAGCACAAGAAATATAGAGATTTTCAGACACAAGGAAAACCACAAGAATACCTGAATCCAGTGAGGGAATACAGAGATAAATGAAGAGGAAAATGGTAAAAATGACAGTATATATAAAATAATATTTCTATTTTTTAATTTCTTTAAAATATAATTGACTACCTGAGGAGTTCAAAATGTTGAACAACCACAAATAAATGGAAAGTGAGCTTTTAGCCATGAACTACAAGACTCAATATTGTTATGATGTCAGTACTACCCAAAGAATCTATAGATTCAATGCAATCCTTATCAAAATTTCAAAAGAGTTTTTGCATATACAGAAAAACCCATTCTAAAATTCATACAGACTCTCAAGGGACCCTGAATAGCCAAAATAATCTTAGAAACAGCAGCAATACCATCTCACATTTCCTGATTTCAAGACTTATTACAAAGCTACAGTAATCAAAATAGTATGGTACTGGCATAAAGACAGATATAGAGACCAACTGGAGCAGAGAGCCCAGAAATAAACCCTCACATACACAGGCAAACGATTTTTTATAAAGGTACCAGGATTAGTCTATGGGGAAGTAACAGTCTTCTCAACAAATGCTACTGGAAAAACTAGATATCCACATATCAAAGAATAAAACTGGGCCCTTACTTGATAGCACATATAAAAATTATATGTGCTCAAAATGGGTCAAAGATCCAAATATAACAGCTAAAACTATAAACTTCTTAGAAGAAGAGATAAAGGAAAAGCTTCATTACATTGGATTTAGCAATGATTCCTTGTATATGATACCAAAAGCTAAGACAACAAAAATAAAAATATATAAATCAGACTGTATCAAAACTTAAAACTGCTGTGCATCAAAGAATACAATCAACAGAGTGAAAATTCAACCTAAGAAATGGGAAAAAATGTTTGCAAAGCATGCATCTGATAAGGGATTAATATTCAGAATCTATAAAGAACTAAAACTAAACAGCAAAAACAAATCAATTCAAAATGGGCAAAGGATTTGAATAGACACTTCTGTGAGAAGATATACATACTAGTGGCTAAAAAGCTTAGGGAAAGATACTCAACCTCATTAGTCATCAGGGAAATGCACATCAAAACCACTGTGAGATATCACCTCACACCTATCAGAATGACTACTACCAAAGCCACAGAAAATAGCAAGTGTTGACAAGGATGTGGATAAACTAGAACCCTTATACACTGCTGATAGGAATGTGAAATGGGGTAGCTGCTATGGAAAAGTGAATGGTAGTTCATGAAAAAATTAAAAACAGAGTCACCATATGATCCAGCAAGACCAATTCTGCATCTGTATCCAAAAGAATTAAAAGTCTCAAAGAAATATTTATACACTATGTCCATATACCAGCATTATTCACAATAAGCAAAAGGTGGAAACAGCCCAGACGTTCACTGAAGGATGAAACACTAAATGATACACGGTATAAACATGCACAGGGACATTACTCAGCCTTCAAAAAAAGGGAATTCTTCTACACATTATAGCATGGATGGACACTGAGGACACTAAGCTAAGGGAAATAAGTCAGCTATAAAAAGAAATACTGTACAATTCTGTTTATGTGAGGTATCTAGAGCAGCCAAATTCATAGAAACAGACAATAGAATGGTTGCTCCTGCTCTGCCAGGGGAAATGAGGAGTGGTTAATGAACTATATAACATACAGCAATATTAACTTTGTTAATTATATGTTGTAATTATATTCCTAATACTTATTAATCCTTAACTTTGTATTAGTCTTTATACCTTTTGACAACTTTAATCTTTTTTTTACTTTAGAATATTTTAATTTTTTTAAACTTTTTATTTCCATTGGGGTATAGCCAATTAAGTGTTGTGACAGTTTCACATGAACACCAAAGGGACTCAGCCATAAATACACATGCATCCATTCTTCCCCAACTCCTCTCCACATAACACTGTAGGTCCTCGTTGGTCCATTTTAAATATTGCAATACTGACCACTTTAATCCAAGTCTCCCAGTCCGTATCTCCTGACTGGCAACTACAAATCTGACATTTTCTCTAAGTTTGTTTGTTCTTAAGTATAACTGACCTACAACACTAGAAAAATAAACAGCTTTTGAAATTATGTATTTACACACATAAATATGACACAGTAGCAAAAATAGCAACAATATATCAAGGACTCTATATCCTTATAGAAATAAAATGTAATATAACAAACAGCACCAAGGATGGGAGGAGGGAAGGGGAAGTATAGAGCTGCAAGGTCTTTCTTC
Source organism: Cervus canadensis (assembly GCF_019320065.1). Classification (NCBI taxonomy): domain Eukaryota; kingdom Metazoa; phylum Chordata; class Mammalia; order Artiodactyla; family Cervidae; genus Cervus; species Cervus canadensis. The sequence continues at coordinate 3,430,623 of NC_057401.1, forward strand.
CATATACATAAAGCAGTATTTATCACTTCAGGACAGGCTGTGATAAGTTAAAGATGTGAACTGTAAACGCTACAACAACCATGAGGAAAAAAAAAATTAAGCAAGCAAGGTTTAACTAATAAACCAACGGTAAAGATGAAAACTGAATCACGCCAAAACTAAATTAATCCAAAAGAGAGCAGAAAAGAGTAAAAGCAGGGGAAAGAGCAGACGGAACAAATAGAAAACAAATAACAAAGGGGTAGATTTAAAACTAAAATCTTCAATTCAGTCGTGTCCAACTCTTTGCGACCCCATGTAATGCAGCACACCAAGCTTCCCTGTCCATCATTAACTCCTGGAGCTTACTCAAAATCATGTCCATCGCATCAGTGATACCATCCAACTATCTCATCTTCTCTGTCATCCCCTTCTCCCGCCTTCAGTCTTTCCCATCATCAGGGTCTTTCCCGATGAGTGGAAAGTTCTTCGCATCAAGTGGCCAAAGTACTGGAGTTTCAGCTTCAGCATCAGTCCCTTCAATGAATATTCAGGACTGATTTCCTTTAAGATTGACTCGTTGGATCTCCTTGCCGTCCAAGAGACTCAAGAGTCTTCTCCAACACCACAGTTCAAAATTTCTCCTGACAATCTTGATTCCAGCTTGTGCTTCATCCAACCCGGCATTTCACATGATGTACACTGCATAGAAGTTAAATAAGCAGGGTGACAATATACAGCCTTGACATGCTCCTTTCCCGATCTGGAACCAGTCTGTTGTTCCATGTCCAGTTCTAACTGTTGCTTCTTGACCTGCATAAAGATTTCTCAGGAGGCAGATCAGGCGGTCTGGTATGCCCACCTCTTTCAGAATTTTCCACAGTTTATTGTGATCCACACAGTCAAAGGCTTTGGCATAATCAATAAAGCAGATGTTTTACTGGAACTCTCTTGCTTTATCAGTGATCCAATGGATGTTGGCAATTTGATCTCTGGTTCCTCTGCCTTTTCTAAATCCATCTTGAACATCTGGAATTTTACAGTTCATGTACTACTATTGAAGCGTGGCTTGGAGAATTTTGAGCATTACTTTACTAGTGTGTGAAATTAGTGAAATTGTGAGGTAGTTTGAGCATTCTTTGGCATTGCCTTTCTCTGGGATTGGAATGAAAACTGACCTTTTCCAGTCCTGTGGCCACTGCTGAGTTTTCCAAATTTGCTGGCATATTGAGTATAGCGCTTTCACAACATCATCTTTTAGGATTTGAACTAGTTCAACCGGAATTCCATCCACTAGCTTTGTTCGTAGTGATGATTCCTAAGGCCCAGTGGAATTTGCATTCCAGAATGTCAGGTGAGTGACCACACCATCGTGATTATCTGGGTCATGAAAATCTTTTTTGCATAAATCTTCTGTGTATTCTTGCCACCTCTTCTTAATACCTTCTGCTTTTGTTAGGTCCCTACCATTTCTGTCCTTTATTGAGCCCATCTTTGCATGAAATATTCCCTTGGTATCTCTAATTTTCTTGAAGAGAGCTCTAATCTTTCCCATTCTATTATTTCTCTCTATTTCTTTGCATTGATCACTGAGGAGATGATCAGTCTTCCCAAGGAGATGATCAATCACTGAGAAGATGATCATCTTCCAGAGGAGATGATGGTGGAGTAGAAGAACATGCACTCATCTTCTCCTGCGAGAACTCCAAAACTACAACTTGCTGCTGAACAGTCAACTGGAGAATGTTGGGATCCCACCAAAAAAAAGATACCCCACATCCAAGGGCAAAGGAGGAGCCCCAGCAAGATGGTGAGAGAGGCGAAATCGCGTTTAGAATCAAACCTCTTACCCACCAGAGACACTCAGAGGGCTCAAACAAACCTCGTGTGCACCAGGACCCAGAGACCGCACAGAGACTGAGACAGAACTGTGTTTCAGCCTCTCCTGTGGAGGTACGGGTCAGCAGTGGCCTGCCACTGGGGCTCTGGATGCAGCAGACCTGGCTATGGAATAAGACCTCTTGGAGGAGGTCGCCATTAACCCCACCATAGAGCCACCAGAACTTATACAGGACTGGGAAACAGACTCTTGGAGGGTACAAACAAAACCTTGTGTGCACCACGTCCCAGGAGAAAGGAGCAATGACTCCACAAGAGACTGACCCAGACTTGCCCATGAGTGTCCAGAGTCTCCGGGAGAGGTGTGGGTCGATGGTAGCCTGCTGCAGTGTCAGGGGCACTGAGTGCATCAGTGCATGCATGGGACCTGAAGGAGGTCGCCATTATCTTCATTACCTCCACCATAGTTTGGCCTCAGGTCAAACAGCAGGGAGGGAACACAGCCCCATCCATCAACAGAAAATTGGATTCAAGATTTACTGAGCATGGCTCCGCCCATCAGAACAAGACCCAATTTCCCCCTAGGTCAGTCTCTCCCATCAGGAAACTTCTAATAAGCCTCTTATCCTTATCCATCAGAGGGCGGACAGAATGAAAACCACAATCACAGAAAACTAACCAAACTTATCACATGGACCAGAGCCCTGTCTAACTCAATGAAACTATGAGTCATGCCACATAGGGCCACCCAAGACGGACAACTAATGGTGAAGAGTTCGGATAAAATGTGGTCCACTGGAGAAGGGAATGGCAAACCACTTCAGTATTCTTGCCTTGAGAACCCCATGAACAGCATGAAAAGGCAAAAAGAGAGGAAACTGAAAGATGAACCCCCCAGGTCGGTAGGTGCCCAGTGTGCTACTGGAGATCAGTGGGGAAATAACTCCAGAAAGAATGAAGGGATGGAGCCAAAGCAAAAACAGCACCCAGTTTGTGGATGTGACTGGTGATGGAAGTAAAGTCCTTTGCTGTAAAGAGCAATATTGCATAGGAACCTGGAATGTTAGGTCCATGAATCAAGGCAAATTGGAAGTGGTCAAACAGGAGATGGCAAGAGTGAACATCGACATTTTAGGAATCAGTGAACTGAAATGGACTGGAATGGGTGAATTTAACTCAGATGACCATTATATCTACTACGGTGGGCAAGAATCCCTTGGAAGAAATGAAGTAGCCATCATAGTCAACAAAAGAGTCTGAAATGCAGTACTTGGATGCAATCTCAAAAATGACAGAATGATCTCGTTTTCAAGGCAAACCATTCACTATCACAGTGATCCAAGTCTGAAGCTGAATGGTTCTTAAATGAGACCTAAAAGACCTTCTAGAACTAACACCCCAAAAAGATGTCCTTTTCATTACTGGGGACTGGAATGCAAAAGTAGGAAGTCAAGAGATACCTGGAGTAACAGGCAAGTTTGGCCTTAGAGTACAAAACAAAGCAGGTCAAAGGCTAATAGAATTTTGCCAAGAGAACACACTGGTCATAGCAAACACCCTCTTCCAACAACACAAGAGAAGACTCTACACATGGACATCACCAGATGGTCAATACCGAAATCAGATTGATTATATTCTTTGCAGCTAAAGCAGGAGAAGCTGTATACAGTCAGCAAAAACAAGACCGGGAGCTGACTGTGGCTCAGATCATGAACTCCTTATTGCCCAATTCAGACTTAAATTGAAGGAAGTAGGGAAAACCACTAGACCATTCAGGTATGACCTAAATTAAATCCCTTACGATTAAACAGTGTAAGTGAGAAATAGATTCAAGGGATTAGATCTGATAGACAGAGTGCCTGAAGAATGATGGACAGAGATTCATGATATTGTACAGGAGGCAGGGATCAAGACCATCCCCAAGAAAAAGAAATGCAAAAAGGCAAAATGGTTGTCTGAGGAGGCCTTATAAACAGCTGAGAAAAGAAGAGAAGTGAAAGGCAAAGGAGAAAAAGAAAGATATACCTGTTTGAAGGCAGAGTTCCAAAGAATACCAAGGAAAGATAAGAAAATTAAAATCTTAGTAACTGGTTAAATGTAAGTGGTCAAAATATTCTAATTAAAAGACAAGAGATTGTGATACTGGATAACTACATACAAGAAATCCACTTTAAACACAAAGGCACACTGGTTAAATGTAAAAGGACAGAAAAAGAAATATAACATCCCATGACTAATCAAAGGACACATCCAGAGTAGCTATGCTATCATTGGACAAAGCAGATTTTAGAACAAAGAATGTAACCAGGGATAAAGTGAGACACTTTCATAATGTTAAAGGGATCAATTTATCAAAACAATACAGTAATCCTATATGCGTATGCCCTTGACTAACAGCTTTAAAATACATGTGTAAGAGAAAATAATAACATACTCAAAGGAGGAAAAAAAAATCCAAAGTTAGATGTGAACATTTTAACACTCCTCTCTTAGTTATGCATAGAACAAGTAGACAGAAAAGAGTACAGATATGGAGGACATGAATAACACTATCAGACAGCGTACCCTGACATTTATAGAACACTCTACCCAACAAGGGAGCACGTTCTTTCCAAGTATAGATCAAACATTCACCAAGATAAATGCTATTCTAGGCCATAAAATAGGTTTCAATAAATTTAAAAGGGCTGAGACTATGTCCTGGATGACAAAGAATTAATGCAAAATTAACCTAATAGAAAAATCCTGAAATTTGAAAATTAAACAATGCATCACTAAACACGAGTCAAAAAAGAAATCACAAGGAAAATTAGAAAATACCATGAACTAAATAAAAATGAAAACTGAACATATTAAATATTGTGGGATATAACTAAAGAGGTGCTTAGAGAGAAACTGGTGGCACTGAATGCATTAGAAAATTAAAAAAGAAAGAAAATGGTCTTCAAAGCAGTATTTTTCACCATGAAGAAACAGAAAGTTAGCAAATTAAACCCAAAATAAGCAGAGGAAGGAAATAAGATGAGATCCAAAATTAGTAGAACAAAAAATAGAAAAACAATAAGGAAAAAAATTGATGAAACCAAAAGTCATGTCTTTGAAACAGTCAATAAAACTGATACTTAGCCAAACTGCTAAGGAAAAAATTAAACAAAAAAACAAATTTTCAGTCTCAGAAATAAAAGTGCGATCATGAAAACTGATGCTGGCTCAGGTGGTAAAGAATCTACCCATAATGTGGGATCTGACCCCTGGATTGGGAAGATGTCCTGGAAAAGGTAATGGCAACCCACCCCAGTATTCCTGCCTGGAGAAGTCCATGGACAGAGGAGCCTGGCAGGCTACAGTCCATGGGGTCACAAGAGTTGGACATGATTGAGTGACTAACACTTTGACCTCTGACAAACATTAAAGGAAAATAAGGGGATATTACATTATATTATAGTAATATATTCCACAACTCAGATAAGAGGGACAAATTCTTTAAAAGATACAAGAATACTCATACAAGAAGAAATGGATAACCTCAACAACTATTAAAGAAACTGGTTTCAGTGGTAAATTTTATTTAGTATCTAAGGAAAAAACATATTAATTCTACAAACTCTTCCAAAAAGTAGATGAAAAGGGAACATCACCAACAATATTCTGAGGTCAGTATTACCTTGATAAGAAAAATCTACCAACAATACCACAAGGAAAAAAAAAAAAAAGACCAATATATGATTAGTGTGATTATGCTACATTCATCTGTCACACCTAAACAAACTATAAATTTAAAACTGCTGAACTTTATTATATATAAACTAAAAATCAAAAAAGTTTACTTTTTAAAAAATTTAAGTGCTACAGAAAAACAAAAACTTTACCCAAAGCAAACTCAAGGCCTAACTGGCTTCATAGAGAAATAGTTCAAACATTTGAGGAAAAAATAGCAGCAATCTTTCCCAATCTTTCTATTTTTAGATATAGAGAGGGTAATTCATTTTATTTCACTGGTGCTTCCCTGGTGGCTCAAAGCCAGTGCAATAAGGCAAGAAAAAGAAATAAAAAGCATAAATATCAGGAAGGATCTGGATGTGTCATGACTGTCTAAAAAGAAAACCCTAGGGAATGTATAAAACAAGTAGAATTAATATGTGATGTTGGCAAAATCACAGGATAAAAGAAAAGAATAAAGCTACACACAAACTCAAGCACTCAGCATAGGAATAGAACATAGGGAGAAAAATACTTAGATCCCAGGACACCTGTATGTTCCTCCCATAAGCCTTCATGAAGAGCAAAAGTAATACAAGATAACTGCAAAATAAAAACAGGTAAACAAGCAGCAGGCTGAAGACTGACCAAAAAAATCACATTAAGTGTGAAAATACTGAGAAAGAGTTCTGAATACAAATGAATTAAAACAGGATTCAAGAGGCAGAGGAACAGTCTTCCAGGGTCACTCTTTAAGGAAATGGAAAGGCAAATGCAAGAAGCTACTCAACTTGATAAAGAACATCTTCAAAAAACCTATAGCTAATATCATACCTAATGATAAAAAATCTGATGCTTTCATGCTAAGGAACAATGCAAAGATATCCCTTTTCAACATTACGGTGGGAGACCTAGTTAATGCATCATATTTGAAACAAAAGGAAATTTAAAAGTATACACATCAGAAATACAACTATCTTTGTTCACAGGTTACATGATCCCTTATGTAGGGAAAAGAAAAACTGACCAACAAATTCCTGGAACTAAAAAGCAATTACTGCAAGACTGATATAAAGTCAACCACATTTACATATATCAGCAATGGACAAGTGGAATTTAAAATTAAGATACATTATTACCATTCACACTGCTGTCCTTTGGTCACTAAGTCACATCTAACTCTTTAAGAGTCTATGGACTGCAGCCTGCCAGGCTCCTCTGTCCGTGAGATTTCCAAGGCAAGAATACTGGAGTGGGTTGCCATTTCTTTCTCCAAGGGATCTTCCCAACGTAGGGATCAAACTTGTGTCTCCTGCACTGGCAGGCGGATTCCTTACCACTGAGCCACCAGGGAAGCCCACCATTTACATTAGGATGACCCAAAATGAGATATTTAGGCATAAAGCTAACAAAAACTGTACAAACTCTGTATGAGGAACAACTATAAAACTGATGAAAGATATTAACAAAATAGAGAGTGATATTCCATATTCACAAATGGTAAGACTCATTATTATCAAGATGTCAATTCTTTCCAACTTGATCTAAATGTTCTATGTAATCCCAACCAAAACCTGAGAGTTATTTCATGGATAACAACAAACTAATTCTCAGGTTTACATGAAGAAGTAAACGATCTAGAATAGCCAAAACAATTAAAGGAACAGAAGAAAGTCAAAGAAATGATATTACTAACTTCAAGAACTACTATCAGGTTGGTGCAAAAGTAATTGCAGTTTTGCACTGTTGAACTTTGCTGTTTGATACTGGAATACATTCTTTTTTTTTTTTTGGAATACATTCTTAAGTAAATGTGGTTATGTTATACAGCATTTTAATGTACATTTCTCGCTTTCTTTGCTAATGACTAATTCAGTTCAGTTCAGTCGCTCAGTTGTGTCCGACTCTTTGCGACCCCATGAACCGCAGCACACCAGGCTTCCCTGTCCATCACCAACTCCCGGAGGCCACCCAAACCCATGTCCATTGAGTTGGTGATGCCATCCAACCATCTCATCCTCTGTCATGCCCTTCTCTTCCTGCCCTCAATCTTTCCAAACATTAGGGTCCTTTCAAATGAGTCAGCTCTTCTCATCAGGTGGCCAAAGTATTGGAATGACTCATTACTTGGTGTTTATATTATATTTACTTTAGACTAGGGAAATGATGTTAAGAGAAAAATCAAATTTGAGCAATTTTTTTATTCAAGTTCAAGCTGGATCGTAAAGCAGCAGAGACCACTCACAGCATCAACGACGCATCTGGCCCAGGAACTGGGACACACAGCACAGTGGTGAGCCCAGAGGTCTGGCCAAGGAGACGGAAGCCGTGAAGACGGAGGGTGCAGTGGCCAGCCACCAGAAGCTGACAACAGCCAACTAAGAGCAATCATCAAAGCTGATCCTCCTACAACTACACGAGAAGTGGACAAAGAACTCAAAGCTGACCATTCTACAGTCATTCGGCATTTGAAGCAAATTAGAAAGGTGAAAAGGTTCAATTATGTGCGTGCCTCATGAGCTGACCGCAAATCAAAAGAAAAATCATTTTGAAGTGATTAAAGTGAAGTGAATCATTATTTTATGCAACAAATAACCATTTCTTGACCAGATTGTGACATGTAACAAAAAATGGACAACTTGCAAGGACCGAAAAGAAGCTCCAAAGCACTTCCCAAAGCCCAACTTGCACCAAAGAAAGGTCATGGTCACTGTTTGGTGGTCTGCTGCCTGTCTGATCCACTACAGCTCTCTGAATCCCAGTGAAACCATTACATCTGAGAAGTATGCTCAGTAAGTCAATGAGATGCACCAAAAATGCCTGCAGCTGGCACTGGTCAAAAGAATGGGCCCAATCCTTCTCCACCTTTGCTCAACCACTCATTGCACAACCAATGCTTCAAAAGTTGAATGGATTGGGCTACGAAGTTTTACCTCATCCACCATATTCACCTCACCAACTGACTACCACTTCATGCATCTTGACAACTTCTTTCAGGGAAAATGCTTCTACAAGGAGGCGGCAGAAAATGCACATTTTGAGTTCACTGAATCCCAAGGCATGGATTTTTATGCTACAGGAATAAAGCTATTTCTCATTGGCAAAAATGTGCTGATTATAATGGTTCCTATTTGATTAGTAAAGATGTGTTTGAGCCTAGTTAAAATGATTTAAAATTCTCAGTCCAAAACTGCGACTGCTTTTGCACTAACCTAATACAGAGCTACACTAACCAAGGCAGTATGTGGTACTGCTGAAAGAACACACAAATAGATCAAAGAAACAGAAGGAAGAGTCCAGAAGCAAACGTATTATAATCAGCTTATCTTTGAAAGAGGACCAAAGACAATACAATGGAGCAAAGATTATCTTTTCAACAAGTGTTACTGCACTAACATAGGAGAAAATCTAGGTAACCTTGGATATAGTGATGAGTTTTTAGATACAACACCAAAGGCACAATACATGAAGGAAGTATTTGATAAGCTACACTTCATTAAAATCAAAACCTTCTGCTCTGTGAAAGACAATGTCAAAAAAGAATGAAAAAAGAGAGAAGCCAGAGACTTGGAGAAAATATTTTCAGAAGACAAATCTGATAAAGGACTGTTAGCCAAAAGAACCCCCAAAAACTCTTAAAACTTAATAAGACCTAGAATCTGTCATACATAGTGAAGTCAGAAAGAGAAAAATAAGTATCACATACTATATGGAATTTAAAAGAATGGACATGAGTTTGAACAAACTCCAGGAGATGGTGGGGGACAGGGAAACCTGACGTGCTGCAGTCCATGGGGTCACAGAGAGTCAGACACGACTGAGCGACTGAGCAACAACAAGGAAAAAGGCACTGATGGACATGTTTGAAGGGCAGGGTGTGGAGAGAGATCTGTGGACACGGGGCGGGGACGAAGGAGAGCAGCACTGACATATGCACACGACCATATGTCCAACAGATGGCTGGTGGGAAGCTGCTGCGTAACACAGCGGGCTCAGCCCAGCGCTCTCTGACAGTCTAGACAGCTGGACTGGGGTGAGGGCGGAGGGGCAACAGGAAGGGGATACATGTGTGCTTTTAGCTGACTCAGGCTGTACAACAGAAACCAACACAACATTGCAAAGCAGTTTATCCTCCAATTAAAAATGAATTTTAAAAAACAACTTAATTTTTAGAATAGGCAAGACATTAACAGACACCTCACCAAAGAATATATACAAACGGCAGTAAGCATATGAAAAGATGCTCAACAGCATATGCCATATTTGATATAAAACAATGAGGTACTGCTACACACCTATCAGAATGGCCAAAATCCAAAACAAGGACAACACCAAGTGCCGATGAGGATGTGGAACAACAGGAATTCTCATTGACTACTGATGGAAAAGCAAAATGGTACAGCCACTTGAAAGTTCAGCGTTTCTTAGGAAACTAAACATACTCTTATCTGATCCAGCAATCACGTCCTTCAGTATTTACCCAAATATTAAATATTATGTCCACACAAAGAGTTGCTCACTGATGTTTACAGCAGCTTTACTGGTAACTGCCAAAACTTGGAAGTAACCAGGAAGTCCTTCAGTAGTTGAACAGATAAACTGTGAAACAGAGACAATGAAATATTATTTGGCACTAAATAGAAATAAGCCATCAAGTTATAAAACAACATGAAGGAAATTCAAATGCATATCATTATGTGAAAAAAGCCAATGTGAAATGGCTATATATTACACTAAATGATTCCAGTTATATGACATTCTGGAAAAGGTAAAACTATGGAGACAGCAAAAATAACAGAGGTTGCCAGCGGTTAGGAGGAGAAAGGGATGAACAGGCAGAGCACACAGGATTTCTAGGGCAGTGAAACTATTCTGGATGCCACTATAATGGTAGACTCATGTCACTGAACATTTGTCAAAACCTGGAAAATGAACAAGAGTGAACCCTAATGTAAACTATGGACTCTCGATGGTGATGTAGGTCCATAGTGGTGGTGGTTTAGTCACTAAGTCGTGTCCAACTCTTGCGACCCCATAGACTGTAGCCTGCCAGGCTCCCCTGTCCATGAGATTCTCCAGGCAAGAATACTCTTAAGGCAGGATGTCAATAGGGAGGGAGGCTGTGTCTGTGTAAGAACAAAGGTACATGGGAATTGGGAACCCTCTATACCTTCCACTCAGTTTTAGGCTAAAACTGCTCTAAAAATTATTATTCGGGAATTTCCTAGCAGTTCAGCGGTTAAGAGTCTGAGCTTTAAATGCTAGGGGCATGGGTTTGGTCCCAAGATCTTGTCAGTTGCACAGTGTGGCCAAACTAAAATAGAATAAAAAGTTTATTAATTAAAAAAAGAAAAGGAAAAGCTAAGCATCTTTTGCAAACCATACGATTAACAGAAAGAGAAATGGCAGGGGAGAGATTGTAAGATGCTGGAGGATTGAAGAGTGTTCTCAAACATTCAAAGGATGCAAAGTCCCTGCTCCTCAACCTCCTGCTCCCCACCCCAAAACAAGCCATCCAGTAAAAAAACTACCTTTTATTACACTGGCAAAAGATGTTCTTAAATTAGGAATCTTATAAAATTAACCTCAAACTGCCAGTCCTGCCCCTCAAAATGTAGTGACATAGCAAATCTTCATCTACACACAAAAAAAGAAAATTCAGCTAATGAAAACCCCACACATAAAAGAAGAAAGGGTAGGAAGGAGTAGAAGAAAACTAAAACCTCAAATCAACCTTTCTTAACTGGGGATCGTCAAGATAATTAAGCTCTAATGAGTGATTGTGAGTAATTGTTTTCTTAATTTTCCTAAGAATGGTACACAGATACCATCATTCTAGTTAAGCATAAGAAAATTAAATTTATTATATACTGTGAATGTCTTAGTGCATTATGGCATACTGTACTTACAGAATGTGACTGACAAGAGTACTCCAAACTGAACTAAATATGCTCAAATATTTGATGTTATTTCTTAAATGCCTTGAGTAAGAAAGTCAAAACTCAAGAAAGAAAAAAAAAAAAAACTCAAGAAAGAAAATGTACCAAAAGCAGAAATAAGATTTAACTCAGAAAAGAAATAAAAACAAGACTATAACAGAAATGGAAGTAAATTACAATGCCCCCCAAATGATAAATTGAAATGAAAAATGCAGTAAGAGGCATTAAAGAAAAGCGGAAAAATAACCTAAGAGAAGAAAGAAAACAGGACAGAGTAGTAGCTGACATGGAAAAACGGGTGAGCAAGGTGTAGAGGGTGAGAGAGCATATCAAGCCTCGCAAGCCTCACACTGGTCACAGCCTCTGACTCTTCTGTTGTAGCACAAATGTAGCCATAGGCCGTAAGTAAATAAATGAGTGTGGCTGTGATCCAATATAACATTATTTACAGAAACACCGCTGGGTTTGGCCAGAGGGCCATGTGGCAAACCACATCCTGGCCTAATGGAATACAATGTCCAGAAATAGACCCAGGTACATACAAAAATTTAGTACATGATAAAAGTGGCATCTCAAATCCCTGAGGAACTTTTCTAAAAAACTGAAGATCAGCAGACTTATAATGCTGTGTTAGCTTCTGCTACACAGCAGTGATTCCGTCATACATACGCATGCTTCTTTTTTATATTCTTTTCCACTATGGTTTAATTGAATATAGTTCCTTGTGATAAATATATATATTTATCATATATATATATGCACACACACACAGTAGGACCTTGTTCTTTATCCACTGTGTATTAGTTTGCATCTGCTAAACTGAGGAAATTTTTAATAAATTTGGTAAGTGGGCCAACTGCTCAGCTACTTGGAAAAAGATAAAATTAGAACACTAGAAAAAATATTTACAATGTATGTCACAGGTAAAAGAACTTATATACCTAAATTTTTCTTTTAAATTGAGGAAGAAAAAAATTACCAAAATCCCAATAGGAAAATGAGGAAAAGACATAAACAGACTTTTTAAAAGATATAAAAATGGCCCTTTAAGAATAGATGTTAAGGCTTACTCATAATTAAAGAGATGCAAATTAAGTCTGCACATTTCTCACCTAACACTGGAAAATACTCACAAGTATGAAAAGACATTCTGTTAGTAACTGAGTGAGGAAACAGGCACTCTTGTATACTTCTGGGGAGAAGACAAATGTGTGTGCAACCCTATTAGAGGAGAATTTGGCAACATGTAACAAAACTACATAAGTAGCTTTACGTTTTCATCCAGCATTACCTTTGATCCTACACCAACCTTTTTCTCCAACAACCCCATTTCTAGGAATTTTCCCTGAAGATACACTATAATGAAATACTATAAAAATACATAAGCCGCACAAGATAAACATGTACTGGAGGACTGCTTGTTATTTCAAAACAAAAATGCAAACTACCTATAAGGTCATATATAAGATTTTGCCTGAATATACTATCGTGTATCAACACGTGGTCTGCAGCCTTAAGCAAGAGAAAGGCTTCTATGGGCTGACTCAAGAGTAATTTTCAGGGTACATTTTTAGGTGAAAAAAGCAAAGTACAAAACAGCATCTACCCATATGGTACTCTTTGTGTAAGAAATAAGCAGAAATAAGAAAATAGGAATGTGTATATCTATTCCTTAGTGAATAAAGAAACCCAGGGAGGATAAACTGGAAACTAGTGACATCAGTTACCCCACGGAAACGGGATGGAAAGAATGGAGGAATGGGAACAGGACAGAAAGCATGACAATGCCTTTTTGGTTTTACTCTTAGAACTGCATTAAATGCTTTATATACTCAAAAAAGTTAAATAAAATAAAACCGACAAGGATTGGGAGAGAGATGGAGTACCCACAGAAACCAATGAACCTAAACACATTTCAAATGAGTAACATAATCATTCTTAATGGCGAGGAAAAAATTAAGTGACTCTGGAACTCAGCAGCTAGAATATAGACCCAAAAACAAAAGTTAATGGTAAAGAAATATTCAGTATGGTTAGTAATCTATTTTTAAATGATACGGATAAGCAATTCTAAAACTACTGAATGTGCATTCTAGAACTGAACAAGTAAGTAAATATACTGTGGAAAACGAGTCACTGTTTCTCACTGTTAAGAGAAAGGAGTTACAAATATGAAAAGGGCTACCTTAGAATACTAGAATGAAATCTATAAGGACTAGAATTGAAGTTACCACTGTAAGCTCGTAGTTTTTAATACAAAGCAAAAGAGGTCAAAAAAAAAAAAGCAAAAGAGGTCTATTTTTTCACAGAGACAAAATTATATATGTATCACCTAACACTGTTGGCTGAGAGCTTACAGAAGCAATGATATCCCAACAGCACTGAGCACACTTACTGTGTGTGCGCGCACCCGCACAAGCAATCGCTCAGCTGTATCTGACTCTCTGCAACCCCATGGACTGACTGTAGCCCGCGAGGCTTCTCTGTACACGGAATTTTCCAAGCAAATATACTGGAAGGGCTTGCCATTTCCTACTCCAGGGGACTTTCCCAGGGATTGAACCCATGTCTCCTGTGCCTCCAGCACTGGCAGGCGGATTCTTTACCACTATGTCCTTCTTCACTAAAAGAAGCCAAGGCTCCTTACAGCACTGACTAATCCCAGGGCTGACGATGAGAAAATACAAGATGAGAAGAATTTTGTGGCAGCAGAAAGTAAGAGGTGCTTAAAGAATTATGAGGAAAGATCACAAGGACACAGGACCCAGCCCGAACGCGCAGTGACCAAACTGAACAATCTAACCATCAAAATAAATAATCATATTAACAGATCAAAACCCAGTGAATAAAATAAGAAACCACAAGTCTATACCAATAAGTAAATAAACTGAAATTCTAATGAAAAGAGGACATTTACACAGTTTCAGTATGGCATCACCAACTCAATGGACATGAGTTTGAGCAAGCTCCGGGAGTTGGTGATGGACAAGGAAGCCTGGTATCACAACCCGGCATCACAGAGTCAGACAAGACTGAGCAACTGAACTGAACTGATTTCAAAGTATCTCTCCATAAAATACTTAATAACAAAGAGAAAAAGGGTAACTTTATAGTGAAGAAAGCTCCTTATTATTACTTATTCAAGTAATCAAGATGGCCACCATTATTAACGAAATAAATCAGAATCATAAAGACAGCATGCCTTTTGTGATTTCAAAGATTTCCTACTATAAACTAAATCTAATCATAAGGAAACAAATCCAAATTGACAGACATACTACAAAATAACTGATCTGTAATCTTCAAAAGTGCCAAGGATACAGAAGTCCAGAAAAGGCCTGACAGTCTGTTCCAGACTGAAATAAAGTATGACAACTCCAGGCAGCTCATTTTTCTGAACTAGATGCCTCTGCTACAAAGGACAGAACTGGCCCTCTGATGAAATTCAGAGACCAAGGACTGGATGGCAGTGATGTATCAAATGCTAACTTACTGATGTGACTCGATTAGGATTATGTAGACCATCTTCCTTTGTAAGAAAGATACACCAAAACACTAGAACATGACAAAGCATTTAGTCAGCTTTATTTTCATACAGTTTGAGGAGCAAAAGGTTCTTAGTATTGTATACTTATAACTAAGCTCAACACTGTCTCAAAATGAATAAAAATAAATCTTTCAATGGCTGGTTTGCAATAATTAATATCCAACACTTCAAGCTATGGGATCCCCTAGGAAAAAATATGTGCTGAAATCTTTCCTGCCCTTTTTCACCACTACCATCAGATGACCTCAGTAAATATCTCAATCTAGTACTGACTGAGGACATTGCAGACTCAGTGTCTTCCCCGGGCAATTCACTACCAGTTGACAATTAGGGGTTCATCCATCTCTTTCCTTGTGAACTCCACAGATCCCTCTGTGCAATGCTTCTGGGAAAGTTTTTACTTTGAAATTAATGAGGTGATAGTTTCTTCTGGTTACCATTACTCTAATCCTTAATTTTTCATCTCTTGTTGTCTCCACAGATGAAGGATTTAACATGTGCCTTTTACTCTGAATTTAAAAAGGAAGCGAGCTCTGAGAGATTTTACAAGGACTTCAGTAAGCGACTCCTGGTTTTCTAAAGGGAGGGAGGAAGAATAGAAAGATCTTCCTTACACTAAGGTAAAGAGTTTTCATATGTCATCTGTCTACAAAAATCAGCAGCTGGTTCTCTGTACTACCAGGTCATAGTACAGCGCATGGCACACAGCAGTCAGTAAAAAATGTACATAATGTATGGGTGATACTATGTTTTAAGTATTTTCTAAATAATCTCATCCAAACTGAATGATCTCAATTTTGAATTATTATCAGAGCACCCAAGTGATTCAGTAAGAAGGCACAGACTGGCACAGTTGTTATGTGTTTGAAAATGTCTCTCAAATTCTTTTTCTTGGCCAAGTATATCTAGTATTATTAGATCTTCTTTCAGTAGGCCATGGCTTAGCTGACTCAACATATACTCATATTGCTCAGAGAAGAGGTGCCATTTGTGAAGAGGCCTGTGATTTTAAGAGTATACTACTGAGTTATACAAACTAGGCTAGTTAAATTTATTCAAAATAGTAATGCTCAATCCTAGTGAGGGTACAATGAGATGCAAACCCTCTGGAAAACAATTTGACAAAATATATACAGTATATCTCCTAGGAATATATCCTAAGTATTTGAAAAGGCAGGCAAAGATTTGTGCAAAAAGATGGCGATTCATTTTTAATAAATAAAAGTGAAGAGTCTAAGCATCCAGAAAAATGTCAAATTATAGGATGTTCATGGAATGTGGTCATTTCAAATCATGAGAAATTTTTAATAGTAGTAAAATATAAACACAATAATTTTGAATAAGTGTACAAAGTATGTAAAGTAAAATAAAGCATATACGGTTATATAATTATATAGATATAATTCTCAAGGATGTAAAGCATATGCACAGATTAAAAACTCAAAGAAAATATGCCAAAATATTAAGAATGATATTCCCTAAATTATTTCTCATTTTTCTTTCTAATTTTATCCCAACATTCTAAAATATGTATGCATTACTTTTACAATCAGAAAAGATTATTTTTTAAGCAAAACAACAATACAACAAGCCAGTCTTCAAAGCAAAATCATTTTTTCCTAAAGAAACTCCTTCAACTCAGTTGAATACTTGAATTCAAAGAACTCAGAGAACTAAGTCCAAAGTAGTTCTGGCTATGACAGCAAATACCACTACACCATATAACCCCAATACTCCCGAGCTTAAGACAGCCATGTCCTCTTCTCCAGTTTATTCTGCCTGTTCAGAAACTATTTTACAAACAGGTGAATTTATCATGCAGACTAAGACATGCCCCTTTTCTCGTGGAACTTGGGGTTTCAATGGGGAGAAAGACAATAAACAGGAGGGGAAAAAAAACCAAACACGGAATATAATTTCAGGCAGTGCTAAGTGCTATGAAGAAAAAATAAAGTAGGGTAAAAGAACAGAGTGAAAAGCAGAAAGCTATTTTAGACTGGGTGGCCAGAGAAGGGCTCTAAAGAAGAGATATTTGATCATGTAAGCTACCGGTTTAACAACATAAATAGCATTCCTATTGCATAATTGGCCTAGAAAACTCTATTTACAACTTAAAATACACATAATCGTCTCTATGAAAATAGTTTCTACTTTGAGAGGCAGTAGGGTGCATTGGAGGGGCTTCCCAGATGGCTCTATGGTAAAGAATCTACCTGACAAGCAGAAGGCCTGGGTTCAATCCCTGGATCAGGAAGATGCCCTGGAGATGGAAATAGCTACCCACTCCAGTGTTCTTGCCTGGGAAATTCCATGGACAGAGGAGCCCAGCAGGCTCCATGAGGTCGCAGAGTTGGCTATGACTTAAGAGAAAACCACTGAGAGACTAATACCACCAAACCAAAGCTTACTGGAACCAAAGAGACTATGTTTAAATCCTGGCTTTGCCCCTTACTTAGTAAGTATGTGCTCTTAGGCAAGTCACAAGCTTGCTTTCTCTCTGAATCTCCGTTTCCTCATGTATAAAACAGACATAACAGAAGCTAGTTCATAAAACTGTTCAGAGGATTAAAAAAAAGTACGTGAAAAGGCTTAGTAATATGACTGGTGTTAAGTGTTAACTGTGAGATCCCTACACACGTGTGGTTCTTCTACAAAATGAGTACTGTGTACTGAATGACTTTTCATGAAGAATCATTACTAAAGCATTTTATTATCACAAGCAGACACATACCGTATTTTTATCTTCCCATACTGGGGACTCAAAAGTCCAAATCACCTCTGACTAAATGGTTATTAGATACTGGTGATACAAATGACACTGGCTTGATAAGACTGGTGTCATGTTTACTAATGTCACTCACTTTTCTTCACTTGGTCATGGACTGCTTCTGTTTCCATTTGTATCCCTAACTCCAAAGTTGGCCTCTTTTCAGTCACAGTTGTAATGGTTAATTTTATGTGTCAACTTGGCCAGTTGCTTGGTCAAGCCTTAATCTATATGTTGCTGTGAAGGTTATTTTGTAGATCTGATTGGATACTACCTTCCAAAATGTAGATTGGGCTTATTTAATAAGTTGAGGGCCACAAGAGAAAACATTCTGCCTCCAGACTGTAACACCGAAATCTTGCCCGCATTTCTGCTGCGTGGCCACACAAATTCCAACCTTGCCGGTCCCCGCAGTCATGTGGGCCAATTCTCTAAAACATCCATCTATCCATCTACCTACCTCGTACTACCGGTTCTCTCTTTGGGGAACCATGAGTGATACACGGGTCAACCTTAGAGTTGGCCCCCTTCTTTTCTCTCTTCATTCTATTATCTATACAGAAGACAGAGATCCTATTAACATGTTAGTAGGATAAATCACTCCTCTGGTGGTGGTTTAGTCGCTAAGTTCGGTCCGACTCTTGCAACCTCATGGCCTGTCGCCCACCACCCCTCTGTCCATAGGATTTTCCAGGCAAGAATACTGGAGTGAGTTGCCATTTCCTTCTCCAGGGGATCTTCCCAACCCAGGGGTCGAACCCCCGTCTCCTGCACTGCAGGTAGTTTTCTCTAATGACTTCCCATCTCTTGTAAAAGAAAAGCCTCCTTGGAGTGCCCTACCCCCTACTTTCTCCATAGCACTTCTTACTACCTAAAATACCATGTGATTTACTTATTTCCTTTTTGTCCCCACTAATATTAAGTTCCAAGACAGAGTGGCTTTTTGTGCACTCCTGTATTTCCAGCCCCTACAATAATCCCTGGTACATAGTAGAAGCATCATAAATACTTGTTGCTTGAAGAATAAACAAATGAGTAAACAAAGTATGATTTTTTTTTTAATGTATTCTTTGTGTTTTCCTATGCTTTCCAGTTTTCTACATTGGGTATTTATTTCTACTATCATATACTGCTGAGAATAATGTAGATCAGAATAACTTTTTGGTGGAGGATTGGTCAATGTTATAAAACTTTAAAAAGTTTATACCCTTTGATTTGGAACTTTTCCAATGACTACAACCTAAGAAATAAGTACAGACTAAAACTTAATAACTTTAGTGTCCATCAGTAGGAGAGTGATTAAATTATTGTACATAAAACCTAATAAGTATAGACTAAAATTTAATAATCTTAATGTCCATCAGTAGGAGAGCAATTAAATTACTATACATCCAGACAATTAAACTCTACATAATTATTAAAAATGAAGATCTAGGTTTATTAATGTGAACCATATTGGTAAAAATGGGGTTATAATTCAGTACATATAGAGTGTAAGCCTATCTATAAACAAAACAAAACATACACACACACACACATAGAAATAAAATGTCAAGGAAAAAAAAACAAAAGAATGGACACTAAAAGTGAGAATATGGTTGAATGATTAATTTCTTCTTTATACTTTTCTACTATCCGAAGTTTTTGCAATGAAAAAGTGTTACTTTCATAACCAGAACAATAAGTATAAATCAACAGAAGTACATAAACCAGAATTCTTACAAGCAATATAATAAAAGACTTTAGTATGAGGCATATTGTGTCATTTTTGCTGAGAAAGTAAAAAGGTCTTTTCTGATGTGGTCTGAATTTCATTTATCCACCTACCTATCCTTAAATTATGTATACTGTTAAACTTTATTCATCACATACATTATCTTATCCATCACACACACACTGTTTTGGAAGCCATAAATTAAAACTGTCAGGAAGACAAGGTGTCATTTTCATTTTCCCATAGCAGAAGCTCACAACCATGGCAGCTGTGCGTGATCTCTCGAGTGTGTGAACGTGTAAACGACCAGCGAGGCGATGCCGCGCTGCCCCGGAACGCCGCGCTCTCGGAACTGTCTCCAGAGCGCGTGAGTGCTCACTGCTGCTTCTGCAGCTTCAGAGTCTGAGACCATCACGTTTTCAGAAAGTATGACATGGAAATGATCTTAAAAATACACAACAATTTCAATTCATAGGAAAAACAGAGGAAAAATCACTTCTTTAGAAAAATGCTAAAATAAATCGTTCTGTTTGGCACTTTGAAATTTTGAACTTTCAAAGTTTGTCATCACGAACAAGACACTTTGAAACCAGCATTATTTGTATAAAAGACAACGTGATATACTGCAGACCACAGCAACCTCACAGAAGTTAAAAACTGATGATGATATAGGGAAGTGAAGAAAAACAAAATCTTGAAAGAGATGTGTATCAGCGGGCATTATCAGATTTAAGGAAATGAAATAAGCATATGATTTCAAACCAGTGAAGAAAAGCTGGATCAGTAAATAGTATGCAAAAAACAGAGTGGCCATTTAGAAAGAATGTGGATCCCTGATTCAAAGAATTTACCAAAGTAAGCTGCAGAAGGAACAGAAAGATTTAAATATAAAACAAAGCCAAAGACCACTAGAAGAATGGTGAAGGAAAAGAATGACTAGAGGTGGCCAACAGGCACATGAAAAGATGCTCAACATTGCTAATTATTAGAGAAATGCAAATGAAAACTACAATGAAGTACCACCTCACACTCATCAGAAGGCCACCTTAAAAAGTCTACAGGAACAGGGGATGAGAATCTGCCTGCCAACGCAGGGAAGATGGGTTCAGTCTCTGGCCCAGGAAGACTGCACATGCCACAGAGCAACTAAACCCGTATGCCATAGCCACCGGGCCCGTGTGCTGCAACTACTGAAGCTCACGCAGCTAGAACCTGTGTGCTGCAGCAAGAGGAGCCGCCGCAGTGAGAAGCCCACTCACCGCAACGAAGAGTGGCCCTGACTCAGAGCCTGCAGGCAGCAGCAAAGACCCAGCACAGCCAAAAATAAGGTTATTTTTCTACAGTCTATAAATAACAAATGCTGGAGAGGGTATTGAGAAAAGGGAACCCTCCGACACTGCTGGTGGGAATGGAAATTGGTGCAGCTACTACGGAACACAGTATGTTAGGTTCCTCAGAAAATTAAAGTTACCATACCATCTAACAATCCCACTCCTGGGCGTATATCCCTACAAAACTATAATTCAAAAAGTTACATGCACCCCTATGTTCACAGCAGCATTTATTCGCAATAGCCAAGACATGGAAACAATCTAAATGTCCACTGACAGATGAATGGATAAAAAAGATGTGGTACATATATACAATACAATGCTACTCAGCCATATAAAAGAATAAAATGCCATTTCTGGCAACATGGATGAACCTAGAAATTTCACTAAGTGAAGTAACTCACAAAGAAAAAGACAAATACCATATGAAAACACTTCTATGAGGAATCTCAAACACGACACACATGAACCTATCTGTGAAAGACACATACACAGAAAACAGCCATGTAGTTGCCAAGGGGGAAGCAGGTGTGAGAAGGATGGACTGGGAGTATGGAGTAAGCAAATGCAAACTATTACATACGGAATGGATAAACGAGGTCCCACTGTATAGCGCTGGGAACCATATTCAATATCCTGGGACAGACCATAATGGAAAAGAGTATGAAAAAGAATGTGTGTCTGTGTGTGTGTGTATATATATATATATAACTGAATCACTCTGTACAGCAGAAATTAATACATTGTAAATCAACTATACTTCAATAAAAAATAAATTAATAAAAAGAATAAATATGACTATATTAAAAGTAAAAATATCTAAGCATTATCAACAAAACTGAAAGGCACAAGTCAGGGGAAAACATCTGCAATAAATGACAGGAGTTACTATATTTAATACACAAAGAGTTCCTACAACTCAGATTTTTTTTTTAAAAAGTCATTTTAGAAAAATATAAAGTAGGTATGAAGAGATAACTCATAGAAGACAAGTAGAAATGGCCAGTAAATACATATGTATCTTAACATTTTCATTCACAGGAAAGGCAAAAAAAAAAATACAAAATTAAACTATTCAATGCCAGCAAAGACATATAAAAAGGGAATCTCTCATCCACTGCTTTTAGGAGTGGAAACTGACCCAACTTGTCAAAAGTACAATTTAGCAACTTAAAGTGTTTCAATGTGCACACTCTTTCACCTAGGGAAATAATCAAAGAAGTATACAAAGACTTAGCTGCAACGATGTTCCACTCAATATGGATGTCTCAAAAACTGCAAAAAGTCTTGACAAAGAGGGAGGGTTTCTTAAATTCAGCAATATGTATATTAAATGGAATATTATGCAGTGATTTAAAATGATGGTACAAAGTCTTAATTCACCATGTTACTATTTGTCATTTTTTATTATTAGTTTAATTTTGAACAAGTATTAACAAGTAATAACAAATATTATTATTTTTAATAATATTTTAAAAGTAAACCTTAAATATTTTTAAATGATATCCAGAGCTTATAGCAATAAACTAGATTATAAAGTGGTCCACCCTCCATGGAAATAATTTAGCCACTTCTATCAAAATAAATACTGTTCATTTTGTGACAGATCACTGAGTTATACTCAACAATTAAGATTTCCATATTTATATACATTGTATTGTAATTCAGAAAAAAAAAAACTATACTCCTCTCAAATCCATGGATGATAAAAGTTGGTGAAATTTCCACTGGTAAAAGAGTTAGGCTTTACAAAATCTGGAGACATGTCTATAATATGACGATAAGTAAACAAAGGAGACTGTATTGTGGTTTTTCTACACTGAGCCCATTTTCCCTATCTTAAAAGAATAAGAAAATCCCTATAATTGTAGAGTTACAAATCCTATGAATGAAAAAACTGAAATACGTAATGCTAGACAACATTAACTGTTAACAATTGTTGGGGGGATGGATAGGAGGAGAGATTATTACTTTTCTGTAAATGGACCGTTTAATAAAGAAACACTGATATTCTTTGACCAAGCAATTTTACTTCTAGGAACTTATTCTACATACATAATTATTCAAGTCTAAAGATATACATTCATTCAAATAAAGTGCCATGAGACAAAAAAATTGAGCCCCGAAATTCCTTTAATAGGGAACTGGATATATATTTTTTAAATGATAAAGCTAACATAATGAAATATTTTTGTGTCTATTAAAAAGAACAGGGTTCACATGGTCTTATATGCTGATATGGAAAGATGGGCGATGTATCTTACCAATTTGAAAAAGCTACTAATTGAAAAGTAATACGTATAATATGGTCATATTTGTATTTTTTTAAGTTTCTATCTAAAGGATAACAGGGGAACCTCCAAAGTAACACTTTGGGAAGTGAGACCTGGATTCAAAGGAAACATATGTCTTTTATAACTTTCTATATTAGTTGTACTATTTTTAATTCTTTGAACCTTTTTTTTTTTGCTAACATAAAACAGTGATTTGTCATGCTCCTTCTTTTTTTAAAGCTATCTTAGATTTGTTTAAAAATGCTCCAGAAAAAACAAAGTTCAAGAAAGAGAAAGTTGGACTAAGAATAGCTTCATTTTGAAAACTGTTCGCAGTTGAGTTGAAAGGGTCTCTTTATTTTTGTGTGTTTGGAAATTTCCACAGAATGTCTCACATAAAATCTTGCTAAGTCTTGCTATCTAGTACAGCTAAATCCAGAGCTATTCCAGGTGAGTAAAAGTGTGAGCGGCACTATGCTAAGCCCTCTTTCATCCTTCTCATGATTCCAAAGTCACACTGTGGGGTTCCACAGGACATTAAAACACCACTCTTATAATCATTTTCATCACCGTAACAATGAACAGAACCTGCACAATCTGATGAATTCCTTCCTGCCCAATAGGCAGGAGGAAGAGATCTTAAAACAGCAACAAATGTTCTCTCTGGGTGGTGAGGCTACCAATAGATTTTTTTTTTTTTAAATAAACTATATTGAGTAAATTTTCTTATAAAGAGAAAAAAAAGTTTTTTAATGTTCATAAAACACTACACTCTACCATTGAAAGGTTATTTCAAGCCTTCCCATTATTGGCCCTAGAGTTCAACAAAATAATGAACAAGAAATAATAATTCCCCAATACTTAACTAGAAAAAAACGACAAAGACACTGAGTTGGAACAGCCACGTCTGACCTAAGGAGACAGCCCTGCACAAAGTAAGAGCACCTGGCAGCAGGGGCCATACCACACACCCAGCCTTTCACCGACCCTGATCCTGCCCTGGACTCCGAGGCTGTCAGGCGGGGCTTCCTCTTCTTCAACAGGGAACCCGGGGCACGCATTGAAAGAAACCAATTTTTATTCCTTCAACAGCCAGCCAATGGTAGGGTGTAGATGCTATCTCCCTCTGCTTCATAAAACCGTGTGGGCAGATATAACCATCTCCATGTAAAGGATCAGGAAACTGAGGGTCAGGAGAGTAAGACACTTGACCACCGAGAGTCACAGAGCTATTAAGCATCAGACAGAAGAGGAGAATTGAGGTGTGTCTGCTCCAGAATCACGATTCTTTCTACCAAGCTGTCTCCCTTCTCTAAAAAATACTCTCTTATGTCGGTAGCTGTAAGTTCCAACTGTAGTGTTCTCAGATCAGTGTGGATGACAATACACACTGGACAGAAAAGAAACAAGAAAGGCAGCTGTCAGAAAGTCCTATTAATTGCTGCACCGCACTCTCCACAGCAGGGCTTCCCTGGTGGCTCAGTGGTAAAGAATTCACCTGCCAATGCAGGAGATGCGGGTTCAATCCCTGGGTCAGGAAGATCCCCTGGGACAGGAAATGGACAGAGGAGCCTGGCAGGCTATCGGACGCCACTGAGCGACTGAACAACAACTCTCCAAATGGGGCTGGGAGAGAGGCACTGACACTTATTCACAGGATCCCTTCTGTCATCTCAGTCATCAAAATCAGTCCAACTCTTTAAAAAGGCTTATCACTAACACTCCCCCTAGCTGAGAACTTGTAAATGGCATTATCAAGAAAATATGTCACTTCCCTACACAGAACCTCTACATTCCAGGTGCATCAGCCTTCAACTTTTAATGATAAAAATAAAAGGGAATTTTTTTCAACCCCAAAATGGCAGCTGCCAAGTTAAGGTCACTACAGCACGCTGCCCAGAACACTGGTTTTGCAGTTATCCAGATTTTAGGCTTTTTGGTTGTTAATATTTATTTACTTATTTGGCTGTGCAGGGTCTCAATTATGAGAACTCTCAGTTGGAGCATGAGGGATCTAGCTCCCCAACCAGGGACCGAAGTCTGGCCCCTGCACTGGGAGTGCAGGTCCCAGCCACTGGACCACCAGGGAGTCCCAGATCCAGGCTCTTAACCTAGTTCTGCCACCTAAATAGACGTGCAACCTTAGGCAAGTCAATTACATTCCATAACTTCACATACAAAAAGCCAAACTAGACAACTTCTCCATAAATAACTCAATGAGATAACCTAGTACCTAGAGCCCAACACTTAAAAACAAGGTGGATATTTTATGATACTGATAATACATACACAGTCATATCTGATACTTAAATGATAATTATACTATCATATATAATATGTGATAGATAGATACGTGGTCTGAACTCTTGATTATATGATGTAACAATTAACTGGTTGAATCTGAATAACTGAACCAACTGAAATATTGATTTAGTTCAGCTTAGTTCAGAGGCATTCAGATATTCTAGTTCAACTGTTCTAAAAAAAATGTTGAGGGTTAGTCACAATTTTTAAAAGTAGGTATGTATGTGTATATATGCAAGTGTGTGTATGTGCATGTATATTTGGCTAACATCAGAATTTCATTACACACACATACACACCTGGACTTTTTTTGTGGTTCAGGCTGAATTTTTGTTCACAGGTCTGCTTACTACAATGAACTCCAAGAGAGCAGGGACTAAATCTGCACTGCTCATCTTTATATACCCAGCACCAATATAGGCCCTGGCACATACCAACTGCTCAGTAAATACTCACAGAAATGAATTTTCAGAAAAGCCACTCAGCAACCTCAGTAGCTTTAAGATGCAGGAGGGCTCAGGTTGGTAAGAGGAATGTAATTTCCTCCCTCCAGAGATAATCGGCAGGTTTTTCTTTTTTTATTTTCAAACAATGACTAAACAAGTCACACACCGGATATCTCAGTAGCAAAGTTTTCACAAACAAAACTAAAATGGAAAACTCTAGAAATAGTAGCATTCCAGAGTAGAGGAAAGAAAGTCAATTTTGGAATCGCGCAAATCTTGGATTCAAATGCTAGCTCTACCACTTCACAGATTAACTTGAGTCCAATCATACATATCACCTCTAAGACCCAGTTTCTACACCCAAAAAAATGGGAATAATACCTACCTCCTAGGGTTGTCACAAAGCTAATATATATGAAGCCCTGACTACAACTGGTGGTGAGTGGGTTTTTTTTTTAAACAGTTTTATTGAGGTAAATGAATGATTTTTATTTTTTTAAGTCTTTAGCATTCCTTTTCCTCTCTCACAAACAGAAGAAACTAGAGGAATACATTCTGCCCAAAAGCACCTACAACACTAACTTTACTCCTGCTTTTCAAAAGGTATGAAGTATCAGCCAATAGACAGGCTAGTTGGCTTATGTTGAAACTGTTTCTTGGTACGTGTGGTCATTTAAGGGGCTCTTTCATGCAATGCCAAAGCTCTAGCACAGTCAATCAGGCTCTTCGGGTAGCCTATTCCTGCTTTTCTAGGGCCTTCTTAAACTGGGCTTGCTGAGAATATGAATGCAGAAGTCATCTTTGTGACAAAAATAAGATGTAGCTTATAAGAAACAGGCATTCTTTGAAAAAGCCCCTATTCAAATTAAGTCACTAACTTTTAGTACTTGTTTTGGACACTGGAAGTAGACAATTAAAATAATATATAAAACCAAAGAAGAAGTCTTCCAAGTTCATTTACATATGTTTACTTTCCTTTCACAAATGGAGCAAAACAGAATGATTTGCTAACTCCAATCAGCTGAGTACATATTTCACTTTACTGTGCTGCATATTCTTCCATAAACTAAAAAAATTAAAATCTAAATAAACAAAATTCCCCAATATACCTCTGAAGACACTATTTGTTCCATTAACATTTCAATGAATATCACTCAATATTTCACCTTATTTTAAGGTCTACTGGAGGAAACGTTTATATTTTTTCTCTTAAACGATTTTCACTGGGAGAAATGAGTCAAAGAATTAACTTATCTGGGTTTCCATTTTCAAGGTAGAAACCCTATTTGCTCCCTCCCACTCACCCCAACTCCAGAGAATTCACAATACTGCTACTAAAATATACTGAATAATGCCTTCCATTGGTCAATTACTTTTAACTGAATGCAATAAAAATAATCTGCACTTCCAGATGTCATAAACAACTACAATTCTTCACCTGCTTAAATTTCTGGATAAAAACTGGATCAATCCACTAAAAAGCAACTGTAACATTCAAGTAAGCATTTTCAGAAAAACAGGAGACAAAGATGTACACACTATTACTATAATGCAAATATCCATTATTTAGCACCAAGGAGAGCACATGCAATAATCTCAGTCTGCTATTTCAAAAACATTTTTGTTAAAGTTATACCACATGCAGAGAAGTTGCTTTTCCAAAAGTAAATATGCATTACACTGGAGCATTACTGAAACACCCAATCCCTGGACCCTTAGAGTCCTAACTCTACTTTTCAAACAGACTCTAAGACAACTGGATCTTATATTGACTTCACTCTCAAGTTAACTGTTTTCTAAAGAAAGCAATCTGAATCAATAACCACACCAATGCAGCTCAGAATGTTCACAATCCCAATATGAAGGAAATCTTCCCCCTTTCTGGCTCCCCAAGTGCATTTAAAGATTGTAAACATGAATAGAAAGATTACCTTGAGAACAGTAAAGTAAACCATACCATCAATAAGATCCCTCTAAATCATTTCCTGATTCTACAGTGTTTTCCTCAAACAGGGCAGTCTCAACAGGATGCCAGGAATTCAATACTGCTTTTTAAAGATATATCAAACTGTCTGGAATATACAGTGATGAAAACTGAATACCGCTACTGAAACCATACTAAATTAAATACATGCTTTCTCTAAATAGAGCTTCCCCAATAAAGTCACAATGTTTTCTGCCTTGACTCTTAGAATTCATCCCAATACGTGAGGTCAGTCCAGCTACACTCCTGTTAATAGCTTTTATTGGAGCAACCCCTCCCACACCCTCAAAGAGTTTTACTTTTATCTGTGGAATTCTCTGCCAGCCTCGGCCTGGAAAACTGGGTGGACCCTAAGGACAGGTGTCAGATCTGGTCTTTGGGAGGTGGCCCAAACTGACAGTTATTGCCAGCATAAAGCTGTGATCTTTATAAACTTCAATTTGAGGCTTTATACTGTTAGTGTTCCCTCTCCACTCCTTTGTGGAAGGAGGGAGAGAAAGCAAGCCAAAAGGATGAGTTTCAAAATAGAAAAATCACCACTTTAATTATGAAACCCTCCCAACTCAAGAAAGAACTGTTAAAAGTAGCCAAATGGAAAATGTCAAGGTTTGGGGGGTACATGCACAACTATTAAACATGAGAATCACAGATTCAAGGTGGGGGTTGGGAGGATAAAAAGCAGGAGCAGAAAAAGAGGAGCAGAACAGGGCCCAGCCAAAGACCCATTTGCTCAGAAGGGCCCCTCTTGGTATGAACTCCTCCATGTAGGGCACCCAGGCTGGAGGAAAGCAGAGGGTTACACAGAACATTTAGCAGACTTAACATTGGATTAAACACACTACTGCAAGTTTCAACAAATGTTCATGGTATACGTAAAAACACATTTACAACAAGAAAGAAGAGAGGCACCTGGAGACATCTGACACTGGGCATGCTCTGCAGGCAACTCAGTGCGCACATGCTCTCTACCAGGTTGGCGCAGCCTAGCCACAAAGACCTTGGCACAGAACACTGCAGGGTGACAAAAAGGAAGGGAGAGAAGAAGCAGTTAGAGGCCGCACAAATCACTCCTTCACACAGGCAACTCGAATGTTAGTCGGGCAGGGGGTGCACCCATGGCAGCTTGGAGGTCAGGGGTGGTAGTCCAGCAAAACTTACGGAAACCTGGGAGAGGGCCCACTTTCTGTCCTACGGAAAGGAGGTTTCTGCTGCCAACCACTAACTCCTCAGGAAGGTACAGTGAGCAGAATCAAGAGGGAGAGAAAGAATGTTTCAGTGGAAACCCATTAAAGGGAACTGTAAAGTTTGAGGGAAAAACAAGATTAGCGGGGAGACTGTGACTCTAACATCATGAGCTTAGCAGCTCTGTCGTGTCCAACTCTTTGTGACCCCATGGACTGTAGCCCACCAGGCTCCTTTGTCCATGGAATTCTCCAGGCAAGAATACTGGAGTGGGTTGCCATGCCCTCCTCCAGGGGATCTTCCCAACCCAGGGATCAAACCCACGTCTCCAGCATTGCAGGCAGATTCTTTATCATCTGAGCCACCAGGGAAGCCCCAATGGTTTTTGGTCTATGTCGTATAATTACAATTGCCATCGTTACATTACCTACTATGGGGCCAGGCACTTTAAATGTGTTCTCTAATTACCACATCACAGTGTCAAGAAACTGAGGTTCAAAGGTAAGTCATTTGCACAAACAGCAAAGGAGGGGAAAGTCAGAATTTCAAACTTTGGTTGCCGCTATTAAAACCCACATTCATTCCACAAAACTATGATGCCCCTATTATAAAAACTTTGATCACCTGAAACTTTATCATCTGGGTACAGTTTTTGCACTTCCCTAAATAAAATCACAGGAGACCTAAAGACACAGGCAAAAAGAACAAGAAAGATGAGCGATAGACTGATAGATAAAGGAAACAAAAGAGCTGATAAAAACACATCTGATTTTGAGTGTCACCCAGATCTCTGCCTTCCCAAAGGGGGAAAAAAAAAAACTTTAG
Organism: Cervus canadensis; assembly: GCF_019320065.1. Classification (NCBI taxonomy): domain Eukaryota; kingdom Metazoa; phylum Chordata; class Mammalia; order Artiodactyla; family Cervidae; genus Cervus; species Cervus canadensis. Next base: position 3,460,452 of record NC_057401.1, read on the forward strand.
AATAATCATGACTTTCATTTTGGACTTTGCATGCTATGTTCATTTAACACAAGTAAGAATTAAAAGTTTATTTCATTTACCCATTCCCATTATTCTTTAAGAGCTTGCTGGTTTTAAGGGAATTAAGAAAAAAAGTAAAATATAAACAAATACAATATAGCTAGTATTTTTAAACCATTAGATTTGTGGTATTCAATAAGTACTTTTTCAAACCTAAGGTCAATTAATTTACCCTGGCAAATGAATAATCAAAAAAAAAAAAAAAAAATCTGAAGGTGGGTGTTTGGGTTCAACCAAAATACTCCAGAAGTCTCAGACCCAACCTTATAAACTTGTTTATTCTAGCTATAATTAGAATGGTTAAATATACCCACTTTCCTGGGACAGTCCAAGTTTACACCAGTCTCAGCATAACTTTCACTTTCAAAAGTGTTCTGGTTTGGGAGGTAAATTCTATGGTTACCCCAACTACAATATAAACAAAGACCACTATGCTTGAACTCAGGTAAGCCTGGGTTCCTGCCTATCCACCACCTGTACTTTCTAGTTAAATCCCACCGATAATGTAATAGAGTAGTGAGATTATTTGGAAAAGGCATTTAAAGAATACGAAACCAGTGGACTCAAATGGAATAAAAAACTGAGCAGGTTTTTGGTAATGAAGAAAATACCATGTATTTCCAATAGTATGCTTCCATTTCAAAGCTTCCCGTAGCCAATATGGTAGAATTATATCAATGATACTCCAGGCATACATATGTCATCACCCCAACAATTTAAAAGAGTGCCATAAAAGACACTGAACAAATGTTTGGATAATATAATGACAATAGCTGCCATTTATCAAGGTCTTGTTATATGCCAGACAGTTGACATAGTAAACCCTCACAAAAACCCTTGTAAGACAAGTATGATTCCATTTTACAGATGAGGAAACCAAAGATCAGGAAAGCAGAGCTTGATTTGTTTAAACAGCAACTTATTGAAAGTGCAAGAAAACAAGGGCTAATTGATGACAGAACTAGGACAAGAAGTTAATCCTGTCTGACTCTAAGCAAACATGTTTTCTTTCCACTGCAACAAACTGTATCCAGAGATACCTAGCAAAACATTTAGAGCACAGAAAATGCCCAAACACATTACATGTGTATATATACGTAGATTACATAGATTATTTAATTTAAATGCCCAACATCCTCATAGTTCAATTTAAGTTCCCTTTTTGGAAACTCTGTAGTTATCCAAATCACAGAATCACTTAGACCTGAGAACAGACTTCAAGGATTACACTTGTATTCAGCAACTAACACCAAATTAACACCAAAACACATCTGCAAATCAATTTTCATTGATTCAGTAAAAACAGGTTCCTGCTGCAGAGTTTAGTATGTATTTACCTCAAAGGGTAAAAACCATGAAGGCATAAGGTAATGTATTCTGATTAGGTTCTGCTAATAACCTGAGATCCAAAACTTAAAAAAAAAAAGAGAGAGAGACCAATTTTCACATTCGCTAAATCAAAGAATCATGGATTGTGAGCTCTGGACCAATTAGTTCAAACATCCCCTCCGCCCCCAGAAGTGAAGAAACTAAAGCCCAAAGAAGAAAAGTAGTGAGTAGTTTCCTAATCATCTAATGACCTAATTAATACTTATAAAAATATGGAAAACAACATAAAATAAACCTGAGAACCTAATTTCAAAATATTAAATATTTATTACAGGTATTTTTTAAAGCTTGACATTGAACTTGTATATTCAGAAAAAGACTTTTAAAGACAGTGCAGTTTCTAAGAACTTAATCTTTATAACACCCATGGAAGATATTCTGGAGTAAAGAGAGTGATACCAGTATTTATAACAAATATTAGAACTGCCCTACTTTCACAGTCAATTACCTTGGAGCTAAATAACCAACCACAGTGCTGAAAAATAGTTTTTACTCAACAGAAAATGCCACTCTAGAAAATACATCCATCTTTTAATAAAGACGCCTATGCTTGCTAGTCTAAATAAGGCTACTCTTAGGGCTAACAGTCCAAGAGGACATTGATCTATTTGTAAAGCATGGCTAAACGTAAAAGTTCCATAATTATCAACCTAAGAGCATTAAAATGCAGCTTTGACCACAAGCAGTAATGGATTCTTGAAGCTGCTAATTTTAAACTTAGGGACCCGGTTGAGAATTCATGTTGACTATTATGGAATAACTGATTATCCATCATTCTTTCACTGAATAAGGCAAAGCTCTCTTCATGTGAGCTTCATAGAGGCATGCCACACAATAATATCTCTCTCTCTTTCGTTTTTTAAAAAGCTAACAGTGGTCTATCTTTAAACTTTTGGAACATTATCTCATTATTAAAAATATCTGAAGAACTTATCCTGACACCATGGGTATTTATCAATTTTAAGAAACACTTATTGACCTACCTATTAAGCTAACAACAATACAAACTAAGCCTCTTTCCTCTTGAGATTTCAGCCTGGAGCTCAAGAGAAGCACAGTGGGATCACAATGAAGATGCTTAAGGGGTATAAAACCCCTAAGAAATGTTTGTTTTAATTTTCACATTTAGCAAACAATACTCTAATTTAGGGTTGTCCACAAACAACAGTAACTAATTCACATGGGGTTCTAACAAGAAGAGCAAATAACCAATTAGATTGATTTATATTTATATGTTGTATAGCCAAAGAAAATAACATTAATCAAGAAAACTGACAGTGTTTATTAATTTTGTCATACACACTGTATAATCAAAAACCAAAATCAGGGCCACTATGCTGAGAGACACTGTAGTGCTGTAAGGACAAAAAGAATAATAGCTTTTGGCATTTTTCAAAAGCAAAGTTATTAACAGAGGTAGGAGAGAAATGTCCTAGGCTCTCTTCCTATTGCCATAGGAACCACAAATCAAAAGGGGAAAGTGGCTGCAGGCACCTTGCCTCCGATTGGCTGGCTTTGAGAAGAACTCACAAAAGCTAACTTTGGTCTGTGTCTAGATGGAATTGTTTTTGAATATCTTGCCTGATTCCTTCTCAAAGAGGCAATTCTTTTACAAGTTACTCAAAGGGGTATTTTATGTTAATTGTCTCTCTGATTTAGAAATATGCCCTATTATAGGTTTTCCATAAATCGCTCCAATTTTTTTCTTTAAACTACTTTCCACAGACCCATTACCCACCTCTTCTATCTCCTATCATTGCGCTTGAGATAACCAAGTTGAGGCGCTTAAATTCTACTCCACTCAACAAAAAACTTATCTGAACTTATATCTGTGGACAGAAAAACAATTAAGACCTTCTCTCTCCCCTGGGAACTCATAGGAGGGAACTTTGAGAATATGCCATGTAAATACAACACACACACACACGCACACGCACACATACACACAGTCTTAACACAGCCAAAGGAGGAAGATGCCTGAACTAACCATAAAGGATGAGTAGGAGGCCGCCAAGGGAAAAAAGGAGAGAAAGAGATATTCCAGGCAGAATGAATAGCATAAGCAAAGCCGAGTAGCTAAGAAATGACAGTCCTATGCAAGGAACTGCAATTAATCTAGTATGACTAAAGTTTCTAAGCGTGAGCTGAAGAAAGCTTAGAGACATAGAGAGGGGCCAAATCACAGAGGTCTCCCCATACCTTTTTTTTTTTAATTTTTAATTTTTTATTTTTTTTACTTAGTTGGAGGCTAATTACTTCACAACATTTCAGTGGGTTTTGTCATACATTGATATGAATCAGCCATAGATTTACACGTATTCCCCATCCCGATCCCCCCTCCCACCTCCCTCTCCACCCGATCCCTCTGGGTCTTCCCAGTGCACCAGGCCCGAGCACTTGTCTCATGCATCCCACCTGGGCTGGTGATCTGTTTCACCATAGATAGTATACATGCTGTTCTTTTGAAATATCCCACCCTCACCTTCTCCCACAGAGTTCAAAAGTCTGTTCTGTATTTCTGTGTCTCTTTTTCTGTTTTGCATATAGGGTTATCGTTACCATCTTTCTAAATTCCATATATATGTGTTAGTATGCTGTAATGTTCTTTATCTCTCTGACTTACTTCACTCTGTATAAGGGGCTCCAGTTTCTCCCCATACCTTTCTGTCGAACTTGAGGCTTCACCCTGTAGGACAGCAGCTCTTACACTGTGTGCCTCAGCTCACCAGTTAACAGCCAATCCTACCCAGGTGTATGGTCCAATTTTTTTTTTTTAATCAACAGTGATTCAGCGGCAAAGAATCCACCTGCCAATGCAGGAGATGAAGGATAGGATACAAGAGTTCTATCTCTGGGTGGGGAAGATCCCCTAGAGAAGGGAATGGTAACCAACCCACCCACTCCAGCATTCTTACCTGGAAAATCCCATGGACAGAGGAGCCCAGAGGGTTACGGTCCACAGGGTCACAAAGAGGTGGACATGACTGAGCAGACACAAGATTTTATTTTCCTGCAACTCAGTCTACATACTGCTTCAACAATGTATGTCAGAGGAGTAGAAGCAGGTCACGCAACACACTGGCAAAGGTGGGGTGAGGTTCTTAAGCGAAAAGGCAGGAGATAAAGTATAAAACAAGTCAACGCCAAGCCAATTCAAGCAAGCATGAAAAAAACATGCTGTTTTCTAGACCATGTGGGGAACATTTTCCACATGCAAGATAAGAGAGCAAAGAAGTCTACTCAAGAGTAACACAATGATAAATACAGGAAACCCAAAGATAAAGATATACCCACTTGAATACAGAATTCCAAAGAATAGCAAGGAGAGATAAGAAAGCCTTCCTTTCTCAGTAATCAATGCAAAGAAACAGAGGAAAATAATAGAATGGGAAAGACTAGAGATCTCTTCAAGAAAATCAGAGATATCAAGAGAACATTTCATGCAAAGATGGGAACAATAAAGGACAGAAATGGTATATACCTAACAGAAGCAGAAGATATTAAGAAGAGGTGGCAAGAATACACAGAAGAACTGTACAAAAAACATCTTCACGACCCAGATAATCACGATGGTGTGATCACTCACCTAGAGCCTGACATCCTGGAATGCGAATTCAACTGGGCCTTAGCAAACATCACTATGAACAAAGCTAGTGGAGGTGATGGAATTCCAGTTGAGCTAGTTCAAATCCTGAAAGATGATGCTGTGAAAGTGCTGCGCTCAATATGCCAGCAAATTTGGAAAACTCAGCAGTGGCAACAGGACTGGAAAAGGTCAGTTTTCATTCCAATCCCTAAGAAAGGCAATCCCAAAGAATGCTCAAACTACCACACAACTGCACTCATCTCACACGCTAGTAAAGTAATGCTCAAAATTCTCCAAGCCAGGCTTCAACAGTACATGAACCATAAACTTCCAGATGTTCAAGCTGAATTTAGAAAAGGCAGAGGAACCAGAGATCAAATTGCCAACATCCATTGGATCATCGATAAAGCAAGAGAGTTACAGAAAAACATGTACTTCTGCTTTACTGACTACACCAAAGTCTTTGACTGTGTGGATAACAACAAACTGTGGAAAATTTTTCAAGAGTTGGGAATACCAGACCACCTGACCTGCCTCTTGAGAAATCTGTATGCAGGCCAGGAAGCAACAGTTAGAACTGGACATGGAACAACAGACTGGTTCCAAATCGGGAAAGGAGCATGTCAAGGCTGTATATTGTCACCCTGCTTATTTAACTTCTATGCAGAGTACATCATGTGAAATGCCGGGCTGGAAGAAGCACAAGCTGGAATCAAGATTGCCAGGAGAAATATCAATAACCTCAGATATGCAGATGACACCACCTTTATGGCAGAAAGCGAAGAAGAACTATAGTGCCTCTTGATGGAAAAAAGAGGAGAGTGAAAAAGCTGGCTTAAAACTCAACATTCAGAAAACTAAGATCATGACATCCAGTCCCATCACTTCATGGGAAATAGATGGGGAAACGATGGAAACAGTGACAGACTTTATAAAATCACTGCAGATGGTGACTGCAGCCATGATATTAAAAGACGCCTGCTCCTTGGAAGAAAAGCTATGACCAACTATTAAAAAACAGAGACATTACTTTGCCAACAAAGATCCGTCTAGTCAAAGCTATGGTTTTTCCAGTAGTCACGTATGGATGTGAGAGTTGGACTACAAAGAAAGATGAGCACTGAAGAATTGATGTTTTTGAACTGTGGTGTTGGAGAACACTCTTGAGTCTCTTGGACTGCAAGGAGATCCAACCAGTCAATCCTAAAGGAAATGAGTCTTGAATATTCATTGGAAAGATTGATACTGAAGGTGAAACTCCAATACTTTGGCCACTTGATGCGAAGAACTGACTCACTGGAAAAGCCCCTGATGCTGGGAAAGATTGAAGGCAGGTTTAGAAGGGGACAACAGAGGATGAGATGGTTGGATGGCATCACTGACTCGATGGACATGAGTTTGAATAAGCTCTGGGAGTTGTGATAGACAGGGAAGCCAGGCGTGCTGCAGTCCATGGGGTCGCAAAGAGTCAGAGATGACTGAGGAACTGAACTGAACTGAATGATAAAGATAGGAAGTAAATAGCATAAAAGTCATATATGTTTTTATAAATATTATGAAATAAGAGTGCTTACAATCATGTAATTCCTTCAAATGAGACATCAAAAACTTTTAATATTCAAACCATTGCTAGAGACAATGATAAGACAACTAATAAACTTTTAATCAGAGAAATGACCTTTAGCAGCTGGAATGAAGCGTGTTGAAGAGAAGTGAGACAGATAAGTCTATTAGAGAGCCTAAGGACAGTCTCTTATTTTTATTTTACAACTAATGCAAATTTCTTTCAGCTAAGCTACAAAGAGTAGACACAAGGGCCAATACTTACCTTCAGAAATACTTGCCTAAAGTCAATTTTTTTCCAGTAAAACTCTCACCATACCCTACCAACCGAATATAAAACAGAGTAATGAAAATATAAAACAGGTAATGAAACAGGAGCTACCAAATACAGGAGTGGGAGCAAAGATCTATTTCACGGTAATCACTTGGTGGTAACACACTCTCCACTGAGAATCTCTATCCAGGAGTGGGAATTTGTCCTAAAGAATGACACAGTAAGTGGGCTCAAACAGATTATATAACTCCAGCCCTCTAAACCTGGATGTGACAGCTATAGAGTATCCGTTCAGTTTCTGCTGGAGGCGGTCCTCATCTCAAAGCAAATAAAGCAAGAATTAAAGTTAATCCAAATTAGGAACTACCCTACTGCCTGAATTCTCAGACTGCTGCTTTTCAGGAAGCTGTGGTGACTGTAATGAACATAAGGCCACAGAGCCTTTAAGGGCCCACAACGCAGGCTTCTGCTCCTATAATGTCTGTTGGCAATCTGTAAGAAACATCAAACTCTCACCAAGTAACTGTACTGTTTTTAAAACCAAGAATCATAATAATCAGGTCATAGGATAAATGTTAATTCATAGTTTAAAGGTATTTTCCAAAGTATTTTAAAGAACTGAATAGTTATAATTTTTCATTTATAATTTCTATTCATCCATATCTTCTAATGAACACCTAGTTCATTAGTTTCTCTCCGATGAACACCTAGCACTATTGGGTCCAACCGTCAATATGTGATAGGCTTTCTTCTCCTTTTTATTGTAACAGAATTTGAAAGTAACCATGTGACATATAACCAAGAATGTTAATACTTTAATTCTTAGCAACTGTACTGTAGAACCACATATTTATAGATAATACAGCATACGGTATTTTCAGGATGGGATATATGTGAAAGGAAGAAAAGGGCATGGGGAGAAGGGGGCAGTGAAATAAGAAAAGAAAAAAGGATAAGAATGTGGAAAACTGAAATTTACTTTCTGCCAAGTTTTAGAGATTCAAACCCAACCAACTTGTCATGGAATCAGAATTCAAATCCACAGCTCAAACTTTCCTTAAAATCTACTATTTAAAAAAACACTTTTAATGTCCAGACAATTCTCATCAGTCCATGTGGTCACAAAGAGTCGGCCACAACTGAGTGACACTGTGCACGCACACATATATATATACACACACAATTATCTAAAGTAAGATGTTGTTTAGTTGCTAAGTTGTGTCTGACTCTTTGCAACCCCATGGACTATAGCCTGCCAGGCTCCTCTGTCCATGGGATTTCCCAGGCAACAATACTAGAGTGAGTTGCCATTTCCTCCTTCAGGGAATCTTCCTAACCCAGTGATTGAACCCGCATTTCCTGCATTAGCAGGCGGATTCTTTATCTGAGTCACCAGGGAAGCCCCTAAAGTTAAGATACCAGAACCCAAAACTAAAATGGATCTTTCACAGTTTTCTTTGGTAGAGAGACGAAGGGTAATTTTTCTTTTATAGTTTCTATTCATGCATATTTCCTAACTTTTTCTCCAATGAACACCTAGTACTTATAATATTTTAAAACTACAATGTACAATTTTAAGTAATGCTTTTTTTGTTTAACTATATAACGAATAATATAAATTATAATAAGTTACAAATAGTAACTTGACAATTTAAATAAAAACAAATTCTCTTCCCAAGAATTAATTCAGTCTGTCTCAAATACCTGTGGTTTAAAAACGTGTTAAAATGTTGAGTGCCAGAAAAACATTTCACCTAGTGACTTTCAGAAACAGCAGTGAGCAACAAAATGGTAACAGCTTATTCCCGAGTAATTTCAAAGGGGGAAAAAAAAATCACTGTTGTCCACTTCACAACTACCACCCATAACTCAAAACTGTCACCAGGTTTTTTCAGAGCTGTTACAGATGCTGGAGAGAGGAAGGATTAGATGTATGGTGGGGGGGAGCAGAATCTCTATTCTAAGCAGCATGACAAGAACAGGATGTCAAAATAATCTATTTCCGGCATAGCCACATGGGTCCTCAGTTGTACTAGGACCAGTCTGAGGTTCAGTTGCCAAGAAGGAACAGATTCCCCTAGCAAGTTCCAGGTCAGATCAGTTTGAACCCAATCCCAATGGGGTTTGATATCCAAGATCCACAAAATCTGAGACAGGCGAGAACCAAACGACAGTTAAATTAAGTACATCTGAGCCTTTGTCAGTTAGCACCTTTTGCCCAGTTAAAGAACATTTTTCAGAACTAGGGGAGATGGCTAAACTATAAATTTAACATTCCCAATTTAAAAATGTTAAATGTAAATGAAATTTACAAAAAAGGATAATTTGGGAAGGAGATGCAAATTTGTATTTTCAGAGTACCTACTATGTGCCAGACAGGTATAGTTACCTTGATCTCATTAACTGTCACACTGGTGACAGTTAATACCAGACTGGTATTTTAGTTTTAAAGAGGAAGAAACTAAGGATCAGAGACATCAAACCACATGCCAGAGGTCAAAAGTAGCAGACGTGCAATTCTATCTGACTCCAAAATCCCCGCTTCCTTTGCTGGACATTAAACTCCCTAAAGCAGCAATTTCCTCTGATTTATTTTCAAATTTTATCTACTTGTCACTCATTTGTACTGCTTACAGGAGTGTAATTTGTATAACCCCCCAGGTGCAACTTGTCAATACACATTTAAGACTTGGAAAACATGCACATCATTGATTCAGCAATTTCATATGTGGGGAGTTACACTACAGGAAAAACTAAAAATATGCCCAAAAATACAGCTAAAAAGATGTTCACCACATCTCTGTCGTAAGCGCAAAGGAGAGAATGCCTAACAACAGACAATAGACTGGTTATATAAATTACACATCATCCAGAAGACAGAATATGATGTATCCACCAAATAAAAATCATTTTTATAGAAGTATATTTATTGACCTAGAAGTAAGTTATATATGAAAAGAAAGTTACAAAACATTGAAAAAGTCAAGAAATCTTAAGTGAATAAAGGCTACAAAATCAGGACTTTCGTTATATTATGATCTTATTTTATTTGATAAAATATAACACACATAAAACATAGAATTAAATACAGGAGATTCTTATTTTACTCTTTTTGCCTGCCATAGTTTTTCAGATGTAGCCAATATACAACTGACAATCCAGTACTTAAGCTTCTCACACTGTTCTCCTCCACCTTTCTCTCTTCTCATACCTTTCTCCTCCAGAATAACTAGCATTTCCACACTGTTAACTTAGGGTTCTGGTCCTAGCAACTTTTCCCTTGGGTCAAGCCCATTCTCCATTGAAGGTGAAGAACAGGTGGGGTTCAGCTAGCTATCAGAGTTTGGTCACACTCTGAGGCTACCTCGCCAGAGAAAACTCTTCAGTAACAGTGCTCCGTTTTACAAGGCTACCACCTCTAAATATCTGATAATCCAAACTTCATGACCCCTGAGAGGACTTCCAGGTGGGATAATTAAAAACTCGCCTTGTTTTGTAGCCATCCTCTGAGAACCAAGAGGCACCTGACTTCGTTACATGTACCAGGGCAGCAGCCCCACTCTGAGAAAGGCCAGCCTCCCCTTCTTCACCATTCCAGGCCCAGGTGCTGGCGTCACCCCTTCCATGTCCTTCCATCAACTCTCAGAAGCCAAGAAGCTTCAATCAGAGCATTTATGAAAGTACCCAGACAACAAGATCTGACTGCCCTGTAACATCAGGACTGAGCCAAAATCCTTACCCTACTTTCATGTATGAGAGAATGCAAAGTTTATGTGTTTTAAAAAGAACATTAGAGGGAATTCCTTGGCAGTCCAGGGGGCACAGGTTCAATCTCTGGTCTAGGAACTAAGATCCCACAAGCCAGATGGCACAGCCAAAAAACCAAACAAACCAAAAAAGAAAGTGGAAAAATTCCCCCCTTGATATAATGAACAATCTTATTCTTTCTAGGAAGAAGTATCACTTTCAGAAAGATGACTTAAGGAATGTTACTGCACCTACTCTCAAAGGGTCTGACTTCATTATAGTCAGAACACATCTTAACCCTATTTTAACTTTTTCACTTTAAACTGATTATTCATTCAAAAAGTTTACTGAACATGCAAATATACTAAATGCTTCAACAGACAACACAATAATTCTTAAAACAATATTCTGGTATCAAAAGTATTTCTGGAAATAAAGCGGTATCATTTCCTACCACACTAAAGGAAGAAAGATGGCTAAATGTCTAAAGTATCAAATATTTTAAAGAAATACAGTTTCACTGCTTTCAAGAGTATTAAAACTTAAACTCCACCTATTATAATAGTATTTTAAAAATCACTTTCAAAGACTTTCAAAGCTTCCACTATCTAAACTGCTTCCCATCTCATTACAGCTATTGAATGAAAGTTGGTCCTGCTAAGAAACCTTTTGGAATCAAACCAAAATTACACCATAAACAAGCCCTCTATTACTTTCTAAACACTGCTCATTTCTCAAATACATACTTATTTTCAGAGACCTAACCATCCTCTATCCCAAAGAAATACATATTCCAAGTTGGTAGAGTCTCATGTTTAAAATTTTATACACACACACACACACACACAGACTGATATAGAAAACAACTGTAACCAAAATTTTGCTTCAGAACAAAATGAACAGCATGAAAGTAAGTTGTCCAAGCTAATAAATATAAAGGGATTTCTCCCCCTTTAATAAACATATAGTAAACTCTGCACTTGCTCTGCTTTCTCATGTAGCCCCATTGTTCTCATATCCTAAGCTGACCTCGGTTTCAAATAAGAATGAAGTTCTGTGCCTCACAATCCACTGGGCTCTAAGAACAAATGAATCCGCCTTTCAGCCAGGGGCTAGGACTGCCTTAGGAAGGATTCCTGCTGCTTGGTGCAGAGCAGGGATGTCTTTGATTCCCTTCACGTTGTCTATTTCCTGCAGGCAACTGGGGAAGGGGAGTTCTTACCGCTTGAAGTCAGAGATTTCATCAAATTCTAGAGGTGAAAGGGACCTTAGAAAGATCATTTGTCCATCTTCTTAAACTGTTATTCCAGCCCAGGTCCTCTAAATGTCTCATGAGATAACTTTTGGTACTTGGCCCCTTGAAAGCACCCAGTCTCAAAAGCAAGTAATTGCTGTAAAACGCATGATATGGTAAGATTAACGTATGCCTTAGAGACTCTTTTTGCAGGAATACATTATGAACACAGGCAGACTACAATACTCCGGAAGTTCTCACACAAAGGAATTAATGAAGTCAAGATTTAGAGGCCCAATATCAATTTAAGAAATACTGGACTTCTTTGTCAAAAACCATGTTCAGCGCCACTGCTTTAACTTTATGCATGACAATTATATGCAGTTGGTCAAGATGTTCTATGAGGAACAACACAGATGTCACTGTAATAATAAATTTTTCATTAACTGAGAAAATACAGAATTGAGAGGAGGATCAGAAGACAAATCTCATACGGACATTTCTTGCTGCATTTAAAACAAACAAACAAATAACCCATGATCCACATTTCTTTCAATCGATGAATTAAGTCTAAAGAAAAACAATGAAATAGCCACTAAGATTGGGATATGAGCAAAAAAGGTTGAAAGGGTGATATCCCTTATACTTTGAAAATAATCAAATTCAAAAACCAAAAATTGGTCTATAAACCACAGGAAAACGCTTAAAGTAATATATTTTCCTGTAGAAATTGTACTTTATTTCCAAATAAACTAGGTATTATATTTCTAAAACAATTTATTTAAGTAACAAGCAGTTGGTAAGATGATTTACCAACTTACAATGTAATGTTTTCAGGTCCTCACAGCACCTGTACAGAGTAGGAACTCAATAAATATTTGTTAAATTATCAACTAATTAATATGTAAAGTCCTGAAAGTTTACACACAGAGCAAAATATGATTCAGAGGCTAGAGAGGATGTAATGCTGTAACTTTAACACTTGTTTTTTGGCCACATCACCTAATCACAGTAAATGACTCAGGAATAAGCACACAGTCTAAGTTGAATTCAGGACTTCTATGAAAGCCACAAGAACTCACTTTCCCCACTGAGTCTGAACTTAGGATGAAAGCTGGAGCTACCCTCAGCCTACCACAGAGTATGGAGCTGGTTCTAGGAAGGACCACATTCTCTCTAGGGAAGAAACCTGAATCCACATCCACCTATGGATTTTTCAAATTTTAAATTCTTTGCTTTGGCTTAACTCAGCCTTGAGTTTTCTACCACTTTCAACTAGAAAAAAGTAATAACAAACCTTAAATATTTAGTTAATAAATAAAACAGCAAAAGCCAAAAAGGTATTTGACACGGCCAAGATCTTAAGAGATAAGGAATATCCTGCCAATGAAACATTCTTAAAACTTATATTTATTTTCCTAGGAAGTCATCTTATTCTACTAAAAGTATACAAAACGAAATGTTCCAAGAATATCTCATTCCTGGTATAATACAGATACTAAAGAAAAAAAAAAAAACAAAACACATTACAGGATAAACTGAACACTAAGAAGAATGCAGAAAGAAAGCAGAGAAAAATGTGTCCTGATTTTCCAAGGAGCTCTGAAATCCAATACTGAGAAACTCAACCCTCCTCTTTATAGGCACTTCCTTCAAATAAGCAGTGAGGTTGGCAGTATCAAATACAAACACCAATTAGATAAATGGGCTTCCCTGGTGGCAATGCAGGAGAACTGGGTTCGATCCCTGGGTTGGGAGGATCTCCTGGAAAAGCGAATGGCTACCCACTCCAGCATTCTTGCCTAGAGAATTCCATAGACAGAGGAGCCTGGCGGGCTACAATCCACGGGGTCACAAAGAGTCAGACACAACTCAGTGACGAACACTTTCAACTATTCCTTCCCTTGGAAAAATATATCATAATTTGCAGAGTCAACACGACTGAGCCACTGAACAACAGGGGATGAGTTTTGATTGTTGTTTCACTTTAACTGATAGAGAAGCACACTAAAATCCTACAAATCCCTGGGTGTGATTACCAATCTACAAGAAATGTAAGTAAGAACAAAATTATGTAGACCTATTAAGAACATAATTAGCAAAATCCAAATTTGGGGAAGTTATATAGAACAAATGACCAGTCCAGTTTCTTCAATAAATACGTGGCAAGAAAAAAGATGGGAGAGAAGGTTTTTATAGATTAAAAGAGATTTGAGAGACTATTAACTGTAAACAATGAGTGAACCAAGTCTGTCTCCCGAACTGAAAAAACAAACTACTAAAAAAATGTATGAGAAAAATAAGACAAATTTCAATAGAGGACAACACAATATACCTGACCAGTCCCCGAAAAACTGTCAAGATCACCAAAAACAAAGTCTGAGAAACTGACATAGCCAAGAGGAGCCTAAGAACACATGACAACTGAATGTAAGGGATGATCCTGAGTGAAATTCTGGAGCAGGAGGAGGATATGGAATAAAAACTAAGGACAGCTATGGACTATCAATAATAATGCATCAGTATCAGCTCACGACCACACTAATGTAAGATGCTAATTATGGGGGAAAAAGGAGTATATGAGAATTCCGTACTACCTGCTCAGTTGTTTGCAAATCTAAAACTTCTAAAAAATAAAGACAATTAGTTTAAAAATTATTTGAGACAAGCAAATATAAATAGACTATTTGATATTAAAGAATTATTCATTTTAGGTATAATAATGGAATTGTGTGCTCTGTATGTGCATGTTTTTATCAGTCCTTTGTTTTTAAGTCTGTCTCTTTAAAACAGATGCATACTGAACTATTCACAGATAGATGAATGAATAAAGTTAACAGGGTGTTTTACAGCAATGTTTCCCAAGGTTTAGTATTCAAGGTGATTTCTGGTGACATGTAAAGGTGTTTTAATGTTTTAATAGTGACACACTTAATTTAAATACGTATTGTAAAAATATACAACTAGCACATCGAACCCATGATTTCATAGATTTTAATTGCTTAGGTTTTCCTTAGGGAAAAAAAAAAAGTAAATGTAAGGCTAAAAAAAAAAAACCTAGACAGAGGCAGGTTAAGATCCCAGGTTCACAAAACAGGACATTAAGCAAGCCACCTGTTGCAAGGTGTACAGCACCTGCTACATCCAAAGTGGACACTAAATATACTACTGATAAAAAGCCCATCGAGAACTCCAACAAAGTAGAGAAGACTGGAATTGAGGAGAATGAGTTAAGGGCAGAGGGACGGAGGAAAGGAAGCACGAATACTTGCAAAGGCAATCGGGCAGGGGCAGGCAAGGCTTCCCCTTTCCTTCTTAGTCTCCCCAGCACCGAGAACCTGCAGCCGCCCACCTACAGCCCAGAAACCCTGCTGCCTCAGAGCCTCTGCAGCTCGTCAGAGGTCCAAGCCGCCACCTACCACTCTCAGACGAAGGCGATGACAGCTAGAGGTGCAGAATCTGAGAAAGAGCACAAGGCTTCGCACAGACAGGAAGGGAGAGAAGGAGGGAGAGGGGAAAGGAGGGCCGCGAGAGAAACAATCTCTCGTTACGTGACCTCGAGCGAAAAATAATTACCTTCACCAGACTCCATTTCTTCACACGCTAAAATGTGGGAAAACTCCACATTTTAGCATGTCTATCTTTCAAGGTTATAGTGATTAAAAAAGATTAAAAGAAACAGTAGATGTAAATCTGACATTTAACCAGTGTTAGTTTCCTCCCTCTTTAGTTTGGCAGGGTGAAGGAAACCCTTGATGAATAAAAGCTGTTAGGATGAAATACGTAAAACGAGTGAAGAACAGCCTCGGGTTCTATCAGTTTTGAGCCAAAATAAAGGAGAGGAATCCTGGGGTCAGAAAATGTGAGATATGTTGAGAAACATATTATTAAAATGGCAATTATCAAATGAATTTCCTAGAGGAGATTACACGCAGCATTTACTAAAATTACCAGACCTGAGGAAGCAACTCTCAGTAAGAGTGATCCTATTAATTTCTCTCTCTCTCTCTCTCTCTCTCACACACACACACACACACGCACACACACACGGAAACGTGGGGGGGAGGAAAGGTTAGCAGTTTATAGCAGTTGGCAAATCCCTCAAAATGACAGCTGAAGTATTACTGAAATAAGAATTTCTGGATAGATTAGAAGTCAATGACAGGTTTTAAAATCTGGTTTAGAGTCAGAGAGGGAAAGAAGGGAAGCTTTCTAATCTTCTGAAAGGAATTTCTGACGCCAAGAGCTTAATTTTCATGATCAAGTCACTTAAAACTAAGATGATATTGAAACAGAAAACACCAAGTATTAAATGGAGTAAATGTATTTATTTTAAAAGTACATATGAACTTCTGATACAAGACAGTACTTCTCATTTGCCCTCCTAAATTTATTCCTTCAATCAACTGGGCAACTAGTGGTATGGTATGCACTAGGTGCTAGATGCTGCGAACATGTTATGAACTGTCTATGACATAACAGACATGACCCTTGTCCCCACAGAGATTACCTCCTTAATAAAGGAGGAGACTGTCTAGTGGGGGACTATGCAATACATTCATCAATTATAATTATGTTAACAGCGGTGAAGAAAAAGAACTGAGTGGTATAAGAACATGACAAAGGGAATCTAACCCGTAGGAGTATATATAGGGAGCCCAGACACAGCCCCTGAAGAAATAATGCTTGAACTCAGCCCTAAAGGACTAGCAGACATTAAATGGGCAAGAAAGGAATTAAGGCTGACCCATCCCTGATAACAAATAACAGAAGTTAACACTTGTTAGGTCAAGACAGAACCTGGCACGCTGGAGGAAGGGGTGGGAGAAAATCACTGTGGCTGAAGTATGGAAATATAAAGTGAAAATGAGCGAAGACAGACAAGATTCAGGAGGAAAACGGACGTCAAGGCTGCAGTTTCTGACTATGCAACTGAAATCACCAAAGAAATATCAAAGTAAAAGACAATGGTATCAGGAACCTAGCTCTGGTGCTCTCCACAAATAAAAGATGCTTCAAGGAATTTCTATTCAATATAATAGAGAAAAAACTGGACTGGAAAATAGCATTTACTGCATGTAAACAAAGAAAATCTACCTGAAAAGTGCAAGAAGTTCCCAGCAGAGCCTCACTTCCTAGCTACAGCAACAAAGGCTAGTAGAGGCGTGTGTCCCTGAAGCTGTAAGTGAGGACAGAATGACGGATACTTAAGTGCTTCATAAAGGCACCTGCAGCCAGGGCAAGCCAGAGCAGGGACCTGGCTTAAGCCAGCTGCAGACAGTGTGCTGAGTAAAGCAAAGGCTCCTGCAGCTGGCTTCCAATGAAAACGGCCATTTCAATCACAAAAGCGCGGCCCTGGCCCAGCCACAACCAACTCAGAAACTCCTCACCCCGTGATTACTTAGGCAATATGTGTATCTGATAAAGAACTCATTTCCACACTGTTATAAAGAGCTCGCACAAATCAATAAGAAAAAGACAACTCAATTTTTTTTTAAGGGTCAAAAGATTTGAACAGGCATGTCTCTAGACAAAATAGCTAACTGGTCAACAGGCAGGTGAAAAAATGTTCAACATCATTAGTCATTAAGGAAACCGTCGTGGTCTGGGAGCAGGTTGGAAAAGAATTTCCAGACATGAGACAGAATGAGAGGGAAATAAAGTTTATTAGAGTGGTAGACGCTTTTATAACAGCGGGCCAGCTCAAGGGAGAACCGACGGTGAACAGGGGTCCTTACTCTACTTTTATACCCAGGGTACAAGGAGTGGGATGGGGTCTTGCAGGTCATTTGCTGATTGGATGAGGCACATATACTGGGTAGAGGAAAGAGTAAAGAAAATACCTTCTCCCTCTGGGGTAGGAGGGGAGACAGGTACACTGCTCAGGAGGGCCTGAAATCCATTAAAAGTTACAACAAGGGGGAGGGAAGGACGACAAGGGTCTGGTTTTTCTGTTTCTGCATTCCAAGACACTCCTTGGTTTTATCTGCTCTTTCATCCTTGGGTCACCACAGAAACGTAAATTAAAACCACAGTGAGATACTATTTTTCACCTATCAGCACGGCTAAAATTGAGTGACAATGTCAAGTGCTGATGAGGATATAGAGCAACTAGAATTCTGATACATTGTCAGAGGAACTCTAAGAATGCACAACCACTTTAGGAAAAGATCTGGCAGTTCCTTGAAAAACTAAACATACATCTACACTGTCCCAGCAATTCCACTCTTAGGTATACCCAAGAGAAGAGAAATGTCCAAACAAAACTTTGAACACAAATGTTCATGTAAGCTTTATTACCAATAGCCAAAGACTGGAAACAACCCAAATATCAGCAGGAGAATGGATAAACAAAACTGCTGTATACTCTTAAAATGAAACAATACCAAGCAATGAAAAAGAACAAACAACTGATATAACAAGAATGAATCCCAAAAACATGCTGGACAAAATAAGCCAATCACAGTAAGAATACACGCAGTATGTGCATGCTGTACCCGTCTCACCTGTATGAAATTCTGAAACACACACACCTAATCTACAGTTATAGAAAGCAAGCGACCTGAAGCCAAGGATGCTACTGAGGGGACTGCAAATGGTAATGAGGGAAGTTCTTTGGGGGTATAAACGTTCTATCTTGATTGTGGTAGTAGTTACATAAGTGTATACAGTTTTCAAAACTCAAATAGTATACCTGAAATGACTACATTTTATTGCATATATAAGCATCAATAAGTTGATTAAATAAAACGAAACAAAACAAAAACAAAAAAACCCACTAAAATGTAGATATACATACACACTCAACAGAATGGCTAAAACGAAAAGGACTGGCAAAACCAAGAGGATATCTGGAGCTCTCCACATTAGAGGTGGGCATCTAAATGGACAGAAGGGCTTGGGAAACAGTTTATCAGATCTACTGAAACTGAATATATGCCTATCCTCTGACCCAGTAATTTCACTCTGGGGTTTTTATAACTGAGAGAACCAAGTGCTTATGTTCACCTTAGAAATGTTATTCATAATAAAAGCCAAAAATTGGGAACAAGCCAAGCAATGTATCAACAATAAAATAAATATGAACTATATACACAATAGAATAATGGACCAAGGGGGGAAAACTGTTATATACAACAAAATGGTGTTTCACAGATACAGACATGACTGGGGGTGGGGGCAGAAATATAAGAGTGTGTATTAATACATACTGTATAACTCAATTTATGTAAAATCCAAAAACAGCCATAACTAAACAATAGTTAAAAAAAAAAAAAAAAAAAAAAGAGGCCAGAATAGACATCTAGGAGGTTTACTGACTGGGTGAGGCACAGACAAGAGGAAACCCTCAAGGGGCTCTGGCATCTTCTCTATCTTGGTCTGGGTAGTGGTTACACAATGTAGTACGTACCTATGTAAAAAAAAATCACTGAGCTGTACACTTAAGATTTGTGTTCTATACTATTTGCAAGTTAAATACTTACACGTGTGTGTATGTATACACACACACACACAGCTGCACTTTGACCAATCTTTGTTCACCCCCGAAGCTGGAAGCCTTTTACACAGAATCCAGGTGTGGTTTCCACCAGTCTGAGTCACTCTCATTCCCCACCTACTCATTTACATGTTCTTCCTGTCTCCCTCCCTCAGGTCATCTGAGCTGGCAGTGCTACTGAGTATCCGGAGTAGCGGCGCTGAGAACAGGACTGGATAAAGTCGTGCCCTAATCAGACAGGGAAGATGTCCAAAATACTTATTAACAGTATGTAAGATTTTAATAAAGGTGTAACTTTAAGTCTATGGTACAATCCCTTATTGATTCACTATCCTTTTGATTAAATTCTTGCTAAGATTGTGGAGAAAACGAAATACAAGCAGCCAGCATTTGAAAATAAGATCCAGCACTACTAATATTTTGCTTGGATGTTTAGTTTCCTAAAGTTTACAAACAACTTTCAGGAATAAAGCCATATCAGAGACTTTGTTGAAGCATGTTATTGTGCATATTACAAAACTAAACACAGTGACGATGCATGAAGCTATTATTACTGTCTTCCAAAATTAACCAACAGATTAAAAAATATGTGGCTAACTTCCAGAAATCATGGTTAACTTCCAGATACTGATTTATGCGAACAAAGCTTTTTACAAACTGGACTTCATGTTTTAAGAGAGTCTGATTTACATTCTTTTCAATACATACACACAAACTCCTATCAATACAATCTACCCATTCTGCATTCAAAATGTCTTACTTCCTCCTCTTCTGCACCATCTGTTACTATCTTGTGATTTCTTCCCTGAAACATTACAACAGTCTATTAATCGGTCTCCCTGCTCCACTGCATCCTCCAACCTGACTGCCAGAGTGATCTTCCTAAAGCACAGATTTTGCTCAAACTCTTCAAGTCACCTCTCATCTCACATTACACCTGCTACTCTCCTCCTTCCTTTCCTACAGGGAGGACAAGTTCAAAAGAAAGCCTTACAGGAACTATGGTGAACAGGAAAGGACGAGCCTTAGCTCAAAAAAGCAGCCACAACTCAGCTCCATTTTTCAGATAAACCAGTGTTTGGATGGGAAATGTCTCAATTTTTAAAAATCTATGTGGATCAAATAAATTACATCTGTGGATATCTACAGGCTGCTTGTCTGTAACTTATGACCTAAAGGATAACCCAAGGTTTGATTATAATCTCTTTGCAGTCTACCTCAATTCCTTCACACAAACTACACGGCAGCCCCCCTAGCTGCCTACTCGCCCTCCTCACAGACAACGCGCGCCACGGCCCGCCAGCTGCTACTGCTGGCCCACCTGCCTCTGCCGTGAAAGCCCTCTTCCGCCCCAGCACATCCACACCCATAAAAGCTCAGGCCTCAAAGGGTAACTGTTAAAACTCTCCTTTATAAAATTTCCTTTCTTTTCTAGCTTCCACACATCGTATATCCACCTTTCATGACCCTTAGCAGTTTTCACATTATACTACAGCTTTTAACGTAAAAGACTGCAAGATTCTGGAAGCAAGATATACATCTGATTCTGTTCTGTATTCCCGACATGACCAAACAGAACCTGTTGATTACATGATTAATAATTAATGAATAGAGCTATTTATCTGCCTATATCCATGGCAATTAGTACTTCAACTAGATGGCCGTTACACAGTATGATCGCTATGATTCTGAAAATCAAAAAGGCTAACAGGTTCAGAAAAATATCCCTGTAATATTAACTTTGACTCAGAACTAACATGAACCCATGATTCTTTTCAAATACATATTTTAGTTCTGTCTATTGAAAAGATCTAGAAGCAACAAAACCCAACAGTACTGATTTTGGTTTCTAAGCACCATTTTCCACTAAAAGGAACCAGAGCTTCTTAGAGAAATGGTTGATCCTTGATATGCAGGCAAAGTAGAAGAGCAAGGAGCATACCAAAACTGATGGACTCACATTAAAAAGGAAGCAGGCGCTACCCTGAGGGGCTCTCATCAGCCAAATCGGAACACCCATAAAGACTGTGACTGACTGTTAACACACTGAATAAACAAACGTCTACGAAGAGTACAGTGATACACAAAAGGAAGGAGGAGAAACAGGGACGGCCTCAATGAATTCTAGCTAATAAATACAGACGAAATGACAGAAAGCCAAAATTTTGTAACCTACATTGAAATAAATGATTTCAGGCAGGAAGCTGGAACCACAGGGTGAAAGGCTATAATGTAACAGGTGATTTACAAGGTGCCAGAATATTATTCCAAAGAGTCCTTTCTAATAACAGATGATAAAACTGTACCTTAACGGAGAGATCTGAATGCTGCCACCTTAGACAAAGGATCCAATTTAGCACAGCTCATAATGGGATAACTTGTCATTTGAGGTGCCTCCCGACATGACTCAACCCAAGTATACTTCACCTATGATGAAGCACTCTTGTCAAAAATGTTTAAATGAGCTGCAATCAAGCCTCTCACATAACTTCCAGTTTACAGGAAGTCAGGAGCTAGAGAAGCAAGCTCAATAACACCATGAGGAAATGTTCAAACAAGTGAAGAATGTTGCATATCCTACAGGACAACTGAACTGGACTTAAAAAAAAAAAAAATAGAAAGTCAATCGCAAAAGACAGAGAAGGGCAGAGAGACTCCTAAAATGAGAAGAAATTAAAAAGACATCATAACTAAATACAAAGGGGTTATTTTGTTTGACCAAACAAAACCTGGTTTTTGTTTTTTTAAAGAAGGTGTGCTCAAAAAGACATTCTTGGGACAAGTGGAAAAATTTAACTGAGTATTATATTATGGGATTACTTCCATTTTCTCAGATAAAAATAGTTTGTGGTTTTATATTATGTATAAAATGTCTATGACTATATTTAATATTTGGTTATAATATGCAGATGTTACTACATACATGGTGCATGTATTATGTGTGTGTTGGCTTTTAGAGAGGAGAGGCTATTTTTATTCTTAAAAGATACATGCTGAAATATTTAGAGTGAGGTATAGTGTCTGCAAGGTACTTTCAAACTGTTTAACAACATAAAAGAGTACTTACTTGGGGAGAGGACACAAAAGGGAGGAGGGTGGGAAGGGAAGACCAAGGTGGGAGCAGAGAAATGATTCAAATAAGGCAAAATGTTTCTAAGTACTCTATATTATATTATGGGATTACTTTCATTTTCTCAGATAAAAATAGTTTTGTGGTTTTATGTATAAAATGCATATGACTATATTTAATATTTGGTTATAATATGGAGTACTCTTTTATGTTGAGCCTAGGTGGAGAGAGCATACAGGTGTTTGTTGTACTGCTTTTTCCTCAACTCTCATATAAATTAAATTCTTCATAATAAAAAGTTATGAGGAAAATAAAAGAACAATTTAAAAAGTACCCAGTTTAGAAACAATGTAACGCCGTTACACTGGTTACATCTGTCCTCCACTATCCTCAGGAGTTTGTCCAAATTCATGTCCATTGAGTCAGTGATGTCCTCCAACCATCTCATCCTTTGCTGCCCCTTCTCCTTTCCCAGCATCAAGGTCTTTTCCAACAAGTCGGCTCCTTCCATAAGGTGGCCAAAGTGTTGGAGTTTCCGCTTCAGCCCTTCTAATAAATATTCAGCATTACCCTTTAGGATTTTAAATAGCTCAGCTGGAATTCCATCACCTCCACTAGCTTTGTTTCTAGTAATGCTTCCTAAGGCCTACTTGACCTCATATTCCAGGTTGTCCAGCTCTAGGTGAGTGACCACACCTTCATGGTTATCTGGGTCATTAAAACCTTTTCTGTAAAGTTCTTCGGTGTAGTCTTGCCATCTCTTCTAAATCTCTTCTGCTGTTAGGTCCTTACCGTTTCTGTCCTTTATTGTGCCCATCCTTGCATGAAATGTTCCTTTGATACCTCCAATTTCCTTGAAGAGATTGCAAGTCTTTCCCATTCTACTGCTTTCCTCTATTTCTTTGCACTGTTCATCTAAGGCCTTCTTATTCCTCCCTGCTATTCCCTGGAACTTGGCACTCAGTTGGATATATCTTTCCTTTCTCTCTTGCCTTTCCCTTCTCTTCTTTCCTCAGGTATTTGTAAAGCCTCCTCAGACAACCACTTGCCTCCCTGCATCTCTTTTTCCTTGGGGTGGTTGAGTAGCTGACGCTGAAGAGAATGGGAAACTTTTCTTCTTAACTGTATACTCCTTTTTGCACCTTATTATAACACAGACATATATGACATATTCAAAAAAGGTTTTGATAAGTGTTGATTGTAGCTATAATGAAATCGTCATATCTCCATGCTTTCATGATCAAAACCTAATCACAGTAGAGTTACAGCTCACCTGAGAATTACAGTCTAAAGTCTGTGCATAAGGTGAAAACAGCATATAGTAGAAATCTGCCTTAAAAATCTCCTAAATATATGCCACACTGGACCAACACACCATCTCAATTATTTCTACACAGCTAATTTTCACACAAGCGCTTGAACAGTTTGCTGTTTCTTCAACTGACTGACTAGTAGATGCTGAACAGCTGGTTCGGGCTCAGGCCTCCTGCTGTGATTTTAAAAACGTGTCTTATCACAGCTAGATGAGAAGCATTCAGGAATCAAGACAGGTTGAGAGAAGAGCAAATTTCCATTTCCCATTTCACACTTAATCCAGAACGTTCACTGTTTAGGTTAATTTCCCCTTGTTTTTGCCACTGGATGTAAAAAATGAATTTGACAAATCTACGAATGGACAGAGGAGTCCACTGGGTCGCAAAGAGTCGGACACAACTGAGTGACTAACACACATGTAAGATGTGTAACGACCAAAAAAAAAAAGATGTGTAATGACAAAATGGCTCTTTTAAAAATACATTTCAAAAACTGTATCTCCTTTAATGAAATAAATCATTACAGTGGAAAAAATATCACAATCCAAACATAATGGACTAATCTGCAGATTGGGAATAGGCTGTCACAATTCCCAGATCAATGTGAAAAAGAGAGAGTAGTAACACCTCTTGTTCAACATCATAACCTGAGCTGTAGCCCATTTCTTTATATTAGCATTTCCAGGCACAGATACAGATTCCTCAAATCTTTATTTACTCTTACTAATCTTCAGTGCAGTTCAGTTGCTCAGTCGTGTCCAACTCTTTGCAACCCCATGGACTGCAGTACCCCAGGCTGCATCACCGACTCCCAGAGCTTTCTCAAACTCACGCCCACTGAGTCAGTGATGTGATCCAACCATCTCATCCTCTGTCGTCCCCTTCTCCCGCCTTCAATCATTCCCAGCATCAGGGTCTTTTCCAGTGAGTCAGCTCTTCGCATCAGGTGACCAATGTATTAGAGCTTCAGCATCAGTTCTTCCAATGAATATTCAGGACTGATTTCCTTTAGGATGGACTGGTTTAATCTCCTTACAGTCCACACTCTCAAGTCTTGTCCAACATCACAGTTCAAAAGCATCAATTCTTCGGCACTCAGCTTTCTTTATAGTCCAACTTTCACATCCATACATGCTGCTGCTGCTGCTAAGTCGCTTCAGTCGTGTCCGACTCTGTGCAACCCCATAGATGACAGCCCACCAGGCTCCGCCGTCCCTGGGATTCTCCAAGCAAGAACACTGGAGTGGGTTGCCATTTCCTTCTCCAGTGTATGAAAGTGAAAAGTGAAGTCTCTCAGTCGTGTCCGACTCTTAGCAACCCCATGGACTGCAGCCCACCAGGCTACTCCATCTATGGGATTTTCCAGGCAAGAGTACTGGAGTGGGGTGCCATTGCCTTCTCCGATCCATACATGACCACTGGAAAAACCAAACTTTGACTAGATGGACCTCGGTTGGCAAAGTAATGTCTCTCTCTGCTTTTTAATATGCTGTCTAGGTTGGTCATAACTTTTCTTCCAAGGAGCAAGCATCTTTTAATTTCATGGCTGCAGTCACCATCTGCAGTGATTTTGGAGCCCCAAAAAATAAAGTCTGCCACTGTTTCCATTGTTTCGCCATCTATTTGTTTCCCCATCTATTAATCTTCTAATTCCACTAAATAAAGTTAGCTACCACTTGAGGCTAAATAAAAACTCCCAAACCTTTCTTTCCCTGCTCTTTCTGGTGAGCTCCCAATTGATATTCTTACTAGATATTTCTCCTTTTAGAGGATTAACCCACAGACAACTCAAATTCATTAACCGAACTCACTTCTTTCCTCCTCCCTCCACACTCCCCAGTCTACTCTTCTAGTCTTCCCTATCTTGAAAAAGAGAACAAATATCTATTCTGGCGCCCAGGGCAAAACACTAAAATTTATATTATATCCCATCCATCTTTTACTCCTATAACCAATCCCCAAGTTTGGCAGGTCCTACCACCTACATCTTTTTTAAGTCCACCCCACCTCTACCATGCCCACCGTCAATGCTTTGGTTCACCTTAATCATTGCTCCCTTGAACTAACTAGTCCCCTTGCCTTGAGTCTCTTCAATCCATCTTGCAGACACCTGAGAAGTTAACTTCTTAAATGCAAATTTGGTTACACCACTCTTTCTACTTAAGGAACAAAAGGCTCAAGTACAAGTCCCAAAACAATGATACAGTGAGCTAAAAACAAGCTTATTTAATAACATGAAGTAATACAAACAGAATGTATCAGGCATTTTTTTATGACTATGTTCCTATTCCACCCCACACTATAGGACCAAATTAAATAAGCTAATTAGTCTATTTCAGTAAAAAGAGGCCTCGCGGAAGCAAGGAAAATTCAACTGCCTTCTTAGAGACAAAAATGAACACAAAATGGATCCTAACAGTGACAAAAGTGCCTTAAGAAAAACAAAGAGCTTCCCAGATCTGTAAGACAAGACTGCATTCAAGCTGAATGTATTAACATGCCAAAATGAATGCCACAATCAGAAAAGGATATGGGAAGTAAAAGCAAGCAGAGAAGCTGCAAGAAGACAGAAAAATCATCCATCCTTAAAGTAAAAGATGAATGAGGTCATCTCAGTCTCAGGCCAGCAACTATATAACTTCCCTGGTCAAGTCCATGCTAACTAAACCACTTGATTGGCTTGAGTCTTCAGGTCCTTCTAACTAGTGTTTCTTATTTGAAAAACTTAAGCTGGCATGTTGAGTAGGACCTAATAAGCAAATCTACCAATCAGAAAAGTTGACATTCATCACACCAACATGCACACATCATTATAAATTAATAAACTGGAATTCTGATTTTACATATCAGTCTTGCACAGCTGGTTAATTAATTAACGTGAGTCCAACCGTGGGATTTCAGCAAGCTGACAAGATCAGATTTCTAAGAGAGTTAAGTCCAGAATCAGAGGTAAGATGAAGTTAAATTCTAAAACTGTATTTGTGGCTATTTAAATTAAAATTTAAAATCCAGTTCCCCAGTTACAGAGCCACATTTCAAATCAGTCACATGCGGCTAGTGGCTATCATACTGAACAGCACAGATAATGAACATTTCCACAATCCAGAGAGTTCTAACTGGACAGCACTGTTCTGGAAGATAACCTTAAACTAACCCTACTATGAGTCCTCTCAGGAAACAGCCTGGTAGACAGTCTTGGATGACTGACACAGAATCTGAGAGCGAGACGACCTTCTACAGAAGGTACAAAATAGATACTCAACAACAACTGTTTCCTTTCCCTTTGTAATGATTTCATGAAATCAGAATACACAATTTTAGTCTTCAGGATTTCCACCCCTCTTTTTATCACTAGATGATACTCCACAAACTTGAGGCACAGACATTAGAAGCACATTCTCTAAGCCAAACTGCCTAGATTCATATCTCATCTTTGGCGCTTAATAGATACATGGCCTTGAACATGTTATTTAAGTGCTCTAGCCTTCAGAGTCCACATATGCAAAGTAGAAATAAGGGTACCAACTTCACCAGCTCACCATGAAAATGAGTTTATACACGCAAAGTGTTCACAACTGTGCTCAATATAAAGTGCCCAGTGTTAACTGCTACTACTTTTACTATCACCATCACCACCCTGAAAGCTCTTCACTTTCCACGTGGAAATGTGAAAAATGCTCACCCAGAAGAAATATTAACAAATACAAAGGAATAAAATAAAAGAAGGATCACAAAGCCATAGGGTCAGTCTATGATAAAGAATTTTTTTCAAGATTAAAGGAAATGAGTACTCTGGAGTGCTTAAACACCAGAAAAAGTCATGAGTTTCCTGACAATGTCTTACTTGTAAGACTGACAAACCACAGGTCAAAACTAGTCTACATAATAAGCTCCTGAGCTCTTTAAATAACCAATGAAAACTAAGGAGGAACTGAGAAGATACAGGTTTGAGTTCACTAGACCAAATGATACTTCCCTGTATAAAGCACATTTTGACACTTAAAGGTACAGCCTCTCCTAAGTTACCTTTAGGTTCACTTGATAAACTGACTTCTAATCCTTTCATTAAGAAGGGAAAGCATCAGATATAAGTAAAATATCATGTCAAACAACGATCTGTCAGGCAGTCTCCAAGTGGAACCCCGCAGTAGAAAACGACACTTTGCTCTAACGGTATACGGACAATATGAAAATCCTGAAGTTAAAGTGCAAACTTCAGCAAACGTAGCCAGATGGAAAGATCCAGAGCTTTGGAGACACACAGGCTCAAGCTTAGAGCCTGGCTCTGCCACTGACTAGCTGTATGACTTACTAACTGTACTAACTGTACTTACTTAATACTCAAGAGCGTCATCTTACTGTTTGTAAAATACACATGAAGCATAGGCCATCTAAATAAGAAAACGTGTAAAGAGCCTACAGTAGTGGCTGGCACTTAGCAGATGCTCCATAAACAGTAGCTAATTAGTAAATTCTGAGAAGACTCTCCAGGAGTCTTAAGGATAAAAGACCACTACTTTACAGAGTAACGACAAAAATTATTTTGACCAGGTAATAACTATAAACCATGAGATAATACAAAATCATCATTTGTTTCCCTTATTTTCCAACTTACTCCTCAAACAAAAGTCCCTTGTTTACTGAACTGTATTTCCTGTTAGGCTGTGACTACAAACCTTTTAGGCCTATTTAATAAAAATAACTACATTTCTTACACTGAAACAAAGTTCTGACTAGCAAATACCCAACTAATCCACACCAAAACATAAACACTAAACATAAATATCTAGCATTTTTTCCTTTCTCTGTTATATTGGAAAAAGAAGTAAAGGAATTTTAAGTTTCTCTCAATGAGTCAAGTTCTACATAACAAAACAATACAAGGTAATTGCTTACCTGGACAATATTTTGTACTTCAGATCCACCAATCCAGAATGAATGGGGGTATTCCCTTTCAGACTAGTCTGAGAAAAGACAGCAGTCAAGCAGCTTCCAAGATTCTTTCCGTTTACTGTATCCAGCTTTCTTCAACAAAATCCCAAACATGCACTTCGGTAACTGTTGAAAGACAGAAAGCAATCCATACACCCACCATGGCACCAGCGGCAAAGGACAGCCACCAAGAAATGGAAGGAAGGGTCAATGGAGTGGTGGATCTGAAGCACAGAAAAGTTACAAGCCCTGAGTCAACGTTTTCATGTAAGAGGGTCTGCCAGAGCACTGCTCACCTCTGTGTTGAGAGAGGATAAGAAATTCTACAAAACAAAGAAGGAAACATCCCTAACATGAATACTTATTCATGACAAATAACATGCGATTTCCAAATACATGATAAAAACTTCCTCTACTATCCATATAAATTGTCCCAGATCATTCAGCTACAATGAATTTTATCCATTTCCTAAAACAGTTCCTCTACAATTACAGAAACTTTGTCAACCATAATTAAGAGGGGAGGGCTCAAATATTTCCTAATAAAAATTTATTTAAGCACCTAACAAGAAATTTTTAAGTTTGCTACACATAAGACATCTACATATCACTCAAATCTTCAACTCTCAGCTAAAATATAGGACATTTCAAAACATGTGACATAACTTTAAGAGTGAACTTCTGACTCAATAAAGGCCAATCCCCCACAATGGCCAGTCACTGGGTACACTAGGGAAAAGAATGAACATAATAAACAATTTACTAGATAACACCTTTAAACTCATAAGCCCAGTCCACATTATATCAACATTCTTTTATTACCATACCAACTCTTACAATTAGATTATAAATTCTAAGCAAACTACAAGGCAGACAGGAAAAGGTATTCAACAGGATGCTACAGATAAGAAGTTAAAAATCCAAAGACTGTGAAGCTGCTTGCACATAAATTTGCTACTTCCTCAACTGCCACACTACTGCCAAAATGTTCCTGAAGTAACCATAAAACCTACCTTCACTGAAGGGTTACTAATGGACCAGGCCTTTTACATTCATTACTTATATTTAAAAATATAAGAAGAAATAACTTGCTCAAAGTCCTACATCCACTAGTTGCTAGAGCCCATGCCCTTTTCACAGAATATGGTGGCCTCCAAACTCCAAGGACCAGAAGGCCATGATTCCTGGGGCAGAAGAAACCAAGCTCTAAGTTAACTGATGTCAGAACAGAGAACCACAAAAATACAAAACAGTAAGTATTTCAGTCTAGCTGAACTAAAACACGACTGAACTTGTTGAGCCATCCTGAGAGGGCTAACTCCCTTAATCTTGCCACTTAAAAGCAATATCAAAAATTCGTGCAATTCTAAGGCCACAATATTAATTTTATACTCTTGCCCACACAGACTGTGTTTTGTGGCAAAGATGTGTCTGTGACAAAGAATTCCAAAACAGTCCACAGGCAAAGACTAAAGATGTTCTGGTTTTTCATGTATAGGCAAAGCATTGAAGTGACTGAAGTACCAGTCTAAGAGTAACCTCTTTATAGCAAACAGGTGGAAATATCTTAATACCCTCAACTTAAACACATGTAAGCAAAACCACAAAGAACAGTGCTCAAGCTCCTCTCATTAGTCTAGAGCCTAAAAAACTAGAAACCCAATTTTGACAAAAAATGCTAGTGAGCTACGGCTAGTAGTTAACTGCTAGAGTAATATAGTCTGATTTTCAAAGTGTAACTCACTGCTACAACCAAAACACAGCCACAACAATTTGACTAACAGACTCATTTCTGAGCCTCCTGCACCATCAGGCCTTTTCTTCCATTAGTGAGTTAACTTTCCCCCTCTTTCCTTCAAATAAACATTTACTGAATGCCTAATTGGTGGCAGGCCTTATGCCAGAGAAACAAAGATTAACAAACGCCAGACCAGGATAATAAGGATTAAGTTCTTCATGTCCTCTGCCCCTTCCTCTTTGAGTCTCTCAAGCAATCATTTCACAGAACCAAAACACGTTTTATCATTAGTTCCCAAAACTGGTTAAGAGTTCTCAATTTAACTCTAAAATAATAATTACTCAGGTTCTTTTTTCTTAACAGAGTTCTCACTTAATTTTTTTTTCTTCCATGGACCAGTGGTTTGCTATTAGAGAACAGTTTTCGATATTCATAGCACTTAGGTATTTGCACATCTCTCTACTCACAAACTTTTTTTTCAATTTACATGTTAATATCCCACTGTTTCTACTTCACAGCTTTCCATTCTGTGAAGGTCTTCATTGTTGACTAACCCTGAGAGGGAATCTCCTAAAATGCTTCCTGCTGACATAAGTGAACCCGGCAATCTCTGAACTTCGTTATTGAGATCCAGGTTAGAGATACCCCCCTGGACTGTCAGGTCTACCTGGCTGGTGCCTCATTTGCCTGCAAACTTCCTGTTAGGCAACTGTGATCAGCAGAAACTGAACGGAGGGTAGCGAGCACATTCTTGACCAACAGGTTTTTCCCCTTTTGTCAACGAATTCAATGAGCAACAACAGAACTCAGGAGGAAACCTTGTATCCTAGTCACCACTTACTCTGTTAAAGGTCAAAATCACCAGCAAACAAGAATAAGAATTTAAAAATTCTAATTTCCTTGGCTAAACTAAATTGATCAAACATAAATCACCATGCTCAGTGTTAATATGAACAATTACCAGCCTCTGTCCACCAGGATACCTAAAACAGGGTTAAAGGGTTTCTCTCCATAACAGTACAGGTCTAA
Source organism: Cervus canadensis (assembly GCF_019320065.1). Taxonomy (NCBI): domain Eukaryota; kingdom Metazoa; phylum Chordata; class Mammalia; order Artiodactyla; family Cervidae; genus Cervus; species Cervus canadensis. The sequence goes on from NC_057401.1 coordinate 3,491,885, forward strand.
TTATGTCTAATTGGCAGTTCTTAGTAATTGTATTTCCCAGATTTCCAAGGCAGTATTGACTCTGTATGATTTCATCATTTTCCCCAAAGAAGCCTCATTAAATGCGTGGCTAAAAGCAACTGAATTTTAGGCCTCTGCAAAGCTTCACAATTAAGTACACGCACACATCAGGGGCAAAAACTAAAACTTTTTCTCACACCATCTGTCTTGACTGTACTTGACAAAATACGGTCCCTACACTTGCGGGGAGAGTTAACTTGGCAGACAGCTGCTGAGAGACAAGTCTTTGCAAGGTCCTTTCACATACATCTCTCATAATCCTCCCAACACTGAAGTGATACCTCCATTTTTTTTATTTTTACACACAATGAAATCTTACCAGAGGAAGGTTAACTTTCTTAAGGTCACACAGCCAGCAAGTGAAAGTTATGATACAAACTCAGGTGTTTCACCCTAGAGCCCATGCCCTTTATGTTAAATCATGTTTCTCTAAGGTCACAGATCCTTAGAACTTACCAACTGTTTGGCAAGTTCACATCAACAGATATAAAAGGAATTTAGTTTCCTCAATATTCTGCTATCACCCACGCTCTGGGATGTATATAAATCAATTTGTATACGTTTACCAGTCTGTAAATAATGGTTAAAATGTCTCTGAGCAGAAGCTTGTGCAACACATACCACCCTTCTTTCCCCTTTAGCGGTCTTTCTCCCCTACCCATCCCCACTTGTCTTAGGAATTATCAAACAGAAATCTTAAAAAGGTTTCACAGCATGAAAAAAGAAAATCTAACATTAATTTAAATCAATATCTATTGCACACCCAAGCGCTAAACATAGTGAAGGATTCAAAGGACAATCAGCTTTAGACATGATCAAACTTTCATGATACACAGGAAGGTTTGGTAAGTCCCATATGCATTAGGAACAAGTTATTATGAGAATTAGTGATATAGGTGACAATTTCCAGAAAAGAGGATGGCTAAGACACAGGCAGACAGCAATAATACATGTAAGCAACCAACAGGAAAGCTCAACTCAACATTTACTGAACACCTACTACAAGAAGGCACTGCTGAGGAGTTTATCATTTAATAGGGGACACAAACAGGAAACGATAATACAAGCCCAGAATATGTTAAGTGCCACAAGATAAATACAAAGTGCCAGAACTCGTTCATTTAACAATGATTAGCATGTAGGCATTGCTATCAATAGAAAAACAAAATTATATCTGCCACCATAACATAAATTGACATCAAGAAGAGGTATCTAAATTGTGTTCTGAGAGGAGAGGATGTTATCAACATGGGTGGAAGAGAGGATTGCTGAGATCTCACCTAAATCAATTTGGCTGGAGAGCTATTAGGTCCTTCCCATTAATATCAGTAGCTTGAGATACATGGGCTTAGGTCAGTTTATATCAGTGCTGACAAAGGAAATCTGAAAAACAATGATCCTCCACACTTTGGCAGGAATATAGAATAAGTGAGGAATGTGAGAAGAAAAAGCTGGAAAGGAGGCAGGAATCTGAATTTTGAGGACTTCAAATGCTTTCTTTCCCTTAAACTGTAAATATCACCAGGTGGAACCCAAGATCCCAGGCACCTCACAGCACAGGAAAGTCTGTTTCTAAAATTCATAGGACCAAACAGTACTACTCAGAGGAATACACGTGCTGTTCTGTAAACCTATGAAATAAGCTAGCAATTCTCCCGTGCTATAGAGCTCTCTCAGTTTTCAAGAGTCAGTGCCAAGATGTGTGAGCAGGATCAGGTTTATCCTTATCAAATCTGAAAGAACATCTAACCTACTCCAAAATCAGGAATAAAAATTGATAATATTTGAGTCATAAGCCTCTTAAGGCCAGTCAGTGAGGTCTATAAATAGCGTGTGATTTATTTCATTTGGACCCTACCTAAGCCTTTATCTATTTAACCTGCATTTGGTAAAGCAGCACAAGGCTAGAGGCAGATGAGGATAAGTGATGGTGACAAAGACACCATGATTTTTTAAAGGAGTCACTAAACAATCCCACTTATTCCACTCAGAAAGCCAAAGACAAGAAGAGGGGGCAGGGGGAGAGATGTAAAAAGAAAAAAAGAAAATTACTTCCAATAATGTCCTTTAGTTTCGTTCATCTCTTTGGTCTTGTGGCCTGTCCGTACTTCAACAGCTCTAAAAATAGATTTGATATTATAAGTTCTTAATGAGATCCAATGTATTTTACCTATATTACTACATTCAACAAGTAATATAGCCATTCAGAGGTAACCAGAAGAGAAATGATTCACTTAAGGTCACTTAGCCAAGAAGCGAACCATTCAGCAGCTCACAACAGAGGATAAACTGCCCATTACTTGAGTAAAGGGGGAAAGGGGTTCTCTCACACCCACAGAGGAAGAAGCAGGATTATCTTTCCCAAACCTTTAACATTAACTTTTGCTGTTTTCTAACAGGCAGGCCTAATGACCATTCTTCCAATTAGCAGGTCTGGGAATGCTTTCTAGTAATAAGGGCCTGAGCACAACTCATACTTCTAATTCGAGCAATAAATATCATGTGATACATAATGCAGCTTTCATTCTTCCCAGTGAAGTCCACCGCACTAGACAAAGCCCAGTGAACTTCTGTGTATTTCCAAATGGTTTACTCCTTTTCTACCTCAGTAATATTAAGGCTAATTAAAACCAAAGTTGGTGACGGAGAGAGAAGCCTGGCGTGCTGCAGTCCATGGGGTCGCAAAGAGTCGGACACAACTGAGCAAACTGAACTGAAAACCAAAGTCAGAAGTTAAGAAGCAGTCCCACAAACTAGGTACATACTGGGCCAATGTAAGGCCACAAAAGTCATCTGATGGTTAAATTATTCACCATCAGGAATTGTAAATTCAGTTGTCTCCATCAAGAGTTTACAGTGTATATTAAAGACTGAATCCTATGAGGAAGGTCAGCTGGAGAAGCACTTTTTGTGAACCTGGTCACAGGCAGGGGTAGGAGTAACAACGGGGGTTATATTTTGAATATTTAATTATTCTACCACCAGTTTTATTTCCTAGGAAACTGAAAAAGTGCAAGAAAAAAAGGAAGGAGGAATCAAAATCAAAGAAAGCAGAGGGATGAAGATTAAGAAATTGGTGAAACCCTGTTTCCTTTCTTTGATAGAGCACACTCTGGAATATCAATTGAAAGTTATCCTGTTAACCATTAAGTACCGAACTGGTACAGGCAGCACAATCACAAATATTTGAGTACTGAAGCTGACTCATAAAAATCTAAAAATATTTCATGCTTTAGGCTTTCAAAATACCATCAGTTTAACCCCTTCCCCTCCTTTCATCATGTTATTTTGAAACCAATGTAAAAAGTGTTTTTAATCTAGTTCTGGAAACTATAATTAAAATGCAGTGAATACAGAAAGCCACGTGCAATTAGATTTTAAGGCATTATCATTCCTACACCTGATCCTGGATTTAGTAAATCAGTTGTTAAGTATCTGTGCTATCTATAACACTAAAATAAATACATATATGTTTATGAAACAGTTGGGTAAGAATCTTAACTGGTAGCCCTTTGAGGGAATATCACAATTTGTATATGAAAAGCCACTTTTAAAACTGATCCAGATGATTAGCTTATTAAATCTTCTCTGTTAAATTTTCTAAGAATCCCACTTAATAATGTCCCTGAAAAGTCTGAAATATCTTTTCAGATCAGACAAGTACAATCATGTAAAATTAAAATGCACAGGAAGCCAGTTATATTTAGGAAGAGACTTTTTTTTCCATATCCATTCAAAGACATTAAATGGATTACACTGTACTTTAATTCTTTTGAAAAAAACATTCTAGTTATTTTATTTTATTTTTGGCTGCGCCGTGCAGCTTGTGGATTCTTAGTTCCCTGACCAGGGATAGAACTAGGGCCCTCTGCAGTGAATCCTATCCACTGGACCACCAGGGAAGTCCCTACTTATTTTTTAAATGAATGGAAATGGAAGGAGAATTTAACAGCCAATTTCAAAGAGATACCAAGTTACAATTTTTTGCTATGCCGTACTCCTCCTGTTGTAAGTACAGATATTGTACATATATAAAAATATGTACTATATGTGTAATTCCATTAGGATATTTTACCAAAATAACCCCTACAAAATTTGCAGAATATCAAAAGCTTAGTTACAAAAGTTTGATAAGTTGTACTGAAAAGTTACCAATAAGTGAAAATCAAATTAAAACTCATATCAGTATCCCTTAGAAGGCAACCACACGTGTGCTTGCACACACACACACACACACACACAAATCAGAAAACTACGAGAGCTTTTTTTTTGCCCTCTAATTTCCAAGACTGCTGGAGAAGTGCAGTGAATTATGCAAAGGACAGCAAATATTAAGCTGCCTCTGTGTTTACGCTACTGTACTTCCATTTTTAAAACATGCATCTCAACTCCCCAGACACCATCATCCACAGAAACCATGCAGCTATCCAACAGACTTTCAGTGTCACCATTTATTATTTATAGCATTAAATGGGGGAAGTAGCTCTGATGTCACCGACCCTACCCAGTGGAATCACTGACTCAATAAACATTTTCACACTGGAGAAAATCTGGCTAGGAAAACATTTTGCTATGTTAACTAGATTCTTTCATCTTTCTTCTCAACCCTAGGGTAGAAGAGGTTACTGTTTGGAGAGATACAAAGAAACTGTCAAGGTTTCCACAGGAAGAAAACCTGGGCATGTTCATTTGCTGAGGCAAAGACTTCCCCCTCCCAACTCTCCAGAGCCCAGTTTGATTTCCCTAATGTTCAAACTGGCAGTAACAGCTGCCATATTTTACTTTTTGAACCAAATCATCCACCAAGTAGCAAATTTTTCGTTTCTACTAGCCACTCTCTCGTGGTCCTGTTTCTAAAAACCCATTCTAGATCCACGTCCTAAGGCGGAAGGGGGCTGGGGTGTTGGGTGGGTTCAGGGAGTCTGGCCTGGCTACCAAAGGCTTCTAAACAGAAGAGGGATCGCTTCCCTGGGCCATAGGCTCCCCCTTTCCTTTTTTTTTCTATAAGAAAGAACTGGCGGCAGTGATGAGGACAGCCCCTCCCCCCTCCTCCCCAATTTCTCAAAGCAGCTCAGGAAAACGTGAAGTTACAGTCTCTCTTTCCAGGGAGATGGAATCCAGAGTACCTAGGGCCTTGCTCTGCAAACATCCCTCTCGGCCGAGTAGGAAACCCTTTGTCCGAGAAGCCGGACACCACAGGGGGCCAGGAAAGAGGCCCCTTTTCGGTCACAGCCTCCAACCCGAGAGCTCTCCACCTCCACCCCCATAGGGCCGATGCCGGCACCAACACAGCCCCAGGTCGTGAAGAGGGTGCTGAGACCCCTTCCGGGATGCGGAGGCCACGGCCCTGTCGATCTACGCTGTACCCTCTCCCATCACCATCTCACTCGGCCTCAGTGGGGCTGGCAAGAGCTATGCAGGCCTGGACCGGAGAAACAGGGAAGGAAAAAAAAAATACCTTCCAAAGGGGGAACGGGATGCTAGAGTGAGTGTGAGCTAAGACCACAGCCTGAGCGAGCGAGGGTCGTTCGAGGGACGGGCCCAGAGACTGGAGGAAGGGAGGGTGGGAGGAAAACCGAGGGGCATGGAGGGGGCCGGGCCAGGTCCGGCCTGCGAGCTCGAGGGATCCGGAGGAACCGCACCGGGCCAGAGGCCAGGCAAGGCGGGGGGCCCAGGTCCGGGCCGAGGCAGCAGGGAAGGGCCAGGGGTGGCCTCGCGCCGGACGTTGAGGTGGGCAGGCCCGCCCGGGGCCGGTCGGACGGAAGAACGGACGGTCCAGCGGGCCGCACTCACCATGAGCTCGATGGTCTTGTCCTCAATCACCGAGTCGGGCTCCATGGCGGCCCCGGCGGCCCCGCCTCGCTCTCCCCGCGCAGCAGCGAACGGCCCGGGCGGAGGAGGCGACGGCGGAGGCGGCAGAGGCGGAGGCGGCTCTCGCACCCACTCTCGCTGCCAGCCCGCCCGGGCCGCCGGCAGCTCCGCCCTCCCCCTCGGCGAACGCAGTACGCAGAGCGAGGACTACAGCTCCCGGCAGGCGCCGCGGGGCCCCGCAGAGCGTTGTGGGAACGAGAGTCCGACAGCAGGCCACTCTCTTCTGGCTGCTCGAAGCGGAATTCGGTACGAAAAGCAGCACTGAACTGCGAATGCGAGACTTGCAGACCTAAAGAATTAAGGGCTCTCTCAAAGTAGGGCCTCGGCAGCGCCCCAACTACAGGTCCCAGAAAGCCCTGCTCTCGGGTTCTCCTTCCGGCTACCTTCTCCTGACTTCCTGGCAGCCCGAGGCTACCCAGACCGGCACCGAAACTCCGAGGGAACTCTTCACTTGTCGGAGATTCTGCGTGCGCGACCGATTTCCGCACATGCGCGTTCGATGTCTGCAGCGCCCAGTCGACGCTGAAGTAGCGGCGCTGCTGGTCCGCTAGCGTTTGCGATAGGGTGAAGTGTGGGCGACAGGTGGGTTCGACGTGCGACAGGAGGGGGTGGTCTTGGGGCTCAGGCGTGGGAGAGGAGCCGTCGAGCGGGAGAATCTCAGGCAGAGGGGTAGGCTCTGAGAGTATAGGCGTCCTAGGAATGAGTGTTGGGAAAGTTGGTAGGGGAAGAGAAGGTTTATGGTCTGTATGCACCACGTACGGGGAGGAACTGAGAAATGAAACGGGATCTGTGTATATTGAGCCCCTTTAATTCATTTTTCAGAAAATATGTTTTTAAACTTCCAGCCTCTGCTGGGTACCAGTGTAGGCACTGAAAATTCAACTCTGAACCTTACAGACAAGGCCTCTCTGCTCAAGGAGCTTAATTCTAATGAGGGGAAGACAGGCGTTAATCGCAAGAGTGACAGGTGCTAAGAAGGAATACAGCTGGAGACTCCGCTGGAGACTCCTTCCAGTGAATTGTGCCTTCAGCTCTGTGTGAACTTTGTCAAGTCTGTCAGTACCCTCTAACCAAAGGGGAGCAAGGGCACACCGATAGCTGAACAAGTTGAGTTTACTACTGGGTGCAGGAAGGGAGGACAGGCCCCATGAAGAACTGTAGAGCCATCTCAGGAGTTGTCAGGTGATTTGGAAGAGGGTTTAAGGAAGCAGGGCTTCATTCTGGATAAGATGCTGTCAGGAAGTGGGGTAATTCTCTGATTAAGTATCCCAATAAACCTTACCTAGAAAGAAGAAAGGCTAGAATGAGGCTAAAGCTCTAATTGGTATAGAAGCAGGAGTCCCTCATTAGCCAGGTTGGGGGATGTTTGGTCACTTTTTATGGTTTGGACAATGTATATGTTTTATCTGTGTTCAAATGTAATTAAGGAGTGGTATTGCTTTTGTATTGATCTCTTATGGTCACAGAATGGCTTTGTCTAACGTTAATTGTTCTGTGAGATTATATTTAACAGAGGAACACAAAGCCTAGCTAAGACAGCCAGGTTTATCATCTAACGGCATTACTACCCGCCCCATTGTGTCAGGCCAGCTTCCAAATGTCGGCCTTTCTCAAGTGTTTTGCATTCTCTGCACCTGTAATGTGAAGGAACTAGATGACCTAGAAATCGTTCCATTTCCAAGGATCAAGTTTAATTAGAGTAATTTATATGCATGCAGGACACAGTGTAAAGTTTTGTGCAGGTAGATTTTGAGTTTCATAGTCCTTATCTGCTGCTTTCCACCAAAGGAACTGAAAGAGCACAGAATTAGAAAGTTATTGCTGCTAACTCAGTGTCTGATTTTCACCATGCTCTTTGCCTCTCTGAGCCTTGAGACGTTCATTAGTAGAATAAAGGGGTTAAAATAAATGACCTCTGTTTCAGTTACATATTGCATCGTATAAACCACCTCCAAGACATAGTAGCTTAAAATAACAGTGCTTTTTTATTATTTACATTGTGTGGGTTAACTGGACTCAGTTGGGCCCACATAGTTTAAGCTAAGGTTACTCATGGGAACGCTATCAGCCGAGAGCTCATCAAAAAGTTTCTCATCCTCCAGGATCTCTCTTTACCAGCTTATTACCATTCAGGCTTCTGTATGGTGACTGGCTTCCAAGAGGACAAGCCCCAGTGAGCAAATGCTTACCAAGATTTGGTTGCCCACATTCCATTGGCTAAGACCAGCCAGATGGCCAAGCCCAGAGTCAGTGTGGAAAGGGCCTATACATGGTTGTGAATTCAGAGGCACGGTTCACTGGGGGCCACTAATGTAACAGCCAATCAAGACCTTTAAAGTGTCGGCACTTGCCACAGGTACTAGCACATGGGGCTAGGGTCGTAATCACAAGCTAAATATGAACCCCCTTTATGTATGTTTGTCCTGCACTGTCTTTTTTATTGTTTCAAAGTTGTCAGTTACACATTTTCAAATCTGAATTTCTAAATTGTCTTAAAAAATTAGATTATCTGGTTGTATTAGATGTGCATGGCAGCAATATGCAGGGGTTAAATAGAATTGGGGCTTCCTAGGCGGCCCTAGTGGTAAAGAGCCTCCTTGCCAATGCAGGAGATCTGCTTCTGCTGCTGCTGCTGCTAAGTCGCTTCAGTCGTGTCTGACTCTGTGCGACCCCATAGACGGCAGCCCACCAGGCTCCCCCATCCCTGGGATTCACCAGGCAAAAACACTGGAGTGGGTTGCCATTTCCTTCTCCAATGCATGAAAGTGAAAAGTGAAAATGAAGTCGCTCAGTCGTGTCCAACTCTTCGAGACCCCAAGGACTGCAGCCCACCAGGCTCCTCTGCCCATGGGACTTTCCAGGCAAGAGTACTGGAGTGGGGTGCCACTGCCTTCTCCGCAGGAGATCTACAAGATGCAGTTTCCATCCCTGGGTCAGGAAGATCCCCTGGAGAAGGAAATGGCAACCCACTCCAGTATTCTTGCCTGGGAAATCGTATGGACAGAGGAGCTTGGCAGGCTACAGACCATAGGGTTGCAGAGAGTCAGACATGACTGAAGCACCTTAGCACACATGCACGTGAATAGCGATTCCCTTCTTTATGTGAAGCATGAACTCTGTAGATTGCCACTGTTAGCACTGTTCCCTGTTGGTTATATCTGCATCTTGTTATATCTGCAACTTGTACACTTAACCCATATAGATATTTGAGTTTGCAACCTTGGGCATTGGAACTATAATGGAGGTAACTCAAGGTTTCTATCCTTTTATTAAAATCATATCCCACCTTAAGAGGAAAAAAATACTGATATTAAAATGGTCAAATTCTAGGAGCTCAGTGAGATGAAAAAGTTGTGTATATGATAGAAATCATTCCCAAGCTGTATAAGAGGCAAGCTGAGCCAAGACTTATCACTGGCTCTTTCCTCTCCTCAAACAACTACTCAGGTACTTACATATTTTTTTTTATTGCTTCAGGCTTGATGGCAGCTGGCAATTAGATTTGTCATAGACAATGGCAGAAGACCTTGGGGTTTATATGACATGACAAAAACAAACTGATACAGGTCCATGATCCCTCAACCAAAACCTTGAGGTCCAGATATGCTTCAAAATTCAGAATTGTTCAGACTGTACAAAGGTGGTGTGATGTACATACTGTATATATAATGTGATACTCCCAAGAGGTCTCGGACAGCATTTTATAATCAAATACATACATTTTTCTGTAGCAGAGCCTGTAAGTGCCTATTAGCAATTTATAGCCTTTCAGTTCCAAATCCACCCTTTCCATGATTTGAAATACTAAGTGGGACCTTGTAAATATTTGCCAGCTGACAGTGCTTAACTTTGTCAATAGAGAGCCCTAGAGTGAGGCAGCCAAATGAAGGGTCTTCCGTTCCCTGTTCCAGAATAGTCTTTTCCTTCTTGCCTTTGTGGCACAGCAGCAAATGGCTTGCAGAACCCACACATGCACACGTGTGGTTGGAACATCCAGAGAGCGCTTCCCAGTGAGTTCAGTGGCACCTTAGCAGGCAGCTTCCTACTTGCCAGCCCCAACCTGTAGCACCTCAGCAAACTTCCCCATCCAGTGGGCCATAACTATCCTCTCTCTAGTAAGGTTTGAATCTCATCCTAGCAGTGGGGGTGGGAGGATTCTTCCGAGTCTCTTCCCTTGAGTACTCTGCCTCAGTCTCAAAGGTAGTGGCTTCTCCCTGTAACTGCTACTTGTGTATTCTTTGGGGTTGTCTTTACTCCAACACCCTGTTACTAGTTAATAATTTTTTATATTAAATTTTCCCCAAAGAGAGTATGGCAGATGTGAGGGTATGTGATTTCCAAGATTGGGTCATGAGAGTTGTGGGTCCACCCTTGCTCCCTCTGTCTTGGTTACTCTGGAGGAAGCAAGCTGCCGTGTCATCAAGACACTTAAGCAGCCTTCTGTAATATCCTTGTGGTAAGGAACTGAGGCCACCTGCCAACAGCCAGCTCTACCTTTCCAGACCTGTGAGTAAGCCGTCTTGGAAGCCATCTCTTCCCACCCCAGTTGGTCCTTTAGATGACTAGTCCTATTCAAAACTTGACCTCGTGAGAGACCCTGAGCCAAGACCCACCCACCTAAGCCATTCTTCAACTTCTGCCCTGCAGAGGCTGTATGAGATAATAAATGTTTATTATTTTAAGCTGCTAAATTTTTAGATAATTTGATAGGCAGCAACAGAAAGCTGGGAGTTACCCCCAAAAAAAGAGCTAGTTGAAATGCTGCACTTGGTGAGTTCTCTTGTAATCAAGGCACCATAAATCCTTGGTAGGGCTTTATGTCTTTCCGTTTTTTATGTATACTCTTGAAGGTAGAGTGGTATTTTTAAATGGTGTGTTTTGACCTGTGCTAACTTTTCTGAATTCAAATACGTTGTAGAGAAGGATAGTACAGTGAAATTTTGACCTAACTCATTCCCACCTATGTAAAGAACAAAATTCTCTTGAAGAAGAATCTTGTGAAACCAAAGGAAAGAGTATGTTGGGAAGTATTGAAGGTAGGAGCCCCTTATTTTATCCACATGACAAGGTTCTCTGCCTTATCCATTTAAGCATAGAATCTAGAAAAAAAGATGGTTGTCATGATATCCTTGCTGTTGCTGCTAAGTCGTTTCAGTCATGTTGAACTCTGTGTGATCCCATATTAAGTACATTTATTTGAACTGGAAAGATAAAGCCATACTTTTTCTAACTTGGCTGGCTGGTTTGATAGCACCACTAATAGATGTTACTAATAGATGAGGTAAATCTTTAGTTCTGTAATTTTTAGGAAGATACATTTAAAGCACATAAGGAAAAACATTTCATCAATTAATTTACTGGCAAATGTACTGAAATTAACATTTGTATCTTCCCTACCAATTTTTTTTAACTTATCAAGTTACATAAGACCTCCATGTGAAAGGGTAAAAAAAGGTTGTATTAGAGTGGAATACACTATGCCACCATGGCAAATTAACTGTGCATCATTCAGAATTCAGTCAGGGAAACAGAACCAGTAAGATGGTTACTGAGGGGCTTTTTTTTACAAGTTGACCTCACATAATTGTCCAGTTTAGTTCAGCAATCTCTGTAAGGTTGTAGTTTTTGCGTTGATGCTGGATTTTCAAGTCCACAAGGCAGGCAGTCAAGACAAGAAGACAGATATAAGGTGCGGGAGAGCAGGCATAAAAGTCAGAGAAAACCTGTCAATTCTCACTGCCCTGACCTTGATGGTGTATAGGTCTTGCAGAGCCTGGAGCCCTTTGTCAGGGAACTGAACACACACGCCTGCCCAGGAACTGGAGAAGCTGGAGGGGTCTCTAGAGGAAGGTGGGGTGATGGCAGACCCAGCTATTCCTCACGTGAAGGAGGCGAGTGAGCAAGCGGATCAGTGACACTGTGTGTGGGCTACAAAGTGACTGCAGTTTCACTTCCGTCTTCCAAATCCTGGCATCTGGTGGCTCACCCTGATCAGAACCATGGAGGAACAGAATTTGGAGAAACGTAGTTTAGCTTAGTCAAGCTGACATGGTGCTCAGTTTCCACACTCTGGAAACATAGTGGCTTTATATTATATGTCTTGTTCATACAAGGTCTAATGGAGTCAGCTAGCCTTCCATCTTATATTACTGTACACCATCTAGAATCCATGGTCTCTGGTATTGCTGGGATAGAGGAAAAGCTCACCAGCTTATTCGGAAGTACATTATTCCTGCTCACTATTCATTAGTCAGTACCTAATCATGTGGCCCTAAGAAGCTGCGAAGGAAGCTGAATTTGATGAACACAAAGGAATTTTGGTAGAGGATCTGTGCTATAAATTAAAGTAAAGTAAAATTAATATTCATTTCATAAATCTTGGTTAAGATTTTTTAGTACATTTCCAAGAAATGGAGAAAAGGAATTTCTCCAGTGAATATACAAAAAAATGATTTTACTAGTCAGGTGGTTTCCAATACTTTGCTCTCAAAAAAATTGCAGGATTGAATTGAGTTTTAATGATAATTTAAGATAATTTTGCTAACAGACCACTATGTAGTATTTGACATGACAACTTGGAAATAATCTTTAAAGTTGCATGCTATTTCTGTGAGAAATGTTCATTCTTCTATGAACAAGTCTTCTTAGTACTAACATCTGTAAAAATAAAATCTAAAATTTATATTTGACACTGAACCCTGTCTCATTCTAACAACAAGTAATATTCATACTTGGATATGCAAACTACTTTTTAAATTATTTGTTGATTTAAAAGATATAATTTTAATAAAATTCTGTGTTTATCTTTAATCATTTAACTTCAAATGTACTTATTGTTTAATCAATTGCATTTAATAATAATTATCATGTTAATTTAACCCAGAAAGGTTTTTTCCTACTAATAGGTTGACCCTATGGCCACAGAAAATACAAATTACAGCATATAGAAGAGAAGTATGATAGGGTGATCAATAAAAGACTTTCAAGCATTAGAATATGTTTGGGATAAAATTAGGATAAAATTATCTGTGGAAAATGGAATGGAAATATGAGTTCAGGGAGGGAAAAAAAGAATATTAAATTTCCTCCTATTGGAAAAGAGCTTATTCATGTGTATTTTTGAAGGATGATGGTAGAAAATTGTTACTTAAATTTCATTGAGAAGAGTAATGAAACAATTTTTCAGTATCAACACACTGAAAATTCTTTTCATCTATGTATGCTGAAAATTTTAGATACCAGTTTAAGAAATGAGTAACTGCGTAATGTCTGAAGATTTGAAGGGGGCGGTGACATAAGCAGAAAGGGTTAAAGATTACTGCTGTAGGTCACTGTGGTGACTGAAGAAAGGGCCTTGCTACTCTGAATGCCAGGATCTGAAGCCTTCAGTCTGGAACAAGACTAGACATCTGCCAAGAAGTCCTTGACCTAAATGTGAAAGAACTGGATTTGGATAATATCCCTCCTCAATAATAATGGGGGACTCCCCTGGTGGTCCAGCGACTAAGACTCCTTACTCCCAATGCTGGGGTTCAGTCCCTGGTCAGAGAACTAGATCTCACAACTAAGACCGTGTGCAGCCAAATAAATAAAAATAAATGTTTAAAAAAATTTAATAACCAAAGACATACTTATTGAAATAACCATCAGATAGTCAATCCTTTTGTCCCACTTCTAACTCCTGAGTAGCTGCATGCAGGCTACCCACCCTACCACTGAAGGCTGTTAAGAGTCTAACTACAATACACCTTTTCAAAATAATTTCTCTCTACTTTCCCTACCTCATGTTCTGGCTCTTCACATTTCCCTTCACAGCCGCATACTTGCTCGGATCACTCTCTCTGGCATTTCTTCTCCCATGCTGGGGAGGATGAGGTGGGTACTAGCAAATGAGGTAAGAAATGAGAACTGACAAGAGCAAAATTTAGAAAGTTTGGTAAGAGTTTTTTTGCCAAAGCCTATCCCAGGCCTTTCTGGAGGCTCTGAACAGCTTCAAGGGTTCCAGGTATTAAGAAATGTATCCTAAGGAATATCCTAAATTCTGAAGATAGATATAGATAAGATATAGATACAGAGGGATGAAGTTATGTAGGGATTTCCTGATGAACTAAATTCTAGCTGGAAGAACAGTTTATATGACTGAGGTTTCAGGCATGAATCCCAATGAGTTGTGCTCTTGTATTCAAGTATGGTCCGTTCCTGGCCTTATTCTGTCCCTCCCACCTGAATGGAAGTGTTGTGTGTCTGCCTTTTGCCTTTTTTCTGTCTGCTAGAGGAATTTTGTAACCAGCTGGGGCTCAGAATTACCAAACTTGGAGTGAAGTGTCTGCACCAGGACCATTATCCATGTAACAGGATGTTAAAATACAACTCTTTCAGTCCAGAATTTCAGTTGTGGCCTCAAAGCCAAAAACAATAGGTGGTGTCATTTTAATGCAAAGTCTTACATGAAGTTTGGAAGATCTGTGAAGAGACTGTTGCAAAAAAAAAAAAAAAAGAAAATCCTAGGAAATTCCCTGGTGGTCCAGTCATTAGGACTCTGCGCTTTCACTGCTGAGGGCCCAGATTCATTCCCTGGTTGGAGAACTACACTCTCACAAACCTCACAGTGCAGGGGAAAAAAAAAACAGTTCTGCCAGCTAGTAAGCCCATCCCTGATTTTGAGGGTGTACAGGAGAGCCGTGGAGACTGATTGGCAGAGGTGTGAGCGGATTTAGAGAATTTTTCCCTCCCAGTTCTGCGCAAGTAAACCCATATGTGTTCCCTGAAGTTGCGAGACATGCGCACTGGTTCCTCATCCATGGGTGGGAAAGTAAGGACATAGGCCACAGGCTGAGTGGGAGCAGGCTGTGGCCACAGCAGGAAATCCCTGTCTTGGGAAGGCTCATCCTTCCTGAGTTCTGAGGGACAAAAGTGCATGGTTTGTGGGAGCCAGCTGTAGATTTCGCAAGAAGACTGTCTTGAAACAGTTGCTGACCAAGAAGACCATCTGAGGGGCCAGTGTGATCTCAACAGGTGTGCTTTGTTGGGGGAGTACCCCACAGAAAGTCAGAGGTTAAGAGAGGTTTCAGGTATCTGGCCAGAGGAGGTATGTCTCATCTGAGAATAACCGGAACCCCAAAAAGTGGCCCATGAGAGCATTCTGACATGAAATACCCAGGACATACAGGTGCCAGATTATAACTGGGCTAGTCAAGACATCTTTTCCCCTGCCTCAGATAGAATTCCTCAGATGCAGACCCTGAGTCAAGGATACTGTAAAGGGCTTTATTCAGGAGTGATCCTAGCACTCTCTAACCCGTTAGAGAGGAAAATAAGAAAGGGAAGTTGTGCTTTCAGGCAGAGTTCCTTGGAGAAGAGTTTGAGCTGCAGACTGATCCTGGTGTGGTGCTCCGGAATGTCGATTACCCCTCAGAGTCTCGTGACTGGAGGGGCGGGACCTTGGCTTTCCTGGTCGTGGATCAGCAGGCTGCCCCTCGGCGCTTCTGGCCCTGTGCAGAGCGTCACCAGCACAGGAGGGCCATCCTCCCCATAGCAGTTGGCGTGGGCCTTCGGAAAGAAAAGCACACGAAGCCAGAGAAGGAGGTTAAGGGAATCTGGGTCTGAGCACTCACAGCACCTGCTGCAGATCACCCTGCACGCTGTTCAGATCCACTTGTTTTTTACATTAAGTTCACCTCATCACAACTTCTTCAAGATTTGGATTGGTCAGTTTCTAGGAGAAAGATTAGAAGAAGGATGTTAGAGGGATGAGCAATAGCTCTCACTGCTGCTGTTGGTACCAAGGCTGTAAATAATCATTTGTCATCTTCCTCTCTCTGTTCTGGATTTCCTCCTTTATACGGCCATAAAGTAGAGCAGTATACTTTATAAATATATATATACACATATATATGCTTTATATATATACAGTATACTTTTTGACTGTACTGCTTCTGCTACTCTAGGTGGCTTGCCTTGAAGGGTGTCCCAGATGTTCATCCATGAGAGGTCTGGGGCCCTGGATACGCATGCCTTTATGCAGTTGGGATTGCTGGATTGGCCATTCCCCATGACAGCTGGCCTGGGGAGAACAGGGCTCTCGGAGCTGGGACCTCTGGGCCACATTTCGCCGCGGCTCTCGCCCTCACTCACAGGAGAACGGAGCGCAGCCCTGCTCAGCTCCGCTTCAGAGTGATGTGTCACATCGACCCGGTCCCCGAGGCTTCTGTGTCCGCTTCTGTCTCATTTTGCTTCTGTAATCCCAGGGTGTCCATACTAGTTTCCTGTGGCTGCCACAACAAATGACCACAAACCTAGTGGCTTCAGACAGCAGAAGTGTATCCTCTCACCATTCTGGAAGCCAGAATTCTGAAATTGAGGTGTAGGCAGGACCATCTTCCCTCAAAGGCTCTAAGTGAGATTCCTGTCTTCCTCTCTTGTCTATTTTTCCTCTGGTTTTAGTTGTGGTGAAATAGGTGTGCATTATCATTTTAACCATTTTTAAGTGTACAGTTCAGTGGCATTAAGTGCACTCATAGTTGTGCCACCATTGCCACTGTCCGTCACCAGAAGTTTTTTCCCAAACTGAAACTCCATAGCCATTAATTAATAGCTCCCTGTTTCCCCTTCCCAAGCCCCTGAAAACCACTATCCTACTTTTCCATCTCCGTGAGTTTGTCTGTTCAAGGTACCTCATGAAATAGAATTATGCATTATTTGTCCTTTGAGACTGGCTCTTTTCACTTAGTATATTCTCAAGGTTCATCCATGTTGTAGTGTGAGTCCAAAGTCCTTCTTTTTTAAGGCAGGACTTAACATATAAGAAAGGAATAAGTTGTAATTCCACTGAATGTGTGTGCCACATTTTTGTTTCTTTGTCCTCCCATTGATGGACACTTGGGCTGCCTCCACCTTTGGGCTTTTGTGGATAATCCTGCTATGAGCATGTGTATATAATATCTTAAGTCCCTGCTTTCGGTTCTTTTGGGTATATACTCAGAAGTGGAACTGCTGGATCACATGATAATTTTATTTTTAATTGTGTGAGGAACTACTACACAATTTTCTGCAGCAACTGTATCATTTTACTTTCCCACCAGCAACATACAAGGGCTTCAGTCTCTCCACATTCTCACCAACAACTGTTATTTTCTGCTTTTTGATGATAGCTATCCTAATAAGTGTGAAGTGGTATATCCTCTGGTTTCGATTTGTATTTCCCTTCTGATTACGTGACGTTGAGTATCATTTCATGTGGCCATTTGCATATAATCTCTGGAGAAATATCTGTTCAATTCCTTTACTCACTTTTCAACCCAATTATTCTTTGTCTTGTTGGTGTTATTCTTGAGTTGTAGAAGTTCTTCATATATTCTGGATTTTAATTTCTTATCAAATATATGATTTAAGAATATTTCCTCCAATATTTTCACTCTGTTGGTAGTGTCCGATGCACATAAATTATACATTTTATGTAAATATTTTTCATTTGCTGCCTGTACTTTTGGTGTCAAAGCCAAGACATAACTCCCAAATCCAGTGTTATGAAGCTTTTCCCATTTCCTTCTAAGATTTTTAGCTGTTACATTTAGGTCTTTGATCTCTCTTGAGTTCATTTTTGTGTATGGTATAAAGTAAGGGTTCAACTTCATTCTTTTGCCTTTTTTGCCTCTTCCAGCTTTTGGTGGTTCTTGGTTCCTTTTATTGTGGAAACATAATTCCAATTTCTGTCTCTGTCTTCACATGGCCGCCTTCTCTTTGTCTCCATGTTTCTCCTCTGTGCCTGTATTTTGTAAGAAATCCATCATTGGCCCACGTTAATCTGAGATGATCTTAACTTGAGATCTTTAACTTAGTTGTGTCTGCAAAAACACTTATCCCAGATAAGGTCACATTCTGAAATGGTGTGTAGAAATATTTTGGCAGGTCACCATTCAGCCTGCTACAATGTCCATTCTAATATCCTTTGCTACAAGCAATTTTATTACCAATACTTTTGTTCCTTTTCCTTAGAAGAATCTTTAACACCCTCTGCCACGTCCCATGTAAAGCACTCCATTCAATGCAGTTAGCGCCAGATCCTGATCTGCTGGCTTTTTGGCTGTATCTGTTCATCATTTTCTTAGCGGTGGTTCCAGGTTTTGCAGTATACCTCCTTAACTTCTCAGTGCATTTACAGTTAATATTGTAACACCACCTAAAATATAGGAGCCTGGCAGCGTATGGATGCATTTGTCCCTTCCCGTCTTTTACGCCACGCTCAGTCACTGCAGTCGTGTCCAGCTCTCTGAGACCCTGTGGACCATGGCCCGCCAGGCTCCTCTGTCCATGAGATTCTCAGGCAAGAATACTGGAGTGGGTCTTTTATGCCATAGGTGTCATATTTATTAATATTATGTCTAAATACATTATAAAGCTCACAAGACAAAGCTCTACATTTTACTTTAAAGAGTATTTCTTTTAAAAGTCAGAAGAAAAAATAATCTTTTATGTTTATCTAGTTATTTACCATTTGTGATTCTCTTTATTCTTTTGTGCATATCCAATTTTCCATCTGGTGTCATTTCTTTTCAGTCTTCCTTTAGCATTTTTTTCAGTACCTCCCTGTTGACAATGAGTTATTTTGTTTTTTCTTTAATCTGAAAATGCCTTTATTCATCATTCTTGAAGGATATTTTGGCTAGATTTAGAATTCTTGGTTAAGAAGTTTTTTCTTTCCACACTTAAAGATGTTCGCTTTTGATTATATTAACTTCTTGGGGATCCTCTAAGAAATTACCACAAATGTCATGGCTGAGAACAGCAAAATTTATTCTCTTGAAGCTTCTCATTAAAATGGTTTGATTTCCACCACCCCCCACCAAAAAGAAAAAAGAAAAACCCACCTGCAGAGAGATAGTTTCACTTCTTCCTTCTTCCTTCCTGTTTCTGACACCTTTTTTTTTTTCACTTTTCTTGCCTGACTGCTCAGGTAGGACTTCCAGTGCTTTGCTGAACATGGGATGCTGAGATTAGGCGCCCTTGTCTTGTTCCTGATCCTAAGATGAGAGGCTTTCGCCACTGAGTGTATCAGCTGTGCACTTATCATATGTGGCCTTTATTACGTTTAGGTACATTCTTTCCATATGTAATCTGTTAAGAGTGTTTATCATGAACAGATGTTAAATTTCGTCAAATGCTTTTTCTATGTCTATAGAGGTGGTGTGATTTTTTTTCTTTAATTCTATTGATGTGATGTGTCATGTTAATTGGTTTGTATGTGTTGAAGCATCCTTACATCCCAGATGTAAATCTCATTTGATAATGATGAATGAATCTAATATGCTGCTGAATTTGACTTGCTAGTATTTTTTTGAGAGTTTTTGCATCTATATTCATTAGGGATACTGGTTTCTGGGTTTCTCTTCTGATAGTGTCCTTTTCTGGTTTTGGCCAGTGTGATGCTGGCCTTTTAAATGAGTTTGGAAGTGTTTCCCCCTCTTCAGTTTTTTTAATAGGACTTCGAACGTTTGGTAGAACTCACTAGTGACGTTATCTGATTGTATCTGGTTGTGGACTTGGTTTTTGGGAGGTTTTTGATTACTGATTCCACTCTGTTGAGATTTTATGTTTCTTCCTGATTCAGTCTTGTTAGATTGCATGTTTCTAGCAATTTATCCATTTCTTTTAGGTTGTATAATTTTTTGCTATGTAATTGTTCATAGTAGTCTCTAATGGTCCTTTGTATTTCTGTGGTATCAGTTGTAATGTCTTCTCTTTTATTCCTTTTTTTAAAAACCTGTTGTTTGTGGGGGGAGGTGTTTTTATCTATTTTTTGGTTGCGATGGATCTTTGTTGCCGCATATGGGATTTTTCTAGTTGCGACAAGCGGAAGCTACTCTTCATTGCCGTTCACAGGCTTCTGCTTGAGCTGGCTTCTCTCGTTGCAGAGCACAGGCTGGGAAGTTGGGGCAGAGGGCTCAGCAGTTGTGGCTTACAGGTCCTCGAGCACTCAGGCTTCAGTAAGCTCTGGCACGGGCCCAGTGATTGCAGCTCTTGAACTCTAGACGGCAGGTTCAGTAGGTATGGCCCATGGACTTTAGTTGCTCCCAAGCATGTGGAATCCTCCCAGACCAGGGACTGAACCCATGTCCTTGGCATTGGCGGGCAGATTCCCATCCACTGCACCACCAGGGGAGTCCCTTTTCCTTTATTTCTCGTTTTATTTGAGTTCTCGCTTCTTGGTGAGTCTAACTAAAGGCTTACCAATTTTGTTTAGTGTTAAAAACAAAAAACATCTCTTAGTTTCATTAATATTTTCTGAGTCTTTTTAGTCTCTATTTCATTTATTTCTGCTTCTGTCTTTATTTCCTTTTTTCTACTAATTTGGACTCAGTCTATTATTTTTCTGTTTCCTTAAAGCATAGTTCAGTTCAGTTTAGTCAATCAGTCGTCTTTGCGACCCCACGGACTGCATCATACCAGGCCTCCCTCTCCATCTAACTCCTAGAGTCTACCCAAACTCATGTCCATTGAGTCGGTGATGCCATCCAACCATCTCATCCTCTGTCGTCCCCTTCTAAACCTGCCCTCAGTTCCTCCCAACATCAGGGTCTTTTCCAGTGAGTCAGCTCTTCGCATCAGGTGACCAATGTATTGGAGCTTCAGCATCATTTCTTCCAATGAATATTCAGGACTGATTTCCTTTAGGATTGACTAGTTTGAACTCCTTGCAGTCCAAGAGACTCTCAAGAGTCTTCTCCAACACCACAGTTCAAAAGCATCAATTCTTTGGCACTCAGCTTTCTTTATGGTCCAAATCTCACATCCATACATGACTACTGGAAAAACCATAGCTTTGACTAGACAGACCTTTGTTGGCAAAGTAATGTCTCTGCTTTTTAATATGCTGTCTGGATTGGTCATAGCTTTTCTTCCAAGGACAGGCATCTTTTAATTTCATGGCTACAGTCACCATCTGCAAGCCCAAGAAAATAACGTCTGTCACTGTTTCCATTGTTTCCCCATCTATCTGCCATGAAGTGATGGGACAGAGGCCATGATCTTAGTTTTTTAAATGTTGAGTTTTAAGCCAGCTTTTTCACTCTCCTCTTTCACTTTCATCAAAAGACTCTTTAGTTCCTCTTCACTTTTGCCATAAGTGTGGTGTCATCTGCATATGTGAAGTTACTGCTATTTCTCCCAGCAATCTTGATTCCACCTTGTGCTTTATCCAGCCTTGCATTTTGCATGATGTACTCTACATATAAGTTAAATAAGCAGGGTGACAATATATAACCTTGACGTACTCTTTTCTCAATTTAGAACCAGTCCATTGTTCCATGTGCAGTTCTAACTGTTGCTTCTTGACCTGCATACAGATTTCTCAGGAGGCAGGTAAGGTGGTCTGGTATTTCCATCTCTTTGAAAATCTTCCACAGTTTGTTGTAATCCACACAGTCAGAGACTTTAGCATAGTCAATGAAGCAGAAGTAGATGTTCTTCTGGAATTCTCTTACTTTTTCTATGATCCAGCAGATGTTGTTAATTTGATCGCTGGTTCCTCTACCTTTTCTAAATCCAGCTTGAACATCTGCAAGTTCTCAGTTCACGTACTGCTGAAGCCTAGATTGGAGAATTTTCAGCATTACTTTGCTGGCGTGTGAGATGAATGCGGTTGTGCAGTAGTTTGAACATTCTTTGGCATTGCCTTTCTTTGGGATTGAAATGAATTTTGGGTGCTTTTTAAATATTTACAAATGTTGTGTCTTCTTTTGGATCAACCCCTTTATCATTATGCAGTGACCTTCTTTGTCTCTCATCACAGACTTTGTTTTACAAGTTTACCTTGTCAGATTTAAGTATAGCTGTCCTCTCTTTCTTTTGGTTTCCATTTACAAGGAGCATCTTTTTTCCATCCATTCACTTTCAGTTTGTGTGTGTCCTTACATCTGAAGTGAGTCTCATAGGCTGCTTAGATTGGTGTTGCTTTTTTATCTAATCAGCCACTGTCTGTCCTTTAGTTGGAGAATTTGGTTCATTTACATTCAGAGTAATTATTGATAGATATGTACGTCTTGCCATTTTGTTAATTGCTTTCTGTCTTTTTAAAAAATTCTTCTGTTTTTTTCTTCTTCTCTTGCTCTCTTTTTTTGTGATTTGATGGTTTTCTGTAGTAGTGTGCTTAGATTCCTTTATCTTTGGTGTATCTACTATGGATTTTTATTTCCTGGTTATCATGAGTCTTACATAAAATAACTAATTTTATTTATGACAGTCTCTTTCAAGTTGATAGCAACTTACATTTGAATGTATTCTAAAGATCTACATTTTTATTCCCCCATGTTTTATGTTTTTGATGTCACAATTTGCACCTTTTTTTCTTGTGTATCCCTTAGCAAGTTATTGTAGTTCTTTTTACTGCTTTTGTCTTTTAACCTATACTGCCTTTTTAAGTGATTAACCAACCACCATTGAAAGAATAAGTTATTTTAAATTTTACTGAATATTTACATTTGCTGGTGAGGTTTATACTTTCTTATGTTTTCTTGTTATTAATTATACTCTTGCATTTCAGCTTAAAGAAGTCCCTTTAATATTTCTTATAAAGTCAGTTTGGTGATTATGAATTCCTTTAACTTCTGCATATCTGGAAAACTCTTTCTCTCTTCAGTTCTAAATGAAGACTTTGCTGAGTAAAGTATTCTTGGTTTGGCAGGTTTTTGCTTTTTTTTTTTTTTATCTTTCACACCTTTGAATGTAATATGCCACTCCTTTCTGGCTTACAAGGTTTGTGCTGGAAAATCTAGTCATAGTCTTATGAGGATTCTGTTGTACATAACAAGTTGTTTTTCTCTTGCTCCTTTTAAGATTCTTTCATTGTCTTTAGCTTTTTATACTAATTACATGTCTTGATGTGAGTCTCTCTGGGTTGATCTTCTTTGAAACTCTCTGGTCTCCTCAGAAGTTGATGTCTGTTTCCTTCCCCAGGTTAGAAAAGTTCTTGGTCAATATTTCTTAAAATAAGTTTTGTGCTCCTGTCTCTCTTCTCCTTCTGAGATCCTATAAGGCAAGTGCCAATCTGCTTGATGCTGTCATGTTAGTCCCTCAACAGCGTCTTAAGAGTTGTCTTCACGTCTTCACTCTGTCTTCACCTGCTCTCACTAGGTGAGCTCTGCTGCCCTGTCTTCAGGTTCTCTGATCCTTTCTACTGCGTCATCTAGGCTGCCGTTGATCTCCTCCAGTGTGTTTTTCAGTTTAGTTCTTGTATTCTTCAGCTCTGCAACTTCCATTAGATATCTTCTGATATATTCTACCTCTTTGGTGAAATTCTTACTTTGTCCATCCATTCTTCTGAGATCAGTGAGAATCTTTGTGACCATTACTTTGAACTCTTTATCAGGGAAATCACTTGTCTCCACTTCCTTAAGATCATTTTCTAATGTTTTAATCTTATTCTTTTGCTTGGAATATAATATATTCCTCTGAATCTTCATTTTTATTTACTCTCTGTGTTTTATTTTCCCCTATGCGTTAGATAAAACAGCTACCTCTACCAGATTGAACGAGTGGCCTTATGGAGAGATGAAATTTATTGTTCAACTTTTTGCTCAAGTTCTTGGCTATCTCCCCAAACCTTTGTGGTTGTCCAAGCAACCTACATTATTTTTAGTGGCTTCCTGTAGTTAAGGGACCTGCCAAGACCTATAACTGTCTCAGATGGTAGGATCTCAGCACTTGATTCAAGCTGATTGGAAGTCAGGCCCTCAGGCAGCAGCTTTTAAAGTATGCAAATATATGTAGTCCTTTGGGACTGTGATTATAAACCCCACTTCCCATCAGAGCCAGCTGATCTAGACATGTCCCTGGGCAAAAGCTGTAAAAGTTAGGGTGCCAGACAAGTGTACAAGCTCCTTTCTGAAAGATACCGGTGAGCTAAAGTGAGGCAGAGGGAGGACACAGAAATACTGCCAGGTCTTCTCTGGTGGCTCAGTGGTAAAGAGTCCACCTGGCAATGCAGGAGGTGGGTTTGGTTCCTGGTCCGGGGAGATCCAGCATGCCACGGAGCAGCTGAGCCTGTGCTCTAGAGCCCGGGAGCTGCAGCCGCTGAGCCTCCGCGCCCCCACTGTTCCTGCACGCCCTGGAGCCCACGCTCAGCAGCGAGAGAAGCCCTTGCCCTGCAACTAGAGTGTATCCCTTGCTCACCACAGCTAGAGAAAGGCCTGTGCAGCCGTGAAGACGCAGCATAGCCGTAAATAAATAAATAAAATATATAAAAAGATACTGTCAGACTTCCCTGATGGTCCAGTGATTAAGAATCTGCCTGCCAATTCAGGGGGCGAAAGTTTAATCCTTGGTCTAGGAAGATTCCACATGCTGCACGGTTGGCCAGATCCTGTAATTTTCAGGAATGACCAGGAATCAGACTTCTCTGTAGGATTTTCCGGTTTTTAAAAGTTGGTAGTTGACTCCTTTTGCTCCCAGCCTGCTCCCCGTGTGACTCACGTATAGAATGAGGATGTATGTAGTACACTGTGGGCTCAATGCACGGAAAGACTGCCCGTGATCAGAGGCAACAGGCTGAGGGGCTCTGAGCACCCCAGACCCCGTCTGGCCATCGCGAGTGCCCAGGGGACCCATGTCTTGGCACCCTTGTAACCCATCTGCCGCGTCAGTGCTTGGCTGAGTGTAAACTTAAATTAAAGCCAGTTTAAACTTTTTACAAAATGTTTGTGTTAGCCACTCAGTCGTGTCCAACTCTGCAATGCTATGGACTGTAGCCCACCAGGCTTCTCTGTCCATGGGGGTTCTCCAGGCAAGGATACTGGAATGGGTTGCCATGCCCTTCTCCAGGGGACCTTCCCAACCCAGGGATCAAACCCTGGTCCTCCAGGCAGGTTCCTTACCGTCTGAGCCACTGGGGAAACACATAACAAGAGAAGCCACTGCGATGAGAAGCCCATGCACCACAACTTGGGCGTATCCCCCGCCTGCTGCAACTAGAGAAAGCCTGAATACAGCAACAAAGATCCAACACAGCCCCACAATAAATAATTTTTAAAATACTGTCCACCAGCCTTCAACCCAAGAGAGCCCCTCAGCAGGTACGTAGATGTGTGCCAGGCCAGAAGCTGCCCCTCAGGCCAAAGCTTCAGGAGAAGCAGACAGGCCCCTCTTCACAGACTGAAACTGGAGGACTGTTTCATTCTGCTGTCTGCACTGTGCCCTGGAAATGGTGGCTGCTCGAGAACTGCGTCTGATTGTTGCAGTCCCGTGGGACCCAGAAGCACAAGCCCCGCTCCACTGGCCACCACAGCCAGATGATCCGGGCAGCAGCACAAGAACAGGGCACCCAGTATAAAACCGGGGCCAGCAGATGCATGTACAAGCTCTCCTCTGGGAAATACTGGCCCTCTGGAGCATGGCAGAGGGAGAGCGGGAAGACGGTGCCCGCCCTTTATGGTCTCTGGAGAAAACTGCAGCCAACCCTTAAGTGTGTGTTTAATAAGAAGCTTGTCTCTCAGGCTGTGAAGATAAACTAATAGACCTCCTTCACAGAAGGACTAAGTGCCTCAGTCTGTTGCCTCTCTCCTATGCCCTGGGGTATAGCTGGTTAAGAACTCTTTAATCTGTTGTTACAGTCCTGTGGGATCCATGAGCATAAATCCCACTGGCCATCAGAGCCAGGCAACCTAGAGGTAATGCCTGGGTGGCTGCAGCAAAAATCATGGCACCAGATGAGGATATGAGCTTCTTTCTGGGAGTTACAGGCAGGCTGGAGCAAGGCAGCGGGAGACTGCAGACATGGCACCCACCAGCATCTCTCTTTGGAGAATGTCTCAGTAAACCCCTCCATGTGTGTTAAATTAGATGCCTTTCTCTCCAGCCAGTGCTTTAAGATAAGCAAATAAGCCTCTTTCACGGAGTGTCTGGGTACTTTTCAATCAGCTGCCTCTATTGCTAGGCCCTCCCTGGGGTGGGGGAGTCCTTCAGGACCAATGTCTCAGTTTGCTAAAGACTTGTGAGTGTCATGAAGGCAAGCCCAGTTGGCTTTCAAAGCCAAATTTTTGAAGGGCTCATCGGTCGGGTGCAGGTTTAAAGATTGGGGATGTTAGATGAGAGCTTCAAACCCTTCACTCCTCAGGGGAAACTTGGCCTTTTGAGATACCTCCCAATTGCAGATTGCTAAGCCAAGGGTGAGGTTTATGGTAAGATTGTGTCTCAGTCTCCTATCTGCTTTAATGTGGGTTTTTTCTTGTTCACTTGATGTGTAGCCATTGCTCAGCTAGTTTTGGTTTTTTCCAGAGGAAATGTTTCTTTGTGTAGCTGTAGAACTGGAATATCTGTGGGAAGACGTGAGTTCCAGCCCCTCATGCATGGCTCTCTTTTGATATTCATTTCATTACTCTGGCTGTGCCGAGTCTCAGCTGTGGCACACGGGGTCTCCGTGGCCACGCATGGGGTCTCCGTGGCTGCACGTGGGGTCAGTAGTTGGGGTGCACAGGCTTAGTTGTCCCGTGCCATGTGGGATCTTAGTTCCCCAACCAGCGATCCAACCTGCATCCCCTGCGTTGGAAAGCAGATTCTTAACTGCTGGACCACCAACGAAGTCCCCTATATTGTCATCTTGAACCAAAATCCAGTCAGATCTTTTTTGGAGCTTCACTTCAACCCACTCTGTCTTCTGGCCTCCATCTTTTCTGATGAGAAGTCAGTACTCATTCAAGTTGTTGTTCTTCTATATGTAATTTGTCACTTTTTCTCTGACTACTTTCAAGAATTTTTTTATCTTTGTTCTCAGTAATTTGGCTGTGATATGCCTGGGGATGATTTTCTTCATATTTATTTTGCTTAAGATCTGCTGGCCTTGAATCGTAAATTTAAATCTTGAATATCCTTCACCAAATTTAGGGCAATATCAATCATTTCTGCAAATATTTTTCTGCCCCTCTCTCTCACCTCCATCTGGATATTGTCCTACTGGTCCTGAGTCTGTTCATTTTTTTCCCTCATCTTTTTTCTCTCTGTCTTATTGGGTCATTTCTTTTACTGAGTCTTTCCTCTATCACCTCCATTGTGCTATTAACTCTATCCAGTGAATTTTTTACCTCAAATATTGTATTTTTTTCAATTCTAAAATTTCTTTTTAAAAAATACACATATACTTATGTATATTTATGTATAAAAATATACATATATAAATATATGTAGCTTCTTATTTTCAGCTATGTTCTCCTAAATTTTCATTCATTGCAAATCTGTTTTACTTTATGCCATTAAGTATTATTATAATAAACACTTTAAAAATCTCTGCTTGCAAATTTGAACATCTGGTCATCTTAAAATTGATCTCAATGGACTGTCTTTTCTCCAGAGAGTGGATCACATTTCCTTGTTTCTTTGTATGTTAAGTAATTTAGGGAAGTATCCTGGATGTTCTGAAGGTCCCATTATAGAGACTAGATTCTGTTATAGTCTTTTGAAGGGTGGTAGTGGTGGTTTTAAGCAGAAAATTAATTTGGTTGAATTCAAACTGTAAATTCTGTCTCCTGGACATCAGCTTACATCTCAGTTCAGGTTTTTTATTCTTAGCTGGGCTGCTATTGGTTGGCCGTGTGTGTGCCTGGTTCAGGGGTCAACTAGAGTTTGGGCAAAGCTTACACACACAATCCGGGGCTTCCCCTCTCTTACCCTCTCCTTTCTGGGATACCCTCCCTCACTTTGCAGTCCAAAGTTTGTTCCCTGGTTTTTAAGGCAAAAAGAATTTTCTTTCAGAGTTTGAACTGGCTTACATAGCACCAGCTGCACCCTACCATCAGGCTGAAAGTCAGAAAAATTGGAAACTCACCTCATGCTATTTGCTTCTTTCAAGTTTCAACTCCCCTCCAATATATACCAGCTTTTATTTACTCTTCAGTGTCTTCTATTTTTCAAATTGATCCTTTGTTTCCATGATGACAGTCGTTACCTGTGGGAACATCAGATTTACTTATCATTCAGGTATATCAGCATACCCAGATGTTTTCCTCCTCCATCAGCTGGTGTAGAGAACCCCCTCTCCCAGTGAAGCCCTAGGTATCAACTGAAGGATCAGCATTAATGGGGCACAAAACTCATAGCCAGATCACTCAATATATGGACTGGAGCAATGTTCTCAAGAGTAGAATGTGCCATCTCTGATCATGGAAGAGGACTGGCAAACACGGTGCCTGTCTCTTAGTATTAGGAGTTGCAGTAATAAGGTGTAATAAATGATAATTCCTGTACCCTAAAGGGGATGTCCTGGCATAACATGCCCTGGATCATTAAGTACTAAAGAACTGCACTGACATAGTAAGATTCTTATCTCCCAGCCCCTTGGAGCACATGGTCTTACTGGGACATCTAGAGTAATCGCCCTTTCTTGCTCATAGGGTACAGTTAACACTCTGTATCCACATAACGCACCAGTGTGATGATATATGGAAGGTCCAAAAAATCAAGGTTCATTTGGATTGTGTTTTGACAGAGAACAGAGTTCACAGGAGAGCCCTGAGATAAGATTGTCAGTGTATACTGTTGTCCATCCTAGGCAGATGCTTGATTCTTTCAGATCTTTCTTTATGATCAGTGTTGGAATGTTAGGTCAGTAACGACATGCTATGTAAGAGAGACCATATTACTTCCTTCCAGTATAGGTGCTATAGGTACCACGTCTAGCATAGCAGCTGCAGTGTGGCTGCCACTTAGTTCAGTTTGCAGTAGTCCACTGGCATCTGCCAAATCTGTCTGGGTTTGCAGGGACTTTGGGGTGCACGGAGAAGGCAATGGCACCCCACTCCAGTACTCTTGCCTGGGAAATCCCATGGGCGGAGGAGCCTGGTAAGCTGCAGTCCATGGGGTCACGAAGAGTCAGACACAACTGAGCGACTTCACTTTCACTCTTCACTTTCATGCACTGGAGAAGGAAATGGCAACCCACTCCAGGCTGCCATCTGTGGGGTTGCACAGAGTCGGACATGACTGACGTGACTTAGCGGCAGCAGCAGCAGGGGGTGCATGCTTTGTCCTGTCTGATTTTTTGCAACCTCATGGACTGTAACCCACCAGGCTCCTCTGTCCATGCAATTTCTCAGGCGAGGATCCTGGAATGGGAAAGGTTAGTTTTCATTCCAATCCCAAAGAAGAGCAATGCCAAAGAATGTTCAAACTACTGTATAATTGTGCTTATTTCACATGCTATCAAGGTTATGCTCAAAATCCTTCAAGCTAGGCTTCAGCAGTATATGAACCCAGAACTTCCAGATGTACAAGCTGGGTTTAGAAAAGGCACAGGAACTGGAGATCAAATTGCCAATATTCATTGGCTCCTAGAGAAAGCAAGGGAATTCCAGAAAAACATCTATTTCTGCTTCACTGACTATGCTAAAGCCTTTGACTGTGTGTATCACAACAAACTGTAGAAAATTCTTTAAGAGATGTGAATACCAGACCACCTTACCTGTCTACTGAATGCAGGTCAAGAGGCAACAGTTAGAACTGGACATGGAACAACTGACTGGTTCCAAATTGGAAAAGGAGTACACCAAGGCTGTATATTGTCACCCTGCTTGTTTAACTTATATGCAGAGTACGTCATGAGAAACGCTGGGCTGGATGAATCACAAGCTGGAATCAAGATTGCCAGGAGAAATATCAACAACCTCAGATATGCAAGATGATACCACTCCAGTGGCAGAAAGTGAAGAGGACCTGAAGAGCCTCCTGATGAAAGTGAAAGAAGAGAGTGAAAAGCTAGCTTAAAACTCAACATTCAAAAAACTAAGATCATGGCATCCTGTCCCAAGACTTCATGGCAAATAGAAGAGGGAAAAGTAGAAGCAGTGACAGATTTTATTTTCTTGGACTCCAAAATCAATGCAGATGGTGACTGCAGCCATGAAATTAAGAGACACATGTTCCTTGGAAGGAAAGTTACGGCAAACCTAGACAGCCTATTAAAAAGCAGAGACGTCACTTTGCCAACGTATCGCCAAAGCTATGGTTTTTCCAGTAGTCTTGTATGGATGTGAGAGTTGCACCATAAAGAAAACTGAATGCTGAAGAATTGATGCTTTTGAACTGTGATGTTGGAGAAGACTCTTAGAGTCCCTTGAACAGCATGGAGATCAAACCAGTCAATCCTAAAGGAAATCAACCCTGAATATTCATTGGAAGGGCTGAAACTGAAACTCCAATACTTTGGCCCCCTGATGTGAAGAACTGGCTCATTGGAAAAGACCCTGATGCTGGGAGGGATTGAAGGCAAAGGGAGGAGGGGACGACAGCGGATGAGATGGTTGGATGGCATCACCGACTCAATGGACATGAGTTTGAGCAAGCTCCAAGAGATAGTGGAAGAATAAGGAGGCTGGCATGCTGCAGTCCATGGAGCTGCAAAGAGTTGGACATGACTGAGTGACTGAACAACAGTCGCCACCCTTGCATCCTTTAAGTTTTTAGGTTAACACAGCATTCCACCCAGGAAGCAATATTGTTTGCTTGTTTTTTAATTTTTAGTGGAGTGTGGTTGATTTACAATGTTGTGTTAGGTATACAACATAGTAATTCAGTTATACGTATACATAAATCCACCTTTTTAGCTTCTTTTCCCCTGTAGGCCATTACAGAGTATTGAGTGGAGTTCCCTGTGCTGTTCCACGGGTCCTTATTAGTTACCTGTTTTATGTACAGTAGTGTAGAGGCTCCCCTTCTAAACAGACTGTGTCACATCTTTTAACCAATGGCAGGAATTCTACTAACTTGAACAAAAGTTTTTTATGCCATAAGAGAATGCTTAAACATTCTTCTAAACAAAGGCACATCACTAACTTGTGAATTTGTCGCTGTGATTGTAAACCCAAGTTTCGAGCATGTTGAGTTGGAGATGTTGAATGAACATTAGGCCCTGTGAGCAATAGTAATGTTGGGTATCGTGGATTCTCTGCTGAGTCTGTATTGTTTGTGATTTATTATCTTAGCTGAGCTTCCCTGGTGGCTCAGACGGCAAAGAAGCTGCCTGCAACGTGGGAGACCTGGGTTCGATCCCTGGGTTTGAAAGATCCCCTGGAGGAGGTCATGGCAACCCACTCCAGTATTCTTGCCTGGAGAATCCCCATGGATGGAGGGGCGTGGTGGGCTACAGTCCATGGGGTCACAAAGAGTCGGACACAACTGAGTGACTAAGCAGAAGTACATCTTAGCCAGATTTGGGGCGGTGGAGGGGAAGATAGCCGTTCAGGGGCTCTCATTTGGCCTTTTCTACTACAACAGTCGTTATTACATAGGTCAAAGAACTAATATGAGGGTTCTTCCAGGTGCTGAGTATATACAACCTGATTATACGTTTAGATATCAAGGAAACGATTACCAGGTATGCCAGGGAAGACTTTGGAACCACTGTCAGAAAGTCCAGAGCCAGGACTACATATATTATCTGACTTCCAGAATCCCTGCTCTAATGACGAGTCTTTGATGTGCTTTAGTTTAGGAACTTTTAACTCCTTCCTCATCACTGTCATGGTAGTCCCATCATAGTTCCTCATGTAACGGGGGCATCGGCTTTGCCAAGTATCTAAACAGTATCTTACTATTAGGATCAGTTCCAAGGCCTCTTGTCAGGATATTACATATCGAGTCCTAGAAGGGTATCTCCATGTCAACAAGCACTCCTTTAACCACAGTAATATTCCAATACCCCTGACCCTGGTTCAGCAACCTCAGGGTGCATTTGCAAGCAAACACTCCTGGCTTTTGCTGCTCTCTATTAGCCTGGTCCTTTCGCTCCTTAGGTGAATAATTCTTTTCCATCCTTAACTGGCCAGCACTTCCCTGTGTGGGTTGTGTCAAGACATAACCCTAGTTATTGGCCTAGTGTCCAGGAGGGGATATGGAGGAAGATTTTGAGTAAGGCCGGTATTGTTTGCAGCAGGACATCTTACTCAGTTAAGGTCTTTGTGTAGTTTCTGCAAGGCGGGGGGCTGTTGTCTTCTTGCACGGGGAAGGGGTTCAGTCTTGCATGCCCAAAATGTTCAAATGGGTCTTATGGTTAAATATTCTCAAGTGCATCTTTCTGGATGTTTCTATCCCAAGTTTCAGGGTCCCACTGCTTCTCTATCAGGGGCCTGACATTTGTGTAGGAGACTTATTGAGGCTGTGAACTAGCCATTTGCTGAGGTTCTCCTATTCTTACCATAGTCTTGTGCCTGGTCTTTAGCACAATATACATTATAGCTACAGTAGATGACAGTCTTTTTTAAAAGCTCCTAGAGAGACCTTCTGACTTTTACATCTCTTCCATTCATCAATAGCATCCAGCAATAATGAACTACATCATCTTTTACGTTATCACTTGCTCTGTATTGTGCAAGACCATTGTAGCCCCTTTCAGCTGTTTCTGATTCCAGTTTACCTCAGGTACATATTTTAGTGATGGTAATGTTAGGGTATGCCAGCTGCTAGTAACACTGTACTCAGCATTAGTGATAGCATCTGTATTGTCACCTGACCAGCAAGTGATCAGATTCCAAAATCTCGACCTTAGAGTCTATTTCCTATGACCACTACCAATTCCAAATGTCTTCGGGTTTTTTCAGAAGTAACTATGAAATGGGACTTTGCATGTAAGTAATCTATTTAGGAAATGCTCCCAGGAAAAACTAGAAATGAGTAGGAGAAGCAGGATACAGGAGGGGAAAAACAAAGCAAAAGTGTGACTTCAAACAAAGTCCCATGGAGGGTAGCTTCAGCCTGGGGCCACAGGAAAGCTTGGGAATACAGACTGTGCCTCAGAGTTTGTCCAGACTTGTTGCCAGGGAGCTGGCTTTCATCCTGCCACACCAGTCTGTCACTGGCTAAGGCCCATCTCTGGGTGGGTCAATGGCAATTCCTGAGCACTTCTGACTCTGCTATGGGCACAGTGGCTCCAGTAGCCCTTAAATAGGCCTTTGAAAAGTCTCAGATATGGACTGTTAGAAGGCAAAGACACAGAAGCTGGGGAAGGAGCAAAGAGGGACCTTTAAGGGCATCTGAGTAGAGCGCCAAGAGTGTCCACTGTGAGTGTCTTACCTCTCCTTCTCTCCTCCAACCCTGGAGTGAGTGGGGAAGAAGAGAACAGAGTGGCAGAAATGAGGCGGCGGCAGATAAATTGGAATAGGCTAGGTTATACTATAGTAACAAACAACCCTCAAATCTCAGCTGCTTATCACGGTAATCTATTTAGCAGCTTATGCCCCATGGCCTGTGTGGATTGACAGAGGGCTGTGCTCCACATGGTCACTTGGGGCTACCATCTTGTTCTGCAATATCTTATTTTTTGTTTGTTTGTTTGTTCTGCAGTATCTTACACACACAGCTTCCTGGGTGGATTTTTTTTTCTTTTAATTGAAGCATAGTTGATGTATAATATTACATAGTTACAAGTGTACAATATGGTGACTCACGGTTTTTAAAGGTTATAGTCCGTTTATACTTATTATAAAATATTTGCTATATTCTCCATGTTGTATGAGTTTCCCAGGTGTGCTAGTGGCAAAGAACCCACCTGCCAATGCAGGAGACCTAAGAGATGCATGTTCCGTCCCTGGGTAAGACCCCCTGGAGGAGGGCATGGCAACCCACCGCAGTATTCTTGCCTGGAGGATCCCATGGACAGAGGAGCCTGGCGGGCTGCAGTCCCCGGGGTCCCAGAGTTGGACGTGACTGAAGCGACTGGGCGCATACGTACCGCGTTGTACAGTGCATCCTCGTGGCTTATTTTATACTCATAGTCTGTGCCTCTTAATCCCCTAACCCAGTGTTGCCCCTCCCCTTCCTTCTCCCCACTGGTAACTCCTCGTTTGTTTTCTAGGCTTGTGAGTCTGCCTCTTTTTTGTTATATTCTCTAGTTTGTTGTATTTTTTAAATTCCATATGCAGAATTTGTTTTCCTCTGTCTGACTTAACGTCACTTTAGCATTGTGCCCACCGAGTCCCTCCATGTTACTGCAAATGACAGAATTTAGTTCTTTTTCATTGTTGTGTGTATATATAATTATACATATTTACATAATTATATTTGCCTACTATATATAATTATACACACACACATCTTCCTTATCCATTTATCTACTGATGGACACTTAGCTTGCTTCCATATCTTGGCTGTTATAAATAATGCTTCTGTGACCATTGGAGTACATGTAGCCTTTCGATTTAGTGTGTTTGTTTTTTCTGGATATGTACCCAGGAGCAGAATTGCTGGGTAATATGGAAGTTCTATTTTTTTTTTTTTTAAACTTCCATACTGTTTTCCACAGCAACTGCACCAATTTACGTTCCCTCCAACAGTGTGCAGGAGTTCTCTTTCTTCACATCCTCACCCACATTTGTTATTTTCTTTAGCCACTCTGACAGGTGTGAGGTGATATTTCATTGTGGTTTTGAGTTGTATTTCCATGATCGTTAGTAGTGTTAAGCATCTTTTCATGTGCCTGTTGGTCATCTACATTTCCTCTTTGGAAAAATGTATTCAGTTCTTCTGCCCATTTTTTAATGAGGTTGGATTTTTTTGACATTATATTAGCCGTTTACATATGTGGGCTAATAACCCCTGTTGGTCATATCACTTGAAAATATTTGAAATATAGAGAATCAAATGATGCAATTGGTGAGTATCATCCCAGTCATGCCTGTCTTTTTCACTGCAAGCTTCTTAATCTAGTTCAAGCTTGATTTGGCTGAAAAAAGTTTCAATTAAATGTGAAAGTAAAACTTAGTAACTAGATTTGCCCAAATAATTTTAGGACTTCCCTCATAGCTCAGTTGGTAAAAGAATCTGCCTGCAATGCAGGAGGCTTGGGTTCGATTCCTGGGTTAGGAAGATCCCCTGGAAAAGGAAATGGCAACCCACTCCAGTATTGTTGCCTGGAGAATCCCTGTGACAGAGGAGCCTGTCAGGCTACTAGTCCATGAGGTCGCAAGAGTCATATGTGACTTAGCGACTAAACCACCACCAAATAATTTTAGAAAATCATTGATATTTCCCAGAGATTTTTATCACCAAGGCAGGGGGAAATGGTTTTACATAGCACAGAAGATAGACATGTATGTGAAAGAATTAAGGTTCCTAACATAAAACTGAAAAAAGCCAAAATGCCAAACTGTGTAATAGTGGTTAAGTAGGTTATGTATTGATACATTCACAGGTGGGTAGGTTATTTAGCCATCTAAAGCTATATTTACAGAGACCTTTCAGTTGTTAAAATGCTCATGATATAAGGGGAAAAGTCAGGATATAAAACTGTATATGAAAAAAAAAAAACTGTATATGAGAATTTGCATCCCTTACCTGGGTTACCATAAAGACCCTACCTATCATCCTTCTTCTGCTCCAGTATGTTATGTTGCAGCAGTCACCTATCTCCAGCATGAAGCTGCTGTCACACATGACCTTCAGGGTGAAATCTCTGTTTCTTTTTTACAGTTTACGTATATCTTTTGGGGCTTCCCAGGTAGCTCAGTGGTAAAGAATCTGCTTGCCAGTGCAGGAGACTGCAAGAGACGGGAGTTCGATGCCTGGGTCAGGAAGAACGCCTGGAGAAAGAATGGCAACCCACCCCAGTATTCTTTCCTGGAAAATTCCATGGATCGCAGAGCCTGGTGACCTACAGCCATGGGGTTGCAAAGAGTCAGACATGACTGAATGAGCCCTTTGGTCATACCTGTCTCTCCTACTTCATTTCTCTCAGCTGCCCACTTCATACTCTCAAATTTATATCCCCAGCCCAGACATTTCCTCTGAACTCCAGACCCCAAGGACTGCAGCCTGCCAGGCTTCTCTGTCCATGGAATTTCACAGGCAAGAATACTAGAGTAGCTTGCCACTTCCTCCTCCAGGGGACCTTCCTAACCCAGGAATTGAACCTATATACCCTGCATTGGCAGGTGGATTCTTTACTTCTGAGCTACTTGAGAAGCCCCCTCAGAATACACTAGCTCCTAATTAGCAAGTCTCTTCTGAGGAGCGGGACAGGGCATTCTGGCATATACCAAAAGGAGTGTGTAATAATGGACCTGATTCCACAGGCAAGAGGAGATGTAAATCGCCTTACCTTTGGCTGTCCATCAACTATTGTCATAGTAGTCACGGTTGGAGAGGCCAGCTGGCCAAGTCTGAATAGAACAGGCGGCTCCAGTGTCTACCAGAAATTCAGTTCTCCTACCTGCCACATTCAGGGTGACCTGAGCCCCCATTGAAGAAAGGAGGATGAATCCAGTAGGGTTTGGAGCCAGGGAGGCTCTTGGGCCCCATCAGTCAGCCTGCAGATGTTCGCAAGGAACTGGGGCCGGTTGAGGTTGCCCCTCTAGCGTCCCGTAGGAGGGCAGTCAGGCCATTCCCCCTGCAGTGCCCCTCCTTCTGACAAAAGGCACACTCGTTCAGGCCCAGTCGACTTCTTGTCATTCTGCCTAGCCTCTTCAGCCCTCCAGGGTCCCCTTGAGGTGGTGGGTGAATCAGAGCAGCCGAAAGCTGTGTTTTATTTATTAGCCTCTCATCCCTGGTGGCTCAATCAGTAAACAGTCCGCCTGCAATGAAGGAAACCTGGATTCGATCCCTGGGTTGGGAAGATCCCCTGGAGGAGGGCATGGCAACCCACTTCAGTATTCTTGCCTGGAGAATCCCATGGACAGAGGAGCCTGGTGGGCTACAGTCCAAGGGGTTGCAGAGTTGGACACAACTGAGCAACTAAGCACATATCCTTATTGGCCTCTTCCGTTAAGTCTTGGTTGGTATAGACCTTGAAGGCCCCCTCTACCAAGGTTGACAATGGGGTTTGGGCCCAGCCTCCAGCTTTTGTAATTTTCTCCTGCCATCATGAGTAACCTGGGTTATAAGATGCATGGCCAGTAGCGTCTTTCCTTCTGCAGGCCCAGGGTCTGAATTGGTATGCTTGCTGACTGCCTCTGTCACCTGGCTCCGGAAGCCCGCCTGAAACAAGAGGCGGCCGCCGGTCACCACGGGGAGCTTGTCACCGTGGGGAAGCTGCATTTGGTGGTCCTGGAGGCGCTCAGAGCCCTCCCAGGATGGGGACTACCGCCCCACACTGAGCACCGTGCATCTGTCAGCAACCCTGGTTCTTGGCCTTCCTTAGTCAATAGAAACTAATAAGAGGCCAAACAAATGCAGGCAAGACTCTATTGGTGGAGGAACGAGAACAAGTAATAGGTTCCCTTGCTCACTCCCTGGGGCGGAGGGTCTGGTTTGCTCTTTGGTGAGGGCAGGAGTATGTCCAGTGATCAGGTCAGAGGGATGGCCTAGGTGGTTTGCGTACTCCTTAGGTGCTCATGTGCGCAGGGGGCGTGCTCACTGCCCTGCTTTTGCTCTCATCTCTTCAGAAGTGAGAATTGGGATTTTTGTTTTGTTTTTTTTTTTACCTTTTTGAATCTTGTTGTCCATGATTTGCCCCAACCGCTCATGCATAGTTATTTTTAGTTCCTTATAGTTTCTCTGTATTTTGTTGCTGGAGGAGATGTTTGTCCAGGTACAAGCACTGCAGCAAAGGCTTCCAGGTCCCAGCCTGTCTCATGTTTAGTTCTATCAGTTTCATTTTTAACTGAAGACATGCTTGTTAATCAGACCTAGTGAATACCCGTGGTCGCAGAGTGAATGTACATCCAGTCTACAGCCTACAACCCTGCTGCTCCCTTTATAAACCCTTCATCACATCTAAAGCCCAGACTGAGTCTCTGGGTATCTAGGGGTCAGCTAAAGTCTTCCTCCCTGCCCTTATGAAGCATACAGTATGCC
This sequence comes from Cervus canadensis, assembly GCF_019320065.1. Taxonomy (NCBI): domain Eukaryota; kingdom Metazoa; phylum Chordata; class Mammalia; order Artiodactyla; family Cervidae; genus Cervus; species Cervus canadensis. The sequence continues at coordinate 3,529,577 of NC_057401.1, forward strand.
CTTTCCTTCCTAAAGCCTCCAAGCTTCATGGGCCGATATTCCCATTTGATATTGTCTGTTCTTGGCTGATCTCTTGAGTTGCCACACTCATGATGTCAAGTGTCCTTCCTCTGAGAAAACTCTTCCCTAGCCTTCTTCCTGCTCTCAGGAAGTAAAGGTCCCTGAGCCTGGCTTGCAGGCCTGGCCCTGTTCTTCAGTCAGCCTCATGGCCCCACAAATCATTCACCCTCAACTACAGCCCGATCTCTGAACGTGTGTGTTTTGACTACATACAAGCTTGTTATCCTAGATACAGCGTCACCTCCACTGGAAAGTCTTCCCTGATTCTCCCAGGCTACGTCAGCCTGAATGAACATTCTGCTCCACCAGGACGGTTTCTCGGCAGGACAAACATTTTGAAGCCAGTGTCAGTGTCTTATTCATTTCAGCATCTCTAGTTCATGGTGCTTAAGAGGTGTCAGTTATTGTGGAATGATCTCATGGGAACTTGGGAAAATTTCCACGCATCCCCTAATGCACTGTCTTTTCCACCAGTCTCATGAATCTTTTTCCTTACGAACCTCAGTCATCTTCCTAGCCCTAATGCCAGCTGCTTATCTGCCTTGCATCCCCCAGACACATCGAGTTGACAGACCTGTGGGACTCTGTGACAGTGGACCGCCACCTGCTGGTGAGAAAGTGTCCAGGCCAGTGACAACTCAGGGCTGCAGACAGGAAGGGTTAAGACATTCCACAAAGAATATAAACCGCTTCTCAGGATAACATTTGCAAATGCACAGTGTAAAGCACATAGATTACAAGTGAAACTAATCATCATGAAATAGAAGGTGTCAAAATATTAGAAAATGTATGTATTATGTAGATATGTATATTATGTATATTTGTATCTCATTAAATAACAAAATCTAATGATAGGTCCAGTAACTACTATAATTTCAAAATGATGAACAAAAATGATAATTGAAGATGTCTGCAACATCTCTAATGTGAGATGAAATACCTGTGATTTCTACTGCTGACATAGTCACAAGTACTGCTGATAATATTAGTTTGTTGCCTGTACCCATAAAGAAAGGAAATGCTGAAATTCGGTTAGAGTTTAGTGAAACTACCTATCTTTCTCATTCAGGTACAACGATACCCTGAATTCTACCCATGGATCCCTTGTGTGCGTATAACAGGGATCCATGGACTCCAGGTTAAGAACCCCTGAATGAGGTTTTAGAAGCATAGCCATCACTTTCCAATATGGCAGAGAAGCCAGTGGTTAATTGTGTGTGTCTCTTGCTTGAGTGTAATGCATGCAGTTGTTGGGAGAGAAGCTGTGGAGGAGGCCGTGGAGTTCAAACTTTTGAATTCCATGGGCATCACCAGGGCTGTGAGCGTTCACCTGACCTTCCCCTGACCCAGCATGCTTCCTCATCTATAAAGTGACAGTGCCTTCCTCACAGGTGGTTGAAAGGATTCAGTAAGTTAACATGTGAAAAACTCTTGGGGCCAAATGTTTGCTGTTAAATGGGAATGATATAAATGTCTGTAGAGAAAACACATCAAATGTAACTTCAAGAACAGAAACCCCGAAGTCTGACCTGCTATACACCCTGGGAGGCAACAGTGTACTCGGACAATAGTAAACCGTTCCCAGGCTAAGTCTGCCCTGCTTTCCCCACCGCAATCCAAGAGAACAAACCCAAATGCAAAGAGTTTCTCACCTTGTTATTTTATTAGAAGCATATTTACATTCTTGCAGTTAACTTTGCAGAGAACACTTTACAAAAGTTTTTTATATAAAGTTTGGAAACTACATAAAAATAACTTCTCCATAAAAGGGAAAATATAAGTTAGTTCTATTTACTCTGCTAAAAACTGACTGGAAATGAGAAACAGTTCCGTCTGTCCCTTCCAGAGAAAACATTAGCACAGAACACGAAGAATACTGCATGGGCTTCCTCAGTGAGGGGCGTCATACTGGCTTAACTGTGAGCCTGGGAGACCCAAGCGGACCCCATCCAGAAAAGACAGGGGAGCTAGTAGGGCTCAGGCAGTGCTGAGCAGAAAGCGGCACCTCCTTGAATGAGACTCCAATGTGAAGGACTTCGGCCGACACCGTGAGACTGGCCTCTCCTAATACTCGCTCTCATACCCCAGGCTACGGAAGGCAGTACTGTAAACAAAGCCCAAATCAGCCCTGCCATCGGCCAATGCGAGACCCTTCGCCTGGTGGAACTGCGTCTGTGTCCGTCGTTACGCTGCCGCTAGTTGCGTTTCCCCAGCACCTGTGCACCAGTCAGAGGGGACCATCATTTCCTTATCTCATCTGTGGGAGGCCTGAAAACTATCCCTGCTGGGCCAAATACTTAAGTGGGCAAGCTGAGTGCTCACTAACCTAAGTGGACCAGTACCTTCCCACGGCCCTCAGGGCGTCTTCACTGCGTGTGTAAGTCCGTGGAACCGCAAGTCCCTTCTTCTATTGAATGGTTACCCTCCTTTCCCAAAATCCAGTTACAAAAGGACCCAGAAAACTCCAGGGACTTGCTGTAGACAGAACATCTAACCTTAACCTATAGGTGAGAAAGAAAGAGAAACTCTTCCCAGAGTGTTAACCACCCATTACCAGCAAACTCATACCCAGAATCAGTATGCCCATTTGACTCGTCTAAGTCAACCTTCGTGTTTTTCTGTTGTTTTTTTTTAAAGCAGATGTTTTCCTAAGGAAGACATTCATTTATATCAAGTTAGACATAAAGGTGGGGGGGAAAAAAAAAGGTTTTCTTTGTAGATGAATCGAATGCCGGGTTGAGCATTCGCTTTACTGGGTGATGTATGCCCTAGCCCGTGGGGAGTGGGATCTCTCGGAGGCCGGCTGAGGCATCAAGGCCCAGGACTCCATCTAAGACACAGAAGCTTTGCTTCTGTCAGGTTCCTGGGGGCAAGAAGCACTCCATATTTCTCCCTGATGTTGTTTCTCCCTGAAGAGAAGGTGCAGTGCCTGTGAGCCTCTGTCTGAGGTGTAAGGCTGGACCCTGAAGTAGGAGGGACACAGCGCAGAGGGAAGCGGCCTTCCCATATCACCTGCAGACAGGATGGGCAACCGTGAGACAGAGGGACTGGCTGGACAAGTCTTGTGTGACAAGGAATTTATCCCTGAACATAGAATCCCTCTGTGGGGCCAAAAAGGCATCACAGACTGGCAACTCAGCCTGTACCATCTGTGCCTCTGGGGCCAACACCCCACCCGCCCCATACCAATGGCTTGCCCTATGCTCTGTGGCATGGGCTCAGCCAGCAAGTACCTTCCAATGCACCCAGCACAAGAGGCCCAGGGCAGAGGCAAGCCTGCCCAGCACCAGCAGGCCCTGTTCTGTGTGCATAGAAAGTGGGGGGGACATGTGTGCAGAAAGGGGGAGCACAAGATGGCACGAAACACCTGAGATCAAAATGAAGCGTTCAGGTTTTTCCCGTTCCACCACTGTGGAGGTGGTCTCAAGAGGAAAGCACACTGGGGGAGCTGGGGGAACGGGGGTACCCCCTGAGCATCCGGCTGCAGACCAGGCTCTGCTGTAGCCAAAACGGCCATTAAGAGCCCTGGTTCTTGTCTTCCACCGCAGGGAACGACTGAAAGGCCACCTAGAAGTGCTGCACAAATGAGCCCACGGGGGCCTCGGCTGCAGCGCTTTGTGCTCCCAGACAGCACGGCTGCTGGCTTGGCAATAGGAGGGGCCTCGAGGCCTCAGGACACCTAGTCCTCCGGGTCTGTGGCCCCGCCAACAGCCCAGGTCACTGGGGCTCAGGGGGAACATACACAGGATCAGGCAGCACATCACAAAACCTCGCCCTCCACAGTAAGCGAGAAGTCAGGAATGCCAGTTCCGTCGGGCACAGCTGAGGGGCACCCAGCCAGGGCTGGATTCAAGCGGCATGGAAGCGAGAAGGAAGGGGGTCCTGAGTTACTTGTTCACAGACGGCCCTGGGGGGCTGTTAAGAAGCAGCATCCGCAGAGCTGTAGGGGAAGAACTTGGTGACCTTGTTTGGGGTGGTGGGGTTTGCACACTCTGTCTCCTCGTTCATCTTGAAGAACATCTCCTGCTCGCGCTTTTTCTGGTTCAGATCTTCTTCCAGAGCCTAGGACAGAGGGCAGATGGCACTCAGTCACATCACTTAGGACACAAGTCTCCCCTACCACTGGACCACCAAGGTGGTCTTCTCTGGAAATTTCCGCCGCACATCCCCCCCCCCCCCAGCCCCCGGCTTCAGTGCTCAGGTAACTTGGTCTTCCCTCTTTCCTACTGCCTCAACCATGCAGGAGTTGCCTATGGGCCAAGAGCTCTGCTTTGGGGAAATGCCAGTCTAGACAGGGCGTGAGGGAACAGCAGAAGTGAATCTGCTGGCAGGGAACAGCCAGATTCCCTGGAGAAAAACCTGAGGTATTAATAGGAAATGGAGGAAGAGCTTTAACAACAGAGTTGTCTGGGCTACACAGTGTTCCTAATCAGAGTGCTGTCCTGCCAAGTCAGGGGGCTTTTCAAAATCTAAGTGCAGTCATGCCACGCCCTGAGATTCTGACTCTGAAACTCCGCTGTAGGACAGGGGTTCTTGACATTGTAAAAGCGCACCATGTAACCCGAGGGGCGCATCCAGGCGACCAGCACTGCAGGTGCCTCTTCCTTTGGACACACGCCAAGTTCAACAAGATAAATGGTGTCCTATGCAAAAAATGTCTTGAAGAGTTCTCCAAAAATAAACATCCAATTAAGAAAGGAAGCATGGAAACATATATACTAACATATGTAAAATAAAATAGACAGCCAGTGAGAATTTGCTGTATGACTCAGGGAACTCAAACTGGGGCTCTGTGACAAGCTAGAGGGGTGGGATGGGGTGGGAGGTGGGAGGCGGCCCCACAGAGAGGGGATATGTGTGTACCTGTGGCTGATCCATACTGACGTATAGCAGAAACCAACACAACGTTGCAATTATCCTTCCATTAAAAATCTAAAAAGTTCCTCTGAAACTATATGAGTATAACGTTGGAATAATAATATTCAATGAGAGATTATTTACAAATAAAGGAAATCATACCAGAAGACCAAAAAAAGAAAGAAAAGGAAGCAGAGTGCAGAGGGAAAAAGCAGGGGCTTTACAGTCAAATGGGATTCAGCTTCATTAGCAGCTGGGTGGGCCTCTGCATGTCCCATTTCCTCCCCAGATCTGTTTCCTCTCGTGTAAAATGGCAATCTCACTGTCTTCCTGGCAGGGCACTTCCAAAGATTAAATTAAAAACCAATGGGCTGGGATTTCCCTCATCGTCCAGTGGTTAGGACTTCTCCTTCCAATGGTGTGGCTGCGGGTCCAATCCCTGGTTGGACTTGCACATAAGATCCTATGTGCCTTGAGGCCAAAAAACCAAAGCATAAAACAGAAGCAAAACTGTAACAAATTCAGTAAAGACTTTAAAAATGGTACATATTAAATATATATATATATATATATATATATTTTAAAAAACTAATGGGCTGTAACTACTGAGTACTTCTTGCATATCACACACTATGCTAAGTGTATTACAGTTTATTTAATCTTCACCCTATGAGAGAGATACTATTATCCCCATCTTATAGATGGAGAAACTGAGGCTCAGAGAGTTTAGGTCACTTGCCCAAGGTCATTCAGTAGGTGGGGGCAGAAGCAAGATGGGTCTAACTTTAGAGTTCAGGCTCTGAAACCCTCTGTAAGTTAGGCACACATGGGTTACTCAGTAAATCTGGCTTCATTATTACTTGCTTTCATTATAGAAGTAACCATTCACAGGAATTGACCAGGATTCTGTCTCTCTTTTTAAAACTATTCTTTGATGACCTGAAATAGTCTCAGCAAACTTACTCCCTTAAGCTCACATTCCTTCAACAGTACTAAACTCTAGTGAGTTCTATCTTTAAGGAAAGATGGGGAAAGAACACTGTCTTCTCAGCTCCAGATGATGGCTGTCATGTGGTATGATGGGCCCTGGGTTGCTAGAGCTCCTAAGTTTTCAAAAGAAACTGGAAACCCAGATTTTTATGTAAAATTTCCTTATACTTAAAAAGTTGGCAACTTAAAAAATTTTTTACATCGCTATCTGTTGGCCAAACCTCTCTGTAAGCCAGTTTCAGTCTGAAGATCATCAGCTACCACTTTTATTTTAGCACAGAAAGGTTTAGTAACTGCCTAGGGTCTCACAGCTAGTAATGGGGGAGCAAAGACTTCTCCCATGTTTGTCTTACTTCAAAACTTATGCTCTTAAGCACTGTTCTGTTTTACCTCTATACAACCTATATGTCCTCTGTATAACCTAGGGCAGTCAGCAATCTTTTTTCTGTAAAGGGCCAGACTGTAAATACTCCAGCTTTGCAAACATTAAGGTCTCTGGTACAACTGCTCAACCGCTGTTGTGGTATAAAAGCAGCCATAGATGATATGTAAATGAATGAGCATGGCTGTGCTCCAATAAAACTTTATTTACAAATACAGGTGGTGGGCCACATTTGGCCCATGGGAATAGGCCTTAAAACACCTGTTTTAAGGGAAAAAAAGTTATCTTCATCTTATAGCCCTAAAAAGCAAGGCTCGGAAAGGCTTGTCTGAGGCCACATTCTATGTTAACTATGACCCAAGCAACACTTTATTGAATTCACCAGACATTCTATACTTACTGAAAAAAAAATCTGAATTTTTCTAAAAATATTCCACAAGGTACAGTCATCTCCCCTGGCTCCCCCAACATGGGCCACAGCTCAAAGCTGCTGATGGAAATCCAAGAGTATAAAATCATTTATTCTAGAATGAAAATCATCACCTCTGGATCAGTGTTCCACCAGCAACCCAGGTAAATGGAAAAAAAAAAAAAAGTAAAAAAAGATAGAATGGGAAAAAAAAAAAAAAAGGATAGAATGAATCTGCAAAGAATTCAGGAAAAGAGGCAGCCACCACCAGCAAAATCCAACAGCAGCTCACCAAACACACACTTGGAATACCTCCCCCTAAGTCCAGGCACCCCCCCTGAAGCAGTCTGGGCATTGATGCAGTTGCTGGAGGCAATGTGACCGTTAACTTTCAAATTCTCTCAGGATGTGCAAAGCATACAGAACCACTGGGTAAGAGAACCAGGCAAACATTTACTTCTGATACCAGCGTGAACCTGTGTCAGCAGTATTATTGATTTGAGTGTCAAGTACCACAAGTCCCAGCAGACCACGTGTGGTTACAAGTGTGGACCTTTTAATCGGAAGGTCTGGGACCTTGGCCAGCTTCCAGCCAGAAACCTCCATTAGCACAGGGAAGGAGGCCTCAACTCAAGGACTTCCAAGGCCACTCTGGAGCAGAGGTGGGCAGCTGCCTCCTGGCCAGACCTCAGTTAGAGCAGATAGAGCTGAAGATGCCCGCAGAACAGGCCTCAGGGCTTAAGGAAACAGAATCAAGGACAGTTAGGGCAGCTTCATCCTCAGAGAGTTTAGAATGGAAGGAAATGAGTATGTCCTGGCCTATACTGTGGCCTAGGGACTTTCCACATAACACTGTATGAGATTCATATCTTCACTTTACACATAACCACACTGAGGCCCTCTATCAACCTGGCAAATCCATGGTAACCAGCTGTTTGGTCAGACACCAGTCTAGACGGCATTGTGAAGGGATTTTTTAGATGTGATGAACATGTAACTCAGTAGACTCTGCATAGAGCAGCTTACCTGCCGTAATGTGGGTGCAGGCCTTAAGAGGCAAGCCTGAAGCCCCGCTGCAGAGAGGACCGGGCCTCTGGTCCCCCCTGTGCCCAGGACCACAACATCGACTCTCGCCTGGCTCTGCAGTCTGCCCTGCAGGTTTCAGACTGACCAGCCCCAACCATCGGGTGAGCCAGTCCTTAAAATAAAACCCCCAAGTCTGTATCTTACCCGTATCTGTATTTCCACCTGCATCCTGGGCCGACACCGTGGTACAGTGAAGCAGAGCCCATCGTGGGCCCACCAGCCCAGACACGGTTACCTTTTTGCGCGGCCGGAGCTTGTCCCGCCATTCCTTCAGGTTCTGGTTGTGGCTTTCATCCAGGGCCTTCAGCTTCTGGGTTTCGTGCTCTATCAGGAGGTGACACTTTTCATTCTGGAATATATCCCAGGCAGGACAGGTAAGACGCACAGAGGGCTGAGACATACATATCAAGAGGCACCAGCATTGTTCACTTGTGTCTCCTCCTTGATTATAAACCCCGTTTATACAAAACTCTATGCACATGAATACAAATCCACCAAAAGGTGCCCGGAAGAATAGTCCAGAATGTTAACATTAATAGATTTTACTGTGTAATAGGATCTGTAGCAGTTTTGCAGCTGCTTCTTCGTGCTTCCTGCATTGTTTGAATTTTTCAACATGAACATATATGTTGTTTTAATAAAACAGTAAAACCATTAACAATAAATATGTGCCCTAACTGCATGACAGAGAGTCAGCCACTACAGAATTTTAGATAGATTTCCTGTCAGGCTCTATCCTGTGTGTGGTTCAGCTCACCCTGTGTATAAAATTCTGAAACCTGCCTCCCTCTTAATAGCATAATGTAAAAAGTCCTACAAAGAATTAAGATTTTTTATAATCATGATGTTTAATTCCTACAGAGTATCTTACAGTATGGCTTTATCTAACTTAAACATTCCCCTATTTTTGGCCAGCTTGGGTTGCTCTTAATCTTCACTGTTGTAACTAGCATTGTCTTAAACATCTGTGCTATATACTGAATTGTTTCTCCCTAAAATTCATTATATTGAATCTGTAATGTCCAGTGTGATGGTATTTGGAGATACGGGGCCTTTGGGAGAAAAGGAGGTTTAGTGAGGTCAGGAGGACAGGGCCCTCGCGGCAGGTTAGTCAGGAAGAAACCAGAGAGCTCACATGCTAGAGTGCTCTGTCCCTGCCTCCTTCCCTCCTCCACCCTCCTGTCTCCCTCCTCATCTCTCCTGTCTCTCTGCCACGTGAGGACACAGCAAGAAGGCAGCCGCTCCCCCAGAACCCAGCCACGCTGGCAAAGCTGATCTCTGATTTCCAGGCTCCAAAACTGTAAGAAAATAAAGTCCTGTTGTTTAAGCCAGCCGGTCTCCAGTATTCTGTAATGGCAGCGTGGGATAAGATGATCTATGTATAAATGTTTTGTGTCTATGTAAGTTATATGATTTTCTGTGTCACATTACCACCCCTTCAGGAGAGATCTGTGACAAGGGATAAGGGCCGTGGACCTGCCTGAGGCTTGCCAACATCACTGCTCTCTCTCTGAGGCAAGTTATCTGTCTCACAAAACTGAACCTGGACTCTCCCACAGGGACAGTAGTGACAGTTCCCTGTTGGTTCCTCGCAGAGAGTCAATCCTGCGGTTTATCACGCGTTTATAAAGTGCCTTTATCCAGACACCTCCACCCTACTGGACTGGAAGAGTAGGACTGCTTAGGGAATTTTTACGTGGGGTTTCAAGCTCAAGGATTCTAGGAATTTAGAAACCGCCTTGGTTGGGAATAATACTCACAGCTGCCCTGAGTACTTCTGGCCTGCCCAGAGCTGGCTCCTAGCTCCCTACAGCTTCTCTCAGCTGATCCTCCCAGTAACCCCATGAGGCAGGGGTGGGAACGTAAATACAGAAGGTGAGTGGGCTGGCTAAAATTCACACAGCAACAAGCAGCAGAGCCCCTGCCTGGCAGGCTGCAACACCTGCAGTGTTTCCTCCACAGCCCTCTGCCCTTCCAGAAATTGCCAGGTGGCTCTCGTAGCCTCGCGAGTTTCCTGAGGTCACAGATGCTTGTGTCAGTGCATCTGTCGGGTAGAGTAGTGCCTCGCTCCACCACAAGGGGGCTCCAAGTACCAACTCCTGGGCAAGGGCCCTTAGGGTGAAGCAGACTTGACTGGGATTGGAGAAACTTGAAGGATCTCCCCAGGGAACGGCTTGGCAATATCAGGATGCCTTTTCCTGACTTTATGGGAAAGTTTTGAGCTGCTCACCATCAAGGATAATGGTAGCTGTAGGTTTCTGTAGATGCTGTTTATCAAGTTAAGGAAGTTCCCTTCTGCTCCTAGTTTACCGAGTGTGTTTAATTAACGTAAGCAGGTGTCAGCCTCTGTCAAATGCTTTTTCTGTATCTACTGATGATATGATCATGTGAGTTTCCTTCTTTAGCCTGCTGTGATTACATTAACTCATGTTTGTATACTGCAGTAACCCTGGGGCAAATCCCACCTGGTCATGGAATATACTTTTTATGTATTTTTAATTGTTTGCTAACATTTCACTGGGGATTTGTGCATCTGTGCTCATGAGATACTGATCTGTAGTTTTCCTCCTTGTAATGTCTGGTTTTGGTACTAGGGTTATTAGGACACCTTTTCCAAAGATACAGTGATGACCAAGAAAGCCAGCAGCATGCCCACGGCCGGGTCCTGGGCACAGCACTCTTGGCTCAGCTCTGCCATCTCATTCACAAAGCCTCACTCCATTTCTACAAAATAGGAGTCGTCATCCTTGCACCACGCCTATTTTATAAATGTGGAAACTGGCACGGGAGGGGGACATGATGTGACCAACATCACAGAGAACGGCAGGATGGAAACAGCTCCACCCAGAGCTCCCGTCTGTAGGGTTCCGAGACCCCCGAGAGCTGCGTGCCCCCGGGGAGATGGGGGCAAGCACGCGGGGCAGGGGGCGGTACCTGCAGCTGCTGCAGCTCACTCATGTTGCTCTCGCACTGGGCCACCATGTCCCGCATCTGGTTCTCATGTTTCTGCTGCTGCTGCAGCCGCTCTGCCTTCTGCCTCTTCTCTTCCTGCTGGGAGAACTGCAACCGAGAACAGGAGAGGTCCTCCCTCAGGGAGACACCCCCTGAGGGACCAGTGTGTACACAGGCCCAGCGTCCTGCACCACTCAGGCAGGGCCCCCTGTCTGAAGTCCTCCCCCTGAGCTGAGACCAGCCCCTGCCTTCAAGGAGCCCACAGATTGGCAGGGACGCTGAGACGTGCTCGGACAGTGTGTGGAGTAGGCAGGACTCACAGGAGTCCAGGGCCACCGAGTCCATGTGCCCGAGCCACCTGGGTGACTTGTGAGCGGGGCTCTAGGTAGATAAAAAGGGTAGAAGCAGCTGCAGGCTAGAAACCCAGGAGTGTGACAGGGCGCATGCATGGGAAAGCAACGCCAAGCCTCCTTCCTGTCCACCAGAGGGGGCTCAGCGTGAGGCTTCCATTCCACGCCTCTTTCCAAGGCTCTGCTGCATCTTACATTTCATATTCCCCTAAATGTGTAAGACTTGGGCCCCCCCAAACCTGGTCTGGCCCCGCTCCAAGCCACCCCAGGCCCTGACCTGCTTGATCTTCTCGCGCTGCTCGGCGGCGCTGCCCCCTCCGTTGATGTGGAGGCTCTTCTTGTACATGGCCATGCGCGTCTTGCCCTCACTTCTCTGAATCTTGGGCAGCCGCGCCTTCTCCTGCTGCTGCCGCACCTTCAGCTGCTCAATCATGCGCTGGTTGTAGCGCTGCATCTGCTCACGCTCCTGAGAGGGACCCCCAGAGGGGACACGGTCAGCTGCCTCCCCCCACACACAGGCGTAGTCAGAGGTCAAGGCTGCCACACGCCACTCAGGGGTCCAGGACCCACGCGGTTCATGACGCTCAGAACAAGGCTCGTGTCATTTGATTTCTCTCTTAGGTAACTTTTTCTATTTTCAGTTTTAAAATTACCATTAATAATGTTTTAGATTCTTACCTTCTGAATGCCTTCTCACTTAACCAATTGGTAGTATGCTATCCTGAGCATCCTCAGAGCAAAATGTACATTAATGAGATGGTTCCTCATTATTGATGATAGGTGTCAATTCATATTTTTTAAAGTCTTGATAAATTTTAATATTTTCCTTCACCTAACACTTGTATTTCAAAACTTAGCACAGGCATCACTTCTCCCAAGAAGCCTCCCCTGACTTTCTGGCCAGGTAGGGCATGTTTATTCCAAACTGCCACGGCCTTGTGCTGACTTCCAACACTGTAGTTAGGTTAGGAGCTGTAATAACCCACACCAGATCTCAGTTTAACCTCTCTCTGTCCCCACTAAAGGAACTGAACCAAGACAATTACACAGAAGTAGAGAGTGCTCCAGCCACACAGAAGGGGCCCTCCTCTGGTCTGGGGAGGTTAGGGAAAGCTTCCTGGCAGAAGTGGTATTTAAAAAAAAAAAGAAGAAGTGGTATTTAAGTTGAGACTTAAAAGTATTTTGAAAGACTTCAGACAATAGTAGAAAGCTACAGTAATCAAAATAGTGTGGTACTGGGACATCTATGGCAGTCCAGTGGTTAGGACTCCTGAGATTTCACTGCCAAGGGCCCGATTTGATCCTTGGTCAGGAAACTAAGATCCCACAGGCTGTGAGTTAAACAATAAAATAAATGAAAAAATAAGTCTATCCAAAAAATAAAAAGAACAATGTTGTATTGGTACAAAAACAGATATATGGATGAATGGAACAGAATAGAGCCCAGAAATAAACCTACACACCTACAATCAATGTTCAACAATGCAAATCACAACTACAATGAGGTCAGAATGGCCTCACATTGGTCAGAATGGCCATCATCAAAATATCTACAAATAACAAATGTAGTGTAGAGAACAGTCCTACACTGTTGGTGGGAATGTAAGTCAGTATAGCCACTATGGAGAACAGGATGGAAGTTCCTCAAAAAACTAAGAGCTACCATATGATCCATCAATCCCACTCTTGGGGAGACAAAACTAATTCAAAAAGATACATGCTCCCCTATGTTCATAGCAGCACTGTTGGTAATAGTGAAGACATGGAAACGACCTAAACGTCCATTGATAGAGGAATGGATAAGGAAGATGTACACACATAGGCAATTAGGAATAGGAATAGGAATATTACTTGGCCATAAAAAAGAACAAAGTAATGCCTTTTGCAGCAGCATGGATAGACCTAGAGATTACCGTAGTAAGTGGAGTGAGAGAAAGACAAATACCGTGTGATATGACTTACATGTGGAGTCTAAAACAATGCCAGAAATGAACCTGCCTACAAAACAGAAACAAACTTACAGACAGAGAACAGACTGGCTGCCAAGAGCAGGGGGTGGGGGTGGGGATGGAGAGGGATTGACTGGGGTTTGGGGGTTAGCAGATGCAAACTATTACATTCAGAATTTATAAACAACAAGGTCCTACTGTACAGCACACGGATCTATATCCAATCTCCTGGGAGAAACTATATGGAAAAGACTATTAAAAGACTGTCTATGTGTGTATATGTGTGTGTCACTTTGCTCTACAGCAGAAATTAACACAACATTGTAAATCAATTATAATCAAAAAAAGTAAAAAGTATTCTGAGAGAATGCATGGGAAAGACAAAGTGGAAATGGAAAGGAGGGCAGGACAAAAGAAAGGAAAAAGCGGGGGAAAGTGAGACATACACGTCAGGCGTCAGGGTCGGGGGTGCGGGGAGCTTCCACGATTCCTGGCGCCTGGATCTGAGGCAGGACATTGCCGAGAACCTCTCGAGCCTCCCTGTGGCCCGCCCGGCCCCCTCAGAGACGCGTGGGGTGCTCCCGGCCCTCCCGCCGCCTCCCTGTGGCCCGCCCGGCCCCCTCAGAGACGCGTGGGGTGCTCCCGGCCCTCCCGCCGCCTCCCTGTGGCCCGCCCGGCCCCCTCAGAGACGCGTGGGGTGCTCCCGGCCCCCCCGCCGCCTCCCTGTGGCCCGCCCGGCCCCCTCAGAGACGCGTGGGGTGCTCCCGGCCCCCCCGCCGCCTCCCTGTGGCCCGCCCGGCCCCCTCAGAGACGCGAGGGGTGCTCCCGGCCCTCCCGCCGCCTCCCTGTGGCCCGCCCGGCCCCCTCAGAGACGCGTGGGGTGCTCCCAGCCCTCCCGCCGCAGTGCGGCTGTGGAGCGCGGGCTGGGCCTCACCTTCTCATGCTTGCGCACCAGCTCGTGCCGCTGGAGGAAGTACTGGTCTTTGAGCTGCTGCTTCACCAGCTGGTGCCTCTCCTGCAGGTGGTGCTCCTCCATCTCCCACAGCGCCGCCTCCCGGTCTGCAGCGGACACAGCACCCAGTGAGGCGCAGCCGGCCAGAGCCCCCAGGCCCTCCCCTCCGCCCCGGAGCCAGGTGCTCTCACACGGCGGCCGGTGATGGTGCCCCCTCATCAGACTGTGTTGGCTGAGCCAACAGCTAGGCATCTCCTCAGCACCTCAGGGATGAGAGCTCCCCGCAGCAGGGTACAGCAGGTGGTGTTTGCACTCTCAGGACGTCAGGAGGCAGAGAAACCAGGGACCTAGGCTAGGACCCAGCCATATCACTAGGCCTTGGGATGGACAAAAAGTTTGCTTCAGGCCCCATCTTCCACCTCTGCCAAATGGCATACCATGGAGGGAGAAACATCCTTGGAAGACACTGTTACATTCTGTCTGCACTGCGCCTGTGCTTCCCTAAGGGGAAGATGGGAAGGGCTCACGTGGAAACCCTATGAAGAAGGTGTGACAGCCTCTTGTCACTATGTCCTACTTTGAAAAATGGTTGGGGCCCTCCACATCCCATCTATGCGTTTTAGAATAGTACCATTTAATGGCATTTTATCACTGGAAGTCCATTAGTCCTACAGGGCAGGGAGCTGACGTCAGATGGAGAACCTCACGCCCTGCAAAACGTAGCTCGTCCTGCTCAGCCCACTGTGAAAGTTCCATTTATTTTGCTTCCCTCCTATCCCATGAAAGCCAGCATCTACCCACAGGACATCGAAACAGTGATTTGGCTTCCAAACCAATCAGAACCACAGTCCCACAAGTAGGACGGTTCTTACAGACCATCCTGTGATAAGGGAACAAGGGGAACAAACTTTTCTGAAACACCCGTGGCTCTGTTCAGAATGTCGCATTACCAAGGGCTCCATTTTGCCTGGTCCACACTAAGTACTGAGGGGCGCATACCGTTTAAGTGCCCTGGCCATCGGAGTCCTGGCTGCAGTCCCCAGTATAATAATGAGCCAGAAACAGCACTTGTGTATCAGTCCTGTGTTTACATCTGTCCGACAGACAGGGACCATTAGGTCCACAGCCCACAGGCACCAAAGTCCAATTTCCACTCAGCCAGCTGTTGTAAATGCAGTTCAGACAACAGACTTCTAGCCATTTGGAGCCTGCTTGCTTTCCATACCCCGTAAAATTGTAGCCAACATCTGCTGGCCATAAATAAGACAGCCTGGGGGCTATATAAAGACCGCAAGCCCTGCGTCCTCCAGAGCGCCCCAGCCAGAGCCTCCCCAGAGGAGCTCCCCACGCTGAAGGCCATCACCCAGACACACGAGCTCCCCGCCTTGAGGCCCGTCTTCCCCGGGAGCCCCTCGCCCCGTCTCCCCGGGCGGTGACCCGCCCTGTTGTCTCTGGACAGTCTCCTGCTGAGAGGGGCCTGCCAGCACCAAACCTGCCCAAACCCCACCCCACCGGGGCACCGGAGAGCATGGCTGCGAGAACAGGTCTGCATCCAGGCCCGCCGGGCAACTCTGGCCAAAGCGCAGCCGCTCTCCAAGCCTCGGTCTCCTCACCTCTAAGAACGGGCAAACGGCAGGGTCTGCCGTGTGGACTTCAGGACACGACGTGATGCAGGCACAGGGGAAGGCACACGGCTTGGCAGAGGAGGCGCCCCAGACGTGACGGCTGCTCTGAGGGGCTCTGATTCTGTCCCCACCTCGCCACCCCGCTGACCGGCTCACTGATTCATTACTACAGTTTCCACCCATTCTACGACGCTTCTGTTTCTCCTTCCTTCCTCGAGATGCGCCAGCATCTTAAATCGTGTCATTGGTAGTGGTATCCCTGCCTCAGTCTTGACCTCCCTGGGGGTTTCCCTCCTGTTTCACCACGAGGCGGACTCTGGTCTTAGGGTGGAGAAGACGCAGCGCCCGTCCCGCCCAGGGCTGGGATGCCCCTTCAGGCCCGACGCGCGCCCCGCTGGGGCGCCCACCTCGAAGGAGCTCCTGCTTCCGCGTGAGGCACTCGCGCTCCTTGTCGCAGATCTCCCGCCGGTTGTCGGCCGTGATCCTCTTCATCGCCAGCTCCAGGTCCTCCTTCTGCTTGGCCACGAACTCCCGGTCCTGTGAAGTTCGAGTATTTAGAATTTTAGGTGTAAGAATTCCCTGGCCGTCCAGTGGCCAGGACTCCACTCCTCTCTGCCAAGGCCGGGGTGCAATCCTGCTGAGGGAACTAAAGTCCCACAAGACACACGGCACGGCCAAAAAAATTTTCCATAAAAAATTTATAAAATTTTAAGTGTGTTTTTGGTTTTGTTGTTATTTTCTTAGAGATACATATTGAGGTACTTACAGGTGAAATGATATGAGGTCTAGGATTCAATTCAAAATAACACAGTAGAGTGGGGAAGTGAGGAGACAGGACTTGATAATTACTGAGATCAGGTGATACGTATATGGGGGGGGGGTGGTTCAGCCACACAGGCATATCCAACTCTTTACGGTTATTATATTATTATACCTATTTTTGCCTATGTTTTTAATTTTCCTTAATAAAGAGTAAAAGCTACTATATATGACATAGATAACCAACAAGGACCCACTGTATAGCACAGAGAACGATACTCAGTATTTTGTAATAACCTGCAAGGGAAAAGAATCTGAAATATATATATATATCTGAATCACTATGCTGTATACTTAAAACTAACACAACATTGTATACTTCAATAAAAAATACTAAATTAAAAAATTTAAAACTTTAGGAAACATGTTAAGAAACTAAAATTTGCACTAATGTTATCACTCATTGCTAGCAGCTGGTTTTGGTACATTTATATAAATGTATCTACATCTGTTGTTTCACAAAAATTACATTTAAAGACTTGAAAAAAAAAAGACTTGAAGAGGTATTTATACACCCATACTCATAGCCCAACAGCCAGGGGATTGGAAACAACTCAAGTGTCCATAAACAGATAAATAAACACAATGTGGTATATACATACAGTGAAATATTATTCAGGCTTTAAATGGCAGGAAATTCTTATACATGCTACAACATGGATGAACCTTGAGGACGTGGTAAGTGAAGTAAACCAGACACAAAAGGGTAAATAATGTACAATTCCATTTATATGAGGTCAAATTTATAGAATGGTGGTCGTCAGGGACTGGAGGGAGGGTATCGTGGGGAGTTCTTGTTTAATGGGTACAGAGTTTCTGATGTGAAAGATAAAGAGTTCTGGAGATGGATCGTGGTAATGGTAATGCACAATGATGTTAATGTACTTAGAATCATTTAAACATGGGTAAGATATCAAATTTCATATTTGACCACAATTTAAAAAATCATTAAAAAGCTTTTCCATGTCATAATGTAACCTTCTATCAAAAATACATTTTAATGGCTGAATATATTTCATGGTATAATTGCACCCTAACTTATCAAACCAATACATAACAGGTTGTGTATAGATTTTCTTTTAGATACTGCTGCTCTTCACATTCTGGTAGCTAAATGTCCTTGAGCCTCTGTGATGACTCATCTGTAAGATTAGCCCTAGAAGCAGAAAATCTAGGCCAAAAGATGGATTTTGGGGGCTCTTGATACATTTTTGAGGCTCTTGATGCAATTGCCAGAGTGGTTTCCAAGGGCCAATCTGCTCTCCCTCTCAGGGAAGGAGGACCTGTCTCTCCACCACTCCCCAGCCCTGCATTCTTCCTCTAATCACAGCATCAAGGGACAGGTTGTAGGAAAGCAGGAGAGTCTGGAGTCAGATTCAGTTTAAGGCCTCGGACCCCACGTTAACCGCGCGTTGTCAACTCTCTGAGCCCTAGTTTCTTCCTCTGTAAAGGGAAAAACAAACAGCACCTATCCTGGCAAGCCGTGAACACTAAACTAGGTAATATATTAATACAAATACATTTGTAATGGTAGACTCTAATTTTCTTTCATTTGGGGACAGAGGAAGAGGGAGAAGATGCGAGCATGAAGTGGCAAGAAGGCTGGTGAGGTTGGAGCAGAGGGGACTGCGTTCAGCTGGGAGAGGCAGACGGGAACCAGACCTACAGGGCCTTGAAAGCACATGGGAAGGCTGATCTGATCAGATGGGTAAAGTGAAGGTTTATCCATATGAAGGGCTTAAAGGGCTTTGTGGGGAGGGTGTCATAATCAGATCTGGATCAGATTTGGAATTCATGTTGATCACACCAACTGGTGTGAAAGAAAGAGCTGCAAGAGCTTCAGGGAAATGAGCTGGGAGGTTACTGAGTAGTCCAGGCAAAAGGCGATAGGCTCGGGGGTCACAGAGATGCTGACAACTTGATGGATCCAGAGAGAGTTTGGAGATTTAAAAAAAAATCCAAACTCTGAGAAGTGATGAAGAACTGAGGGAAAAGAGGCACCAGGAATGACAAGGCCTCTGGTCTCACAAGACAATGGAGGGCGATGACCCCTCAGAACGTGGGAACAGGACGAGGTCTGGGAGGTCTGGACTTGATGTCTTTGAGACTCCAAGTGGGCAGATGGATATACTGGGTTGGTCAAGGAGATGTGATGTACAAACAGCCATAAAACAAGGCAGGAGGTGCTAAAGGCTTTGGGAGAGATGGAAATAAATGTCTGGTGTCTCGCAGAGATGGGAGAGCTCACTTCTAGCTGGAGTGAGGGCAATCCAGGAAGGCTGCATGAGAGAGGTGATAAAAGGGATAGCCAGGATAATCTGACTTAGATATTCAGAATGAGGGATATGGGGATCTCCCAGGTAGCTCAGTGGTTAAGAATCTGCCTGCCAAAGCTGGAGACTCAGGTTCGATCCCTGGGTCGGGAAGATCCCCTGAAAAGGAAATGGCAACCCACTCCAGTATTCTGGGAAATCCCATGAACAGAGGAGCCTGGTGGCCTACAGTCTGTGGGGTTGCCAAAGAGTTGGACATGACTGAGCACAAGCAAGAATAGAGACAGGTGAATATTCAAGGGGCAGGGCACGGACACAGACCCAGAAGGGCTTGAGGCACCACTCACGGTCTCTCCAACCCCTCCAACTCCCCAGCTGAGGGACAAGGACTCACGAGAAGCTGCTTTTTCTGAGCGTGCTCCTCCATCTTCTGCTTCATGCTCTCCTTCCGCTGCTGCCTGGGGAGCTTCTCCACCTCATTCTTCACCTGCACCAGAAACAGCAGAGGATTGCTGGGTCAGGGCACCTCCTCACACTTCACACAAAACAACCCTGCAATCCCAGAGCTCCTGGGCCAGGAAGCCTGAAGACAAGGCCCAGCTTTCTAGGCACTAGCCCCACCTGCTCTCCACCCTGGTACAGAGGGCACCCCCTGGCCACCAGTCTCCAGTTTCCAGACACCCCCAGAGCAGATAAGTGCCGTTTTTGCTCTTTGGTATCCATGCCCCTTTTTTTGATGATAGTATCTCAGTTTCATTTAGGGCAGTGTTTCTCAGCCTCCTTTTAAACTGTTGTCCCCTCAGAAGCCCTTTTCAACATTTTTTCATAGTTACCCACCTCCATGAAATGTTAATCCCACAAATAACACTGTCAATCTGTTAAACCATATAATATCTAAGATGTTTTTAATTCCTTGGGGGTGATATCACCCTGGCTGAGAACGAATGTTTTAAGTAGCTCCCACTCAGTGTCTGAGGGTCAGGTATAACTGACGCCTCAACCCCAACTGACCCTAGGCTAAGCATAAGATCGAGGCTGTCTGTCAGCATATTCCATGCCTTGGCATCAGAGACTGGTTCAGAGATGAGCAAGCAGTCCTCGTCGGGCTAGTAACAGCTTCAAGATGTTTGCTAAAACTATTGGGGAAAGCCACTCTCTGTCCTTTGGGTTGCTGATCTGGGAAGATGTATGTCATGGTGGGCCACTCTGGAGGGATCCGCCCGAGACAGAATCAACTCAGGGAAGCAATGTTAAGAGATGAGGGAAGTGACATTTCTGGCTTCCTGGTCAGAGGCTAACAGTATTCTCAAACCAGCCAGAAGCGGGTTTCTGTCTTTGATAACAGAAGAAAGAGAAGAGAGTCATGACACTTCTCTGTAAGGAACCTAGATTTCCTCAGACAGTTTTCTGTGAATAACTCATATCTTTACAGGTACCTGATATCTCAAAACACACACGCACTGACAGGTTCCTTAGGAGCAGTGACTGAGGGTAAAAATACTGTCTGTGATTTAAAAAAGAGCATTTCAGGAGAGTTCTGCTTCTGACATAATGAGGTAAGTCAATACAACCTCTCTTTCCTGCTGAATACAATGAAAAAATCTGGATAAAACACAAAAAGCAACTACCTGAGGACTCTGAAAAGTAAACAAAAGAAGGTGACTATGAAAGGAAGTCAAGACTTATAGAAGGGCTGGTATTGGGGTTGAGTTTCCTGGTTTCCCTTTTTCCTTTTGCTCTCCTAGCTTTGCCCCAATCCTGGACAGTAATGCTGTGAAAAAGTAGGTAAAACCCTAACAAACCTCATGTTTCTGGCCAGAGAACCAGGCAACGGTCAATAAAATTAACAAACCTTGAGCCAGATTGACAAAGGAGGAGGAAGAAGATGAGAGGGAAAGGGAGGCAGGAGAGAAAGAGGATACTACAACACAAACTACCATATGAAGAGGGAAAGAGAAATCACCACAGATCCTACAGTCATTAAAAGGATACCAAGGGAATACCATGAACAGCTTTATGTCAATAAATTCAGCCCATCAGGTGAAATAGACAAATTGCTTGAAAGAAAGTACCAAAGTACATTCAAGAAGAAACAAATAACTAAAACCAGAGCAACATTAAAAGAAAACCACAGACCAATATCTTTTCAATGAATACAGACTCAAAAATCCTCACCAAAATAATAGCAAACTCAATCTAGTAATATATCAAAAGGAAAATACATAATGACCAAGTGGGTTTTATCCCAGGAATGTAAAGCTCATTCAATATGTGAGAATCAGTCAATATAATTCACAATATCAGTACACTAAAGAAGAAAAACTATATGATATCAATATAGGAAAACTATTTGATAAAATTCAACATCCATTCATGACAAAATCTATTAGCACACTAGAAGTAGAAGGGAACTTCCTTAATCTGAAAGACAGCATCTACAAAAACCTTAATGCTAACATCATACTTAACTATAAAAGACTAAATGTTTTCCCCTTAAGACTGGGAACAAGGCAAAGATGTCCACTTTACTATTCCTGTTTAAAATCCCACTACAGGTCCTTGCCAGCATGATAAAGAAAGAAAAATAAACAAAAAATATATAGATGAAAAAGAGAAATATGATAAACAATAAGGTCCTAGTGTATAGCACAGGGAACTACATTCAATACCCTGTAATAAACCATGATAGAAAAGAATATGGGCTTCCCTTGTGGCTTTGACCCCTGTGGGTTTGACCCCTGGGTTGGGAAGATCCCCTGGAGAAGGGAAAGGCTACCCACTCCAGTATTCTGGCCTGGGTAATTCCATGAAGTATATAGTCCATGGGGTCGCAAAGGATATGAGAGAATATATATTTATGTATAACTGATTCACTTTTCTGTACAGCAGAAATTAACACAACATGCTAAGTCAACTATACTTCAATAAAAATTTTTTAAATAAAATAAAAAGAAATAAAACTGTTTGCAAAATTGTTGTCTATGTGGAAAAATCACAAGTCTATTTTTTTCAAAAGTCCTAGAACTGATGAGTTTAAGGGAGATCAATATACAGGGCTCAATATACCAGTATTTTCCTATACTCTAGCTTTGACATTAGAAATTGACATCAAAAAATAGTATCTTGTACAATAACACAAAAAATGAACTAAATATAATTCTAACAAAATATATGCTGAATTTGTATGCTGAAAACTATAAAACACTAAGGAAGGATGTTAAAGAAGAACTAAATGAATGGATAGATTATGTTCATAGAAAGGAAGGTTCAATATTGTTCCAATTCCATTCTCCCTAAATTGATACATGAATTCAACTCAATCTCAATCAAAAATTTCACCAGATATTTTTACAGAAATCAATAAACTGATTCTAAGATATATATGGATGGGCAAAGGAACTAGAATAACCAAAATAATTTTGGAAAAAAGGAATAAAGTTGGAGGACTTACACTACCTGATTTACTGTAAAAGTATATTTATCAAGACATTGTAGAATTGGTGAAAGGTAGACAAATAGATCAATGGACCTGCATATAGTCCAGTTACAGACACACAGAATATATGGTCAATTGATTTTGCATAAAGATGCAAAGGCAGATCAATGGAGAATGGATAGTCCTTTCAGCAAATGATGCTAGAAAACTGGACATCCATAGGCAAAATCAACACTAATAACAGTGAATCTCACCCACACATTACACATCTAATGTAACACTTAAAAGTGTAAAACATCTGAAAGAAAGCATGACCTTGAGCTGTGCAAAAGTAGCTTAGATACGCCAGTAAACACACAATCTGTAAAAGAAAAAATGATAAAGTAGACATCATCAGAGTATGTACTTCTGCTTTATGCAAGACACTGTTAGAAGAACCAAAAGACAAGCCACAGATTGGGAGCAAACATTTGCAAAATATGTAACTGACAAGGACTGTATCCAGAATGTAAAAAAAACTGTCAGAATTCAGTAATAAAAAAATAAAGAAATCACCCAGCTAAACAAATGAGTGAAAGATTTAAATAGGACCTTGTCAAAAAAGATATATAGACAGCAAATAAGCACATGAAAAGATATTCAACATTAGTCATTAATGAAACACAAATAAAAAGTCACAATGCAATATCACTTCCTATCAGAATGGCAAAAATAGAAAAAATCAAACTAATGATTCCAAGCGCTGGTTATGACGTGGAGCAACTGGAACTCACGCATTGTTCTGGACATGTAAAATAATACAGACTCTTTTGTAAAAGTTTGGCAGCCTCTCCTAAAATTAAATGTACATTTAACATATGACCCCAAGACCCTACCAGCTATTGTTTATCGTCTCTTCTTTCAATTCTCCGGTGTTTTCTTTCATGGCTTTAGGTCTGTAATCCAAATCCTGCCCCTGTATTCTTTAGCTTTAACAGTCTTTGATTAGGGTTTCTCAGCCTTGGCACTTTTGACTTTTGGAGCCAAATAATTCTTTGTTGTGGGGGTTTCCCATGCACTATAGAATGTTAATAGCATCTCTGACCTTAGATGCTGTAACACCTTCTCCCCAGTCATGACAACCAAAAATGTTTCTAGATATTGCCAAATGTTCTCGGGGCGGCGGCAGGGGGAGGGGTGGGGAGGACATGGGATGGGCAAAAAGAGTCCCTGGTTGAGAACCACTGTCACACTACTGTCTTAGACATCCTCATAAGATATCTCAAAAATTGCATGTGTGTCACTTCACCGTCAATATCCAAAGGCTCCCCTGGACACATGGTACATAATGATAATTTAGCACCTGTCTAGAGTTTGTCAAAATGCCACTGACAGCCCCATTCAAGGCAGAATACAATTGAAAAGACCCACTAGCTTAGAAGGGTGCTTTTCAAGCTTGATGAAGTGGTTTTCCAGGACAGATGAGAAGCAGCAGTTTAGAAAAGGGTCTGGAGCTTTATGCTAAAGGCACTGAACACTGTAAGAAGTGTTACCCCACTGCCAATGGAGGGAGAAAGCAAAAAAACATTCAGAGTAGAGTCACATGGGGTTACTTGGCAAAGGGGCACTTGGACTTACTCATAAGAAGCCCCTGAGGGTAGGGATGTACCAGCACCACTCTGACTGAGGGCTATAAAGACAGGCTCTCTACTCAATGTCAGATATCCTGCTTTCTGATCCAACTGCCCATCTTTGGAACAGTCCCTGGACTTGTTTCCCATTCTCTCATCAGAAAAAATTATCTGGCTTTTAATTAAAATTCCCAGGGTCCTTCCAGGAGTATAATGCTGTGGTATTATAGAGATCCAAACTATTTAAGAAGTAGTTAAATTATGTTTAATGAGTTTTGCCTAGGAAGGCAAGGAAACAGAGTTCTGGAAAGATTTCCTTTAAGACTGAGTCTGTTTTCACATTTAGGAGATCTAAGAAGTAAGTTACAATCGTCAACTGAGTTTCTCACGGATATTAAATGTACTGTGTGTACGGGCAATGAGAAGCAGACCACCAGTTCCATCCTCACAAAATATATTTATTATATTTCTATGCACAGACATACACAGTGCTGGGTTTAATTACTTGAAACAACAATGAAGAATAAATATGTCCCCATTCAACTAGCTTACTAATACTGATTTTTTCCTATATGCATACCTCCTAAGTGCAGGAAGGTCATTAGCATGATAAATATTTCATAATAACTGCTGTAACCATGAAAGAGGCCCCAGGAGGCATCTCAAGTTTTACCCTCTGTTATTTTTGTATGTTTTCTATGCCTGGGATCAAATCATGACCAGCTTTCTCACAATCAGTGGGTTGTAGGGAAATGGACAGGGTGAACCCTGCCTTGCTCTGAACTGGTTAAACAAAAGTCCACACTGGGACTTCTCTGGAGGTCCAGTGATAAAGAATCCACGTGCCAATGCAGCGGACACAGGTTTGATCCCTAGTCTGGGAAGATAAGCTCGTGTGCCACAACTATGGAGCCGGTAGTCGAGAGCCCATGAGCCACAGCCGCTGAGCCCACACGGCACCCCGCAGGAGCCCCGCACCTGGACCCTGTGCTCTGAGGCCAGAGCAGCCCCCACAAACACGGGCCCAGGCACCGCAGCAGAGAGCAGCCCCCACCCGCTGCAACTGCAGAAAGCCCACGCACAGCGATAAATACCCAGCACGGCCAGAAATAAAGGAAAGAGAGACTTCTTCTTTAGTAAGTCCACTCAGACCTGTGTGGTGCCCCTCGCCAGCATCCACGTGGGGGCTTCTCTGATGCAGCACTGGGCTGGCTAATGCACCCACCGATATTTCAGAGTCTGCTCCCCTGGGCGTCCTACCCATTCCCACTTTCGTCCCTCACCCCTGCTGGTGCAGCCTAACCACCAATCCAAGGGCCATGGGCAGGCCGTCTCTACCCAAGCCTGCCATTCCTACTGGGCTTCACCTGCACAGAGGTGACCTCTGCAGTCAAAGAAGACCTTCTGACTATGGAGTAGGCCATGGCAGGATACGGAATCCTGGGACACTTTGGGGGTGTTCCGTGAAGCACAGCCTCTCACTGGTCCCACCAGCAGGAATCCTTAGACGTAACACTGATAATGGTAAGCATGACCGGAGGGGCCACCGTGCAGTAAGTGCTTACGAGGTGCCTGGTGCCAGGCCAGCATTGCCATTTAGTCTATATCTCGAACAGCTTCCCAAGCGATCCTGTCATCACCTGCTTTCCCTTCTAAAGCAGAGCTCTCCTTATCTTCTCTAGTTAACCAGCCTATCTGCTCTCACAGCAATTATTACTATGTAACGGGCAACAGTTTTATTTATTTAGTACTGTACTTTGTTTCTCTAGCTTCCCTGGAAATTAACAAACTCCTTGAGGGACCCTATCTATTTTGTTCATTAGTGTCCCTGGTACCCCATTCAATGCCACACAGGTAGGCACTCAACACAACAGCCCCTGAATAATTCTCACTGTGACAGAAGACAGCCAGAACTCAGGCAGTAACTCCAGAATATCACTGGTTTGGTTCCAGACAACCACAATAAGGTGAAGATTGCAATGAAGCAAGTTCCGTGAATTTTCTGGTTTCTCAGTATATAGGAAAAGTTACATTTACAATATATTGTAGTCTGTTAAGTGTGTAATAGCATGTCTTAAAAAACTGTATATAACATAAACATGTTTTATTGCTAAAAAATGCTAGTCATCATCTCAGCCTTCAGCGAATTGTAATCCTTCTGCAAAAATAACCACCACCAATCACCATGGCAAATATAATTATAAAGTCTGAAGTATGCAAGCATTACCAAAATGTGACACAGACAGGAAGTGAGCAAATGCTGTTGGAAAAAATGGTACAGAAAGACTTGCTCGTGGCAGGGTTGCCACAAACCTTCAATTTGTACAAAGAAAACACAACACCTGCTAAGTGCAATAAAACAAGGTCTGCCTGTAGCTTGTCCAAAGCCTAGCAGTTAGCTTTGAGCCACAGTGCCAAAGACTTGGAAACAAGCCTGCCTCCCAAGCCTGTGTTCCCAGCACTGGGGCTGTGGAAGTGTTTAGTATCAGCCCCTCCCCTCCCCAACCCCCACATATCTCTGTCCACAAGCCCATCTCTCAGCAGGAGGTTCAGAGCCAGGGTAAGTCAAGGCCTTTGGAAGGAAAACTATGACAACCTAGACAGTGGGTTAAAAAGCAGAGACATCACTTTGCTGACAAAGGTTCATATAGTTAGAGCTATGGTTTTTCCAGTAATCATGCACGGATGTGAAAATTAGATCATAAAGAAGGCTGAGCATTGAAGAATTGATGCTTTTGAACTGCAGTGCTGGAGAAGACTCATGAGAGTCCCTTGGACTGCAAGGAGATCAAACCAGTCAATCCTAAAGGAAATCAGTCCCGAATATTCATTGGAAGGACTGATGCTGAAGCTGAAGGTCCAATACTTTGGCCACCTGATGCAAAGGGCCGACTCACTGGAAAAGACCCTGATGCTAGGAAAGATTGAAGGCAGGAGGAGAAGGGGACGATAGAGGATGAGATGGCTGGATGGCATCACCAACTCAATGGACATGAATTTGAACAAACTCCGGGAGATCATGGAGGACAGAGAAGACTGGTGTGCTACAGTCCATGGGGTTGCAAAGAGTCGGACATGACTTAGTAACTAAACAACAAAAAGTGGAGGCACTCACCTCAGGCACAAAGGGGAATAAATACAATTCTAGAAACTCAAAATTAATGACAAAGAAACCATGAACAAAATAGCAAATACAGACAGGATCAAGTCCTATACTTGGAGGGCTCAGCCTCATCGCCTCAGACTAATCCTGGCTCTGTCGGATCCTGCTTTTATTTTAAATAGCTGATAATCTGTTCATCGGGAATTTTTTTTATTTTTGACCACGCCATGTGGCTGTGGGATCTTAGTTCTCCAGCCAGGGATTGAACCTGGGCCCTCGGCAGTAAAATTGCAGAGTCTCACCGCTGGACTTCCAGGGAGTAACCCGTGATGAATATTTTACACTAATTTCTATTTTAAAACATTGCATCAGAATATTATTTATCTTGATTTAGGACTAGGCAAGCTGTGTCATCACAGCCAGTGGCCCTGACTCCCACAGGCAGCCACTGGAGGCCTCCTGGATTCACCACATGTCATGTCCGACACAGTCAAGTCTGGGCCCTGGGCTCTGCGGGCCCTGAAAAGCACCATGGGCCACCCCCAGAAGCTGCTCCTACCATTCCCACCTGGAGATCGGGAGCAGCCTGGCTTGGCACCCCCTGTCCCAGGTTCTGCCCTCCTCGTTCCCATCCTCTCTCCTGAGGGTTCAGGAAAGAAAGTCTGGCCCAGCCTCCAAGGCTCCACGGGGGAGGCGCGGGCTGCTCTCTAGGACTCAGACGCCCTGCCCCGGGGCAGGCCTCCCTTCCCTTGTTTCAGGACCATTACCTCTTTGCCACTTCCCCTTCCAGCTGTTGGGGAAAGAGGGAGAAGAGGCACGTGGGTCCAAGTGAGGGAGCTACTCTTCTAGGAGAAGGGAGAGTCAGGCATGGAGGATGTGTGTGCACCCACCCAGCACTCAGCTCCCCGCCTGGTGACAGCATCTCAAGTTCCCCTAAGTCGCCATCCCTTCCCTCCTCCCTGCTCTCTTCCAGCTCAGGCTGCTAAGCTGGAGGGATGTCGAGGAAGTTGCCTGAGGCCACAAGACAAGGGCCTGCCTGGAGCCAAGCCCACGCAGAGGAAGGCAGAGCCCAAAATATGGAGAAGGGGCTCCTGATGGCACAGCTGGAGGATGCAGATCCAGACATCCCTGGACATGCACTTCTCAGGTATGTAAGCTCCTCCAAATTCCCTTTATTGCTGAGGTGAGTTTGAGCTGGGGTTTGATCATTTGCAGCTGAGAGGGCCCTCATCCTCCCAGGATGCCCTGCTTCCACCCAGCACGTATTCACCTCCCTCTTCATCAGCTTGAGCTGCTCCTGGAACTTGGCATAGTCCCGCTCTTGCTCCAGGCGAATCCGCTTGGCCTCCTCCCGGCGGCGCACCGCATGGTCTTGCTCCATCTTCTCTACTTGTTGCTTTTGCTGACGCTCCAGGTTCTCCAGCTCTATGTCAAAGAACTTCTTCTTGGCCTAGAAAGAGCAGAAAAGGAAAGTCACCTAGGAGGGAGATGGGGAAAGCCCAGAGGCTGTGCTCACACCTGGGCTTGAATCCCAGCTCTACTACCTCACTGTGTGACCTGAGACAAGTCACCTAACCTCTCTGAGTCAGTTTCCTCAGGTGCAAAACAAAGACCAGACCATCTGCCTCGCAGCGTTGTTGCATGGGGCTCAGTAAAGGTTACGTCCCCTCTAGAGGTCCTCCTGTGTGACTGCATGCGATACTGCGTTTACAAGTCAGTGCCTAAGGACATCAGGAAACCAGGGGAACTGGGAAACTGTTGCGATTTACTCTCCATGGCCAACCATCCTCACTTGGTGACCTCTGCTTAAAGAAAATAAGGAGGCAAGAAGCTCTCTGGGGACCCATCTCTTCTCACACTCACGTTGATTTCTTGTTCAAAACGCTTATGCATTTGCTCCAGCTGCAGCTCATGCTTGCTGCTCAGTTGGGTTTGATTCCGATGTTCTTCTTTCTGGAGTAGCCGAAGCTCCCGGAGTTCCTGGCGCCTGAAGGGTAGAAGGATGTGGACGTTCCAGTCAGAAAGTATCCTCAATGATCACATAAGTCATAGCTAAGGACACGGAAGGCGGGGGCATGGTGAGGCATCACATGGTCCGGGACAGAGGCAGGACGAGAACTTAGAACTCACATTTTACTTGACAGTGATTGACAGGCAACACATTAATAATCTGAGTATATAAAGAGTGCTTACAAATCAATAAGAAAAACAGGAATACCCTAATTTTAAAAAGTGGCACAGAGCATGAACAGACATAAAACAAAAGACAAAAAGAAAATTTAAATCATCTATATGGATATGAAATTCAGATTAAAAAACAAATACCATTTTCATTAAATAGGTAAGAATATAGGGGAAATTGATACTTTCCTATATTGCTGATATGTACAAATTAACACATTTCTGGAGGACAATTTGTCAGTAAGGTATGCTTCTGACATAGTTCCACTTCTGGATAGTGATTCTAAAGAGATATTCATAGATATACAGCAAAACTGAATAAGGATATTCACCCACTCAAATATTCTTGCCAGGAAAATCCCATGGACAGAGGACCCTGGCAGGCTATAGTCCATGGGGTCACAAGAGTCGGACACAACAGTGAGTAAACCACCA
The DNA here is from genome assembly GCF_019320065.1 of Cervus canadensis. Classification (NCBI taxonomy): domain Eukaryota; kingdom Metazoa; phylum Chordata; class Mammalia; order Artiodactyla; family Cervidae; genus Cervus; species Cervus canadensis. The sequence goes on from NC_057401.1 coordinate 3,559,046, forward strand.
CCACCATTCATAACAATGCTATTTATAATAGTACAAAATTGGAAACAACTTATATGTCTGTCAATATAGATCTAATTAAATAAAATATGTCTGACATAATTTTATTCAACCATTAAAAATGAATTTCTAGAAGGTATCAAATTACATGGGGAAAAAATCTATGAAAAATGCAGCAATTCTTTATAAACAGATAGGGACTGATCTCTAAATGAAAAAAGCAAGCTATTAAAGAGTGGGTCTATTATGCTACTGACCATCTGGTTGAAAAACAAGAAGGACCATATATGTGTGTGCACATGGGCCTGTGCAAGTTTACTTTCCTATTTAAACACTGAGTGTTTCTGGAAGGATTACACTGTAAAATATTAACACAAAGAAGGGAGCCGGGTGGCTGGCAGAAAAGTGAGTGAGGGAGATGTTTCACTGTTCACCCTCTTTTCCTTTTTCAGTCTTGAACCATGATATTATATTACCTATTCAAAATGTAAATACAATAAAAATTTGACCCAGACCACACAGTGTACCTTAACTTTGGAACATATTTATTGTCAATGTGTGCGTGAGTGACACACAGAACAATACTGGTGGCATGCATGCACGCTCAGTCGTGTCTGACTTCTTGCGATCCCCTGGACTACAGCCCACCAGGCTCCTCTCTCCGTGGGATTTTCCCAGCAAGAAAACTGGAGTGCGTTGCCATTTCCTCCTCCAGGGGATCTTCCTGACCCGGGGATTGAACCTGAGTCTCCTGCGCTTCCTTCACTGGCAGGCAGATTCTCTACTACTGAGTCACCTGGGAAGCCCACTTGTGGGATAAAGCCCACCTACCACGCTTCTTTCTGAGCAAGTCCATTAAAAATTGGTATGTATCTTTTATATAATCAGAAAAGAAATTAAAATGATGGCAGAAGACTCGGGCCTCCTGGCGGGGAACGGGGACCGCTTGGCAGCCTGTACTCTGCTCTAGCCCAGCATCTGCAGGCTGCCCCGTGGCCACCCCCACCGCGGGCCTGCCTCACGGCTCTGAGCAGCAGAGCTCCCCAGGAACTGCCCACCAGCAGCTGCAGGAGGGGAGGCCTCCCGCTCCAGGGGTCAGAGAGGCCGCGTGCAAATCTTAGCTCAGCTCACTTTCCAGCCAGGCGCCCTCAGGCAGTGGCTCAGGCTTTGCAGGCCCTTTCTCCGCTGCATCTGTAAAATGGGGAGATAATCTCTTCCTCACAGGTTCTTTAAGGTTAAACGAGGTGATACCTGCAGTGCCTGTCCGACACATGGCAACCACTCCCCAAGTGGTAACTTCTCGAATGGTAATGAGGAAGAAGAGGCAAAGGCCGCCCAGTCTCTGGGAAAAGCCAGAGACACTTTTTACAGCTGTGTAGGGAGGCGTCTCTGGGAGCCTCTGCATTTCGGGAAGAGAGGAGGCAGGAGGCGATTTCTGAGAGCGTAAACAAAGACATGGAAATCCTGAAACAAGAGGAACTAAGGCTCAGAGAGCAACTGACAAAAAACAAGCAGAGTAAGGTGTAAGCAGCCGGCTTCTGACATGACCTCCTGACCCACCGGCGTCCTCACAAGGGAAAGGCAGGCCAAGACAGGCTCAAGAAGGAAAGAATCAGCTCCAGGAACTTCAGGGAAAACCAGAAAGAACTCTGACCCAGCAGCTGCAACCTGCACGAGTGACTATTCGGTGATCCTGTTCCAAAGCCTACATGGGACCCAAGCCTCCGGAAGTGCTAGGACCCAGGTTCAACCAGGGACGCGGCAGAGTCTGACAGCCCGCAGCCCGGCCGGACTCACGGGGCCTTCAGACCACAGCAGGGAAACAAGAAAAGTCTCCTCCTTTGCGAGCACCTCTTCTCCACCTCGGCAAAACTCACCTTTGAAAGCTGGGCGGCACCCGCTCCTCTGCTGAGGAGGGAGGCGGGGGTCCCGCCTCAGGGTCACTTTCAGATGGGGTGCGGTGGAGTTGGAATTTCAACCCCAGAAACCCGAACTGCCCAGAGGGGAGAGGACAGAAAGGAAATCCAGCCCCTGAGCGTGGAAGCCCGAGCAGTGACCATGAGAACAGAAGGCAGTGTTTTCAGCCGAAAGCAACCACGACCACCCCTCCCCTGGCCCCGAGCCTCCCCAGCACACACAGAGGAGGCCACCTGATGCAAACAGCTGACTTATTGGAAAAACTGATGCTGCGAAAGATTGAAGGCAAAAGGAGGAGGGGGTAGCAGAGGATGAGATGATTACATGGCATCACTGACTCAATAGACACGAATTTGAGCAAACTCCGAGAGATAGCGAAAGACAGGGAAGCCTGGCGTGCTGCAGTCCATGGGGTCGCAAAGAGTCGGACACGACGGAGCGACTGAACAACAAGTAACCTCAGCAGTGAAAAGTCCGCCTGTCATCCCCCTGGCTTCGAGAGGGGAAACGTGCCCCTAGGCATCCAAAACTCCTCCTCTTTGGCTTCGGAATGTCTGTGCTTTTCTTAAGATAAGAATGTGTTTGATGTTTCAGAGGTGTCCTCCAAGCCAGTCATAAATTGTTCCAGCAAAGCCCTGGCCTCAAGGCAGCTTCGTGGCTCTGGGGCCTCCCTCTCTAGCTGCTAAGCCCCCACCTCCATCCCCGGGAAGCCCCCCAGAAAGCTTCCTGGTCCAGTGGAAGCTGGTAGACTTCTCACAGACAGATCTCACTGGGTGACCTGAGGCAAGTAAGTTCCCACCAAGAAACGCCGTTTCCTCATCTACAGAACGGCTGAAGTAGGGTCTCCCTGGGGAGGGCTGTCAGGGCGCCTGAGTGCCTTAAGATTGCAAAGATGACTCAGTGCAAACAGCTCTGCCTCACACCCTCCTGCCCACACCAACCCCTCCCATCTCCAGCTTTGCCTCCAGAATGCAGGCTGAACCCAAGCTGTCCCGCCACACCCGCCCTCTGTCTGGCCACTGTCCCGGCCAGGGTCTCCCTGGATCCCTGCTTTAGTCCTGCCCCAGGACTGGATGACAGCAGGGCTGGGTGGCCCAGACTCGGATGACAGCAGGGCTGGCTTTTAGAAGGGACATCACAGCTCGTCACTCTCCAGATGCTTCATTCCAGTTGTTTTTGTTGTTGTTGAATCGCTAAGTCGTATCCGACTCTTTACAACCCCATGGACTGCAGCACGCCAGGCTTCCCTGTCCTTAACCATTTTCTGGAGTTTGCTCAAACTCGTCCATTGAGTCGGTGATGCCATCCAACCATCTCATCCTCTGTTGTCCCCTTCTCCTCTTGCCCTCAATCTTTCCCAGCATCAGGATCTTTTCCAATGAGTCAGCTCTTTGCATCAGGTGGCCAAAGTATCGGCGCTTCAGCATCAGTCCCCCCACTGGGGATGAAATCTACGTTTCTCCACCCCTGCCCGCGGACTGACGTGACCTGGACCCTGTGGGCCCTGGGAACGACTCCGCACCCTCTCCCTCCAGCTCCGCCCTCTCAGGTCCCTGAACAAGCCTGGGCTTAGCAGTTCCTGCCACGCTCTCCCGGCTCTGCCACTGGCCGGCTCCTCTGAACCCGCTGCTCTGCTCAGGGATTTCCCGCCAGGCAAGGCCCCCACCCCTAGCCCAGTGGCCACTCTCCCATCAGCCATTATTCCCTTCACAGCATGTACTATGGTTGGGAATTATCTTGAATGCTGTTTGCTGGCCCATGAGGGTTCTACCCCAGCCACAGCCTCCATTATCTGGGTCATCCGTGTGTCCCCCTACCTGGGGAGGGGGTGTGGATATGTCGGTGAAAGGATGGCTGGCTAGCTGGAGGGGAGGCTGGAGGAGTGCGTGGATAGGGAGCTGAGTGGGTGCGTAGGTGATGGGTGGGTGGGCGACTAGAAGGATGGGCTACAGGATAGAGGAATGGGTGTGTAGATGGATGGATGAATGAGTAAGTGGGTAGAGGGATGGGCTGATGAGTGGACATGTAAGTGGAGGGGGAGGGAAGTGGATGAAGAGGTGGGTGAGTATATGGAGGAGGGAAGTGAGTTAGGGAATACAGGGTCTCAGGCAAAGCCAGATTCTTTTAGTGTCCCTGATTCCACACTTAATGCTGTAGACAGACAGACAGCTCTTTTTTTGGCAGCATAGCAGGTGAGATCTTAGTTCCCTGACCATGGATTGAATCTGTGCCGCCTACAGTTGGAGCACAGAGTCCGAAACACTGGGCTGCCAGGGAAGTCTCAGACAGACAGATCTTGCACCAGAAAGACCCACATCTACCATCTCATCCCTGCCTTGTTACGGGCATCAGCAGCCCCTCCCAGCCTCACCTGAGGAATCGCATCTCCTCATCCTTCTTCTCATCCTCGCTGATGATCTTGGAGGTGGTAATGCTCACCTCCACGCCGTCCACCACAAACTTGCGTGTCCTCTTCAGGGTCTTATTGTGCAGCCTTGAGTCCTGGCCAGGGAAGATCATTAGGCAAAGCTCAGTATTACAGCCATGAATCCATGGGTGGCCCAGTCTCAGCCCCGACCAGGATGCAGGTGACTGTCCGTGGTCCCCCGCTTGCCTCAAGCTTCTCAACCTGGAGGCCTGAGTCTGTGAGGTTAGGCCCCCTCCTCTCCCTGACCTCACCCTTCGGACACTGCCCAGCCCCTGCCTGCTGACTGCCGGCACCCTCTCACGCACAGGTCGCAGCATCCAAGCAAACTGGGTTCCGACTCTCCTTCTACACCTACTGGCCCTGTGACCCTGGGCAAGCCCCTTGTGCTGCCCAAGCCTCAGCTTCCTCTACCTGTCAGAGGAGACGAGCAGCATTGCTTGCCTCCCAGGCTTGTTCTGAAGATGCAATGAAGCAGGGGCGGATGGAATTCAATAGCACTTGGGTCATGAGAAGGGTTCAACACTTGGTATTTATTTCTGACAGTTACTATTGCAGACCACTCCTCTCTTATCTTCAATGCCAAAATCCAAGGAGCCTGGAAAACCAGAGTTCAGAACTATGTTGGCAGCCAAACCTAACCTGACCTGAGCTCCACAGAAGGCCACACCCCTCTGGAGCCACCATGAAATTACTCATATCTTTGTCTTTACCTTTTCCTGTGAATAATCATGCCCCTCGCCTGTGATCGCGTACACAGTGCTGCCAGAACTCCTGGAGGCATTTAAATACTCTTTGAACGGTCTCCATCCTGACTGGGGTGAGCCTATGGATCTGCACTGGAGTCTTCATGGCATCTCCTTCTCCAACTCCTCCCCTAGCTTCCGAGGCCCCTCCTGGTGGAGCCCAGCCTGGCCTTTCTAGCATCTCCCTACGGCAGCCCCTCCTGGGCACCAGGACTCAGGATGAGTCAGACCAGCAACCAGGAACAGGCTAGCCGGAGGTGGCGAGGGAGAAAGGCCTGGGGTCCCAGTCACAGGGCCCTGCAAGGGGGTAAGAGACTCCCCGTGAAGCCAAGGGCGCTGACGCAGCCAGGCGCTCTTATCAAAGCAGCTGTGTTCCCTGACTCACTGCCAGCTCACCAGTAAAGGGATGCTCTCAACACCCTTGAGGAGAGGTGAGGTGGATCAGATTTAAAAAAAAAAAAAATTATCTTTTTTTTCTAACCCTTAGTGTCTTTTCAAGAAGGGAAGGGACAGCAACCCTGTCCTAAGGGCCCCAATGCTTCTTACGCCTAAAAGCTGCTGCCCTCTCTGCTCGCCCTGTTCTATTTGTCTGATTTTCTCACTTTAAAAAATTAGCTCTTAGTTTTGTGCTTGTTCTTAATGTACTAGCTTTAAATGTAATATGATCTAATCTATTCAATTTTTTGGTGTGATTTCTCTCCCCCACTCCACCCCACCCCCCAAAAAGAAAAAAAGAAATGCGCTTTCTTTCTGTTCCCAAAGCTAACTGCAATAGTTGGGTGCTTCTCCTTTTCCCTTCTTTCATTTGGCCAATATTTTTGAGTCTGTGCTGTGTGGTTTTCAAACAAAAGGTTACAAAACATTTCCTAACTTCAGCCTTAGTTGAGGGTGAGGTTCTTGGGGTGGCCAATCAGGTGACCAAAGGTGAGTTCACGAACATCTCATGATTTGTGGGAGCGGGCCGGGGAAGGTCAGGCCTTCCTGAGGACAAAGAGGCCACAGCACCCACCATCAGGACGCCGTGACACGCGGGATTCAGAGTGCAGAGTCTGGGGTCTGACCAGCTCCCCACCTCCCACCTGAGCCTCTGCTTGCTGGGCTGGACTCGGCGATATGGTTCCTTTGAAGCACTCTGCAGTGAGGGCCTCACGTTGAGCTCTCAAGCGCAGTGGCCCGGGTCACTCACAGTGCTGCTCCCCCTCGGAACAGCCACGAGCCCACTCCCTTTCGCTGAATCCATCAGCAAATGGACTGCATAGCTGATCCACAAGTCAGAGAGCTTTCACTTCTAGAATCCTCTCTCCCTAATTTGACCAAGGCCTTTAACCAAACCCAATTTAAACAGAACCCCAAACTGAAATTAAAACCCAAACCTACTGCCTGACACGACTTAACCCCAGACTGAACTCAAGATATTTGGAGGATTAAACAGTGACTCAAAGAGCTCCTAAGAAAGAGAAATCTCATGAACCACTTAAAATGCAAGGCAGCCACTGGACGCTCTCACAACCCAACACTGAGCAGCAACACTTCTGCAGAACGCCTGCCCCGAGCCCGCGCACAAGAGGTGCGGTTACCTTGATGGACAGACAGCCTGACTCCTTGTTCACGGACAGGTCTGCTGACAGGGAGGTGCCAAAGTCCGTGCTCCCAGAGGTGGAGATGCTGCCACAATCCGAGTCCCTCTTGGCAAGGCTCCGCGACCCCGGGGCAGGGAGCTCCAGACTGCCATTGGTCAGCTCGCCGCCCAAGGTCTCCAGGGCGCTGCTGTTGGGACGGCTCTGGCTGGCTTTCTGGGACCTGCTGGCCGCTGGACTGAGGTCTCCACTCTGGTCAGCAGCTGGCTGCTCCTCGGACACCTGAATTCTGGCTCCCATGGACACCGGTCGGAACTTCCGAAGGGGCACGGGCACCGCTGGGCCGTTCTCATTTCCAGGGGCCACATCCGGGGGGCTGGTGGGGAGGGCCCCATCCCCAGCAGGTTCGCTGGGCCCATTCACATCGTCCTTAGGCTGGCTGGGAGGTGGCGTGGTAAAAGGTGATTCTTTGAGAAGTTTGTCCGCATCGAGGCTCAGCTGACTCACCTCGGAGGAGTCTCGAGTGTGGTTCCCCAGAGGCTAGGAAAAACCAGACAGTCAAGGCCACGGTCCTATGTGTCTGAGGCAAGAGTCAGAGACGCAGTGAGTCTGGACAGTCAGATACCCACAAGGTTTGGAAGAGGGCCAGGGAGGCCTCATAGGTACCCTGCTAGTGAGCCACAGGCCTCCCCACTCCCTGCTGCCCAACCAACAATAAAATTACCACTTGCTTTCAGGAACAGGTATTCCTCCTAGGAGTGGAGGCAACTGCGGCCAGCTAGACAGCTCGAGCCCTGTCTAAAGGGGGTAGCAGCTACTATGCTCTAGTCAATCATGACAGCCTGGGAAAAATAGGTCCCCTAAGCCCAGACCTTCAAACTTTTCAAGACCAGCTGGAACCTGGAGTTTCACATGCCATCTCCCAATTTTTAGATGGCAACTAACTCAGATTTTTAAAAAGTCACAGAAAGGCCAAGCCAAACTAATCCAGAGGCTAGATTTCAGTCTATTAACCACCATGTTTTCCATGTTTTGTTTTTGTTTTTTAGAGCTTTTGGGGGGTAAAAGTACTGAAAATGTTGCTATTGTGAAACAGAACAAGGATTTCTGCAGATGAAACATGAACATTCCTCTTAATGAATAAAGTGAGCACCCATGTAGACACCTTCCAGGTCAAGAGTGGGACACATCCCAGCCCTGGGACCCTCCCCTTGTCCAGGAGGGTCTCCCTGTGTCCAGCCTCCCCTTGACACTGTCCTGACCTTTATCTCTAAGTGTTATAGGTTAGTTACAGGATTCACACACCAGCTCCAGCTCCTCCCAGGAATGAATTACACTTGAGGAAGTACTATATCATCCTTCCCCAACAGACAGGTCTGGACAAGCCTCGCTAGGTCCACAGCACCATCTGGACAGTAAGTCTCACCTCCTGGAGGAAGCTGTCCCCAAATGACTAGACCACGGATCCAAAAGTGGTAGTTCAGGGCAGAATCCAGCCCACAGATGTGTTTTGTTTGGCTCAAATGTTTTGTAAAAATTTAAATTAGCTTTAAGGCTCCCTGGTGGCTCAGAGGGCAAAGTATCTGCTGGCAGTGCAGGAGACTTGATTTCAGGCCCTGGGTTGGGAAGATCCCCTGGAGAAGGGCATGGCAACCCATTCCAGTATCCTTGCCTGGAGAACCCCCATGGACAGAGAAGCCTGGTGGGCTACAGTCCATAGCGTTGCAGAGTTGGACACGACTGAGTGGCTAACACAAACGTTTTATAGAAGTTTAAACTGCTTTAATTTAAATTTACACTCAGCCAAGAGCTGAAGCTGCAGATGGGTTACAAGGGTGCCAAGACATGGGTCCCCTGGGCACTCGCGATGGCCAGACGGGGTCTGGGGTGCTCGGACCCCTCAGCCTGTTGCCTCTGATCACGGGCAGTCTTTCCGTGCATTGAGCCCACCGTGTGCTACACACATCCTCATTCTGTACGTGAGTCACACGGGGAGCAGGCTGGGAGCAAAAGGAGTCAACTACCAACTTTTAAAAACTGGAAGATCCCACAGAGAAGTCTGATTCCTGGTCATCCCTGAAAATTACAGGATCTGGCCAACACACCCTGCTGCCTCATCCTGGCCTTTCTGCTGTCTTACGTAACCGGTGGCGTGGGAGCCTGTGACCTCTGAGCTGGGAAAGAACAGAAAGGAAGCTCTCCTGCGCCTCCTGGGTGCCCTTCCGCCCCAGCTGAGGCTGCAGGGACCCCATCCCTCCCCCGTGCTCCCCAGCACCCCTGATGTCCTTACAGAGGCAGCCTCCACCGCATCCTCCTCATCCCCCTCATCTCGGCCGTCTTCAATCTCCTCCATGACTTCAGCCTTGGCTTCGGCCACCAGCTCCCGCAGGGCCTTGTTGCTGGTGACGCTGCTGACGAAGGGATGCTGAGAGGAGCAAGACAGCTGGGTGAGAATCACAGTGGGCGAGGGCAGGGGTGGTGAAGAGGGGCAGCCAAGGCTGGGGGAGGCGATCCCCCAGGCAGAGAAGGCTGGCAGCATCCCTCAGGGAAATGCGAACTCGAACCCAGAGGCAGCTCAGAAAGTCCTGTGTGTGGTGAAGGAGGGCAAATGCCATCTCTGCTGCTCACTACTTGTGTGACCGTGAGCAGGTCCCTTTCCCTCTCTGAGCTGCGGGCTCCTCACCTCTGCACGGAGAAAATTATACCAAACCCACAGGGATGGCATGAGATCATGCCATGAGATCATACATGAGATCAAGCACAGACAGGAGCTTAGCCCAAAGTGGGAGCAAAAAACAATGCTTCAGGAGGGTTACTTGTGTATTTGTTTATTTATTTTTTATTTTTATTTTTTTGGCCATGCCATGTGGCTTGTGGGATCTCAGTTCCCTGACTTGGGACTGACCTGGGCCCTCAGCAGTGAATGCATGGAATCTTAACCACTGGGCCACAGGGAATTTCCTGTTAATTTACTTCTTAAAAAGATTTTAAAGATGCAGTTTTAAAAATATTGGCTTCCCTGGTGGCTCAGTCAGTAAAGAATTGCCTGCAATGCAGGAGACTGCCGGCAATGCAAGAAACCCAGTATAATATCTAGTATGTACATACATAGTATAATATATAAAATATAGTGTGTACATACAGTATAAAATATAGTGTGTACATACATATACACACATATACTTTATTGAGGAATTACACACAGAAAAGTTCACAAATCATTAAGCTCAGTGACTTTTTCCATATATACAGACTCAGTATAACCACCACCCAGCTCAAGACACAGAATATTTCCAGCACTTCAGGAAGGTCCCCGTCGCCCTGAGCAGTCAAACCCATTGCCCTTAGACTAGTTTTGATTGTTATTTAACTCCATCTGAACAGAATCCCAAAATATGTAGTCTTTTGTGTTGGCTTTCTTCACTCAATACAACTAAGCTGAGACTGTGAGATCCCCCTACCTTGTTGCATGTCAGTAAACTGTTCCTTTTTTAACTTTTTAAAAACTTATTTTTATTTATTTTTTAAAATTTTGTGGCCACACCACGTGGTATGCAGGATCTTAGTTCTCCAACCAGGGATCAAACTCATTCCCCCTGCAATGGAAGCAAGGATTCTTAACCACTGGAATGACTTCCAGGGAAGTCCAGTTGTTCCTTTTTGATTACTGTGCAGTATTCTATCACGTGACAATGGCACAGCTGTTTATTCTTTCTGCAGCTGATGGACACTTATGTTTTAATAAAGCTGCTATGAAAATGCTTGTATAGGTTTTGGGTGTTTGCAAAATCTTGAGGCCAAGCAGTATATGTTGTATTCTGAGGCATTTACAGAAATGTCACATCTCTAAAAAGTGAAAGTTATTTCATGGTCCTTGGAATACACCCAAGCTTTTAAGGCCTCAGTAGATGGTAAACGAGCTTGCAGATTTCCCTACTGCAAGTCTGCCCTGCATCAGGGTGGGGAAAGGGGTGTGGGATTCCTCCATTCCCCACGCTCACCCAGGGCCGCTTAGAAAGGCACACTGGCTCCTGGTGGTCCCTGGCTAAGCCTCCACTCTCCCAAAGCAGGGGGCCAGGTTCGACCCCCAGTCAGGGAACTAGATTCCACATAACACAACTAAAGGCCCAGCACAGCCAAACAAATAATTTTTTTTTTTTTTAAAAAAGAAAGGCATGTTACGGGTGGTCATTAAATTAGAATTTGCTCATTTGAAATTTGCAGGAAGGTTCCAATGAAATTCGGTGTTTTTACTGTCAGAGAATTTATCAGTGGAGGAACAATGTGAACAGGATTGTAGGGTAGTATCTAAACGGCTAAAGAGAATAAATTGTCTAGCACCTTGAAAACACATTCACAACAGAGAGGTCCACTGAAGATCATTCTTATCTGCTTATTTGTTCTTATCTGTTTAGTTCATTTGTGAAAGGCCAGAAGCAATACCGGTTCACCTGGGCACCTGAGCCTGCACGCCAGAAAGCAATGCAGCTCACCCCTGTTAGAGAGCTGTCGTTCAGACCGCCCTAAACCAGCTGGGCTTCCTCGAGTTAGTACCAACTAGGAAAGGCGTGAAGGACTGCATTTCTCGTACTTCTCTCCCACTCCCCTCTTCATTCGTCAATTCACACCTCAGTATTGAGGCCAGCAACGTGCCAGGTGCTGAAATAAGGCCAAACAAGCAGACAGGCAAGGCCCTCGGCCTCGGGAAAGACGATGGGCGTGTTACCAAATGACAAGAATATTTCTCAGATCAGGTGAGAGGACAGCACGAGGCTGGAGGAACACGGGCTGGGGGTGCTGGAGGGGGGAGGAGTTTGCTTAGGTCAGAGGGGCCTCCTTGGCAGGGGACAGTCAAGTTGAGACCTGAGGGGACATAAAGGGGCGGACCAAGGCAAGATCTGGGCACAGAGAATTCCAGGCAGGAGCATAAGTGAGTACAAAGGCTGCAGCAAAGCAGTGCTATAAACAGGGGCCCTTCAGAGCTGCCACTCCGGCAGCCAAGTGGCTCTGAAAGGTCTTGAACTGGATGTTAGTAAGAATGTACTAACTGTGGGAAGCAGGAGAGTATAGCAGTGAACATTGCAGGCTCTACACTTGAGACCAGGCTGCCTGGGCTAAAATCCCACTTCCAACAACTCAGACAAGTCACTCAACCTCTTTGAGCCTTAGCTTGCTCATCCGTACCCAATAGTATGGATGTTCTAAGCATTGTAGTGAGAACTCAAAATATGGCTCGAAAACTCATCTGCATAATCATCACCTTTACCATCATCCTCATCACCAGCATCACCATCACCACCACCACCACCACCACCACCACCATCACCACCATCACCACCACCATCACTACCACCACCATCACCACCATCACCACCACCATCACTACCACCACCATCACCACCATCACCACCATCACCATCACCACCATCATCACCATCACTACCACCACCATCATAACCACTATCACCATCACCACCACCACCACCGACATCACGACCATCGTCACCACCACCATCACGACCACCATCACCAGCATCATCACCACCACCACCACCACCATCATCATAACCACTATCACCATCACCACCACCACCAGCATGACTACTAACACCACTGTCATCATCACCACCATCAGCATCCCTACCACCATTATTATCATCACCGCCATCAGAAGAACCACAATCAGAGAAGCCTGTTGGCACCAGTCTGCACTCCCAGCCATTTCCATTCCCTCCTGCGTCCCCACAGAGCACATGTGTTTTAGAACTGAGGATGAGAATCAGATCCCAAATGTTCCCAAGCTTCACATTGCACAACCTCACACATGTGAACTTGAGCAAGAAGCCACGGGACACTTCACTGCAGTGGCTGAAGCAGATGCGGCACAAACAAATAATGCCGACACAGACTTCTGGAAATACCAGGTTTTCATCAAGCCACATCACATATTGACCAAATTAGTGGTTCTTCAGCTTGGCCAGAAGCTGTGCTTTCTTGAGGCTGAACATCTGCTCCATGGCCTCCCTTGAGTACCCTGGGGTCTTTAGGAAGTGGAGGGGGGACCGTGGGAAAGAAGGCTTCTGAGGAGGGGCAGGTGAGCAGGGCCACTCCCCTGGACCCCAAGCGCCTGGAGTCCCTGGGCAAGCGAGGCTGGCAGGCGGAGGAGCAGGCCCTCCTGTCAGATGAGGCCCAGAAGACTGTTCCGTAAACTGCTCTGGACACAGGGCACAGACACCTCCCCCACTGACTCAGCTGTTACCTCCGGGATGTGTTTAAAAGGATGTTCCAACTGCCAAGGCCCACGAGGGACAAAGTGCAGCCCAAGAAGGCGTGGGACCTTCCCCGGCAGCCAGCACACTGCGCACCACCTGGGGACAGGCTCGTCTGGGCACAGGGTCCCTGGGAAGGTGCTCAGGCGCCCCCGAGAAAGACCCAGATCAGACGGGCCTCAGCAGCCTGCTCCTTCAGGACGAGGACCGCTGTTTCATGCTGTCTCTGAGGCGAGCTCCATGATGCCGCAGAGCTTACTGACTGGCAGCCAGCGTCCAGCCAGGACTCTCCTGCCATCTCCAGTCAACCTTCCAAGAAGTTGAGCCTAGTTTTCCTCTGTGTACTTAAAAGTCATCAGCCGGGAACTTCCCTGATGCAGGGGTTAAGACTCTGCCTTCAATGTAGGCAGCAGGGGTTAGATGCCTGGTCAGGGAACTAAGATCTCATATGCCACACAGTGTGACCAAATAAAAAAAGAAAATTAAAACAAAAAAAGAAACTGCCAGCCGGGGTATCCCATACTCCAGGACTAGCTTTAAGAAATGCCCAATAATACGTCCAAGGTTTCAGATGTCAGTATTGTTCCTTCATTCTCCTTCCCTCACCTCCTAACTTTCTTCCTTCTCTTCTCTCTCTCCTTCACTCATTCAGAGATGCAGCTTACTAGAGTGGTCAGATGAACATGTTTGGAACCAGAACCAGAAAGCAGCCCTGTCACTCACACGCTGTGTGACCTTGGGCAGGTGACGTGACCTGTGTCTCAGTTTCTCTCTCATCTGTTTGACAGCAATCCAAACAATACCTACTTCATAGAGCCATTATGAGATTAAATCAGTTAACATTTGTTAAACATTTAGAATTGAAACTGGCATGGGAAAAAGGTTACGTAACAGTTTACTAAGTAAAAATAAATATATTTTAGCAAATATTCGGTCGAAGGCCCGCTCCATACCAGGCACTGTTCTGGATGACCGGGGCACACTGGTGAAAAAAAAAACCCTGCTGTCTCCAGGGAGCTGACATGCTAGTCAGGGTGACCAACAATAAACTTGATAAACGAGTTATATACTCTAAGTGGTATGTGCCATGGAAAAACTAAAAGTGGTGCAGGAAGACTTCCCTGGTGGTCCAGTGATGGAGAATCCGCCTTCCAATGCAGCAGACACGGGTTCAATTCCTGGTTGGGGAACTAAGACCCCATGTGCCTCAACTAAGACCCAATGCAGCCAAAAAAAAAAAAGTAGGGCATGGGAAGGAGAATTAGGAACGTGGGGGGTGCAGGTGGGTTGCAGTTTTAAATAGAACACTTGGGGGAGGCCTCACTGAGAAGCTGCCATGTGAGCAATGACTTGAAGAAAGGAAAGAGTCAACCATGGAGGTGTCTAGGGGAAGGGCAGCCCAGGCACAGCGGACAGCCAGTGCAAAGGCCCTGAGGCAGGAGGGTGCCTGAGTGTCAGCAAGGAGGCTGGTTGACTGTGGAAGAGTGAGTGGGTGAGAGAGATGTGAGGGATCCAGGTGAGATGGGCAGCCCTTGCTGGACCCTGCAGGTCACTGAGACTCTGGATTTTATCCTGAGTAAGATGGAAGCCTCAAGGGGCTTGGACTCAGGAGGTATAGGAGCTGACTTGTGTTTTTCCCTCGGCTACAATGGAGATGGTGAGAAGTGGCTGGATTCTGGGCAGGTTCAGAGGCAGGGATGATGGGACTCCTTGATAGAGTGGACACAGAGTATGTAAGAAAGACAGGGTAATCCATCTGAGAAGATGACTGCAAGGTTTGGGGCCTGACTGCTGGCAAGGTGGGGCTGCCATCAACTGGGATGGGAAAATCATTGCCAGAGCATATTTGAGGAAAGATCAGTGGCGGACTTGTTAAGTTTGAGATGCCTGTGGACACCTAAGGCAGGTAGAGAATACTAAGTGGGGTGGAGGGTAAACAGTTGGACACAAGGGTTCGGGGTTGGGCAGGGCAGTCTGGGCTGCAGGCAGAAATGCAGGAGCCGTGGCAAACTAGGTGAGCCCATTGAGGTGATGGAGATGGAGGAAAAGGCCCTGGCAAACCTCATGTGAATCAGCTGGAGAACGAGGAACAGGCAAAGGAGACAGGCTAGTGACCAATGAGAAGGAAGGAAACCAAGAGGGCGTGGAGACCTGACGTCAGGTACTAACAAGGAGTAGTCACCTGCAACTGCTGCTGGGTCCAGCAAAACCAGCCCTGAGGCCTGAGCTGACCATGATGTCCAGAGGTGCCAACAACCTTGAAAAGAACCCTGGGCTAGAGTGGAGCAGGTCTAAGAGCAAATTCGACAAGTGTGTACTGTGCATGAAGGATGCTCCAGATGTCAGGGGTTTACAGACCTGCATCCACGCACACACTTCTGTGATGTGAGCATGACCCACCTCCTGCAGAGGAGGAAACTGAGGCTCAGGGTGAGGACCACTCAGATTCCTGGCGGATGAGCCTGATTTCAGAGCCTGGGGTACCACCAAGTGATAACGGTCCCAACTAACATCGAGGAAAGCGAATGAATGGACTACAAGCCAGCAGGAGCATATGTCAGTTGGCTGAAGGCAGGATGTGGGGAACGCTGAGGGCCAGGAGGAACCAGCAGTGAGGCAAGGGCTGAGGCGGGGGCGTGACCAGCTCTGGAGGGGGCGCTGGCAAGTTGAGATCTGGGCTCACATCTGGCCACTCAAAGCCAGGTGACCTCGGTAGGCCAGCTCCGTTCCCTGAGCCTTGGGACCTCTCCTACGGGGGTAACAATGTCCCACCCTCCCTAACTCAAGAGATAAACAGGCACATGGAGAAAGCTGATGGTAGCCGAAGCTCTGTAAGGAGCTTTATTTGTGCGGAGGGATCTCTCTTTTCTTTTGCAACCCTTCTGTCTTAGCAAAGAGTCCTTGGGCAGGAAGGTTTTTTCCCCCAACTATGGAAAGGAAATTCCTGGCCCAGGCTGAGGTTCCTGGGCTGCCATGGGGGATGAGAGACAGCTGGCCTCTTCCTGGCAGTGTCCTGGAGGCCGGATGTACAAGGCCAGGAGGTGAGTGCTCACAGGAAACAATCGGCCCGAGGAGCCCAGAGCTCTCGCATCTGACAGTGACAGCAGCCCTCCCCCGCCCCCACCGCTGGCCGGCCCAGACCGTCCCTGCCCAACGCCTCCCCACCCAACACGTGAGGCCTCTGTCACTCCAGCCGTGTGACTGCAAACACAGGGCAGAAACCGACAAGAACAATCGTGACCCTGAGCAGATAACCCCAATCTGCATCCCTGTTCCTTTCCACTTTTAAACAATTTAACTCAAGGCATCAAACAGTCAGAGCACACCATGGCACAGTTTAGCTAAGCACTTTCCAGTATCTTCCACTTAACCCTCACAATGACCCTGTAAGGAGAGGGGGGCTGACTATTATCCCCACTTGAGAGTGGGAACAGGGTCATGGTGGGGTGAAGCCCCTCAAGCAGGGCCCCACAGCCAGGAAGCGGCAGAGCTGCGATCTGAACCCAGGCCTTCCCACCCCCAGTCCGCACACTTCACCACTGTGCACACAGCCCGGAGTGCCAGCCCAGCCCCAGTGCCTGGCCCACAGGACGTCCGCACCGGGAAAAAGCGGCTGAATGTGGAGAGAGCCTCCAGGGTGCGGTGGGGCGCTGGCCCCTCTCCTCCCACCGCGGTCAGAGGCGGCCACAGAGGGTGGAGGGCGGGGTGGAGGGCCAGCCCCTGCCCGTCCCCAGGCCCACCTCCTCTCCCTCTCCAGCAGTGTTGGTGCCCCAGGGACAGTGACCAGGCGACCCGGAGACGGCTGGGCGAGTGGTGTATGCAGGTTTTCAAACACAGCTGCCAAGGCTCCACCACTCACCCTGCCGGCTGTGGACACCAGGGCCCGAGGCATTGGTTCTGCACAAGCGTGGCTCACAGCTGCCTCCAATATTTCAAACAGCTTCAAGGAAGCCACCATCCACTTCCCCACCCAAAGGCCCTTCAGCCAGCTAAGGGGATGTTCCCTGAGTCACCTGTCACCCTGGCTGGTCTCCCAGATGCCACATCCAACAGCCAGAGAGACCTTTGTAAGGGTAAGTCAGACAGTGTTTCCCTCCAAACCCTCACAGGTGCCCTGTTCCAAACAGGGTGAAGCCCACGTCCTCCCAAGGTCCAATGTGACCCTCCGTGACCTTGTCCACTCTCCTTTGGAAGGCTGCTCCCACCATCAGCCCTTTCCTGGGAGCCTGGATGTGGAGAGGGTTCTCACCGTGAACTGATAAGAGGGGCTGACCCGGTCTGCACTGTGCAAACGATGGGGTCCATGCTGACCACCCGCCCAGCCTTCTGCAGCCTGGGACTCTGGTCCGTGCCAGCAGAGGTTGCCCACGTGCTCAGCTCCCAGCGAAACCCTAGGCCCCGAGTTCTCCAAAATGCTTCCCAGGTAAACAACACTTCACATGTGTCGCCAGAGCATACAGCTGGGGAACTTGGTGTGTCCTCTGTGACTGCACTGGGAGGGGACTCTGGGCACTTCTGCCTGGCTTTCCCCATGCGCCTTTTTCTCTGCGTCCTTTTGCTATAAGGGTCACGGTGGAGAAACTGACTAGATGTTTCATACCCAGAGTCCTCTTAGGGAACCGCTGAGCCTGGGAATGGACACACCCCATACAGCTCCGACCTCGTCTCCCACACCCCTGTGCTCACCCCAGCTCCTGCACCTGGGCTCCGGGCTCTCCCAGCTGCTCCCATCATGTCCCCACCCCAGGCCTCCACCTGCACTCTCAAGCACCACGTGTGGCCTCCCTCGCCTCCTCTGGGTGTTTGCTCACAGAGCCCCTCGCGTCCTCCTTTTATAGGAGGGCAGCCCTTCCCCTGTGCTGCTCATTGGCTGCCTGTCCCCCCCAGAAGCTTAGCTCCATCCGGACAGGATCCTGGTCTCCCTTCACCCTCCCTGAACGAGGGTTGGTAGGCAGCAGCTGCTCAGGGCACACGGGCTGATGACTGAACAGCTGTGCACGACGCCCCCTGGGCTGGGGGAGGACGAACCCAGCTTACAGGTCAAGGTGGGCAGCCACCTGGCAGGGGGAACCACTCACCTCCAGGAGCTGCGCAGCGCTGGGCCGTGTCTCTGGGTTCTTATCCAGAGCCGTCTTCAGGAAATCTCGGAACTCTGCCGACCTGGGAGGACAGACAGGTGGGGGCAGTGAGCTGAGGGCGGGAAAGAGCCGAGAAGACCCCCCGCATCAGGGACTCCACTCTTCTGAGTCGTGTGCTTCCCAAACACGCCCCTCAAAGGACAAAGGGCGCCTTCATAAGCCGGCCGGCGGAGGCAACCTCAGGACGTCCTTCTGGTCACTGATAGAGGGGATGCAGAATCAGAGAGGGTGCTTGCCCGAGGCCACGCAGCGGAACACAGCCATGCTGGGGGTTTGAGCCCCAACTCCCAGCCCAGCATTGTGCCGTGTGGTTGCAAGAGCTCTTATTCCTGCAGTGGGGTCCAGCTTATTTGGGTTCCGCAGTCTGCCTGGAGGGAGAGCTGATGCTCAGAGCAGAGAGGGAGGAAGGAGCTCTGAGGGCCCAGGGAGCTCAGAAAAGGCCTACCGACCCCCAGGCCTGACTGCTCCCCAACTGTGGGGCCAAGCGGGGACAGCAGAGCCCTGGCCCCCCACCTCCCCCGACCCCACGTGCCCCGCCACCCAGGGCCGCTGGCCGCCCTGCAGACACCCCAGGCCGGCCTCCTGGCTCCTTACCACTTAGAGGGCGAGAGCAGTGTGGGAGGGTCGGACTTGGCGATCTTGAGCAGGACCCGCATGGGGTTGAGCTCGTGGTGCGGGGGCTCGATCTGGGCCATCTCAATCAGCGTGATGCCCAGCGACCAGATGTCGGCCTTGTAGTCGTATGGGGTGTCCTTCATGGTCTCGCACATCACCACTTCGGGGGCCATCCTGAACCGACCAGGGGACAACAGAGCGCTAAGACCCTGGCCTCCACAGGCGCTTCCCGGAGGCTCAGGGTCAAGGACCAGCGCGGGCGCTCCCAGGTCCTGGCGAGCGTTCCTTCCCACCCACTATCTTCCTTAGGACGGTTTTCTCACAAAAGGGCGCCTTCCAAGCAGCTTCACAGCCCAGTCCTGCTGCAGCTCCGATTCCTACCAGAAGAGGGCAGCAGCAATCCAGAACACAGGGTCCTGGGGAAGGGGTGGGTGGGGGCAGGGCGGAGGGGACCCGGGGAGAACGGGGGCGGGAGGGTGGGAGAAGAAAATACATCATCACAGAGGGGCGGGAGAGAAACGGAGAAGGAGGAATAAAAGGGGGGGAGAGAGAGTGAGTAATAAGCAAGCAAAAAAGGAACCTAACTCCATGATGAAAAGGAAGTAAAACAGAAAGCAGTTAGGTGTGAAACAGAGAGGTTTTTTCTTTTTGGAAAAAAAGGAAGCAAAATGGACTGGAAGGGTCTAGGGAGATTTCATATAAGCATAGGAACTGAACTCTTCATCTTCCTGGCCCCACCCCCAACTCTGGGTCTGCCTGTCAATCTACTCTTGTTGAATTCATCAAGAACCATTCTCCAGGGAATGTCAGTTCTTATTGGTGGAGCACTTTCTACATGCACCATCCCATTTAATCCTCACAATACCACATTACATAGGCAGTATTATCCCCCTGACTTCACAGATGAGGAAACTGAGGCCCAAAAAGCTGGGTAATATGGCCAAGGTCTCAGCGCTACTAAGTGGGGGCATGTGGGCTCAGACCCAGCAGGCTGACTCAGGAGCCCCTGCCTGTCGTCCCCCCTCCAGCCCAGCCAGGGGTCACCAAGGGGACATGGAGGTGTGACGGGCAGTCCACCATCCCATTTCCAGAGGCTACACGACTCACCAGTAAGGCGTTCCTATGAAGGAATCTCGCTTCTGCAGAGTTTTCAGATTCTTGGCAGACACACCGAAGTCAGCTGCAAGGCAAGAATCTCAGATAGAGGACTGGATGGACATTCCTCCACCCACGGCCCTGGGGTGTGGACTCAGAGATTCGCGTTCCAAATCAACTAACAGATGCCATTTTCTGTCTAGCAAATTAGTGATCATTAAAAAATAATAACACCCACTGCTGTAAGAATGTATAGAGGTATGCACCTTCCTACTTGCTAATAAGAATATAAATTGAAGAGGCTTTTAGGAAAGCAGTTTGGCAATAAATAGCAAGAACGTCTAAAATACCCATACTTGGGACATCCCTAGTGGGCCTGTGGTTAAGACTTTGAGCTCCCAACGCAGGGCACATGGGTTTGATCCCTGGTTGGAGAATTAAGATCCCACATGCTGCACGGTGCAGACTTAAAAATAAATAAAATAAGACATCCATACTCTTCTGGTGCAGTAATCCAAATCTAGGAGTCTACCTTAATGAAACAATCTTCTTTCTTCTTTTTGGTAGCACCTTGCAGCTTGTGGGATCTTAGTTCACCAACCAGGGATTGAACCCAGGACCTCAGCAACGAAAGCAGAGTCCTAACCACTGGACCACCAGGGAATTTCCTGAAATAATCTTAAATATAAAAACATTATGGGTAATGATTGTTCACCAAAATGCCATTATAACAGAGACAAAAACAAGCATCATTGCTTAGCTTTCACAGAGTGATTTTAAAAATTCTTATGTGCAGTATATATTCTGTCTTGTCTAAAAAAGATTTAAGATTATGTATCATATATACAAATGTACACACAAAGAAAGATGAACTAGGATGTGAAGAGCTAAAACAATAGAAAAGACTCCGATGCTGGGAAAGATTGAAGGCAGGAGGAGAAAGGGATGACAGAGGATGAGATGGTTGGATGGCATCACTGACTTAACGGACATGAGTTTGAGCAAGCTCTAGGGGATGGTGAAGGACAGGGAAGCCTGGCGTGCTGCAGACTCACAGAGAGTCAGACACAACTGAGCAACTGAACAACAATAAGAAAGAAGTATGTTAGTCGCTCAGTCATGTCCAACTTGTTGCGACCCCATGGACTGTATTTCCACCAGGCTCCTCTGTCCATGGAGTTCTCCTAAGAGAACTAAATCCTAAGAGTTCTCATCACAAGGAAAAAATTGTTTCTTTTATTTTGTAAGTACACAAATGGATATTCACTAAATTTATCGTGATAATCATTTCATGGTGTATGTAAGTCCAATAGTTATGATGTAATCTTAAACTGACATAGTGCTGAATGTCAATTATATCTGAATAAAAATGTAGGGGAAAATAAATTAAAATTTTAAAATACCATGTGTGCTAAGTTGGTTCAATAGTGTCCAACTCTGTGTGACTCTATGGACTAACCCACCAGGCTCCTCTGTCCATGGGATTCTCCAGGCAAGAATACTGGAGTGGGTTGCCATGCCCTTCTCTAGGGAATCTTCCCGACCCAGGGATCAAACCCACATCTCTTATGTCTCCTGCATAGGCAGGCAGGTTCTTTACCACTAGTGCCATCTGGGAAGTCTAAAACAACAAATATTGAAATATTCAATGTTTAACAGACTACGAAAATATTTTATTGGTATATTTATATAGGCTCAACAGGAAAGGGAGAAGATGCATATCTGAATATATTGTATGGTTGGAATTATGCCCTACCTCCCCAAAACAGAGCAAAAATACAGTTTGAATTATTGGAGAAAATGTACTAGCTTGCTTAAATGGTTGTCCATGGGCAGAGAGACGAGGTTTCTTCCACTTTGCTGAATTTCTGAAGTTTGTCATGACAAAAGCATTCGACTTTCAGGACTAACAAAATAAATTAATACAGTTTCTCCTTACACACATCCATCACCACCACGCACTGCTAAGGGAAGAAGCCAGCACCACAAAGAGGCATTTTCTGCAGTGCCCCAGCCTTCCGGCACCACGTTTCCCCTTGATCACAAGCTGAACTCAGGAGGAAGCAGCGTGCCGAGAGACCTGCTGAAGCTGTAACAGCCGCCCTGAGCGCTGCCACCCGGGTCTGGAAACCACGCTCCGAGCTTCACTCAGACTCACAACTTCAACCCAGGAGCGGGCGCAGCGCTGAGCGGCCGGCTGAACGCGAGCGCGCTGGGTTCCAGGCTCGCCCCTTGTGTGGCACTGGGTTCTTTCATCTGTTCACTTAAGCCCCGTCTGGAACCACCCACGGGCTGGAGCAGAGGATACAGTGGGGGAGAAAGCAGACCAAGTCCGTGCCCTCTGGCAACCCCAAGTTCAGTGGCGGAGGCAGCCAGCAATCCCATAAACACCAACTATGTCTGTTCACAAACGTGTGACGTTATGGGACGATGGGGGCCAGGCTCGAGAGACAAGGAAGGGAGGACCTGCAGGAAGTCCAGCTAAGGAAAAAACCAGAAGATTATTTGGTGTGGCCATTTTACATGCTTATGCGTCCTACAAAAAGCTAGGTGTCCTAGCAGTGGGGTAAGGAGAAGCTACATCTCACTGCTGATGTGTGTGTGCTCTGGTATACAGATGTTATTTCATTGTCAGAGCACCACAGCGAAATACACAAATAAAAACAGATATTCATAAAAAAATTTTTTTTTCATTTCCAGGCAATTCATTCATTCAACAAATACTAACTGAACATCTATTATGTGCCAGGCACTATTCTAGGCACAGAGAGGAAACCTTCACCCTCATGGCCTGTTTTTCTAGTGGTGGAAACAGGCCCTCCACACCACGGGACTCCTGGAGATAAGAAGGGCCATGCAGGGGTAAGGCAGAGACAGGGCTGGGTGCGTGCGCGGCTCAGTTTAGACAGGAGGTCAAGGGTTAGGGGGAAGTATTTCCAGGCAGAGGAAACAAGCCGGCTGGAGGGCCCCGGAGGGGCAGGCAGCATGGCTGGAAGGGGTGGTCTTAGATAAGGGGAGAGACAGGCAGGGGCCAGGACAGTTACCAAGCCTCTGAGCCTGTGTCCCCAGCGGTCACAGCGGCTGAGACTGCAGAACTCACTTTGTAGGGCTGCAGTGAGGGTGAAATGACACACCCGGCACTCAGCTCCAAGCCCCGCTCGTGGTAAATGCTCCATCACGAGAGTGAATATTCCATGGGGTATACTCCCAGAGTCTGAGGCGGGGACGAGGACGAGGCTGTGCTGAGACCTCCTCCCGGGAATGGTCAGGACAGCTGGCCTCTGAGCCTTAGTCAGTGCTAACTGGACAAGAGCCACTCGGTCAGCTGAGGAAAGTGCTCACGGGGCAGTCAGGCTGTCGGGGCTGGAGAGAGGCTGCCTTTCAGGGTGGGAGCAGCAGCAGCTCCAGGTTGAGATGCGAAACCCAGGAAACCCAGGGGAGAGGCCAGCTCTGCCCTGCTGGCCTGGGCACATCACCACCCCTCTGGACTCAGGGGTGCGGACGGGGCGCCCACATGGGCCTGGTTCCCCTATAAACACCAACAACGGCTGACATGCCATCCCAGGACACCTTTGGGGAAGAGGGACTGCCTCTCAGACCCAGGGCGAGGCTTCCAGGAGGGACACCGGAGCTGGCCACTCCCATATCTCAGCACCCACCGGTTCCTTCCAAAGGGAGAGGAAAAGCAGAAACCACCAACTTTCAAAATGACACACAGTCGGTCCCCAGGGTCCTCCCTAAAACAAGCGCCTGCCAGCTTCTTGGGTGGTTGCTACTTCCCCTTCTGGGGCCCAGCCAGGCGGGGGGAGGTGGGGGGGGCGGCCCCTCCCGCTGTTTGAACCTCGGGCTGTCCCTGGGCAGGGCCAGGGGCGGCCCCAGCTGCTTGCTCCCTGGACGGAGTTTATAAGCTATGTCCCCCGACAGGGAGGGGCTGCCCTCGGACAGTTCAAAGGGGACTTTCACCAGGCAGTCTCTGTGGTTGAAAGCACTGCTCTCTCCCCTCCTCCTATTTTAAACCAAGAATCACAGACAAAGCAGCAGGCACAGGGGACTCTATAAACTATCACTTCCATTAGGAAAGAGGCCATTTCTGCTTTGTCCACAGCTGTACCTGATGCTACATCTGCCACGTGAAACACTCAACAGGGCTATCAGACGAACAACAAGATAGATGAAGAGACAGAAAAAAAAAAGACAAAACTGGGCTTTAAGACATATATGTCTGAGGGCCTTCCCCACCAGTCCAGGGGAGAAGACTCCATGCTCCCTGCATGCTGTGGCCAAAAACAAACAAACAAACAATGGAAAAAGAAATACATTTGACAATAATTCTATTTCTGGAAATAACTCCCCCAAACCAGATTTCAAACAAACATGGAAGCTTCTAAAGCATTAATTCCAAAAGAGTGAAAAACTGGAAATAACCTGAGCTGCTGCTGAAGCCTGATTGGCGGATAGTTCAGGAAATTGAGGCTCACCCAGACCATGAAGTAACACGCAGTTCGTAAAAAGGATGTGCCTGCCTTTGTGTTAACTTGGAAGTTGGTCCATAACAGGCTATTCCCTCCACAGTGCTGAGACCAATGCACACTGTGGAATGGACAGTGTGGACTCCAGTTATATCTTAAGAACGACATGTACACTGTGAACACACGAAGATGTTCATGAACACAGAAAACGGTCTGGAAGGCTGCACGTCAAACTTAATCGTGACCACCTCCCCGGAAGTGGGGCTTTGGTGGGGGCGGCATACTGAAGTGGCCTTACATTTTTTACTGTGTACACTTTATAGAGAATATGCATTGCTTTTATGGTTTGGAAAGCTGAAATACATGTGGTAAAGTTGGGGGGGGGGTTGTTTTTGTTTTTAAGTAAAACCCAGTGGGGGCCAGGATGTGGTGAAAGAACTTCACGCTCTGCTGGGGGGTGTGAACCGGTGCATCCAGCGTGAAGGGCACTTGGCCCCAGGTATCAACAGCGCCTGACACGGCGCACACCCACAGCCCTGCTTCTGAGCAGCCCTCTACAGGAGTGATTACAGACAGACTCACAGACACACACAGGCGCATAAAAACGGACCTCATTCCTAACTGTCTGGAGGACTATATCTGCCTATACAGTCATGCATAAATATATTTACTTATTACCAAGGCAAGGCTGATTATCAAAAATTCAGACATTTACAGAATAAAAAGTGTCCATAATCCTGGCAGTGATAAACACTTATGAAATTGTTGCATCTAGCTCTAGGCTTATTGATATAAATAAAAATCACATATGTAAATAAAACCATAAAAAATTTTATAAGTATGTGTGTGTGTATGTACACACACACATATGTTGCTGTAGAGTTGCTTCAGTCACATCTGACTCTTTGCGATCCTATGGACTGCAGCCCACCAGGCTCCTCTGTCCATGGAATTCTCCAGGCAAGAATACTGGAGTGGGTTGTCATGCTCTCCTCCAGAGGATCTTCCCAACTCAGGGATTGGACCTGGGCCTCCTGCATCGCAGGCAGACTCTTTACCACTGAGCTATCAGGGAAGCCCATACATATATGTGTATGTATATATATACATTGGAGAAAGAAATGGCAACCCACTTCAGTATTCTTGCCTGGAGAACCCATGGACAGAGGAGCCTGGTGGGCTGCAGTCCTTGGGGTGGCAAAGAATCAGACACAACTGAGCAAGGCTAAGCACATATATATACATATATATATAAAATTTTCAGGTATTTGCTACTTTTAAAAGAATGAAATCAGATTAAACATACTATTTTGCAACTTGTTTTTTTCCCTTTCACAGTACGTACATACATCTTAACAAAAGATTATCATTTTCTACAACTTCATTTTCAATAACTGAAGAAGATTCTACTGTATGACATACCATAACTTATTCAATTAATCCTCTACTGGAGTAAACTGGATCATTTCTGATTGCTTGCTGTTACTAACATTGTTGCAGTGAATACCACTGTACGTATCTTTCTATACGTGTGTAAATAGCACACACAACTTTTATAGTCAGAAAACTATATAACAGTATAAATGTGTTACATGTCATACTGTGTACAGAGAGGAAGTGAGCAGTGTGCAGTTATATAGGAGAATCTCTCATCTGTCCCCTTAACTGCAGGCGACCACAAGAATCCAATGTAAGAGCAGCCTTTTCCCAGACAATGCCAGGCCAGCTAAAGCCAACCGCTGCCCAGCAGTCCTCCTCTCCTGGACCCTCCACCCCACGCCCAGGGGGTCCACAGTCCAGCTTGGTCAGAGCCTTCCTGGCAGGCCTCCACCCAGGGTGGTGCCCCATGCCCCATGAAGCATCTGGAAATGAACGGGGCAGTCAGGCTGCCACAACGAAGAACGGCTGCCATTCAGCAAGCAAGAGCAAGGGGTGCTGCCCTTCCTTACTGAGCAAAAACTGTCCCATCCGAAACGCCGGCAGTGACCCTGTGGGCAAACACTAGCCACAGGCCTCACGGTGCAGACAGAAAAGTGAAGCCTCACTGAGGGTTTAGGGCCTGCTGAAACTGGGGTGGGGATGGGAGAATCAAAGGCTTCCACCCATCCAGCCCTGGGAGCCCAGGGGCCTCCTTCCTCTGGATCAGGGCTGCAGAGGCATGCCTGGGCTCAAAAGAAGGAGACTTCTACCCAAAACCCATAATCTCGCTCATAAATAAGACATCTGTCTTCCTAGGAATATCATGGAAACAGCACCAAGCAGAAAGAGAAGATTCTACGGTGATTTGAGACTATTTCATGCTTCTGAGCCTCAGTTTCTTCATCTCTTAAATGGGGTCATATTTTTTAAATTAATTAACTTTGGCTACATTGGGTCTTCGCTGCCATGCACTAGTTGCGGCACTCACTCTTCGTCATGATGCCCAGGCTTCTCTCACTGCAGAGCACAGGCTCGAGGCACGAAGCCTCAGCAGGCGCGGCACGTGGGCTCAGTTGGGACTCGCAGGCTTGGTTGTCCCTTGGCCTGTGGAATCTTCCCAGACCAGGGATCGAACCTGTGTCCTGTGTCTCATCCACTGTACCACCAGGAAAAGTCCAATGGGGTCCTATTATACAGCCAACTGTAAGACCGAAAGAACTGCTCTATTTTTCTATTTCCATTTTTGTTTTGTTTTTCAGGCAACAGATACAGGGGGACCCCGAGTAAGGGCTTTGTGTTCCTACTTACTGCCCTCTGTCTTCGGCCCCCCACTCCCACTGCCTTCATCCTCTCTCCTCTCCCATAACTCTTCATTTTTCTAGTCATGTCTCTTTCTCAAGCCAGTTGCAAATTCAGTCCTTTGTTCTTGTTTTCCATCCACATCCACCTCACTCACTCCCTCTTCTGGGTTGCTGTTACTCCCACAAGCTGTTCCAGTCTAGAGTAGACAGCAGCTGTTTTTCTGGCAACTCCAAATCTTTTCTCCTTCTGGAAAACCATCTCCCCCACCCACAACCACACTGTTCCGTGATGGCAAGGGGGACTGTCACATTGATACATATGCCGGCCCCATTCTACAAAGAGTGACTACAAGCTGGGCCAATCAAAGAAGCCTGCTTGCTAGGCCTCCTCAATTGGACCGGGAATCTGCATCTGAGCCACGCTGGGCCCATCAGAGCTCTTCACTGGGATTACTGACTCTGAGATGTGAAATGCTATGGCTCAGCTCACCCTGCAGGAGGTGATGCTGGGAAAAGTGAACACTTAGCCAGAGCCGTGTGTGAGGGCTTGCACTGAGAGCCTAACCAACATGCTCAGAAAGGCAGAAACCAGAGACACTCAGGGCAGCACTGTTTTCCAGGGTCCAACTGCACATCTTCCAGCTGCAAATATACCACTCGTATCTGTCCCAACAGGGTTCCGTATACCCTATACACACATTATCCTGTCTGCCTTAAGTCACATGAGACCAGCTTCTATCATCTGCCACCAAACGAGTCTAAAGAGGGTGGTGGTTAAACACTTGGGCTCTGAAGCCAGTTGTTCCTCAGACTAGCTTTGCGACCCTGGGTAAGTTAATTAAACTCTCTAGGTGCCAGATCCTTCCTCTGAAGAATGTTAGCAGTAGTCTGTGAGGGCTCAGTGAGTTACATATTAAACACTGGCTCAGCGCCTGGAAGCCATCATAAAGGAACCAGGACTCCAGCCTGCTGGCAGCAGCAAAAAGGGATTTTGGGTTAGGGTCCAGGTGGGGGTGAGAGGCAGGTGACTGGTTTCTGCCAGGCCCACCTGCTAGGGCTCCTGCATATCAGGGGGTTCTGGGGAATTAGGGATCCTGCAGTGTCGTAAGCTGCTAAAGTAATGGCAATGCTAGATTCTACTACTTACTGAGCACCTACGATGCGTCAGGCTCTGTGTCAGGCACTTTGATTTTTAGGGCAGTTCAGACCTCATCTTGGAACTTGAAAGACCCAGAAAGTTGTGAAATTCCCCACCCATCTTCAGAGAAGCACCTCTGGGGAGAGGAACAGGAATTCTCTGGAGAATGAAGACTATTTCTCCTCACAACAACACTGAGTCATTCCTCAGCCCAGGAAAAAACTCAACGTATGACAAGCCTCTCTGATGGGCTGGGCACCTATAGATGGTTTGCATGTAGTGTCTCATTAAATCATCATACCAATTCATAAGGTAAGAACTATTAGCCCACTCTGTCTGACACTATAGTTCAAAAGGCCAAGGACAAGGCCGAGGACAGATTTCAGACAAGAACACGGATCTCTGGACCTCAGAGTCCTTACCCCACTTTATATCCCAACTGTCTCGGAGAACAGGCACTCTTCCTTTCTCTCTCTGCACAAATTGGATCCCCACCAGCCAGGGAGAACTTCTTCACACCCACCCAGAGCTGGAATGCCTGCCTGCTTGGCAACTCTCCCGTGAATCTCAGAGGAAGTTTGAAATCCTAGACAGAAGTAAACACTTAACACGAGGAAGAAACCAAATGCCTAGCAGCAAGAGGAACAGAACCCTTAGCTTCCCTGTGATAGTCACTCTGTGCTTTAGCTCACAGGTCACAACAACGCTGCAGGGAGATTCTGTTGTTACACCCATTGCACAGATGAAAAGACTGAGGCCTGAATGGTTAAATGTGCTTATTCAGCTCAGAAGTGGCAGAATCAGGATCTGAACCAGGCTTGTCTGTGTCTAGGGCCCACACTTTGTTCAGTTCACTGTGCTGCTTTCCATTTATTCCCATTCCGTTGAGAAGCACAAACAGTGTCTCCAGTGAGGCGACATCCTTGCCTGGGAGATAGAGCTGCTGAGCAATTCTCTAACGCAGCCTTGGGTTGCATAAGGTCATGCAGGGGGGTGGGGGTGCCTCCAGGGGCCCCAGAAAGTCCCAGGGACCTAGGAAGAGGCAGACAGACTGCCACCCCACCTCCCAAGCTTCCTCCACTTCTTGCCAGGCTGCAGATTCCAGGCCCCAGGGGGAAAGATGATTTTCCAAAACAGAATATTAGGTCTTAGCAGGCGACCACACCATAGCTCCCAGGGCCCAGCGGTAACTGTGTAAATACTCGCACATTCAACTCTCCCTGAACTGTTCTTCCTCCTTAGCTGGCTTCCTGGTTTTCTCAACAGCATCTGCCAAGTCACTGGGAAAGCTGATGCCCCCATCTGCTTCCGCCCCATCTCTGCTGGGTTCCAGGTGGGATTCTGGAGTCTGCTCGCTAAGTCAGTGCCCCCACCCCCGGACTGCGGGGTCGTGGCAGGGGAAACAGCATGGGAAATGAGACCCCACTGAGCACATCCTAGCCTGCTGTCTCCACCCTGAGCTTCCCTGCTGACGAGCCTCTCGGGCTGCTGCAGACCCAGGTTCTCTGGGTCCTGCCTTCTCTGTCTGACATGTTCTTGAAGACTGAGCTGAAGCTTTGCCTTGAATTCCCCAGGGCACATGAGACTCTCCTATCCCAAGACTCTGCTTAACATGGCCCTTCCCCGCCTTCCCTCCACCTTTGACAGAGCTGGAGCCAGAGGGACCCGAGTCCAAACTCTGCTGCTTCTCCCCTCCATGGACCAATCCTGAGCATCCCACGCTAGTATGGGCTTTGGTGCCACACCATGATGGATACAGTCCCCTCCCCTCTCCCAAGTGTCCACTGGAGTGCTGAGTAAATGAGATAACATCTAGAAAGTACTTTGTCTACTGGCTGGGATCTAGATGATCCTTCACAGACCCAACATATATGTGTTATTATTTTTACTATCACTCCCCCCAGAATACCCTACTGGGCCTTACTCAGTGCCTCTGCCCACAAGGCTAGACGTCTCTGCCCAAGCTGACTTACCTGGCAAGTACCCACCTGCCTTTTCACAACTCAGCTCAAACTATCCTCTCACCGAGTGTCTTCTAAACACCCACCCTCAGGCCCAGCTGGGGGAACAAACTACCCTTCCCTGTACACCCCACCCCAGCACCGGCTCCTTCCGCAGGCCCGACGCTCCCGTGTCTCCCCACCGGCCTGGGAACCCTGAAGGAGGAGGATTGGGGTCTCTGTCCTGCTGTCCCCAGAGCCCAGCACAGGACAGGGCTTGGCACACACCAGACACTTAACAAAACAACAGTAATCACGGCTGGCTTTTCTGGAGAGCTTACTCTATGTATCTTCTTATAAACAATATCACAAAGCTCTGGATGAGCCTTCCCTGTCCCTCCAGTTATACAGATGAGAAAGTCGAAAGGCAGCAGGTGAGGTGACATGTATATCCAGGGTCAAAGAGCTGGTGGGATCTGAACCCAGGTCTCTTAGGCTCCCTGGGCTTCCCTGGCGGCTCAGACAGTAAAGAACTCGCCTGCAATGCGGGAGACCTGGATTCGATCCCTGGGTCGGGAAGGCTCCCTGGAGGACGGCATGGCAACGCACCCCAGTATTCTCACCTGGAGAATCCCATGGACAGAGGAGCCTGGCGGGCAGTCCAAGGGGTTGCAAAGTGTTGGACATGACTGAGTGACTAAGCACACAGACGTTCTCAGGCTCCCGGGGGCAAGCTCTTAACCTCTCCAGCTAAGAGGCTCAAACAGGAGGAAACACAGCCACAGCAGATGGGGGCTGGGTCTTGGGGTCCCAGGGAGCCTTGTCTTCAGGAACAGAACGGGCTGTGGCCTCGCTCATGCCTGGGTATAGAAGCCTTCTCACACGGCTCACTTCAAGACAGCACCAACCCCACCCTCTGGGGGACAGAGCACTTCTAACAAGCTCCCAGGCAATGTTGTTGATGCTGCCACCTCAGGCTTTGGTTCCTGAGGGTGCAGAGCTGTGGTTCTCAAAGTGTGGTCCCTCGGATCTGCAGCATCAGCTGGGAGCTTATTAGAAATGCAGGTTCTTCAGCCCCTCCACAAACAGAAACCCCACGGGATGTACACAGCAAGCTGAGACTCAGAATTCTGAGAACCCACTGGTCTTGCATCACTCATGTAAGACCTTCAGCTGTCGGCTCCTGGCACTCTCGGAGGTGGGGGAGCTGGGAGGTGAGCAGTGGCCTGGGCTCGGCCCTGGCTCTCCTCAGCAGGTCTGCGGCAGGCCCTCCGTCTCTGAGCTTCAGAGTCCTCAAAGAGGGGACGGAGGAGCCGTACTGTCTCTGCGCCAATGCTCCTGATTATTGCTGCGGTCTCTATCACAGGGGCTCAGTGGTGGTGCAATGTCTTGTGGATGTAATTAAATTGTTCCTTAAAGAAACGAAGGGAGGGACTTCCCTGGTGGTCCAGTGATTAAGAATCTGCCTTCCACTGCAGGGAACATGAGTTCAAACCCTAGTCAGGGAACTAAGATTTCATATAACCCAGGGCAACTAAGCCGGAGCACTCCAACTACTGAGTTGCACGCCCTGTGGCCTGTGCAAGCCAACCAGAGAGGAGCCCACACACCGCAACAAAGATCCGTGTGCCACAACTAAGACCCAGCACAGCCAAAAACGAAGACAGACGGAGACGGGGGCGCTGCTAGAGAAACCACACATGATGACACTTCTGTGCTGGAAGGTCAGCGCTGAGGAGCGGGTGCAGATGAATGAACTATTTAATATCAGAGGAGGATGCTAGTAGAAAGTAGAGTTGAATGTAGTCAAACGATTAACAAGAGATTACCATCTCTCTATGGTTAATATCACCCCCTAAATCCTCTCTATCTGCACATCCTTCTACGGACAAAGATGCAGGCAGAGGTATCTGGGATGACCCTCAGGGCCGAGGTCTGGAGGATGAGACTGCAGGCACTTGCTGACGTTCCCTTTAAACCCTCCTATACTATGTGAATTTTCTATAACAAACATACATAGCTTTTTCATCAAACAACAAAAATCATTACTTTAAAAAATAGCATTATAGGCATTTATATAACAATGAAGGAGTAGATGCAAGAAGAGTTAAAAGCTATTGTCTCGGGGGGTGGGGACAGGGAAAGGAGTTGGTAAAAGCAGAGGACACAGACATGTGTTATTTTGGTTTAAAAACTTATCAAAAATAAAAAGAAGTTCTGACACAGGCTACCTCATGGATGGACCTTGAGGACATTGTGCTAAGAGAAATAAGCCAGTCACGAACACACAAGTGATCACACTTGTAGAGCAGTCGTATTCAGAGAGACCTGGAGGAGAACGGTGGGTGCCCTGAGCCCGGGTCAGAGAGGAGGGAGGGACGCTGTGATGGGCACAGTTCGGGCAGATGACAAAGTCCCGGAGATGCATGATGGTGACGGCCGCGCAGCAGTGTGAGTGCGTTTCATGCCCCTGAACTAGACACTGACAAACAGCTAAGATGACAAATTTTATGTTATGTATATTCTGTGTGTGCGCTCAGTTGTTCAGTGGGGTCCAACTCTGTGTGACCCCATGGACTGTAGCCCGCCAGGCTCCTCTGTCCATGGGATTTTCCAGGCAAAAGTACTGGTGTGGGTTGCCATTTCCTCCACCAGGGGATTTTCCTGACCCAGGGGTCGAGCCCACGTCTCCTGCCTTGGCAGGCGGATTCTTTACTGCTGTGTCATCTGGTAACCCTATGTATATTTTACCACAGTTAGGGAAAAAAAACAAGGAGAGGGGAGTCGTAATGAAAAAAAATAAGGTTTCGATATATGCCCCTGAGGTAGTTTTCCACCTGCAAATGGACCTCCATCTGTCACTTTCCCTCAAATTCTATCTATCGGAAGCAAGAGCCAAAGGGGTGGGACCACTGCCCCCTTGATGCACCGCCAGCCTGGGGACGAGATCACTGTTGGCAGTGAGGGGCTGTGTGTGCTACAGGTGTTGGGCAACCATCACCTCTACAGACCAGGCTCCAGGGGTCTCTCCCCATGCCCAGCTGTGACAATCAGAGATGTCTCCAGACACTGCCAATGTCCCTGGGGGATAAACTCTCCCTCAGCTGAGAATCCTGGGGAGATGCAGCCACGATGGGAACCGTGCCCCGGTGGACAGGGACAGACCCGGAAGGACCTCAGCATCCCATGGGAGTGCGGACTCACGCTCCCTCCTGTCCGCAGAGGCTGGGCCAAAACCTCAGCTGGGCGGTGTGGGGCTCTGCCTTCCCACCTCGCCCGAGACGCCCCTTACCCAGCCGGATGTCCCCCTCGAGGGTCATGAGCACATTGCCGGCTTTCAGATCCCGGTGGATGATCTTCTTGCCGTGCAGGAAGGTGAGGGCTTCGAGCATCTGGCGGCAAACCACCTGAATCTGGGGCTCAGTGAGGCCTCTGTCCAGCTCTGGAAACAGAGAGGAGAACATGTCAGTTTAGCAAGCGTTCAATGCAGGCAACTTCAAGCCAGGCTCCTGCAAGGTACAAGAAATACACCAGCCACCAACGTGCTTTGAGCCCCTACTGTACACCACGTACACTTCCGAGCACTTTCCGTGTTACCTGCTTTGGGCTCACGGTAAACCTGCGGACAGACACAGCTCTTACGCCATCTCACAGGTGAGGGGACTGATGCTCAGAGAAGTCAAGGCACTTGCTCAAGGTCACACAGGAGGGGTCACAGATCTGAGACTGAAAACAGCCAGCTGGGCTTCAGAGCTCAGGTTAGCAAACACAACCCCTCTGAGGGGCAGAGATCCGTTCCGTGAGCAGGTCCTGAGTGTGAGGCTCCACGCTGGGTGCAGGGTCTCAGAGAGGCATGGAAATGACGAGCAATGCTGGGAACACAGTGGGCCTGGGGGCAAGGGAGGGCAGCAACCCCTTCTGCCTGGGGAATCAGGAGGCTCCCCAGAGGAAGAGGCATTCACGCTGTGTGCTGAAGCAAGAACAGATGTGTGAGAGGAGAAAAGCTGGCACCAGGGCATTCCAGGAACCAACCAAAGGAACGGCCTGGAGGCGACAGGAGCTGGTGCTGGTGGGGCACGAGACACGGGAGGAGAGGGGCCATCGCCAAAAGCCTCTGGGGCGTTAGCTGGGGCCGTGGATGCACACGCACGCACATACATACACAACACACACACACACTCTCTACATACAACACAGTGTCCACTGGGAGATGGCAGGGCTGTCTTCTCTGAGCAGGTGGGGAGCCAAACAAGAGTGTTCCTGCAGGGGGACAGCAAGTGCAAAGGACCCTCCCCTCCCCGCACGGAGAAGTGGACGCTACAGGTCAGCAGGAGATGTGGAGGCTGCGTTTTCTTTGAAACGCAATGGGCAGTCCAGGAGAGGTTCTGAGTAAGACAGAGATACAACCCGAGCTTTGCATTAAAAATTCCTCCTGGCACAGCAAGTGAAGAATTTGCAGAGGAACAAGAGTTGGTAAGGGGCTTAGCAGGCAGCCAGACGGTGGTCCAGAAGGGCTACGTGGTGGCCAAGGCTTCACAGAGGAAGAATTCTGGACTTGGGTCAGGGAGGTGGGAATGACAGGGTGTGTGACCTAGAGGGTGCAGTGGGAGGAAGGGCTTGAGAAGAGTCAAGGGTGACATCCCATGCTCATTGCTCTGTTAGCCATCATGACTATTTATTTCTTTTTTCAATTTTTTGGGCATGTCAAGGGGCAAGTGGGATCATAGAAACCCAGGCTTCTGCATTGGAAGCCTGGAGTCTACACTGCTGGACCACCAGGGCAATTCAGTTCAGTCGCTCAACTGAGTTCGACCCTTTGCGACCCCATGGACTGCAGCATGCCAGGCTTCCATGTTCATCACCAACTCCCAAAGCTTTGCTCAAACTCAAGTCCATCGAGCTGGTGATGCCATCCAACCATCTCATTCTCTTTCACCCCTTCTCCTCCTGCCTTCAATCTTTCCCAGCATCGGGGTCTTTTCCAATGAGTCAGCTCTTCGCATCAGGTGGCCAAAGTATTGGGAGTTTCAGCTTCAACATTAGTCCTTCCAAAGAATATTCAGGACTGATCTCCTTTAGGATGGACTGGTTGGATCTCCTTGCAGTCCAAGGGACTCTAAGAGTCTTCTCCAATACCATACTTCAAAAGTATCAATTCTTCGGCACTCAGCTTTCTTTATAGTCCAACTCTCATGTCCATATATGACTACTGGAAAAACCATAGCTTTGACTAGACAGACCTTTGTTGGCAAAGTAATGTCTCTGCTTTTTAATAGTTGGTCATAGCTTTTCTTCCAAGGAGCAAGCGTCTTTTAATTTCATGGCTGCAGTCACCATCTACAGTGATTTTGGAGCCCCCCAAAATAAAGTCACTGTTTCTATTGTTTCCCCATCTATTTGCCATGAAGTGATGGGACTGGATGCCATGATCTTAGTTTTCTGAATGTTGAGATTTAAGTCAACTTTTTCACTCTCCTCTTTCACTTTCATCAACATGCTCTTTAGTTCCTCTTCACTTTCTGCCATAAGGGTGGTGTCATCTGCATATCTGAGATTATTGGTATTTCTCCTGGCAATCTTGATTCCAGCTTGTGCTTCTTCCAGCCCTGCATTTCGTATGATGTACTCTGCACAGAAGTTAAATAAGCAGGGTGGCAATATACAGCCTTGACACACTCCTTTCCCGATTTGGAACCAGTCTGTTGTTCCATGTCCAGTTCTAACTGTTGCTTCCTGACTTGGATACAGATTTCTCAGGAGGCAGGTCAGGTGGTCTGGTATTTCCATCTCTTTAAGAAATTTCCAGTTTGTTGTGATCCACACAGTTAAAGGCTTTGGTGTAGTCAATAAAGTAGAAGCAGATGTTTTTTCTGGAACTCTCTTGCTTTATCGATAATCCAAAGGATGTTGGCAGTTTGATCTCTGGTTCCTCTGCTTTTTCTAAATCCAACATCTGGAAGTTCATGATTCATGTACTGTTGAAGCCTAGAATTTTGAACATTACTTTGCTAGCGTGCGAGATGAGTGCAATTGTATGGTAGTTTGAGCATTCTTTGGCATTGCATTTCTTTGGGGTTGGGATGAAAACTGACCTATTCTAGTCCTGTGGCCATTGCTGAGTTTTCTAAATTTGCTGACATATTGAGTGCAGCACTTTCACAGCATCATCTTTTAGGATTTGAAATAGCTCAACTGGAATTCCATCACCTCCACCAGCTTTGTTCGTAGTGATGCTTTCTAAGGCCCACCTGACTTCACATTCCAGGATGTCTGGCTCTAGGTGAGTGATCACACCACTGTGATTATCTGGGTCATGAAGATCTTTTTTGTACAGTTCTTCTGTGTATTCTTGCCACCTCTTCTTAATATCTTCTGCTTCTGTTAGGTCTATACCATTTCTGTCCTTTATTGTGCCCATCTTTGCATGAAATGTTCCCTTGGTATCTCTAATTTTCTCGAAGAGATCTCTAGTCTTTCTATTGTTTTCCTCTATTTCTTTGCATTGATCACTGAGGAAGGCCTTCCTATCTCTCCTTGCTATTCTTTGGAACTCCACATTCAAATGGGTATATCTTTCCCTTTTCTCCTTTGCCTTTAGCTTCTCTTCTTTTCTCAGATATTTGTAAGGCCTCCTCAGACAACCATTTTGCCTTTTTGCATTTCTTTTTCTTGGGGATGGTCTTGATCAGTGCCTCCTGTACAATGTTATGAACCTCTGTCCATAGTTCATCAGGCACTCTATCAGATCTAATCCCTTGACTCTATTTCTCACTTCCACTGTATAAGCATAAGGGATTTGATTTAGGTCATACCCAAATGATCTAGTGGCTTTCCCTACTTTCTTGAATTTAAGTCTGAATTTGGCAATACAGAGTTCATTATCTGAGCCACAGTCAGCTCCTGGTCTTGTTTTTGCTGAGTGTATATAGCTTCTCCATCTTTGGCTGCAAAGAATATTATCAACCTGGTTTTGGTATTGATCATATGTTGATGTCCATGTGTAGAGTCTTCTCTTGTGTTGCTGGAAGAGGGTATTTGCTGTGACCAGCGCGTTCGCTTGACAAAACTCTTATTAGCCTTTCCCCTGCTTCGTTTTGTACTCCAAGGCCAAATTCGCCTGTTACTCCAGGTATCTCTCAACTTCCTACTTTTGCATTCCAGTCCCCTATAATGAAAAGGACATCTTTTTTGGGTGTTAGTTCTAGTAGGTCTTGTAGGTCTTTATAGAACTGTTCAACTTCAGCTTCTTCAGCATTACCTGTCAGGCCATAGACTTGGATTACTGTGATATTGAATGATTTGCCTTGAAAACGAACAGAGATCATTCTATCGTCTTTGAGATTGCATTCAAGTACTGCATTTTGGACTCTTTTGTTGACTATGATGGCTACTCCATTTCTTCTAAGGGATTCTTGCCCACAGTAGTAGATATAATGGTCATCTGAGTTAAATTCACCCATTCCAGTCCATTTTAGTTCACTGATACCTAAAACATCCACATTTACACTCTTGCCATCTCCTGTTTGACCACTTCCAATTTGCCTTGATTCATGGACCTAACATTCCAGGTTCCTATGCAATATTGCTCTTTACAGCATTGGACTTTACTTCCATCACCAGTCACATCCACAACTGGGTGATGTTTTTGCTTTGGCTCCATCCCTTCATTCTTTCTGGAGTTATTTCCCCACTGATCTCCAGTAGCATATTGGGCACCTACCGACCTGGGGGTTCATCTTTCAGTGTCCTATCTTTTTGCCTTTTCATGCTGTTCATGGGGTTCTCAAGGCAAGAACACTGAAGTGGTTTGCCATGCCCTTCTCCAGTGGACCACGTTTTGTCAAACTCTCCACCATGACCCACGATGTAGGGCCACCCAAGACGGACCAGAGCAGTCTGTGATTATTTAGTTCTTGCTCCTGCCCAAGTTCCCTGGGCTGGGGTCAGCCCCGCAGTCCTGCCTGCTCGGCCCTCAGGCTGAAGGTTCCCAGGCTGGTGGGCAAGGGCACTGCATTGAGGCCGCCCTCTGGTTGGGGCTTCCAGGTTCCCCTGCAGCGCCCGGAGGAATCCCCAAGGTCAGATCCCTCAGGCTCAGTATAAACAAACGTGCCAGCCAGGGTGGAGGTGCTGCCTGCAGTGTCCTGGGAAGCCCGGCTCCAGAGCAGGGCTCCTGAACCCGGGGTCTTTCTGTGTCCAAAACTCCTTCCCGTCAGCCTCGTCCTCGACCCCTGCATCTCCCCTAGCTGGGGTCCAAGCTCAGAGTCTGTGAGGACTTCAGGGCCACACAGACTGTGCCTGAACTTGGGCACTGCCTCTTACTGGCCGTGTGATTTCTGGCAAGTCACTGTATCTCCCTGCATCTTCATTATTGGTCTGTAAAATGGAATGAGGATGACATGAAGGCAGGGCTCCAGAGATAAAGCATGTAAATGTCTCAGCATGGAGCACAATCAAGAAAAGGTGATTACTATTACGCTGGTCCTGAGATTATGCTGGATTGTCTGTAGCAAATTTTTAAGTGTCAAAAGTACACCTGGCTCATGTCTGACTTACTTATATAGATGAAACAGGAAAAATCAAAGTGATGAGAAGGTGGATGATAACCTCAATGCCACCATTTTTTGAGTCTTTATAACACACCAGCACAAGGATAAAATGTTGGGTGCATTATTTCATGAAAGATTTATAATAATCCAAAGAGGTAGACAGACATAACACAATTAAAAAAATTTTTTTTGTTTTGACGTGGACCATTTTTTAAAGCCTTGTTATTAAATTTGCTACAATATTGCTTCTGTCTTATGTTTTGGTTTTTTAGGCCAGGAGCCACATGGCTCCTGACTCCCCAACCAGGGATTGAACCTGACCAGAAGGCGAAGTCTTAAGCACTAGATGGCCAGGAAAGTCCCTATGACTCATTTTTAAAGTCAAGTTTATTGAGATATAATTTACATGCAGTAAAATTCACCTTTTTGGGTGTACAGTTCTGTGAATTTTGGCAAATGTATTTAGTCACACCAACAGTACCACAGTTTAGATACAGAATACATAACTTCCATCACTCCCCAAAATTCCCCACTGTCCCCCTTTCATTCCCCCAACTCCAGTTGCGAAGCAATCAGTAATTAAATCTGTTCCTACAGTTTCATCTTTTTCTAAAAAGGCATATAATTGGAATCACACAGTATAGTGAATTTTTAAGATGAATTTTTGATTACACAGCAGTACATGAATATTTTCTTCCTAATAAAAAAAAGTTGCAACATTGCAGATGAGCCTAAGTCCCCTTTGAAACCACATCCCCACCTGCGCCTCATCCTTCTGCTCTGCAGGAGGGCTGAGGGCCAAAAATGCGTAACAGCTAGCAAGTCACGGCCAGCAGGATCACAACAAGCACTGGTGTTAACAAACCAAAGCGGCCATACAGTGCTGCGCCAGAGGCATGCTCCCCCTATGCTGTAAAGGGGCCAGCCCAGTGCCCCCGGCCCAGGCTCCTCCTCTACACAACTCTGCAAGGCGATGGGAGACAACCTGCGGCAGAAAGGCCCTCTGAGCAGGGCAGGCATCTGCGGGAGAGTCAGCCCCTGACCACAGAGCTGCAGCTACTTCCCGGCTCTCACTAGGTCAGCCCTCCCCATCCCAGCTTCTCTCACCCACCTCGATTTCTAGAACAGCAACAGCACTGTTTCTTTAACTGCTGCCACCAGCAGACAGCAAGCCGCCTGGGGCTGGACCAGTTAGTTCCATCAGGAGAGCTGAGAGAAATGCGTGGAGATCCCCGCTTTTCAAAGAACCTCCCTCAGGGGTCTTATTTTCACCTCCTCCAAGTGCTGTGGGGTTCGGAAGCGGGCAGCACACCTGTCTAACATCCAGACTGCTTGAGGGAGCCAGTGATCCACTCAAGGACATACGGCTCTTTGAACGGGAAGTTCTGGTCTTCTGAGTATCCTGCATCCTCTCCAGTAACCCAACCCCTGCTCCCAGATGTGGACAGAGTGGGAAGGTACTCAAACAGGCCACGGGCATTACTGGGGCAGGGAAGTGATGGATCCCAGTGCTCAGCAGAGCTGACCCCGGCACCGCTGTCCTGCATCAAGGAGGACTCACCCACAGGCTTCCCGGCCGTCCAGTGGTTAGGACTCCATGCTTCCACTGCAGGGGACACAGGTTCAGTCCCTAGTTAGGGAACTAAGATCCTGCAAGCCACTCACAGAGGCCAAAAAAAAAAAAAAGACTCACCCAGCATGATGGCATCCACAGCTCCCCCAGGACAGAACTCGATCATAATCTGCAGAAAATACAAGGCAAAGTAACATGAGCAGCAGTGCCCAGCTCACGAATCGGGAGCCCCTCCAGGGCCGGCCCTGATCTGAGACGTCTGCCAGCCCCTGATGCGTTTGCTCTTCGGCCCCTCTCCCTCCTGCCCAGGGGTTTGTCCAGTCTGCCCCCACACCCCTGAAACCTGACCTCAGTTCTTACAGGAGGCTCTCATACCCAGGAGTTACTTGGGCACTTCATTTTTCAAGGGAAAAAAAAAAGTCACCATGGAAACCTGCAGCTTCAGTGAACAGCCTTTTCAGCCAAGCCTGCATCCCGTCCCTCTCCTCAGATCAGCCCTGTCTGCTCACTCACCTCCACCCGCCAGCTACCCTGCTTCTTACAATCCAAAACCGAGTCTCAGAGGACACCTCCCACTCACACACAAGCTGGCCAAGGCCTCCTGGACTCCAGCACCTGTCTGCTGACTTCTCCATCACCCAGAGCCTGCCGTATCGGAACATCAGGTCCTTGAAGCCCAGCTCAGGTAGAGGAATCAAAGTCCAGAAAGAAGCCGTCACTGACCAAGGCCTCACAGGTTGTCTAGTGGCTCCTGAATGGAAAGCAGGTTTTCCTAACCTCTGGGTCATTCATTCATTCACTCAACACACACCCAACAGGTAACAGGCCCTGGGAGAACCACCTGATACAGGCCTTCAAGGGGGGTCCCAGCCCAGTGCAGCAAATGAAAAAAGCCAATTAGAGTCACAAGCGCCAGGCGTGCTGACACAGGCCTACCCCCTGGTCTACTGCCATCTTCACTCTTTCTGGCCCACTCCGGGCTCCTATCATATACGGGAAGACGCTTTCTCTTTTCTTTAAAGTGCAAGTAGAGATGGGTGGGGAAGGCAGAAAGCAACACAAACTTCAAGGCATTCCCAGCATCTCCTCCTGCTCCTGGCTGCTGCTGGGCCCTCTGACCCAGCTCTGCAGGGGCAGACACAGTGCCTGAGGGGCGCTCAAGGAGGCCCATTGCTCTAAATAGAAAAGAAAACCTCAGCTGTGACCTCACTGGGCCAGAGCCAGCTCTCTGGCCATAGGAGGGAGGAGCTGCTTCAGTGTTTTGACGAGACCTTCTAACTTGTAGCCGACTTTCCAGAGGCTTCCTGGCACTGTAAATATGAGGATGCGGTGATGCCTGGTTGGACCCAAGTCCCAAGCCCACTGTTCACTAGTTATGGCCTTGGGCAAGTCATTTCAACCGTGTGAGCCTGTTTTCTCAACTGTAAGATGGGGTTGCTGATGTGCTTCCTCTTAGCTGGGCCCCACCTCTGAGCTATATTTAGGGGACAGGCCACCCCTGGAGGTCAAGCAGGGAGCGCTAAGCTGGGCCAGGGACACCAAAGGAAAGGGTGCCAGGGACGGCAAGGCTGTGGCGCCCTCCCTCAGCCCAGGGCAGCAGACAGCCTGCCGCAGGCTGGGCAAGGCTACAGGCCACGGGAGCCGGGCAAGGGAAGACCCACCTGCTCACACACCACCACCTGCCAGGGAGGAAGGACAGGGCCTCCGATGCTCCCACAGTCACTCTGGTCCTGCTTGGCCTGACCCAGCTGCCCTGGACTACTCTTTACCACTGTGGTGACTATCGTCCTAAATAAAAGTCATCAGAGATGTGTTAACATGCTGCAACCCAGTACGTGAAGAAGCGGTACTTCTTTCTTCCACTCACTCACTCACTTGTGTGTTCACTGAACCAACCGCCAACCAACCAGGCTTGTTCCCAGGGTCAGAGTGACCTGGACACAGGCATCAACCTCTCGAGGCTCAGCATACCATTCTGCCTTTTAATAATGCTTGGCGTTACAAAAGAGAAGCGCAAATCCTACTCATCGCTAGAAAAAGCCCAGGCACAAGAGGCAGCAGTGGAAGAGAAGCCCAGCTTAGCCACCACACAAGGTCACTTATGAGTACATGGCCTGTAAGACGGGGCAATGGCACGCCCAGAGCCCACAGGAGTGACGGAGTCATCCAGGCCTTGACGGGCGACACACGAGACTCAGTCGCTATGAACTGTTTCTAGGATTTCTTTCTTGAGCTCAGGGGTTCAGGGTTTTTTATTGTTTTGTCTTATATTTTGAGACCCCATGAAAGCCACCCTCTCACCCCTCAGATAGAAAAATGCAAATACAAACAAATGTTTGTGTGCAATTTCACTGACTTTTTGCATGCCCTCAAGTCCCACCACCAAACCCAGGCCAGTGTTTTCACCAGCTACTGACTACACAGCCTTGGCAATGACCTACCTCTCTGTAAAATGGGACGACACTACAGACGCCCCCAGAACTACCCTAAGGACCCGATGAGGTGGTAGGTATCAAGCCCCAAGCCTGAGCCTCACACACACAGAGGACGCAGGGCAGGCTCAGCTGTGTCCTCCTTTACTAGAGGCAGCCGAAGAGGAAACGGTGGCAGGCTTGGCTTCGAGTCCTGCCAAATGTGCGTTCAGTCACTCAGGCCTATTCAACTCTTTGCGACCCTTTGGACTGGAGCCTGCCAGACTCCTCTGTCCATGGGATTCTCCAGGCAAGAATGCTGAAGTGGGTTACCAAGGCCTCCTCCAGGGGATCTTCCCCACCCAGAGATCAAACCCATGTCTCTATGTCTCCTGTATTGACAGGCAGGTTCTTTACCACTAGCACCACCTGGGATGCCCTTTGAGTCAGCTTCCTTATTAGCTATGTGAACCTAGGTAAGTCACTTAATGTCTCCATGCCCCGATTTCTTCATCTGAAAATGGTACTAATCTTTTCTCCCCCCAGTGTAATCAGACAGCCAATGACATGTCCAATACAAAAGCTACAACAACTAATATGCAC
The DNA here is from genome assembly GCF_019320065.1 of Cervus canadensis. Lineage (NCBI taxonomy): Eukaryota > Metazoa > Chordata > Mammalia > Artiodactyla > Cervidae > Cervus > Cervus canadensis. The sequence continues at coordinate 3,602,225 of NC_057401.1, forward strand.
TTGGTGAATCTAGCAAAGGAAATCTCTAGAAAGATCACACTTAGACCATGCTATTTAGGCTTCCTACAAAAACATGCCTTCCCAGAATTACAGTTCATCAACACTCCCACTGCCAGTATCAAAAGTCAGTATGAGAAGTGGTCAAACCTGGGCGGTTCCTGCATCTTTCAGTGAAACTGTCCCTTACACAATGCCCTTACACAAGGCCCCCATGACCCCTCCCCTCCCAGGTCAGCACTAGGAAAGTTGAAGCATTCTGCCAATCTGGTTTGCTTCCTCTTCTGCAATTTGAGACCTCCATGACGCCTTGCACTTCCCGTATTTTTTTACTTTTTATTTTCTTTGAGGCAAGGAATATGACTTTATTTGGAAAGCCAGCAGACAGAGAAGATGGCAGACTAATATCTCAAAATAGACATCTTCCATTATCATTATTATTCTGCGCCAGCTACTGGGAAGCTCTGAGTTTAGCTTTGGTTTTACTCCCATGAATAAATGTACTGACTTTTCATTCTACAACAGGATTAAATCTACAATATTTCACAATTTGCATATGGACCCCAATGAAGTGTCTTTAGAAGATGACTGTCCTGTAATCCACACTTCAAAATGTGAAGCTCTTTTTGAAACAGCAGTCCTTATTTGGAGTTAATCATAGACTATGTCAGAGTGATGTTCTGTTTATTAACTTTTTGTAATTCTGCCCAACTATACTCTCACAGGTGGCAAAATAGAGTTTGGTTTTTCTTCTCCTTTTTTTTTTTTAATGAAAGTGGCTTTTTTCTGTCCTTTTAGTTTAAAAAGTTTCATGTCTTGGTGCCTTTTATATGATGTAAGAGAGAAAAATGATGTCTCTTTCATGACATGGTTCACATTGGGTTCCATTACATGGGTCTTAACACTTCACATTTCAGCTTCTCAGTGGTAGGGTCACAGGGAGCTTATAACATTAATTCTTAGTGCTTTTATAGAAATGCATGAGGTTTAATTAATAAAATGATTACCTCAATAAATGTAATAATAACAATAAATAAAAAGAAAACAATTGTCTGAATGCCTTAGGATATTACTAAATAGGCTGTTTAGAAAAGAGAATGGAAAAATTACATCAATGCCCACAGAAGGTTTCAGTTCAGTTCAGTCGCTCAGTCGTGTCCAACTCTTTGTGACCCCATGAACCGCAGCACACCAGGCCTCCCTGTCCATCACCAACTCCTGGAGTTTACCCGAACTCATGTCCATTGAGTCGGTGATACCATCCAACCATCTCATCCTCTGTTGTCCCCTTCTCCTCCTGCCCTCAATCTTTCCCAGCATCAGTGTCTTTTCAAATGAGTCAGCTCTTCACATCAGGTGGCCAAAGTATTGGAGTTTCAGCTTCAGCATCAGTCCTTCCAATGAACACCCAGGACTGATCTCCTTTAGGATGGACTGGTTGGATCTCCTTGCAGTCCAAGGGACTCTCAAGAGTCTTTTCCAACACCACAGTTCAAAAGCATCAATTCTTTGGCACTCAGCTTTCTTTACAGTCCAACTCTCACATCCATACATGACCACTGGAAAAGCCATAGCCTTGACTAGATGGACCTTTGTTGACAAAGTAATGTCTCTATTTTTTAATATGCTGTCTAGATTGGTCATAACTTTCCTTTCAAGGAGTAAGCATCTTTTAATTTCATGGCTGCAATTACCATCTGCAGTGATTTTGAAGCCCCAAAAAATAAAGTCAGCCACTGTTTCCACTGTTTTCCCATATTGGTCTATTCTTGTATTTTCTACATTTTAATCAACTAATATGTTATAAAATTTCATATTAGAAGTACTCTTTAACAAAAAGTACTGGCCTAAAGTCACCCATGGCTACAGATGCATCTATTCATCTGAAAGGGGATGGGGCTGTGCCTATCCACAATGTAAGTCCCAGCAGGACCATGCCCAGAACACCCTCATTAGGGTTTTCTATATATAAGAGCTTATCTGTAAACAGAAATAATTTTACTTCTTGTTTGCAATTTGCATGTCTTTTATTTCTCTTTTCCTGACTAACTGTGCTAGCTAGTGCTTCCAATACTATGCTGAATAGAAGGGATAAAGGTAGGCATCTTTGCCTTATCTCTGATCTTAAGAGTTTTTAGTTTCTCACCACTGAATATGTTCACTGTGAGTTGTTCATATATGACCGTTATTATGTTCAGATATTTTTGTTCTATTGATTTGTTAAATGTTTTTCTCATGGAAGTGTTGAATTTTGTCAAATACTTTTTCTTCATTAGCTGAGATGATCATGTGTTCTCCCACCTTTATTCTGCTAATGCAGTTTGTTATATGCATTGATTTTCATATATTAAACCATCCTTGCTTCCAAGAATAAATTCCACTGGTCATGGTGTATAATCCTTTTATTATGCTGCAGTGTAGCCAAAAAACCAACAACAAAAACAAGTTGGGCTTCTAGACACTAACAATGAACAATCCAGTAAAAGAAAATTAAGGAAACAATTCCATTTATAATAGCATCAAGAAGAAGAAAATACTTAGGACTATCCAGGAAAAGGGAATAAGATTAAAGCAAGAAGGTGGAAGATGTGTACACTAGAAAGTGCAAACATGGCGAGAGACATTAAAGACAACACAAATGAATGGAGAGACGCCCTCTACGCGCGACTGAAAGGCTTTGTTACGAAGTCAGTACTACCCAACACAATCTACAGAGTCAACGCAATCCCTATCAAATCCTCATGGCATCTTTCATAGAAACTGAAAAAATTGATACTAAAATTCATATGGAATATCAAGGGACTCCAAGCACCAAAAGAACCTTGAAAAAGGACAGTTGGAAAAAAACTGTTCAAAGAAAATTGAAAGTCTCATACTTCTTGATTTCAAAACTTACTACAAAGCTACAATAATCAAAATAGCAAGGGACTAGCATAAAGACAGACATATAGACCAATGGAAGGAGATCCCAGAAATAAACCCTTGCATATATAGTCAAATGATTTTTAACAAAGCGGCCAAGACCATTCAGTGGAAAAAGAATAGTCTTTTCAACAAATCTTGTTGGGAAAACGGAATTACCAGCATGTGAGAGAATGAAGATGGTCCCTTAAATCATATACAAAAATTTACTAAAAATGGACCAAACACAAATGGAAGAGCTAAAACTACAAAATCCTTAGAAGAAAAAAAAATGAGGGAAAAGTCATGACATTGAATTTAACTATGATTTCTTGGTTTTGACACCAAAAGCACAGGCAACAACAACAAAAAAATTAAATTGACCTTTATCAAATATAATAACCTTTGGACATCAAAAAACACCATCAACATAGTGAAAAAGCAACCCACAGAATGTTAAGTATATATGACACTTACAAATCACATCTGATAAGTGACTAACATCAAGAATATATTAAAAAATATACTCTTACAACTCAAATAGACACAGATATACAAATAGGCAATAAATGCATGAAAATATGCTCAGCATTACTAATTAATGTAAACCAAAACCACAGTTTAGACCTAGAGGGGCGGGATGGGATGGGAAGTGAGAGGGAGGTTCAAGAGGGAGGGGACAAATGCATACTTATGGCTGACTCATGTTGATGTATGACAGAAACCAAAACAATACTGTAAAGCAATTACCCTCCAATTAAAAATAAATAGATTTTTAAAAACCACAATTAGATATCACTTTTCACCCACTGGGCTGGCTATTTTTAAAAAACAGAAAATAACAAGCAAGGATGTACAGAAATGGGAACACGTGTTTTGCTGGTGGGAATGCAAAATGCTGTGGCCACTGCAGAAGATATTATGGCAGTTCCTCAAAAATTTAAAACTAAAATCTGAAAAGTTAAAAACAAAATAAAAAATACAATCACCTTATGAACTGGTTTTCCACTTCTGAGTATATACCCAAAGAAATGAAAAGCAGAGTATCAAACAGATGTTTGTATACCAAAGCAGCATTATTCACAATAGTTAAAAGATGGAAACAACCCAAGAATACATCAAGAGATGAACAGAAAAACAAAATGTGGCACATACAATGGAATATTATCCAGTCATTAAAAAGGCATGAAGCATTGACACATATGAGTGAACCTTGAAAATATTATGCTAAGTGAAAAAACGTCAGACACAAAAGGCCACACATATTTGATTCCATTTCTATGAAATGTCCAGAATAGGCAAATCCGTGGTAGACAGGAGACCTAACCAGTCAATCCTAAAGGAAATTAACCCTCAATATTCACTGGAAGAACTGATGCTGAAGCTGAAGCTCCAATATTCTGGCCAACTGATACAAAGATCCGACCCATTAGAAAAGACCCTGATTCTGGGAAAGACAGAAAGCAGGAGGAGAAGGGGATGACAGAGGACGAGACGGTTGGATGGCATCACCGACTCAATGGACATGAGTCTGAGCAAGCTCCAGGAGATGGTGAAGGACAGGGAAGCCTGGTGTGCTGCAGCATGTGGACGCATAAAGTCAGACATGACTGAGCAACTGAACAACAATAGCAATTGAGACAGAAAGGAGATTAGTGGTTGCCAGAGGCTGGGAGAAGGATCCCAGGGTGATAGACTGTGGGTCTTAAAATATGACCTAAATGCTTTTCAGCTCAGAAAAGTGCTGACACTATATGCAAAGCCCTGTCCAAGGTCATTTATTCACAGTCTCTCATTTAATCCTTACACAGTTCTTTAAGGTGAATACTGTTATTATCTCCATTTTCTCAGTCAAGGATCTCCAAAGTTTTTCTGTAAAGAGCATGCATGCTTAGTCACTCAGTCATGTCTGACTCTTTGCAACCCCATGGACTGTAGCTTACCAGACTCCCCTTCCATGGGATTTTCCCAGCAAGAATACTGGAGTAGACTGCCATTTCCTTCTCCACGGGATCTTCCCAATCCAGGGATCAAACCCTAATCTCTTGCTCTACAGGAGGACTCTTTACCACTGAGCCATCAGGGAAACCTTTCCGTAAAGAACCAGATAGTAAATAATTTTGGCTCTGCAGGGCTTTGATTCTGATGCTCCAACCTGAAAGCAGTGGTGGATGAGACCTTATCAAATGAGGATGGCTGTATGCCAGCAAATCCCATGGGCCACGGTGATGGGACTTCAGGGTGTGCAAGAAGGTGGCAGGCCAGATGTGGCCCATGGGTGGCTCCTTAACACCCATATTCCAGATGAGAAAACGGAGGCAGAAAAGCATTTCAGTAACTTGTCAAGATCCCCAGCTAATAAGAGATGAGGCCAGGATTTGAACCCAGGTGCTCTGATTTATGAGCTCATAGTCTGTCCTTAGGCTGGACTTCTCCCACTATCATTTGGAAGACACTTAACATGTCACACCCATCCCTCCTGGCATCGGAGCATCTTTTTCATAAGGTTTTAACCCCACTGGCCAGGTCGGAATTGCCTTCCTACCCAGTCTTGAGACCCACCACTGGTACAGGCCGAGCTGGGCTCTGATCCCAGGCTGCTCACACGAGCTGCCTGTGTGAGGAAGACAGGTCTGCCTGAGCCTGAATACCGGGAGCACACTAGAGCGGGAGGCGTTCGCGTTTCCTGGGCCCTCTTGTCAGATGAGTAAGCTCGGCACAGCTGGTCTCCCTAGTCAGCACTCACGAGCTCTTTGTGTCCCTGGAGACATCAGCCCATGAACATGCTCAAAGGACGCCCAATGGGAGACAGCCTGCAGTCGCTGGCCTGGGACTGCTTGGAGGCCAAAAGAAACTGGAAACCTCTGTTTACCTCAACCCCCTATCAGTTTAGATTAGGCAGCTGTCATGGAGCACCTGAAGGGTCACGGCCTTGCTACACGATCCTGGAGGGCCAGCTTGCCTCCCCATCATGCGTGTATTCATTCATTCGTGGATTGATTAGGCACCTACTCTGTTCCTGCACGATCTTAGCCATGGGAATTTGGCCCTGCACCTGTGCAGGTACTCTCTCCCCTCGGGGGCAGTGTCCTCTCAGAGTTGCCCTGGGACTGGTGACTATAAAAATCTTCCTTGGAGCTGTTGCAAATAGAGAATCAGCTCAATAATCCTTAGGACTGAGAAAGCAGAATTTAAACTCTCTCTCCTCCACCTGGTCAACTCTTCAGGATGAAACACTGACACCAAAGTCCTGTGCCAAGCTGATTTCCGTCCCAGCAAGTCACATATACACAAAACCCCCCGCTTCCCACCCCCCCGCCTCCCACCCCCCGCCATGTTCACTGTTCCCCGCTGTACAGTTTCACCCCATGCCTTCAACTTCCTTAGGACGTAAGCGGTTGCCTGATCAGTTAACACAGGTCGGCCTCAGTTTCCCCATCCACGACAAGTAACAGGAACTGAGAGGCTTATTCTGTGCCCGGCCCTATGCCAAGTGCTTTGCATAAATTATCTTACCATTTGAAGTGGGTATTCTAAAAAATACCTCTGCCTCACAGGATTTATTGTGAGGATTAAAGGTAACAGGATTAAGGTAACAGATGCCTGGCTCTCAGAACACTACCTGGCACACAGTCAGTAAATGCTTAACAAATGCTACCCATTATTATCAGCATCTGCTGCTAAGTCGCTTCAGTCGTGTCCGACTCTGTGCGACCCCATAGATGACAGCCCACCAGGCTCCACCATCCCTGGGATTCTCCAGGCAAGAACACTGGAGTGGGTTGCCATTTCCTTCTCCAATGCATGAAAGTAAAAAGTGAAAGTGAAGTCACTCAGTCCTGTCTGACTCTTCGTGACCCCATGGACTGCAGCAGACCAGATTCCTTCATCCATGGGATTTTCCAGGCAAGAGTACTAGAGTGGGATGCCATTGCCTTCTCCACACAGCATCTGGTGATACTTTATTCCCATTTTACATATGAGGAAACTGAGGCTCAGAGAAATTAAAGTCACAGAAATAGTAAGTACCAGGGCCAGGACCCGAACTGGGACCTACCTGGGTACCAAGTCAGCTGCACTCACCACCATGAAGGAAGAGACCTAGTGACCCCATGCCCCCATCCCTGTGCCTCAGGAAAGAAGCAAAAAAATCGTGAGGCATAGCCTCCCAGCGGTGGGGGAAAAGGCTCCTGTCTCCCTGCTCCAGCACTTGCTGGGTCCCAGGGGTCAGCTCACACATACCAAGTGAGCTTGCTCACCCGGAGATAAAGGAGCCAAGATGTCACACCCCAGATAAGAGCAGGCTTGAACCACCCACGGGGTTTCAGACATCATCAACATGTACAGCCCGCAGGCAGCAGGACCAAGCCGGACCATCCTCAGGAGACAACTGAGGCATGCTCAAGCCATGCCCTGGAGACCACATGGTGCTCAAGGCCCGGCTCTCCTCCTTTCCCTGGCCCTCCCCAAGGCCAGCAGGAGTTACTGGGTACACAGAGATGCTCAGTAATTAAATGTTGGCAACACTCCTGGAGCCAAAAGTAAATAAAATTAAATGGACAAAAAAAAAATTAAATGGCAACCCTCTCCACTATTCTTGCCTGGAGAGTTCTATGGACAGGGGATCCTGGTGGGCTACAGTTCATGGGGTCACAAAGAGTCAGACATGCCCGAGCTCACCCTTGTGTAGGTCTGGACACAGCCCCAGACCTCCCTGTGATCCTGTGACTGTGCGGTCTACACCGCTTTCCTGCTTCGAGCCTTAGTTTCCCTGCCTGGAAGACGAAGCCTCTAACAGCTGAAAGGTCATTGCAACACTGACATTTGACGGTCCAAGGTGACGGACATCACTTAATCATTAAGTATTATTATATTTAATATTTATAAAAGTGTGTTTATATCATAAATTATAAGAGCCTGAACCTGATTCGTGAACAGTGTTTGCTGAATGAATTTATGAAGAACAAAGAAATATGAATGAAACATTTCAGTGGCCTTCAGATGCCCAGAAGTCAGGGCAAAACTGCCAAAAAAATGACTCACATAGCTGATTCTGCAAAGAAAGCAAGCCAGTCCCTCCCTCTGTTGCTGCCCAAGAGAACAAAGATAATGACTGCCATTATTGAGTGCATAAGGCATACCAGGCCCTGTGCTGAGCATTTTACAAGCATTCATTTGCTTATTCCTGTAAGCAATTATATTTCTATTTTACAGATGTGGAAACTGAGGTTTGGTGGGGAAAGAGCCTCCCCAAAGCCACTAACCTCCTAAGTCCACAGAATGAGGGTAGAAACACAGGTCTAACCGACTCCCAAGATCCAAAGATAGCTGAAATGTGCCGCCAAAGGCAAGCCATTTCCCTCTCGAGAACTGCTTCTTCTTGGGGAAGGGGGTAGGTGCTGCCTCTTCACCTACCTCTTCACCCCTTCTTTCCCAGGTCTCCCTGCCCTGAGAGGCACAGGGACACCCCATCAGCACAGAAGACAGAGGCTTCTGTTTGCTCCACAGAGACCTGTAGAAAGAAGGTCCCTGAAACACAACAGTGAACCCAAAAATGTCCCCAGCTTCTCAGCAGCTGGTCCCTGGAGGTGGAGTCGGGAACCTCCACACCTCTGAGCTCCAGGCCAGACAATGCGGCCATTGAGTGGGGCAGCCCACACCCACGAGGCCTCCGGAACGCAGGGCCTTGCTCCTCCGCCCCCAGCCCCACCCACCACGTTCACAGAGAAGGAATTCTGGTTCCCCTCGAGACTGGCAACTGAGTGCCCCCAGCAAGAAGGAAGAGCCTAGGGGTCGGCCTTGGGATTCCTAAGGAGTGTGGGGGGTCCTGTGAACGCAAGGGGGAACCTCTAAGCCTGTCCAGCACATCTGGCACACCCCCCGGTGGGGGTGGGAATTACTAGACGAGATAACCGAGACAGCGCCAAGTGTGCTGGCTCCAGCCCCGGGGCACCCCTGGAATAGCACTGAGGTGATTCAAATTGGGGGTGCCTAACTCCTTCTGGTACTGTCTGACCCAGAAGTCAGGAGCACCGACTTCAGGGTCAATGTCCTCTGAGCTTGAGTCCAAATGCTGCCGCTGTGTGTCTCTAGGCAACACGCTACACCTCTCTGAGCCTCTAATAATATGTGCTCATCTGCAAATGGAGACAACACATTCTCAGCGTGATGGAGTCGTGGGAGAGTAAATGAGCCAGCACATGGAAGAGCAAGCACCAGGCCTGGCGCCTGGCAGAGCATGACAGACGACAGTCACCAGCATCATGGGATGATTATCACCATCGCCACTCATCACACCAGGAAACCAGGGCTGGGGCCAGACTCCAGGGAGACGCAAACTGGATTTTCAGCCCCCAGGGGAGACACAAACAGATCTCTGTCTGCACAGATATTTTTGATCTCTTGACCATCTGTCTGTCCAGCCATCATTCCCGAAAACCAGGGGTAGAAGGGCTCCTGCCGCCAAAGAGAGGAGTGGCCCAGGGCCGTGCCCCCCAGAAGACAGCTCACAACCCACACGACCAGGAAATCAGGGTCACAGGAAGCACAGACACACCGCTGGGAGGCCTGCCTGCCTGCAAGGCCACACATTCTTCCACTAAAGCCATTCGAGGCTTGTGGCACGTGAGACAGTCCTCAGGGACAAGCGGGGCTGAAACCGAGGGAAGCGGGGTGGTGAGGTGGGCATGGCAGGCAGGGGCAGGGCGGGGCTGCTCACAGCCAAGGAGACCTCAAAGGGTGGGCGTCATGTTCTACTACATCCCCAGGCAACCCCCAGGCTTCCTCAACTTACCTCCTGTGGGATAATCTCCAAGGAATGAAACCTGAGTAAGTAAGGGGAGCCCAGGTTCCGACCTGGAGTCAGACATGCATGCGTGCTCAGTCACTCGGTCATGTCCGACCCTGTGACCCCACGACTAGCCCGCCAGGCTCTTCCGTCCATGGGGTTTTCCAGGCAAACCTGGGTTCTAATTCCGGCCCTGACGTTAACTAACCTTGAACAAGGAATGACCTTGGAACAAGTAAGCGTAGAGCGCGGACCCTCAGTTGGAACTACAGAATCTGCCACCTGGGGAGTGAACAAATGGGAAGACTTGGGGAAAGCCCAAGGCTCGGGACCTGGCACTTGGTGGGTGTGCTCCAACCCGTAACACCAGAGGCTGGATGCACGTGGGAAACTGAAATGAGCAGCCCACTCTCAGAGACAAGCCAAGCGCCAGTAGCAGCCCCAGGAAAAGTTGAAGGAACAATCTGAGAGCAGCAGAGAGGAGAGCAACAACACTGGGTGCCCTGGGCAAGTCCAAGCATCTATCTGGCTATACACTCTACAATTTTCCTTTCTTGTCTGCCTCCCCACCCCCACCCCACTGCCCCATAGAATGTGAATTCCTGAAGGGCAGGGCTTTGTGTCTGTGCCCTTAAGACTTCCGGGCACAGAGCTGATGCTCTGCAAACATTTGCTGGTGAACAAATAAATGAACGAGTGAGTCAGTGACTGAACAAGTGAATGGATGAACAGTGGCTGCCCCACCTGCTTCAGGGAGGGGGCGGCCCAGTCACATGAGAGCACGGATGTAGAATACCAGACACAGGTAGGAGGTACCGTGATGGGGACGCACAGGCTCTGCCACAGCGGCAAGCACTGACGGTCCCATCGGTGAGGACCCAAGTCTAAAGGCTCCTGAGACAGAGACCAGTGCGGGCACAGCCAGGAAGGAAGAAGCAGCCCCCGGGATCCAAGGAAGACGTAAGACAGCCTGTCACCTCCGGCTCATCCCTCTGCTTCCCCACTTCCCACCAAGGCCTGCGGTCACCTACTCGCATCAGGGCCAGGCTGGGCGTTAAGGCAGTGGGGCTGCCCAGGGGTGGCGGGGGGCAGATGGGCAGCAGGCGGCCGTCTATAGGCAACAGCGCTCAGCCCAGCTCATAGATGCCATCGGGAGTGTGAGCCCCTGTGGCTGGAGCTGCCGAACCTTCCAGTCAAGCCAGACACTTGGATTCTCACATGAAAAACACCAGCTTACGAAGGGTCACACTTCTGCAGAACTCTAGAGAAAGCCTGCCTTCGGTAAAGCCTGTGGGCCAGGTTTGCACATTTATCTGCCATCTAGACTTTGAACAACAGACATGACCTGTCTGCTGGGTGCCTGGCATGGGGCTCCTACTGTCTTGCCAGCTGGGACACACTGGGTTTCTAGTGAGGTTTGAGATCAGTATCATCACCCTTAATGCCCAGATGGGGAAAATGATGCTCAGAGACACACATGGGGTCACACAACAGCACACAGGCAGCCAGTCTCCAGCCCACATCTGAATGACTGCAAAGCCACTGCTTGAAGGACAGAAGGCAGGGAGGGTGTGTGTGAAGCTGGGACGGGACAGTGAGCGGTGAGGGGGTGGGAAGGTCACACAGGAGTGCTCCGGCGGGGATGACGGCTGGCCGATGGGCTCAGGGGGTGAACGAAGTGCTTGGGAATGTGGCAGGCAAATCCCTGGACCACAGAGTCACCCTTGTGCCTGTGAATGTGACCCAGAGACCGCAGCCCAGCCATTGCAACAGCAGGATTCCAGACAAAACCCCACGTTACCCCAGCCTGGCCGTCCACAGCTCCTCGGTTCTACCTGCTCGGGGCTGAGGGTCCACTGTGCCCGAGGTGGAAGCCGGAGGGATTCCAAAGCCACAGGCCCCTCCCCACCAGACACTGCCAAGAAAAGCTCTGCAGGGTAACGGCTCTTCAAGTGGAGGAGGGGGGCCCAGACTGTGTCCTCTGATCAGTTCCCAGTGGTAGCCAGGGCTGGTACCCAGGGTGCGGGGGCACTGTGGCAGTGGGAGTCTGGCTGGTCTGGGTTGGAACCTGGCTGGGAGCCCTAAGCCAATCTTTCTCTCTCTCTCTCTCTCTCTCTCTCTCTCTGACCCTTAGTCTTCACACCCATAAAATGGGTTGACAACATCTCAATCCCATAGAACTGTGAGGATTTGGCAAGTTAATCACGACAGGGCCCAGCACGGGGAGGAAGTGTCCGGCAAAGGCCCGCTCTCTGTGCTCTTTTGCTGTCCTTCCCTCTCACCAATCCCCTGCCTCCTAATTCACCCTCTGGGCCAAGAAGTCACAAGTTTCTGCACCTGCGTCCCCTCCCTGGGCCGCACAGCACCCTGCCCGTGCAGCAGAAACGGTAAGAAGCAACAGCACGCTTCCCCGGAGGACTCAGAGCGCACAGACTCTCAAGCACTTTGTGCTCAGTCGCTCGGTTGTGCCCGACTCTTTGAGTCCTGTGGTCCTTTATGAAGTGCTATTATGATTACGTGTGTCCCCAGAGTGGATGCCCCTACATGCCTAATGCAGAAGGACACAGAGGTCAGTGCCAGGGAACGCCAGGAGCACCAGGATCCCGTAGGAAGAGGCGCTGCCCACAGTTCTGCCCAGAAGGGCCACCACAGGGCACCAAGCTGGCCACAGACATGGAACTCAGACTTCAGAGACAAACAGGCAAGGGCAAAGGGAACCGACGTGGGCCAAAAGGCCTCCTTGGGATCACCCCTTCCGAGTCCCGGGCCCTGCAGGCCAGGAGACGGGGGCAGGGGAGGGACGGCGTCCCCTAGGGTCACAGAGAGCTGGTCCGAGACCCGAGATCTCAGGGCCCCAACTCCAGCGCAGTGCCCTTCGACTGCACTGAGGGACTCTCTAAATGCACGCTGCGCTGTCAGTGACTTTCTCATGTCACATTCTCTTTATAGTTCTTGTATTATTTTAAGGCCAGATATTCAATCTCTGTCGGTGACCAACGGCTACCCTCGGAGCCCAATGCGACAAGCCACAGAAACCCTGGTCGGTGACACGCGGTCACGTGAACACATGTGGGCAGCGGGCCCCTCCCACCCACAGGCTGCTCCGTGACCCGGGCCAGCACTTCCCCTCGGAGAAGGCTCGCTTTCAGACAAGCAGTCACATTCTGGAAAGCCTGCAGTCACTCCTTCAGACTCACACGCACACACAACTCGGTGTTCATGCACAGGAAGTTCACATATGCCTCACAAGCCTATTTTTGGATTCCTTGCACCAGGAGTCCTGGTTGAAACACCCCCAGATCCGGGAAGCTCACTTATGGGCAAAGCAGCCCTGAGTATATGAAAAAAAAAGTCATCTTACACAATTTTCTGGGAACACAGTCCTCTTGGTTTTCTGTACTTTCCTCATTTGATAGAGACGTAGGATGAGAAATAGACCCTCTCACTTCTACTTTAAGAAAAACAGTGACAGATACAGAGACCAGGCATGTAGTTGCCAAGGTGGAGGGGGACTGGGGAAGGAGGGTTTGGGAGTTTGGAATTCGCAGATGTGAACTATTATATACACGATGGACAAACAACAAGGTCCTACTGGTTGGCACAGGGAACTATTAGTCAATCAATATTCTATGATAAACCACAATGGAAAAGAATAGGAAAAGGATTACATATTCATAACTGAGCTATTCTACTGTACAGGAGAAATTAACACAACACGGTAAATCAACTGTAGTTTGATCATTTTTTTAAAAAAGAAAGAAAACCAGCGGTGTGTGCTGGTGACAAACAGCCCTCAGGCTCAGTATTGGGGGCGTCAGGGAGTAGTGAGTCTGAGGCGAATTAGCGAGCGAATCCCCACCTGAGGGGCCACTGCTGCCCAGCCTCAGGCAACCGCTGCCACATCTGCTGGTTGTTCTAAAAAAAAAAGTCCAAAGCCGACAAAATGCTACCAGCAAATTTCTAAAACCATCTTGTGTGCCAAACAAAACCTGCGTGGATCTGTCCTAGCCCGACATCCTCAGTTTGTGACCTAGCTCACAGCCTGACTGGCTCCTCCCAACAACACAAGACGCTGAGAGCGGGAAAGACACATCGTTCTCACCCGAGGGTGATGTGGTCCCCAGGGGACATCGGGCAACACAGAGGCAGAGGCCATGCACGTGTGATCAGTCATGTCTGACTATTATGACCCGATGGACTATAGCCTGCCAGGCTCCTCTGTCCATGGGATTCTCCAGGCCAGAATGTTGGAGTGGAGTGCCATTCCCTTCTCCAGGGGATCTTCCTGACACAGGAATCAAACCCAGGTCTTCAGCACTGCAAGCAGATTCTTTACCATCTAAGCCACCAGGGATAGAGGCAGAGACACAGCTAAACACCCTACAACACACAGGGCAGCTCCCTCCACACAGAAAATGATCCAAACCTTGACGCAGACCGGGCAGAGTCCAAAAGGCCTGGAAGCTCCTCTGGGGAACATGATGGGAGTGGGGGGAAGCTTGCCCCTCCAGCTTAGGGCAGCCGCTGCTTTTTCTATGGTTCCATTAGATTTCAACAGAGGGTTCCACAGCTAAAGATGCTAGGAAAGCGCAGGTGGAGATGATGCAAGTTGAGATATGACCTGGGGGAGCAAGACCACTGGCCTCCAGGGAGAGGTGGGCCCAAACACAACCTCTGTCCCGCAAGTGTTTCTGGACAAGCTAGGCCACCTCAGTCCTAAGAGGACCACCCCAACCTCTGGCCTTTCAGGCTTGGCCAGGCCCAAATGCACCAGCCAAAACAGTGCCCTGGCCTGGGGAGTGTCCCCAGGTGGAGGTCCTGAGACTGGGGCACTGCATGGCCCTGAGGGGGAGGAGTCCCTCCCCTGCTCACCCTCCTTGCTGAGCCCCGTCACTGCCAGGCACCGAGGAGGCCCATGGGGACCACATCCCTTCTACCGTGGAGTGCAGGGCCAGGGAGGAAGGCTTTGGCAGGCAAAGGGATCGGGCCAGAATGGAGCAAACTGGTTTATTTTCCTTTAATACTATTTATGGCAAGTGGGCCCTACTTTTCCATTTAGAGTAGTAAGATGAAAGTTTCTTTTTCAATAAATATATTTAACTTCTAAAAAGTGAGTCACCTTAAACAAATACTAACTATTCCAGAGGTAGCAGAATGAATGAGATTTAGGAGAGGCAGCCCTACCAAGAGTGTTACTATAGCTCTTTAAGTCTGAGAATAACAAGGTTATCCCTGGGGGAGGTGGGGTGGGGAAATCCAGGAAGGCTCCCCGACTGTGGAGGCCTTCCGTGCTAAGCAAGGGTCACTGCTTTGTTTGGTAGTCAGCAAGGAGATTCCTGGGCTGATAAACTTGTGCAAAACGTTCTGAGGGCAGAGGGACTTCAGAACTCGACCTGTGCCAGGGCTCCAGGAGTGGAAGCCAGCCCTGCTGTGTGCGCATGAAAGGCCTTTCCTCACCCTGTGCAGATTTCATCATCCACCCTAACATCACTTTTCATCCTTTTGGCCAGTGGCATGATCACAGCAAAGCCTCAGCAAGGTTCACTGAGTCAAAGGCAGAAAGGTCAGAAGAGAAGAGGCTTCCAGAAACCCAGTATGAGGGCATAGTGGGAATGGAAAGAAAGAACTGTGAGAGGAGGGGAGAGGGAGTCAATGGCATTAACTAAGCACCCACTCTGGGCCAGACACTGCTGCCCATGCCCAACGTGCATACCTCACTTAATCCTTACAATGGACTAGGTTTTGTTATCATCATTCCCATTTTAGAGGTAAAGAGCTAGAGACTCAGCGGTTAGCTAAGATCTCAACTGGTGCTACAAGCCAGGACTGGTTCCCTCTTCCTCCACTGCAGGGCAGGGAAGAGGACAATGCATGAGACACACACGCAGAAGAATCAAGGGGACTCCGAGTAATTAATCACACTAATGGCTGAGGCCGAGAGCAGACCCTGGCCTGACTGAAACCGCCGCCCCGCCGAGGTCTCCCGACACCTACAACAAGACCACAACCCCTACCTACCTGTTCTCATCTCCTACCAACCACACCCCAACCCAGGCACACTGGCCCCTCGCTCCCTTTGAACGTGATAAGCACACTTTCACCTCGGGGGCCCTTGCTGACCCCTGGATCCTCCCTCAACTGGGTCCTTCTCGGAGAGGCCTCCCGCTGACCATGCATGAAAGGCGGCTTGCCCTGTTCCTAAGTCACACCTCTGATTTCATATCCATCATGGTCCTTATGGTTACCTGAATCATGTGTTTATGCGCTTATCGGCTGACTTCCTCACCAGACTGTAACCTCCTTCAGCACAAGAACTGTCTCTTGCCCCCACTGAATCCCTGGCCCCTAGAACAGGGCCTGGCACAGAGCAGGCGCTCCGCAATGTGTTCAAGGCCAGAGATAATCTGGTCTCCTTTCACGTGGGTCTCTGCCTCTCTTCCTTTGCCATCTTCCAGTCACAACTTTTGTCTGGTCCTTTACAGGCTCCACTGGTTCCTGCCTCAGGGCCTCTGAGAATACTTCCTGTTCTCTCTAGCTGGAAATTTCTGCTCTCTAAATTTCTGCAGGTCTGCTCTGCAGCCTGTCTTTGGGGCCTTAGCTAAAAGATCACCTCTTGAGAAAGGCCTTCCTTATTTGAAGCATCTGTCCCTGACATGCCTGCCCCCCTCCCACCAAGAACTTCCATCATATTTCCCAGTCTATTTTTCTTCCACACACTTATCACTTGCTGAAGTCCTCTCATTTACTTCTTTATCTGCTGCCATATTGTCTACTTCTACCACTAGACTCTGAGCCCAGTGAGGCCAGGGATCTGGCCGGCCTCGATCATTTCTGTATCCTCCGGGGGGGATCAGGACTGGGCACAAGGATGGAATTCAACAGACACTTGTTTACACGAATAAATGGAGAACCCTGTGATCTGACAGGGCTGCAGGCTTAATTCCTCCAAGATGACCCAAGCTTCTAGAGACAAGAGCCAGAAGTCCCATGGTGAACAGGTAACAGATCACAACAGCAGATCTGCTGTCCTGTCAGAAAGGCTGAGGGAAACCCGGGCTCAGAAACCAATCAGAGGCGCTTTCAGAACCGTCACAGCTTGCCACGCAGGACTTCGCAGCCACCTTTGCTTCCTGGCCAGATTCTGCACAGGAAAGGCTTCCACCCTGCAAGCTACTGAAAGCTAGGGAACTGTTTCCGTCACAAACAAGGGCAACACCGCCCCGAGGCTGGGCTCTGTGGGCTGCGGGCGCTCTCCTGCCTCCACCCTCCCTAGGGCAGACCTCCACGCCTGCCTCTGCCCCGGATCAGCACCAGGGGAGCATGAAGACAGGGTCCTGCCTACCAGAGGAGGGAGATACCAGGACTGACACTTGCACTGAAATGAGACGGTAGGATGAGAGACAAGAAAGGAGCAGAGAGAAGAGGAAGAGGGGGTACGTTCCACCAAGCGGTCCCCGGGAAGAACTTAAAAGGCCTCATTGTGGAAGTAAAGGTCCGGCTGGCTCTGCAGATGACACTGCGGAGGGCTGCCTGGATGAAGGCCCGAGATGAGCAAAGACGTGGAGGTGCCACCTGCAAGTAGCCTGAAAGGCTGCAGAGAGAGGCCTGGGAAGATGCTGGCAGACAGACTATACCTAGCCCGTGTACCAGGTAATGGCTTTGGAATACATTCTGGAGAGCTGTGGAAGGGCTTTTCAAAGGGCAGTGTGACACGAGCAGGGTCTCTCAGCCACAGTATCTGATGTCTGCACATCTGCCCTTGTAACTAATTCATTGTGTGACTTTAGCGGAAATTCCAACACTTTGGCAACCTGATGCAAAGAACTGACTCATTGGAAAAGGCCCTGATGCTGGGAAAGAGTGAAGGTGGGAGGAGAAGGGGATGACAGAGGATGAGATTGTTTGACGGCATCACCGACACAATGGACATGAGTTTGAGTAAACTCCGGGAGTTGGTGATGGACAGGGAGGCCTGGCATGCTGCAGTCCGTAGGGTCACAAAGAGTCAGACACGACTGAGCGACTGAACTAACTAAGACCCTCTCTGGTCCTCAGTTGTCTATTTTTCAAATGAGATGTTGGCTGCGTGACACTCAGCTGTAGCATTCCATGGTTTAGTCAACATAACACTCATCTGTATCCAGGGGTGTGCCAGAGCCAGCTTTCACTGGCTTGTGAGGACTGTGCTAAATTTTCAAGAATTCTTGTAACCTAGTAACATAATCTATGTTTAAAATTAAGTTAGGTAACCTTGTTATTTTAAAAATTGTATTAAAGACAACAAAGATGATACAAAACTCATCAATTATCTAATTATTATAGCACATTCTACTGTTATCTCTACTCTTGAAGTTGTTTAAATCTGTCATATCTGTATGGCAGAAATAACTTCATCATGGAGTGGTCCTACAGCTCTGTTAGTGACATTTTGTTTGAGTCTGAAATTGATCATGGTGGGAATATTTACACCACAGAAACTGGCAGATGATATCAACTAGGGCTGTTCTTTCCAGAGAGGTGACTGTTAAACATTTACCACTATGCCATTCCCACTCCCGTGTAGGAAAAGAGACCCAACCCTTGAAAGGCTTTCCCAGACATCAAAATCTGGTCAGGGCAAGGAGTGGGAACTGGGGAGGGGCAGTTATAAACCAAAGGAAATTCATGAGATCAGCCCAGGGTTTCCCGCATTCGCCTATTTGGGAGGCCTGGGTATACACCCAGAGTTGCATGGTCTACACTGTCTAATGCAACAGCCACTATGTGGCTCTTGAGCCACACAGAACCACATGTGGTTCTTGAGCACTTGAAACATGGCTAGTACAGAACTGTATGTATCAATCCATTCCCTTTTAATTAATTTAAATTTAAAAACTGATATTTGACTCTATTATTGGGATACATTTAAGAACATTGTAACAACCTGAGGACAGGAATCTACTTTTTCATCCAGAAATTTCATGACATCTAAATACAGAGGAAACCTTTCTGATGAAACTGTAGCTCCTAAATTGAGATGTGCTGTAAGTGTGCAACACACACTAGATTTGAAAACTTCAAATGGAAAACTACTAAAATATCTCATCAATATTTTTTTATTGATTACATGTCAGAATGATAATGTTTTATATACTATGTTAAATAAATTATATTACTTAATTTCGTCAGTTTCTTTTTGCTTTAATGCAGTAATTAGAAATTTTTAAATTATACATATGGCTCACATTATATTTCTATTGGATAGTGCTAGTTTAGAATAACACTTGCACCATTTGTATTCAAAAGCAGAAGTGATCATAAGAAACTACGAGAAGGGTTTTGTGAAGGTTACAAACTCTAGAAGAAAATGAGTCAATCTTGTCAGATTGTAGGTGGGGTGGTTTGGTGAGTGACCTCCGCCCCACCTGGGAAAAGTCCGTCCCGACCGCCACGGCCGGGCAAGACACCCAGGATGTGAGGGAAACAGTCAGCTTCTCATCCTAAGGTCCAGCCCCTGAAAGCAGACTCTAGGTCAGGGCTGATTTTGTCAAAGACACCCACACAGAAAAGCTGGCCCCTGGAGCCACACAGAAGACCTGAGCCTGGCCACAAGATGGGGCCAAGAATCATCTCACAGAAGGAAACACCAAAAAGTTGGTGCCCTTTAACCTAGTATTTGAGAAGGAGACTCCTCTCTTCCACACTTCCGTTCACGTTGCTTCAGACTGCCCTTCCTTCTCTTACCCCTTGCAGAACTCCTATGCATTCTTAAGATCCAGTTCAAATGTTCCTTTCTCTAAACCCTTTTCTGACCAATGATGTTCCCATCTCACATCCTTGGACTTCTGGCCTAGTCCATTCTGACCACTTCCTGGCGGGCTTAGGTGCTCTCCCTCTTGCCCCCTCAAACCTGATTTCTTTCTAAATGTGTGTCTCTCCCCCATGAGACTGCCACTGGGTCCCTATTACCTTCAGCAATAGTTATCAAACTTCATCAAGCATCAGAGTCACCTAGAAGGCTCCTTACAACAGATGGCAGGGCCCCTTCCCAGAGTTTCTGATTCAGCAGCTCTGAGTTGGGACCTAATATTCAGCATTTCTAACCAGGTCGGTGGTGCTGCTGCTGCCGCTACTGGTCTGAGAGGCTGTACTTTGAGAACCACTGATCTAAAAGACCAAGTGTAAACCTTCTCCTTGGCATTCAAGGCCCTCCACAACCCTGCCTCCAACGACCACCCTCATTTTTTACAATATGCTGGTAGACCCACCAATCCTAGGATACCCAGGATCCCAACATGTCAGAGCTCTGCCACCTCCACACCTCGGCCCAGGCTGATCCTGCTTGAAATCCTCTGCCCTTCTTAATCCACCCAGTCCCAGGGCCACCTTCCTTGATTTCACAATGTCTACTAAAACCCAAATCAAAAATGAGAGGTAACACCTTTAAAGGTCTACAAAGTAACAAATGTACACTGTAGGGGCGGCCAAAGAAGAAGGGGTGAGAAATGATTTTGGCCACAGCAGCAGCCCTGGATAAGAAAGTACCAGCCTAAAGTGACAACCTTGGGACAGAAAATTCTGGTGTATCTATTTAACCAACTTCACCACAGTCACTGTCCAGTTACAAACTGTCCTTTTCCTTCATCAGGTTTTCTAGCTCTGCCACTTTCTAGCTGTGTGGCCTAGCAGGGGAGGGGGGAGACTGACTTAGCATCTTCCTTTCTCACTTTCATCTGTAGGATGAAGATAAAGCAACAGCATCAAAGAATATGATTAAATGACATAATGCGAGTAAAATGTACAGCAAAAGGCCCAGCACACAGTGAGCCTTCAATAAATATTAGCTGCTATTGGCGTTATCTCTGGACTTGAAAAAGTAATGAACTTGGTAAACTGCCACAAACAATAATGGGAACAGATATATAAAAGATGTTTTTCTCAATGCATATGTAATTAGCAATCCAGTGAAGGCTGACTAAATGGAGAGCTGGATGGATAGATGGATGCGTGTGTGTGTTGTGGGTAGGTGGTGAGATGGAAAAACTCAATTGTATGATATCAAAAGTGGCTCTGTGAGGCCAGTATGACGATAGACACTTAAAAATCTTGAAAATTCTCCTAAAGAGATTCTCAAGTAGGAACACACAAATTTCAAAGATGCCCATCACAGAGCTGTTTATAACAGCAATAAAAAACAAAAGCAACAGCCTAACTGCTTAATTGTCAGAAGATGGAATTCTACAGAAAAAGAGAAGATGAAGATGCAGGTGTTTCCCTAAAATATGAAAAGCCATTCTTAATATGTCTTAAACAAGAAGAGTAAGAGTGAAGTAGCAAGTCTGGAATAAGTTCATCCTTTAAAAAAAACCTGTGTGTATATATAGAAAAAGTCTAGAAAAATTTATTATGTTATTTAAAATGATTATCTTTGGTGTAAAGATTCAGGTGACATTAATCTTTTGCTTTTCTGTATACTCTCATTTTTCTGATAACCATGTATTTAAAATTTTAATTTCTTAAAAGAATAAAAACTTTCTAAAAAGCAGCTCCACGAATCAAGACAGAAGAAATCCACTGTGTCAGCTGTGTGTCCACAAGCAAGGCGCCTGCCCTCTCTGTCACCTCCTCCCCGCCTGGGTCACCATCCAAGGTGCCAGAGACAGTGAACGAGGAAGGGCTTTGAAATCTTCAGCTGATAGTCAGGTGATGGTGGCTTTACTGCTCCCAGTGACATCTAGAAGACTCCCCAAGGAGATGCTCAGAGAAACAAAAGGAAGCTGGCCTCAGCTGGCGAGCAACCAGTTTTAGTGGGCAAAGCTCTGGTCCACTGTCTGGTAGATAGCCAAGTTTCTCATCCCCTTCAGACACTGGCTTTCCTCATTTCTCTGAAATGAGAGGGATGAACTTTGACAGTGGTTTCTAAACCACTCCTTTGGTTTTCTTAAATAACAGGATCCTTTTCTCAAATGAAACACAGATTTCCCCATTAAGTATCAGTAGTTCTGTTCCTAAAAATCAGGCATTCTGACTCCAAGAATCAACTTGGTGTCTATTTCCTATTATTTCAAATGGTAAAAATTATAAAGCATGACATAGCAACTCAGACTGCCCAATAATTTCCTAAAATATATCTAACACTCTCCCTGTACATGATAAACTATCATGATAGGAGGTCCAATGCTTAAAACATTCCCTCCTGGGAACTCCCTGGTGGTTAAGACTCAATACTGCCCCTGCCACTGGCCCAGGTTTCACACTTGATTGGGGAAATAAGATCCCACACGATGTGCAACCAAAAAAAAAAAAAATCCCCTCCCGACCACCAAATCATTACTGACAACCGGTCCCCGTGGCGCCCCGAGTCTGGGCTGCTCACGCAGAGCTGTTCCCTCCCAGAGGCCCGGGCCCCTGACACGTGCTCCCTTTGCAAACCGTCTACCGGTGAGCCTGACAGTTTTCCAGTTGCATCTATTAATTCATGAGATTTCCTGCACATCATTTCATTACGAATGTTCGGCTGAGCTTGGCAGTCACAAATATGATGTTTGATGGGTACAATACTGGCTGAAAAGAGAGTATGGAAAACGTACCCTCTAGGAAGTTTGGGTTTTATAAACTGAGAGGCTAGAAGAATGTCAATGGGGGAGCCATTCCGCAGGGCAGGCTCTGAAAATCAGGGCACCCCAGAATTCCTCCAAGGGGATGCTGAGTTGGGAAGGTGGGGCTTTGATGCACCTGCACTGTGCATCTTAAAATATGAGGCTGCAGCCAGAGAGTGGGGGCTATTACAGGGCCCCCTCTAGTGCTGCCGTTGAAAGGAAGGCCCCTGGAGCAGCTGCCACAGCGGCAGTGACGACGCCACCAGAACAAGTAATAAAATAGCTCACACTCAGCGAGCTCTGACATGGGCCAGCTGCTCTTCCAAGCATGAATTAGCTCACTGCATCTCTAGAACAACGCAGTGCGCTAGGTACTGGCATCATCCCCATCTTACAGCCGGGGAAACTGAGGCAAGGAGAAGTTAGTAACTTGAGGCCTGGCAGTAGAGCTTCTGAACTCCTTTCTGCTCCACACCACCACACTCAGCCCCAAAGTGGAGAGGCTCTGCAGAAAGGGGAGGGCACTCCAGCCCCTGCCCTCAAAGCAGAAGCGGAGGAAGAGCTGAGGCCCTCAGAGCTGGGCAGGGTCTGGTGGTTTCACCACGGGAGCTGGGGAGGCAGGCGGAGGCAAGCTTACCCACAGCTTCCCGTTGTAGTAGTAGGCGCCCAGGAGCTTCACGATGTAGGGGTGGTCACAGGTGGCCAGGATCTCGATCTCCACGATGTAATCCTCCAGCTCCTCCTCACTGTTGGTCTCGATTACTTTGGCCGCGGCCAAGGCACCCGTCTCCTTGTTCTTGGCCTGAAAAGCAGAAACATGGAAGGTCAGCAGGCATGGTCGGCAGGAAGCCGACCCCTGGGGCTAGCTCAGAGAGGCCCGAGTCAGGGGAAACACAGGCCGGATGTCCAGATGCAAACACGGGGCTGCAGCAGAACGTCCGCTGTTCTGAACAACGGTCAGCGCTCACTCACAATGTCAGCACAGTGGGGCATGTGAGACAAACAATGGTCTGTGGTTAGTAACAAAAATTTTAAGTACAAGACACCTGTACTATGGGATAAATAAAAATGCAAGAACAGCATAGCTCTACAAACAGCCTGGAAAGACTCCTGGCTGTTCTGTAAAAGATCCAAGTCACTGAAAAATAAAAAGTGGTATGATGCTTTTTATATTAAAAAAAATGGAAAACTACTTTTTCATAAATGCTCACACATGAAATGTAAATGCATGGAAAACTCTGGAAAGATACTGCCTAACAGTAGGCTGGGGAGGAGCCTGAAACGGGGACAGAGACAAAGGACACTTTTACTCTCCCTGTATTGCTTTAAAATGTTAAAAGAATGTTTCGAGCATTTATTTGCATTATGTCACATATATTAAAAGCAAAATTAAAAGAGTTTTTCGTAGATGTACTTCACCTGGTCCTAACAACACTTTCTTATTTGATGAAAAAGAGAGTAAGAGGATTTCACATCTACAAGGATAGATATAACTCTCTAAAAACAGAAAATAAGTGTTGAGGATGTGGAAAAACTGGTACCTCTGTGCATTGCTAGTGGGCAGAAAAGCGGTACAGCTGCTGTGGAAAAGAGCTTGGCAGTTTCTCAAAAGGTTAAACATAGAACTACCATACGGCCCAGCAGTTCCACTCCTAGGCATATTTGCAAAAGACCTGCAAGCGGGAATTTGAGCAGTCTCTGTACACCAATATTCATAGCAGTGCTATTCACAAGAGCCAAATGGTGGAAACAGCCCGAGTGTCCATCAGCAGATGAATGAAGTAATGAAATAGGGTACAGTCAGTCCTCCTGTATCCTAAGTTCCACATCCTCAGATTCAACCAACTGAAGATCAAAAATATTCAGGAAAAAAAATCAGAAAGTTCCAAAAAGCAAAGCTGGAATTTGTCACGTGCCTGGCAACTATTTACATATCATCTACATCATATTTACAACTATTTACATAGCATTTACATAGACTTCGGTATCAAATGTAATCTACAGATGTTTAAAGTATACAGGAGAACGTGCACAGCTTATATGGAAATACTACGCCATTGATGTAACAGACTTGAACACCCATGGATTTTGGTATCTATGGGGTTGTCCCGGAACCAGTCTTCCTGGGAGGATGATTTACACATTCAGTGGAGTACTATTTAGTCTTAAAAAGAAAGGAAATTCTGGCACAAGCTAGATGAATGATGCTTCATGGATGAATCTGGAGGACATTATGCTAAGTAAGAAATAATACAGTCACAAAAGGACAAATATCACATAATTCCACATAAATAAGGTATGTAGAATAGTCAATAAACTACTTTCATAGAGAAAGAAAGTAGAATAGAGGCTGCCAGGGGCTGGTTACCAGCAGGAATGAAGAGTGAAGTGTTTAGTGGGTACAGAGTTTCTCTTTGGGATGAGGCAAAAGTTCTAGAAATGGATAGAGGGGAAAACGGAACAAACACTGTGAACATACCTAATACCACTGAATTGTACAGTTAGAACTTGCTAAAACAGTCTATTTTATGCTCTGCATATTTAACCACAATTAAAACTGAGAGTGAGTGAGAGAGAAATAACTGTGTAAGCAGTGCAAGCGATTTCACCCACAATGAGCTAGTGCCCAGGAGAAGGGGCAGAGCCCAGCCGGTCCTGGGAAGCCTTGGGGTGGGGGGCACGTCTGGGAGCACCCACCCACTGTGCCGCTGGTCAGGGGAAAGGGAATCCCCAGGTTGAAGAGAGCACACCTTCCTACAACACGGGCCTAAAGGCCAGCCGCTCGTCTGCAGCCTTTGAACAGCAGTCTGGAGGAAAGCGCATGAAAACTGGGCCACCCTAGACTTCACCACCTCGGTGCTGCTCCGAGGACAGCACCACACGGCAGTGCCTAACAGAACAGCTCCGCCACCTGAGCCGATGGGCACGCTGACGGTTGCACCACCCAGCACCCTGCGGAGGACAGCGCGCGTTCACCGCACCTCGCACGGTAACCCTTCTGCGGACTAGAGAGAGGGACAAGGCTGGAACCTGAGAGGCAGCCCAGAATCTGAACCTGGGTCCTCTAACCTTCAGCATTCTGGCACTGCACACTCCTCGCCAAGGTCCCCCGTCACCCCAGAACTCAGGAGCCTCTGAGACCAGATGCCCCGCCCGCGGTACCGGTGATCCAGACCCATCCACCCCCACCCCGGCCCCAGGGAGCTCAGGGGCCAGCTGGGGAGACCCAGCTCTGCCGGCAGCGGTGAGACAGTGCCTACAGGGAGTGGGCGTGGAAACTGGGAGCGGGCGCCACGCCTGCCAGGGAACCTTCTGGAAGGAAGTGATGCCAAAAGGCAACTTGTACGCTCATTTGTAAATTTATTCTCAGTTTAGGTAAACATTTCCATTAACTGAGCCACCAAGCCCGCAGGTTCCACAGTGACAGTAACGCTTTTGCATTTCTCAAGGGCCCACTCCACATGGGACGCTTGTCTACACTTCGACACGTGGTAACTCGTTTATCTCCCCAACCACCCTGCCAGGTATGTGCGGCTGTTACCTCGGATGAGGAGACCGTGTGGAGTCCCAGCAGCTCGGGTGACGCAGCTGAACGGGAACACAGGCAGCCCTGCTCACGGCTCCGCACTGCTGGTGGCCACGCGGTCTAGGGAACTTTCCACGTCTGGCCCAGAAGCTCAGTTCAGGCAACGGACTTTCGTGTGGGGCCATTCCCTGAGGCCACCGTCTATCCTAGACACCCTGCTCACCCGGCCGGCCTGGGTCAGGGCCTCCCCCCAAACCCAGTTTTGAAAACTTGCTTGGAACGCCTTAGAAATTCATCAGTTAAGCAATCAGGCGCGCTCTCTCTCTCTCACACACACACACTTAACTGATGATGTACCTGCCCTTTCATTTCTTGTAAAGCTGATTTTTTTCTGTCCCACTAGAAGACCATCAAAGCATCCTTTCACAGTCCAGCACTCACGCTCCTCCTCCTGTCCAGATCCAGAAGCAAAGTTAAGGCCCACTCTGCTCATTTACAGAAAAGACAGTAGAGGGCTTAGCAAGTAGCTGCGGCCAGAGCCAGGTGACCGAGGCAACCACCGTGACCACGCCCTCCGAGCCCCTGCCACAGCAGCGCAGGGCCGGCTAAGCTAGCAAAGGCTGCCTGCACCTATCCATCTTTCACTCCCGAGAGCTGGTGAAGGAGGCTGCAGTCACCTTTTCCCGGGTGTCCTTTAAAGGACTCCTCTCCTGCAGGTAGAAGAGGACCGGGCAGGGGCTGTTTTCCGGGAGCATTAAACCTGCCTTGCCCTCCACCCTGAAAGGCAGCACTGACCACAGGTCCAGCCTCAGGCGGGGTGCCAACATCAGTACTGAGGAACGCCCGCCTGGCACCTCTCTCTGAATTCACGGGGACCCAGAGCCTGCCAGAGAGGGGCTGGTAGCAATCATGGCGCATGAAGTGACCTGGCCAAATCAAATTCTCTAAAAGCCTGGTTAAGGCAGTGTCAACTGAAAAAAAATGCACGTGAGAGCTGTGAGTTAAGTTTTATTTGGGGCAAAATGAGGATTATAGCCCAGGAGACAGCATTTCAGACAGCTCTGAGAGACTGCTCCAAAGAGGCAGGGGGAAGATTAGTATGTATGTGATTTTGGTCAAAGAGGAGTATGTGCAATCAAGCACATATTTTTTGCAGAAGATGTCTGCTAGTCATGAAAAACTGATGTCACTATAAAGGATTTTAGTGCTTTTCTAGATACGAGAAGATGCAAGACTACTCATAAAATTGTCTCCTGAAAACATCTACCTGAAGACCTGTTCTGCCAGTTTTTCCCAGTGCACAGAGTGCCTTGTTTCTAATCTCCACTCTGAACTCCCTTCAGGGGGTGTTGAAGGTCAGCAGCTCATAATCTAATCCTTGTAGAGGTAGATGGCAAGTGCCAGTGTAGGTGACAGCAGCAATTTATCACCTGAAAGCCACAGAGAAAGTAATAATCGCTGATTATAAAACAGTTAACACTGTCTGAGCACTCACTACATGCTGGGACAGGCCTTAAACCGAATTTCTCACTTCGTCCTCAACTCAACCCTTAGAGACAAATACCAGCATTCCCAGTAAACAGATGAGGAAACAGACTCAGAGAGTCACAGTAAATGCCTCAGGTCACATAGCACATGGGAGGGTGAAGGGTGAATCCAAATCCAGCCTGCCTATCTCAAAGAGCCTGAGCTCTACATCACTTCTCAGCATGCCGTCCTGGCAAGGGCCCAGTGTTCCCTGCGCCACCTCCCTTTGCTAAAGATAAATGACAACCACAGCCAAGAGCAACCACTCACTGTCAGAGTGCTTGGTAGCTGCGGAGGACTAGAGATGCCAGGACTTAATCTGCCCAGGAGTGAGGTGTCAGCCACCATGCCCATTTCCCAGATGAGCAGACTGAAGCCCAGAGAGATATCAGGACCCACCCAGGATTGGGAGCTGCAGTGGTCCTGCTCCCAGCTCCATGTTTACTACACTGGGCTGGTGGGAATCAGCTTATTCTCCATTCATTCATTCAATCATCATTTACGGAGTGCCTATTATTTGTGAGGCACTTTTCCAGTGAAGAATTTCCTCCTAAAGGCTGGAATTATTGCCCTCCCATAACATAATTCACCCTTCCCTGATCTTTCTTCAGAGGAGCCAACCCACTCTCATTCCCAGTCCCCAAGCTGTAATGGGGCTGATTCCACCACCACCTCTAAAAGCAGGCAGATAACTTATGCCGTCCAATCAGTACACTGCATTCCATCTTACCACAGTGATTGGTTCAAGGATAGACATGTGATCAAGTCAGCCAATGAAATGCAATCTCAGAATACTGCCCTAAGCCCTCTTTCACTGCTAGCCTCTGGCACTGCCTACCACAGTCAGGCTGCCAGGTCACTGTCCTCCCAAGGGGAGCCTGAAAGTGAAACTAACTCCAAAGAAGCAGAGCTTAGAGAGGGCCCAAGAAGACACTGCTAGATCCCCTCAATTAATTTTTACAAGAGCATGGTATTATTAAGAGTCTCTTTCTTTCTTTCAGCAAAAATTGTTATTTTTAATCAGTCAAATAGGGTAAACAAGCATAATTGTCACCTTTTTGTTAAGCAGTAGAAAAAAAGATATTTTGTAAAGTCTTTCATCTAGAAAGAATTAAAGTATTCAAATATGCTGAGATACTAGTATACTAGCTATGTATATATATGTAGACATATACCATAAATGTGTACATAATAATGCATCAGTCAGGGACACAGAACTGCCATATGACCCAGCAATCCCACTCCTGGGCATACACACCGAGGAAACCAGATCTGAAAGAGACACGTGTACCCCAGTGTTCATCGCAGCACTGTTTATAATAGCCAGGACATGGACGCAACCTAGATGCCCATCAGATGAATGGATAAGGAAGTTGTGGTACATATACACAACGGAATATTACTAAGCCATTAAAAAGAATACATTTGAATCAGTTCTAATGAGATGGATAAAACTGAGGCCCATTATACAGAGTGAAGTAAGCCGGAAAGATAAACACCAATACAATATACTAACGTATATATATGGAATTTAGAAAGATGGTAACGATAACCCTATATGCAAGACAGAAAAAGAGACACAGATGTATAGAACAGACTTTTGGACTCTATGGGAGAAGGCAAGGGTGGGATGATCTGAGAGAACAGCATCGAAACATGTATATTATCAAGTGTGAAACAGATACCAGCCCAGGTTGGATGCATGAGACAAGTGCTCAGGGCTGGTGCACTGGGAAGACCCAGAGGGATGGGATGGGGAGGGAAGTGGGAGGGGGGATCGGGATGGGGAACACATGTAAATCTATGGCTGATTCATGTCAATGTATGGCAAAAACCACTACAATATTGTAAAGTAATTAGCCTCCAACTAATAAAAATAATTGGGAAAAAAAAAAATAATGCATCAGTCAGCTCAGTTCAGTCCAGTCGGTCAGTCCTGTCCCAATCTTTGTGACCCCATGAATCACAGCACGCCAGGCCTCCCTGTCTATCACCAACTCCCGGAGTTTACTCAAACCCATGTCCATCGAGTTGGTGATGCCATCCAGCCATCTCATCCTCTGTCGTCCCCTTCTCCTCCTGCCCCCAATCCCTCCCAGCGTCAGGGTCTCTTTTCCAATGAGTCAACTCTTCGCATGAGGTGGCCAAAGTATTGGAGTTTCAGCTTCAGCATCAGCCCTTCCAATGAACACCCAGGACTGATCTCCTTTAGGATGGACTGGTTGGATCTCCTTGCAGTCCAAGGGACTCTCAAGAGTCTTCTCGAACACCACACTTCAAAAGCATCAATTGTTCAGCACTCAGCTTTCTTCACAGTCCAACTCTCATAACGTAGAATAAATACATATAATAAAATACCTAACATTAAAACTATCCTGAATGTGATTTATTCCTTGTCTGACATTTCAAAATGCATTTCTGAATTTTGTAGCTCCTTTTGGTAGACATTAGGGCCATTATTTATCATTGCATTGTGATTAAGTATGTCCAGGTTCACAAAACTTGTAGAGAACAAGAGTGATGGACACTCAGGTTTACTATTCAGTGAAGAAGACACAGTGACTGCCCTTAAGTTCTAACATGAGATTATAGGATGGAGCATATGAAAGCAGCTTGGCTTCTCTTGGTCTGGAACTTGAGAATACATACATCTATAACAGCCTCATTATATACATGCAAGAAAACTGCTGCTCAGAAAGGTGAAGTCACTTGCTCAAGGTCACAGAGTAGGTAAAAGAGCAGGGCTGGAAGTTAAATAGAAGCCCGTGTGACTTCAAAATCCATGTTTCTGACCATTTTGCCAGAGGTTCCTGTAAATTCTGCAGTAGGAGAAAGGGGAAATGATAGCCAAGCTCTCTCCAGAGTCTGATGTGAGGGCAGCTTGGAGAGTGGGTGGGTACTGGAAAGCTAAAGGTTGTCCACGTGGATGGGACACAGTGGGAGTTGACAGACAAGAAGTCATATAAAGAACAAACGGCCATCTGTGGCCTCTGACGTCCATGTCTCCCACCGACTGAGGCAAGACTGGGGTCCAGCGAAGGACGGACGGCAAGAGCCCCCACCCAGCCCTCCACTGCTGGCCAGCGGTGACTAACGCCTCGCCCCACACCCTTGAGAGCAGACACACAGTGGCCACTTGTGTTTTCTGCCCAGGCACCTCTCTGGAACAATCCCCCCCCTTGTGCAGCACAGGGGCCCGGCCCCAAGGAGGTGGGACCAACCCTTCCAGCAGAAGCCCTGCCCAAGCCAAGGGGCCCAGCCAGGGGCTGAGGGCTTCCTGAAAGTCACCCACACAGCCACCGCCAGCTGGGGACGGCCCCCAGGCCCTCCCTGCCCTCCTGGCTGCAGCCTGACCACTGTGTCCCTCCCTCCCCCTCCTCCAGGAAAAGGACTGATATCACAGAACACAGGGACCAGAAAGAACTCAGTCTCCCCTCTCAAACCCCAGCTCCCAGTCCCCAGTCTGCAGCTGGGGAAACTGAGTTTGTGAAGGTTATGCAGTGCCCAGAGTGCAGTCTGCGGCGACTGCGTTATCTGCAGAACCAGGTAAATGAGAGCGCAAAAGCTGAAGGGCCTGATTGGCGGGGGCGGGGGGTGGGGGCTCCTGTTGCCAGGGCACCACTCACTTCAGGCCTGGGAGCCCATGGAGCTGCCTGGAAATGAATCCTAAAGTGGGGCAGCAGGGGGACTAACCTGCATCTGTTTTCCCCTGAGGACTCACAGCACCAGCTTCTTTTGGGAACGGCCTCTCTTTCACTCTTCGTGCAAGAGTTTCAGGAAGGGCTGAGCCCCCCAGTCCTGGCACACAGCCCAGCCCAGCCCCTCAGTCTGGACCCTCTCGGTCACACCTAGTGGCAGGCCAACAGGGCTGCACCCAAGTGGTCTTTTGGGTTTTTTTTTATTTTTTGCTAAACTTATCAGCAAATACATCTTTTTTTTCTTTCTCCTGGGTTGCTGAACTGTAAGATGGGAAGGCTAGAGGTCTTGGAGCCCTTTGGAGAGCCTGCCTGAGGATGAGGCCACGACCAGGGAGGCCACAATGGAGGAAGGCGCACACTGAGGGTCTGTGGGACACCTGGAGCCAGCCGGTCCTGAAGCAGGCCCTGCCCTTAGACTCCTTTTGGATGACTGTCTTTTGCCACCAAAAAGGAAATGAGCCCCCAGCTCTGCGGTTGTTCTAGCAGCCAGTAGACACCTATGAAAACACTTCACCACGCAGAGCTACCTTCACTCCCAAAGGCACCATGATCTACAAAGTGACCTTTACTGCGGCTTCTGAGGGCCTGACAGATAAAATGGGATCCGCAACCCAGATGGGAAATGTAGTTACTAACAGGCCCCAGGCAAACAGATTCTTCTGCCAAAAGACTCCTCCTCCCAGAAAGCAGAGAAGGTCACATTACACTTTTGAATTAACAAAGAAGGAAAAATGATAACCTCCAATGCTGGTAAGCAAACAAATGGTAAAATAGGTAAACTCATTACTGATGAGAACATAGACAGATTCAATCTCATAAAGATCAAAATTGGCAACAGATTTTCAGAGCCTAGAAAATACCTTTTAAGCCTATTAGCACTCACTCCTGAGAATGTAAGGCCAGGAAACAATTCCAAAAAAGACAACAGAAAACATGTACTAGGATCAAATTCACATTAGCCCACAATAATGGCAAAAAAAGTGGAAATAACCTAAATATTCAACCCAAGGATGATAGTTAAATTACTTAGTGGGATATTAAGCAATCCTTTAAAATGATAAACAGGAAAATAATATAATAATAAGAAAAAGAGAATTAAGCGATAATAATAAGTAAATGAAGCTGGATGATAAAATTATAGCTAAGCTATAACTGAATCTGCCTGCAATGCGGGAGACCCAGGTTTGATTCCCTGAAGAAGGGAATGGCAACCCACTCCAGTGTTCTTGCCTGGAGAATCCCATGGACAGAGAAGCCTGGCGGACTACAGTCCATGGGATGGCAAACAGACACAGCTGAGCCATTAACCCTTTCACACTTTACTTTCTGGACAAGGAGGTCCTGAAACACAGATTAAGGAATCCAAGTGGTTTCTAAAGGTGGTTTTCACTCAATGGACATCTAGCAATCAGGCATAGGGGTCTTGGTGAGGACAGGCTGGGACTGAGGCACAGAAAGTGACCCCTTCATCCAGAACTTGCTTTAAATGTTTCCAGAGATGAGCACCCTGTCCTCTCAGGAACCCCCTGAACTGCACTATCCAATGTGGTAACTACTAGCCTCAGGTGCCCATTTAAATTACCTGAAATTAAATGAAACTTAAAATGTAGTTTCCCAGTTACATTAACCCCAGTGAATAGTGATTACCATACTGAGTAGAGCAGATGCAGAACAGTCTCATCACTGCAGAAAGTTCTAGTAAGTGGGCAGCTTTGCGCATGAGGCTGCACCTGGCAGAAGAGGCATTCTCATAGAGGTACCACACTCACACTCGAGTGTACCAGCTCCAGCCTCAAAAACACGCATTTCTTTTTCTAGGAAGGAGCAAAGGCTTGAGTGCAGAGAGCGGGTAGAAGAACCTTGGGTGGGGACCAGTTGTGAGGTTGCCTAGCAACCTGGCTGGGCAGCAGGCGTGAGGAAAGCCTCGCAGCTGACCTGTCAGATGAGCAGCCACAGCCAGCGGGTCAGAGCCAAAGAATGGAGCAGTCAAGGCGAAAGGTTTCTGTTTTCCGCGTCCCGCTGCCTGACTCTGGACACGCAGCCAGGCCTGTGTCCAGCGAGGTTCGGGCCGCTGGAGCCAAGGAGGGGCTTGGCCTCTGCCCCACAGTGTGCAGCTGGGCTGTCCCTGCCTGCACACACCCAGTCTCTGTGTGGTGACAACGGTCACCAATCGTGGGGAAACCTTCAACTCTTATTAAGGAAGAAGGAAGCTGGGCCCTGGAGGAAACCCGCCACGTGCAAGGGAAGGGCTCAACATCAGCTCGAGCAGGGGCTCCGCGGGCCGCGGACAGGATGGGTGGCAGTTATGGCCTTGGGCTCAGACGCTGCCACCGCCCCGGGCTGGCAGCATGAGTGGGGGGCAGAGTGGAGCCACAGCCCCACAGCCCCGCCTTCCCGAGGCTTGAGTCCTTGGGGGCCACGATGCCAAAGGGCCTGCCGAGGCCTCCTATGGTCTCTTGAGGCAGGATAAGGGGTGTCCCACCTTAGCCAGCACGGGTCCACGAGATTTGCAAAGCCCTGCCGGCTCCTCCCGTTGAACGGCAAACAGGCCCAGGTCACACAGCTCGGCAGTGGCTGCCGAGACTCCACTCAGGTCCAACCCACTGCCTGCTGTGCTTTCCGCTCCCGAGGACAATCTCCAGGAGCTCCTGCCCCGCGGCGGTGTACACCAGTCCCTCTCCCCAGCTCCCTCGCTGCCTTCCACCGGAGACCTTCTTAGGATGAGCCCTCAAAGGCTCCCTGCTGCTGACGTGATAAAGCCCAAATTCCCGGGCCTGGCGCCCCTGGCCCTGGTGATCTGCCCCTTCCACGCTTCCAGGACTCCATCGCTCCCCTGCAATCACCTCCTGCGACAGCCAGGACCTGATGCCCCCTACTTCCAGGCCTTTCTTGATGCTCCTTCCTCCATGAGGAGTGCCTTCACCATACCCGTGTTTAACCACTCCACAAAGTCTAACTCAACCCCAGCCTGCCCCATGAGAAGTTCCCAGAACCCCAGCTCCCATCCTCTGCTAGAACTTCTTCACACCTTACTAGGGCTCTCATCACAGTTCACCTGGTGCCACAGTCCCTTTTTTTCTTTTATTTTGGGCCTCTGTTGCTGTGCATGGGCTTTCTCTACTTCTGGTGAGTGGGGGCTACTGTCTGGTTGCAGGGCCTCTCACTGCGGGGGCTTCTCTCATTGCAGAGCACAGGCTCATTGCTCTGGGGCCTGTGGGGTCTTCCCGGACCAGGGATCAAACCTGTGTCCCCTGCCCTGGCAGGGGCATTCTTAACCACCACACCACCACGGAAGTCCTCCACAGTCCTCTGCGTTCACAGATTCTCTGACCTGTGAGTCCTGAAAAGCTAACGCCCATCTCTGACTCGTCTTGTCCTATCCCATACAACCTGTTACAGAAGAGCCAGTGGGTGGATGGGAACATGGGTGGTGTGTGTACAAGCAGCTGAGAGAATGGCTGGGCAGATGGGAAGGTGTACGCACAAACAGGAAGCGGGTGAGTGTTAAGGGTGTATGTATAGATGTACAGAATACTATACTATGGATGGATGGGTGGGTGGGAAAATGGGTAAGAGGGAGAGTGTATGAGAGGATGGGTGTGTGGGAGGATGGATGGACAGCTGGGTGGATGGATGGGAAGATGAGTAAATGGGCTGACGGGCAGATGGACAGACTGACAGATGAATGACAGACTAAGAGGAGGAATCAGTGGATGGGAGGAGAGACGCATGTGAGAGAGGGTTAAAGGAATGAAGGTATGTCTAGGGAGTAAACCATCGTCACATCTTCCTTTCTTCTCCAGACACCAGAGACTACCCTGTTGCTGGCTTCTACGAACACCAGCCTGTCGGGTGTTACTGCCTTCACCTGGCACTGTGTATTTATGGTTTTTAGTAGCCTAAAACCACGTTTGTCTTGTTCACCAATGTATTATTAATAATATTATTAAATTACTGTATCTGGCCAATATGTACTTTAAAATAATAGATGGAAAAAAAATAAATAAATAAAATAATAGATGGATGGATGGGTAGATGAATGGATGGGAGGATGAATTGGTGTGTGTATCTCCTTGTAAACAGACAGAAGTAAGGCCCTCCACATAAGAGAAGAAAGGAAAGTGACAAGAAGTTCATTGTCTCCTTAACACACTGAGATTGCTGAATCTAATCTGTTCTCTGGTTTTGGAAGACAGGCCCTCTTTACCTTGGGGGAGCCAAAGCCTTTGACTGGGCCAGGACACACACAGTTAATGAGAGGAAACCACTTCCTGATCAATAATCGCCGGGCCAAGTTTCAGCTCAGTGAGAAACGAAACGACTGAGTTTCAGAACAAGTGACACTTAAGGAGAGCAAAGCTTACGAAGCACAAAAGCAGTGGCATGGCTTCAAAGACGGGCATTTAACCTCTGTCCCCTCGGGGAGGAGGACCCTGGCAAGCCATGCCAGCACAGCACAGAAATGCTGAGCCCCAGAATCCTTCTGGGCCAGCAAATAGAAAAGTAAAACCCAAATAGCATTGGCCCCAAAGATACCACAGCGTGGCCTTGGCCAAAATCCCGCGCGACCTGGCCAACTTGGCTGGGGATGTGGGAGCTTTCGGCTCTCAGCTCTTCCAAAGTGCTAGGGAATCCAACCGCACGGACCGGGGACAGGAGCGGGGACCGGTGACCGGGGCTCTGCGTCCTAAGAGTCCTGCTCCCACCTGTCTCAGGCTCCCTCTACTCAGAGGGCGGAGCGCTGAGTCACGGGCAGGGGCAGGCAGCCTGGGGTCATGAGCACAGAGGAAGGAAGCACCTTTATCCAGGCCCTGATGCAAACGGCCGACTCACTGGAAAAGACCCTAATGTTGGGAAAGGTTGAGGGCAGGAGGAAACGGGGGCGACAGAGGATGAGATGATTGGATGGCAACATCGACTCAACAGACATGAGTCTGAGCAAACTCTGGGAGACAGCGAAGGACCGGGAAGCATGGCGGGCTGCAGTCCATGGGGTCACAAAGAGTTGGACACAACTCAGTGACTGATGAACAACATGCTCCCTGCACCAGGCCAGGCACTCTACTCAATCTTCACCACGAGCTGGGAGTCATGTACTCTTATCAACCCTGTTTTCCAGTCAGTCCCAAATCTCAGAGAAGTTCAGGCTACCCTGTGTTTTCAATCAACAATCCTTGTGTGCAGGGTTTTTTTAATTATTATTATTCCAAAAGCATTATGTACCTTTTGGCTCTCTGAGCAGCACCATGGCGGTCAATAAGAACAAGTGCCTTATGAAAGGAGGTAAAAAGGGAGCCAAGGAGAAAGTGGTTGACCCATTTTCTAAGAAAGACTGCTATGACATGAAAGCACCAGCAATGCTGAATATAAGAAATACTGGGAAAACATGAGTCACGAGAACTCAAGGAAACAAAATCGCACTGACAGCCTCAGGGGTTTGTGTTCTTGGGGTTTTTTTTAATATTTATCTTTATTTATTTGCCTGTGCTGGGTCTCAGTTGTAGTCTGTGGGATCTAGTTCCCTGATCAGGGACTCCTGGATTGGGAGCATGGAGTCTTAGCTACTGGACCACCAGGGAAGTTCCAAGAGTTGTGTTTTTGAAGTGAGCTTTGCTGATCTGCAGAATCATGAAGTTGCATTTAGAAAATTGAAGGTAACTACTGAGGATGTTCAGAGCAAAAACCTGCCTGACTAATAGCCACAGCATGGATCTTACCCATTACAAAACGTGTTCCATGGTCAAAACATGGTAGACCATGACTGAAGTTCACATTGATGTCAAGACTACCAGGGGTTATCTGCTTCATCTATTCTGTGTGGGTTTTACTAAAAAACACAACAATCAGATTTGGAAGATCTCCTATGCCCAGCACCAGCAGGTCTGCCAGGTCCATTAGATGATGGGACTCGTGACTCGAGAGGTGCAGGCAAAAGCTGAAAGGTCATCAACAGATTGATTCCAGACACATTGGAAAGGACACAGAAAAAGCCTGTAAATCTCTTTATCCATTCCATGATGTCTTTGTTAGAAAAGTAAAAATGCTGGAGAACATCAGGTTTGAATTGGGAAAACTCATGGAGCAACCATGGTGAAGGCAAGAGTTCTGGAAAATCTCCTGGGGGTGAAATAGGTGTTGAAGTTGAACAGGCTGATGGATATGACCCACCAGTCCTGACCCACCAGTCCAAGAATCTGTTTAAAAATCAGACTTTTAATGGTGACAAAACATCTTACCTGTTATTTAAAAAAAAAGAATTATGTACGTGTTAAAGAACATCTTCAAAATATAATGGTACCAAGAAGGAAATCAAACAAGGCATCGTCCCAAGATGCTGCCTTCAGCATCTTGGAGCACCTCCTCCCAGGATTCCACGGTATGGATGTACCCACCCCAGCACTTCCCAGCTGTGTGGTCCCAGGGGACTTAGGTGACCACTTTGCCCCTTGTTTCCTACTTGGAACAGCCAAGATGTTCACAGTTCCTGCCTTACAGGCTAATGTGAGCATTCCGTGAGTTAACATGTCAAAGATGCTACGAGCAGAACTCAGTCATAGTGAGCATTCCACAATAATTCACTCATGCTTTTTTTTCCCCTCCCCACAAATGTATTCTTGCATACTTCACAAAAACGGGATTTAACTGTATACACTGATATGTCATTCTCCTTTTTACTTAGCAATATGCCATGAACAGCTGTTCAGATCACAAAGCACTCTTCCACAGCATCCTCTCCAACTACTGCAGTCTGAATGGTGGGTCCACTGTGGATCTAACCAATCCCCTGTCATTGGACTGTCTATCCTGGTCATGTGTGCTGTGTTCAAAAGCCTGAGACGGGATCTACAGATAGCCAGACAGGTCTCCAAACAGCAGGGCCACTGCACCCCTCCCAGGTCACACAGGCAGGGACCCTGGAGAGGTCTGAGACGGGAGGCCAAGCCTGGGTCAGTTCTGCTGAGTCCTGGCTGGGTGCCCTTGGGGACTGGTCTGGTAAGATTACAGGTGTAAAGATATTTTGGTCCTGCTTGTGAGAGGGACTGTATTCTCCCCATTTTCCAGAAGGAAAAGAAGCTGAGGCTCAGAGGGACAGCATCACTAGCCCAAGTCACACAGAGAAGCAGCAGCCTCGCTGCAACTCGCAGGGTGAAGAGCGTCACCAAGTCCGGAGCCTCCGAGGAAGGCTCCTGCAGGAGGCACGGGGTGATTCAGGGGTCTTTCGAAGTACACCTTGCTGGCCCCGGCAGTCGGTCCTGCATACAGCCTGGAGACTCAGGACAAGTGACAGAGGCCGGCAGTGGGCCCTGGGGTCCAGATTCCCCATGAACAGAAGCGCGGCACTCACCGCTCCTCAGCCCCAGCTGTCAGCTAGACGTGGGGGCTGGGGATGCTGAGGGCACCCGAGGGAAAGGAGGGCTCGAGAGAGATCCAGGCCTCCCCAGCCTGGCAGCAGGGCCGACCAAGAGGAAAACCAAAGGTAGAAAGAACCTCAAGGCCCGATAGAGAGGCATGCCAGCTCCGTCAGGGTCATTCCTCAGGGCGACAAAGCCAGCTTTGTGGGAACCGCCTCAGAGGGCCAAGAATCGGGCCTGGGAGGCCAGACATGCCAGGCCAGAGCTTTCCAGGAAGGAGGGCGAAGGGCAGCAAGGCGCCGGTGCTGGCTTCTCCCTCCCGGGCGTGACTGCCACTCTTCCAGACATGGCCTTGGCTATGCTGGGCCAGGGGGCGGGCACAGAGCTCGCCGGGCAGCACACTTCCAGAAGGGAGACAGTCAAGAGCCTCTTTACTGAATCACGTTCATCCTCACAGCCCAGCGGCAGGGGAAAGAGTCCGCCTGCCGATGCAGGGGACATGGGTTCAAGCCCTGGTCGGGGAAGATCCCACATGCCACAGGGCAACCAAGCCCACACTCCACAACTGCCCAGCCTGTGCTCCAGAGCCACACTTCACAGCTCCTGAAGCCCGCACCCCCGAGAGCCTGGTTCCACGAGAGACGTCGCCTCAGTGAGCACCCGGGGCAGCGCAGCTGGAGAGGAGCCCCCACCCTCTGCAACGAGAGGGAAGTCCACGGAGCAACGCAGACCCAGCACAGCCAACAACCAACAAATAATAAAACTGCTTAAACAATAACAACCCGCAGTACATTTCAGGCTGATTCCCGAGCCTGGACGCAGCAGCATCTACCCAGGAGCAGCCTCCAGCGTGACAGACCAGGGGAGCTGGACCAGGGGCCTAAGGGACTCTGCCTTTGTTGATCCTCAGAAAGCTGGGCCAGGCAATCAGGTCAACCCGCAGAGAATCACAGTGACAACGGTCCCATCGCCTCCTCTTCCTCCACATGGGGCACCGTGTCGGGGCTGGCCACACATCTCCATCTTCACAAACTCTCTGAGGGAAGCACTACTTTGATCCTCATTTTACAGCTCAAGATACTGAGCCTCAGAGAGGCGAGGTGACTTTCCCAAGGTCATACAGCACACAGCCAGGGAAGCCAGGAGAAAGCTCAGAACTGATTTCAGGGCCGGCACCCATCACACAGTTCTGGCTGGGGCGGGTAGAGAGCTAGGCCTGGCATTTACTATTCATCACTCACTCATGCAGCAGTTATTAACTCAGTATCTACCACGCATCTATTATCCACGAAAGATGGATTGATTACTCCCTGGTCTCCAGGACTTTACATCCTCCAAAGAAAGAAAATAAATACAGTGACAGACAAGAGCATCCCAGTCTGTGATAGGGGCTCTGAAGGAACTCAGCAGGGAGCTGTCACTGTGGTCGGGAGGGACCAGGGGAGCTGAGACCCACAGGGTGAGAAGCAGCCAGCGGTGCAGCCATAGAAGAGTGGCCGGCAGCAGGACCAGCCAGTGCAAAGGCCCTGAGGCAGAGAAGGCTGCGCCGCCTTCAGCTCCTCTCAGCGGCCCCATCTTCCCTTAGACCGGAGGTTGCCTAATGCTAAGCCTTCAGTCACTCCACGCCCTCCACCCTTAGGGCCTGAATTCTGGTTCTGGTACAGCCTGTTATTAAAGAGAAAAAAAAGCTATAGGAGAAGGAAGAAAAAAAATGTAGTAAAGGAGAAAGCAGAAAGAAAGGGGAAGAGAAAGAAGAGTGCATGTGTGGAGGGCGGGAGGAGGGGTGGGAGGGAGCAGCGCTGACAGGCCCCTCCCGCCCGCCCAGCGGAGTGCTCAGCGCCTCGGATCCTGGGGCACCAGCAGCCCACCCCCGCCAGGGCCCCAGGGGCACCCAGCTTCCCCCGACGCCACCCTCTTCCCCTGCCACTTCCTCTGCTGGCCCTGCCCGTGACCATCACCACTTCCTCCGCGTGAGAGGCCACCACCGCCGTCCTGGGGCTCAGATCCAGAGGAGGCTGAGGCAGGCCTGAAGAAGGGCCCACTCCTGGGCTCACACGTGTCAGCGTCACCAGAACTACCACGGCGAAGGCACCCTGGACCCTCTCCTCCCGATAAGCCCCCTTGTCTCCCCCTCCAAGCTGTACTACAGAAAAGGCACAGGCTTCTAGCCAGAGATATCTGGGTTTAAGTCCCAGCTTGGCCACAGAAGAGCTCTGTGATGCTGAGCAGGTCACTGTCCCTCTCTGGGCCTCTGCTTCATCAGGTGAGGATACTGACTCCTGCCTTTCACAGGTCTAGTGGACTGTGAGAACAGTCTACTAGAGTCTAGTAGAATAAATGATAGACAAGAAGGGAGGGGGACATCCCTGGCAGTCCATGGTTAAGATTCTGCTTCCATTACAGGGGGCATGGGTTTGATCCCTGGTCAGGGAACTAGGATCCTGTAATGATACGTAGCAGGGTCAAAAGAAAAAATCAACTCCCCACTCATTTATCTTGCTTACATGCTAATGGCCAACACCCACATGAGGTTTTCCAGCGTCCCAGACTAAGTGGTTTACATGGGGTGAAGTGAAGTCGCTCAGTCGTGTCCGACTCTTTGCGACCCCATGAACTGTAGCCTAGCAGGATCCTCAGTCCATGAGATTTTCCAGGCAAGACTACTGGAGTGGGTTGCCATTTCCTTCTCCAGGGGATCTTCCCAACCCAGGGATTGAACCTGGTCTCCCGCATTGTAGGCAGACGCTTTACCATCTGAGCTACCAGGGAAGCCCCTTACGTGGGTTATTTCAGACAAAAAACCCTATGATGTAGCTAAAGAAACCAAGGCATAGGTCAGTACTTTTCTCCAGGACCATACAACCTGCAAGGCAGAGGGCCAGGCTTTAACTCCAGGACCATACCCAAGTGCCCAGACCACCTCTGGTCCCTGGCAAACACGAGCTGCCCTTCCCATCTCACTCTCTCTGCTCTCTCCTGACCCAGCTCTCTAGAACCCTCCAAGCCTTCCGCCCACATCTTCTTCTTGGGTCGGTCACCATCCATTAGTCACTTCCCTCCCTGGGCTCTGACCTGGGCTCCAACCACTGCTCTGGCCTTCCCTCCCACATGCCTACCTACCCCTGGCTCCAGTCACCAGGCCATGGCACTCTGGCCCAGGCTCCACTCATCAATGGTCACCTTGGCCTTGGGCAGCCAGGACATCTGGATCTGGCATCCCCCAATTGTGCGGGCCAAGCACTCCCCATCCGGTAACTATCCAAAGATCACTCTCCTCTAACACTACACGAGGCTGATCTCAGGACCGGGTCAGACCCTGGCAAGCCGGGGCAGGTGGGACAGTAACCACGACATACACACTCCTCAACATGCCATTCAAGGCTCTCTTGACTTGGCCCCCACACACTATTCTAGACCTGGCCCGCACTGGCCAGCTCCCCAAAGCCAAGCCCAGCTCCCAAATAATCCACTGACCACTGGACGTGAGGAGGCAAATGAAATACGTACAGTGGATCGGGGGGAGGGCACACAGCGGTAGAAGACAGTAGAAGCCAGATATAAGCTGCCCAGTACCGAGCCAAGGTCACTACTGAGCATCCGAACCACGGCTGGACCACGGCAAGGTGCACTGTACATGCCAAATACACACTGATTTTAAAGACTTTGCATGTAATGAGAACTTTAAATATCTCTTTCTCTGTTGATTACATGCTGAAATGATAGTACTTCGGAATATATAGTGGGATAACCAAAATATACTATTAAAAACTCACTTCTGGTATTTTTCCTTGTTTGAGTGAGTATACTAGAACACTTTTTAAGTTGTGTACGCGGCTCCTGTTACATTCCCCTTGGACATTCTCCTCACTTCCAGCAGACAGGACCCTGCATGAGTGCATGCCGGGCCATATCGGCGTATCTGATCTTCCCAAAGACAGGGATCGGGACTTTTATGTGAAAACTCATGATTTCAGAATGCTGGCAGTCACTTCAAATTTGGTTCGGCCACCATGCGAGTCACACAAATCAGTCCACAAGCCCTACCACGCTCAAGGGCCACCCAGGGACAGCCTGAGACTTCACTGCCTGGCCTCACTCCTGGCCTGGGACTCCTTCCCTTTGTCTGTCTGTCCTGTCCCCACCCCCCACCCCCACCCTGCCCAGTGGAACCTGTCCCCTCTCACCGCCAGTCCCATCATGGTCCCGATACAACGCTCTTGCCGGGGCAGAACCTTCCTTTCCTCCCCCATGTGGCCTTGAAAGCATCAGGTTAGAGAGGTAGCTGGCTCATCCTGTGTGCCTAATGAGCTATTGACCTGATTCTCCCAGCTGCTCAGTGGGGTAAGCACTGGTCTCAGCCCCACCAAACACATGGGGAAACTGAGGCAAGCCACTCACCTGACTTCATACAGTGGCTAAGTAGGGCAGCCAGGATTCAAAGTCAGGTCTGCCTGGCTGCGAGGCCCAAGTCTTGTATCACACACTGGAGACGTGACAGACACAGGTGAGCATGGCTGCCTGCTGAACTGAATCGAGGCACATTTTTTTGTAGGAGGCAGCGGTGCCCCACAGGAGCAATCTTGCCCCCCAGGGGACATGTGGCCTTGTCCAGAGACATTTTTGGCTGTCTCAGCTAGGAGGAGGGGGGGAGGTGCTGGCAGGGGTAGAAACCAGAGATACTGCTAACATCCTATGACACACAGGCGGCCCCCAGAACAAAGAAGGAGCTGCCCCAAAGTCAACAGTGCCAAGGTGGGAGGCCTGGTGTAACGAACAAGCCTTTAACACTGAAGTCCTTCTGCTTGCCCTCAGCTTAGCTGAAGTAACTGGCCGGGACCTTCTCTGTTTCACAGCAAGAGCATCAGCAATAATGAACCATCTTCCTTTCCTGCCCACTTCCTGGGTGGGGATCAGGTGCTGAATGTACTACAGCTTTCTAAGTATCCTGTCCTTCAGATCA
Organism: Cervus canadensis; assembly: GCF_019320065.1. Taxonomy (NCBI): domain Eukaryota; kingdom Metazoa; phylum Chordata; class Mammalia; order Artiodactyla; family Cervidae; genus Cervus; species Cervus canadensis. The sequence continues at coordinate 3,645,551 of NC_057401.1, forward strand.
TCACCTCTGTTTTACAGATAAGAGTCTGGAGGCTCAGAAGCAGGAGTCACTTGTTTGGAGGTGCAACCCAGATCTTTCCAAGCCCCCACTGCGTCCTTTAACCTTCCTGATCCACGCCCTTGGCAGCAGCTTGGCCTGGGAGTGACCCATCCCGGGCTCTTTTCTGGTGGCAGCCCCTGCAGGGGGGCACAGATTAGATCCCTGGTCAGGGAACTAGAATCCCTCATGCCATGCACCAGGGTCAAAAAAAAACAGGGTTGGGGGGAGTCAACTCTCCACTCATTTATCTTATTTACATGCTAATGGTTAACACCCATGCAAGCTTTTCCAGCATCCTGGACCAAGTGGTTTACACAGATTGTTTCAGACCCAACAACAGAGACACCCCCCTAGTCCAGGTGACTTCAGGAAGCCAGGGGACACTGGGTGGAGGTGAAGGCTGGCTGTGCAGTTTAATTGCTTAGCTGCTCTAGACCCAGACGGTGTGAGGTCAATGCAAAATCTGCCACTTCAGACCCCGTGGGCAGGCGACATCCCCAGGAAGCTCAGGTCACCTTGGTTTTCGGACCCAGCCAGGAACCCACTCACAATAGCAAGGACTTGTGTTTAAAAACACTAAGCTGAGCGGAAGTAAGGTTACAGCCCGGGGGCAGAGCTCTTTCCGGAGACGAAGGGGAGGTGCACGGGATGGGGATGGGGGGACCTGGGCAGCCCCCGGAGGAAGCGGAAACCCAGGCTTTAAACTCAGGCGGAGTCGAGGTGAAAGGAGCTGCCAGGCTGGGGAGGGCGGGAGCCTGGGCTTTGTCTGAACTGGGCGGCGGGGCAGGATGTGGCCCCAGGGTCAACAATGGCTCTCTGAGCAGGAGGGCACCTGAGGCCCCCACCCGGAGGGCAGCCGCCGCCAAGGCCCCAGCTTCCCAAAGCTGGCCCTCGTAAGGGCGAGGGTGCAAAGGGGCTGCTAGGAACTTATCTCATTTTCTTTTCAAAATCATGCTCAAAGAAGTATCACTCCTTCCACGGAATAATTCCCTTCCAGGAGTCTAGCCTAAAGGATGATTTAAAATATACGTCAGCTTTGCTATAATGCTTACTTTTTAAAAATGTCAGTTTTGTTCCAATACCACTGATGTATCAGGGAACAATTGTATCAAAATGCTAAATTCACATCTGCTTATGTGTTGCCTGCCAGAAACACTAGGTAAGCACAGAAAACTTCCCCCAAGTGACCCAACGCAACCGAACACACACGTGGCACGGGCCCCTCAAACGTCTGTCCGCACCTCTGAGACACACCCATCCCACACGGGAGTCCAACTTGCCACCTAATTTCAGAGCGCAGAGTCTTGGCCACTGAACCACCATGGAAGTCCCCATAATTCTATATTTCTTATCCACAAAACTTGTATAAAACTCTGCCACTTGTTTGTTTAGGCAATCTTTATTTCTTCTAATTTGTTGATGAAGTTTTTAAGTATTGTGCCCTTATCCCCATTTGCTCACAAGGCCTCTGACTTTTATTGACTGATTTTGCACAGTTTAGAGATTTTTAGGAAGGCATATTTACATTACAGCAGAACTGACTGTATCGTGTAAAGCGTTTAGCACAGCACCTGGCACATGATAAGCACTTATATCAATTTAACTTGTTAACAGTAAAAATAAAAATTTACGAGGGGATTACTTAAATATCCAAAAAGATTAAGATCATAGGGGCACTGACCTATCCCAGAAAGTATGTATGAAGCATTTAGAATAACACAGGAAGAGGTTTTAGGAATGAAAGATGGCATAAAACACTGTAGCTTTGTAAATTACAACCTTGCATTTTAAACAAAATTTTTTTTTCTCCATAAAAATCAATTATGGGCTTCCCTGGTAGCTCAGCTGGTAAAGGAGACCCCAGTTCGAATCCTGGGTTGAGAAGCTGCTGCTAAGCTGCTAAGTCACTTCAGTTGTGTCCAACTCTGTGTGACCCCATAGATGGCAGCCCACCAGGCTCCCCTGTCCCTGGGATTCTCCAGGCAAGAACACTGGAGTGGGTTGCCATTTCCTTCTCCAATGCGTGAAAGTGAAGTTGCTCAGTCGTGTCAGACTCTTAGCGACCCCATGGACCGAGCCTACCAGGCTCCTCCATCCATGGGATTTTCCAGGCAAGAGTACTGGAGTGGGGTGCCATGGCCTTCTCCATGGGTCGGGAAGATCCCCGGGAGAAGGGATAGGCTACTCACTCCAGTATTCTTGGGCTTTCCTGGTGGCTCAGCTGGTAAAGAATCCGCCTGCAATGTGGGAGACCTGGGTTCAATCTCTGGATTAGGAAGATCACCTGGAGAAAGGAACAGCTACCCACACCAGTATTCTGGCCTAGAGAATTCCATGGACTGTAATAGTATGTCCATATTTAAACAAATTTTTTTCTCCATAAAAATCAATTAAGTCTGGAAGGAAATATATCAAAATGTTAACAGCAATTGATGGGACTTAGGGTAATGTTTTTCTTTTTAACTAAAAAAAATTTGTACTGTACTCCTAAGTTTGCAAAATCATAAAACTTCTGAAAGCTCAAAGACAACGTAAGATGACAACTAAAGCAATCTTCAGGAAGCAGACAAAAAATCTCAGCCCGTTAACCCAACCCTTCAGGTCCACAGGCTCCCTGCCTCTGTTCAGCATTTAAGGGCCTGCTTCATCCCCAGCTATGAGAGTGGGCACACCTGCTAGAGGCAGATTTTTCCATTCAACACCACACCGAACACGTCCCTTTCCATCCTGTCTTCAGAATAAAGATTATTTCCAAGGGCAAGAATTTTTAAACTATATAGCCTATTACTTTTACTTTGTATCTAATAATAAACTAGAAACTATTTCCCTCTGAAATCCATTTGAAATCATTTAAGAAGTAGGTGAGAGTGAACTTGACTTCGCACAAAATCAATCTTACATACCTCTTTTTCACCAGAGATAAATTGGCGGCTTACCAGGGAGAAAAGGGAAAAAGAGGCCCCATAGCAGCACTAGTGGTAAAGAACCCACCTGCTAATTCGGGAGACGTAAGAGCTGTGGGTTCAGTCCCTGGGTTGGGAAGATCCCCTGGAGGAGGGCATCGGCAACCCACTCCAGCATTCTTGCCTGGAGAATCCCATGGACAGAGGAGCCTAGAGGGCTACCGTCTATGAGATCACAAAGAGTCGGACACAACTGAGCAACTTAGCACGCACGCACGCACACATCTTGACTGCTAATGCTTAGGCTTTGAGCCTCAACAACACCCAACAGGAAATCTATAATTGGCATCCTCTTCTGGCAAGTCCTTGACAAATTGGGATTCTCGTGACTTACTTTTTTTAATATTTATTTTATTTATTTGACTGTATCCAGTCTTACTTGCAGCACACAGGACCTTAGATCTTAGTTGGGGCATGTGGAATCTAGTTCCCTGACCAAGGAATCAATCTGGACCCCCTGCATCGGGAACGTGGAATTCTAGCCACTGGACCACCAGGGAAGTCCCTCTCGTAACTTCTCACCTCAGGAAGGCCATCACCAACTAGGCTGCCAGGAGAAAAACGTGCCAGTTCTAGGACAGGAAGAGGAGACGCTGCTGGCTGTCACTTGCCCAGTTCACGGCCAACTGCTTACCAAGGCACCGTGTCAAAGTAGAAGTTCTGCTCCGAGATAAAAAACCTAGATGGAATCTCTGTCCTTTGCTGCTGAGATGGCCATGCCAGGGGACAATGAAGTAGGGAGGAGTTACAGCCCCTGAACAGAATCTTTACTGAAGCAATACCTGCTTCATCCGTAAGGGGCTGAGTAAACAGCACTTCTCCAGGGCAGGAGATAGGGGTCACAGAGATCTCTGATCTAAGACGGATCTTCTGAAGCTGTAACTAAGTCCAGAGCCTTGGTTCTAGTCCATTCCTTTCCCTGGGACCCAGGGTTCCTGCACATAACATGGGGATGGATTGAATCGAACAGTCACACAGTAAGGCCAGGTGGGGAACCTAATAAACTGTCCAGGTGTATCAGCCATCACACAGTTCTCCTGGTTTAGCTTTGCCTTCTCTTAATTAGGAGAAAACCAAGGGTTCAGAGGTGGTGGGGGGGCGGGGGAGCTAGGGTGCAGTCAGCTCACAGCTTTGAGCACTACAGTCACTTTTAAAAGGGTCCACGTGTTCTGGAGAAACAGCAGACAAAATAACTTGTGAATCAGATGGGCTCCTCTGTATGGAACTTTCAGAGCAGTAGGGGAGTTTTACCCAGCTAAAGCAGGCGGAAATGACAATCGAAACTGACAAGGGGAAATCTTACCAGCCTAAAAGCAAAGTTCTGCATTTAGATTTGAAAGAAAATGAACCATATGAAGCCAGGACTCATTAGGGTACAGGGACAAGGCTAACTGAAAGCCAACCCTGAACAGAACAAACATCTGCGAGAGCCAACAACATGCGCTGGAAACACCAACTGAACCTTTTGGAGAAAGTGGGGGACACGGTGAGCTGACCAGGGGTGCAGCTGCCCTCACGGTGGCCAGAGCACATCTGGTAGCAGGCTGTGTCTGGGGGAGGCCAGGACTTCCCTGCGGTGTCGGGGGTGGGGGGCGCGCAAGACTGAGGACAGTTTTCTGATGCCTAGAGGGAATAGGGAGCTTTGAGAAGGGTAAAGAAAAGACTGCCAGTGTAGACTGTGCTGGCTGCCCTCGCCCACACGCAGAGCCCCGGGGCAGAGAAGCGCAAGTCGAACAGCTGAGAGCCACGGGAGTGAGTGTCACAGCCTCTCCAACCACAGAACCTTTGCTCCAGTGGGGGTTCCACCCTGTAACAGGAAGTGCCTGCTTAGAGGGGAGGTGGTAACAAAACAGACACCGGGATGGGCCCCGGTCGCTCAAATTGCCTCCAGCCCCTTTCTCAAACTTAAAGTGCTTAGCGATCACCTGGGGATCTGTTAAAATGCAGACCCTACTTGATTAGGTCTAGAGTGGGGCCTCAGATCCTGCATTTCTAATAAGCTCCCAGGTGATGCTAATGCCACTCCTCCAGGGACTACAATTCAGCTCACCACCTCTTTCAGGTCAAAAAGAGCAAGCCTTGACCAGGAGGGCTGAGAGAAGCCCCATCTGTGGTCCAAGCTCCTGAAAGGGAAGTCCTGGGGTCAGAGGGGTCCACATGCTAAAGGAACCCCATGGAAGGTGAAGGGGGTGTCCTCCTGGAGAACATGTGGGTTTCTCTGAGTAAAGGGTTTCCTGGGAGGAAGATCAGGGAAGGGTGGTGTAAAGCCCTAAGTGTTTTCTGGGTCCCCAGTACGACTCAGCAACACAGAATTTCTTCTCAGGACCAAGAACCAGACAATGCCTACAGCAAACGTGTCTAGAATTAATCAGCTTTGCCCCACCCACCCCTCCACAAAAGCTCTCTGGCCTCCTATTCCTCTAGGGGAAAGGTGACTACAGACTGGGAGACTCCCCAGCAGTGACTCATCCACATACTCAAATCTGACCCCCGAAGCGCAGGATTTCCAGAGGCCCTAACCTCCGGCTCTGCCGGCCCCAGCCTCCATTTCCAAGCCTAACCTCTCACTCCGAAACCCCCTACCCCCACGCCCGGTCTCTCCGTTTCTGGCTCATCTTCAGGTGTGTCCCTAATTTCATCGGACCCAACGCTTCACGCGGCCCAGTTGCTCTGTGCCCATCGCCTCGGCACCCTCACAGCCTCTGGGTGGACTCTCCTAAAAAGTACGCCTGGTCTCGGACGCTAAAGTTCTATAAGCGCCCCTTTGTCTCCCCCTGCGGCGCCGAGAGCCGTGCAGGGCGCACAGGAAGTGCTCGGAAAAAGCCTGGGGGCAGCCGCCGTGCCGTCGGGGGCGCAGCGACTGAGCCGGGCTGAGTGAGGGTACCCCCCGCCCCCGGCAAAGAAGAAGGGTCCCCGGGACGGGAGCCCGGGACTCCGAGCTCAGGACCGGGCAGCCCCTCCGCGCTCTCCCGAGGCGCGGCCGAGACTGACCAGGGCCAGTGCCCCTCCCTTCCGGAGCGGCTCCACGCGCCCCGAGTACCCCACTCAGAGCCCTCACCTTGTAAACCTTGCCGAAGGCACCGTCGCCCAGCTCGCCCACGATCTCCCACACCTCGTTGGGATCCAGGTCCCGGCGGACATGCTCATATTCGCGGGACTTTCTCTTCTCGAAGGTAGACAGGCGCAGGATGCGGCGGAAATTGGCGAAAGCCATGGCTGGGGGCACGCGAGCCGGGGGGCGAGGTGGCGCCGGCTCCCGCGACCGCGAGGCGGAGGGGCTGGAGGGCAGCGCGGCGCTCGGCCCTTCCCCGCAGCCCGACCCGGGTCAAGTGCGCCCGGGGCAGCTCGCGGCTGGAGCACCCGGAACCGCGCAGGCAGCCGCGGTCCCCGCCCCCGCTCGGTCCCGTCCCGGGGCCGCCTCCCGGTGTCGGCCCCGCTCGCGCCGCGCCCCCCGCCCAGCCGGCCAGCCTCGGGAGGCGTTCCGGGGACCCGGCTCCACCTGCAGCTCCCCGGCAACACCCGGAGACCCCCTAATTGGCTACGGGCGCTCCCCGGCTCCGCCCGTCGCCGCAGGGCACTCTGGAAACTGTAGTCCCCCGCGCGCCGCACGCCCGCAAGCAACCGACTAGGCTTTGGAGAGTTTAGGGGGACCCTTCGGCGAGAGCGTCCCGAGTCTGGGAGGCCCCCAGACTCTCGTGGCTCCCAATATTTCTGCCGGAGCGAAAGGGGAACCAAACTGGCTATTTACGAGCGCCCACTGATTGTTGTCCAAAGACCAAGAGGGCGACCCGACATTAATCATTGAATCCGCTCTGTAACTTCCCCGCAAAGTTGCTCTGCCCCCGCCCACTTTTCAGGTGGGGGCGCCGGGCGGGCGAGGCACCAGTCCCCTGCTACACATCCTGTTGGCTGAGCCGGTTTGGTTTCCTCGGGGCGGTGCTGCCTCCTAGCGCGGGAGATGCCGGGTCCTTGCGGCAGTGGTCAGTCCTGGAGACCCAGGCTCCCCGGCTCGTTTCCCACCTCCCAGGGGCTCTGCCCACCGAGATCCACCAACCCTGGCAGGATTACAGGGCTAGGAGAAAGAGCTCCTTGCCGACCTACGATCACATGCATCAGGATGGGTCTTCAGATATATTTGCAGATTAAGTAAAAACTTTCTTATTTTTCATTTCCCAATTGTAAAAAATAAGCTTATTATACAGGGAGGTCTGGCGTGCTGCTGTCCTTGGGGATGCAGAGAGTTGGACACGACCGGGCAACTAAACAACAACATACATAGAATTAAGTCTTCTTTGACTTAAGACCATCATTCTCGATTCTGCCCATTTTTTATTTGCGCTGTTAACTGTGTCTCTAGGGCAGTTACACTCATATATCTAAGTGGGTTCCAAACGGTGGGCAGCGTATAACGCTTATTATGGTAACTCTCCCTCATAAACAAATAGAGCCCCAGCGAATGTCACACTCCAACAGTTTCCGTCCCTATGGAGAAAATTCATGTTGAGGTGTTTTTACCACTCCTGAGCAGCAGGCAAACACCAATTTGGAAAGACAGCTGCAGAAGTCTGGGGTGCTGGTAGTGGCCTGCGTAAAGGGTGCCCTGAGCAAAGACTGCCAAGCACTTGGAAATGTCTCCACTACTTAGTGAGTGGTTGCGACTGTAGAAAGTCTTCATCACCAGAAGGAGACAGCGCAACACTGGGCTCTCAACAAGTAAACCCACAAATAAACCTCCCAGAACAAGCCAGAAGGCAGGTCCTTCATTGTTTCAGTCCACCTGACCAACTCTCCGAAGCGGGTGGGAGGACAGTGGGGAGGCTCTCCCACTGGGAGGAAGGGGGCTCTGACTTAGGTCAGTCTAGGGGGCCTGGGAGTCGGAGGCCCAGGTTATCCCCAGGTCCAGCCAAGCCACAAGGACTCTGTGAAAGCTCCAGAAAAAAATGAAATAAGAAACAAAAATGGAGAGCTTCACTCAAAAATATAAGTGAAAGAAACCAGACACAAAAGACCACACTTTATATGATTCCATTTATAAGAAATGTCTAGAAAAGGCAAATCCATGGGGACAGAAAGCAGATTAATGGACTAAACTGAAATGGACATGAGTCTTTTTGGAGTGATGAAAATATTCTAAAACTGGATTATGGTGATGATGTAATAACTTGGTAGATTTAGTAAAAATCACTTAATTGTACACTTGAAATGGGTGTACTTTATATAAATACTTTAGGAAGATAGAAAAAGGAAATATTTCATTTTTCTAAGATGAGTTTTACTACAACTAAGTAGAGATAGTAAAAGAAAATTGTAGACTACTTTCCCTAGGTAATAGATGGATTTAAAAAGATACTAGCAGGAGGGGACACATGTATGCCTATGGCTGATTCATGCTGATGTATGGCAAAACCCATCACAATATTGTAAATTATCCTCCAATTAAAATTAAAAAAAGACAACAAAATACTAGCAAGATGAAACCCAAGGTGAATAAAAACACCATTACCAAGAAAGTTTTATCCAGGAATAAAAGAATGGTTCTATCCAGAAACAAAAGCTATTAAAGGAAGACACTGCTTTGACAAAGAAAATTGCATAGTCTCAGTAGTCACAGAAAAAGCATTTGGCTGTTTTCTTAGGTTGGATTTTCCCAGAGACAAGGATCTGAATACAAACAGTTTATTTGGGAGGTGATGTTGAAGCCCGTAAAGAGAGCTGATTACTGCTATGGCAAACGGGGCTTAACCCACTTGGGTGTTCTGGGGACCAGGATACAGCATACTGCAGACTCAGCCTAAGAGTCAAGGAAACTGGGGAATTTTTCTCTAAGCCTCTCTGTCCTTGACCAAGGGCTGCTCCCTGGGCCAGCGTTGCTAGCTTGCCAGGCTTGAAAGCCCAGAGCACATCTCTTAAGTTGAGACATGTCACGGCACTTTGTACAGCGTCTGCTATAAAATCCTCATATTTCTTATTTCTTCTCCTTTTTCCTATAGCATTTGCTAGACTCTTTCTTTAGCAAATGATTTTACTGTTATGTTAAACAGTAACAGTGAAAATAGGAATCCTTGTCTTGGTCCAGTATTTAATGGAAAAGGGTTTAAAGTTTCTCCTTTAAGTATGATATTTATGAAAGACTGTGGCAAAAGATCTTCATACGTATGTGCTCAGTCACTTCAGTTCTGTCTGATTCTTTGCGACCCCATGGAACTGTAGCCCACCAGGCTTCTCTGTCCATGGGATTCTCCAGACAAGAATACTGGAGTGGGTTGCCATGCCTCCTCCAGGGGATCTTCCTGACCCCGGGAGCAAACCCGCATCTCCTGCATTGCAGGCAGACTCTTTACCCACGGAGCCACCTTCCTGCTATTTCTAATTTGCTAATAACTTTTTCTCATAGCTGTAGAACTTCATCATATTTTTCTCTGCATTTACCATATAAGTTAATCTTATGATTAATTACATGAGTTTTCTCATCCAGCCTATAGTCATGGTAAATTTCACTGGTTAAATACTCTTGCATTCTCAGAGAATATTTTATCTTCCTCTAGAAAGGCTAAGTAACACAAGCCCAAGGTCACACAGCTAACCAGTGGCAGAGCTTGGATTTGAACCTAAGTAGTCTGATGCCAAAGTCTCTGCATCTGTTTGTGTTAACTGCTATGTTCAGTTGCCTCTTGGTCATAATGTATATTTATACATATACCATTGACTTTGACGGGCAAATTTTACACTTAGGATTTTTATGTCTATGTGCACAAACCAAATGCACCGATACTTTTCTTGTTGTCTCTATCTGGTTTTAAAATCAGAACATTTATTATTCTTTTTTTTAAATTTTACAGACCAGTTTAAGATAGGAATTATCTGTTCATTGTAAGTTCGGTACAAAATACGGTTTTAAATTTGCAAAGCTCTAATTCTTAATTAGAGTTGGAGTATGTCTTCACAAGTTTGTTAGATGTTTGCATTTCAGGTTCTTTGTTGGTTCATATTGCTGGTCCAAATTCTTTGCCCATTTTTCTGTTAGATTTCCTTTCTCATTTTTTGACTGTAAGATTTAAAAAAAAAATAGTTTCTTACTGAGTTTAGACACTGCAGATGTCCTTCCAATTTATCATACACCTGTTAACTTTCCAATGACTTTTGTTGAGCAAGAATGCTTAATACTGATGTAATTGAATTTTTTTGTCTTAAAAAAATTTTTAAGTCAACTTCATTGAGGTTTTGTTTATATTTAATAAAACAAGTTCAAAAGTTCTGACAAATATATACATCCGTGTAACCATCACCATGGGCTTCCCAGGTGGTGTTAGTGGTAAAGAACCCACCTGCCACTGCAGAAGATATAAGAGACTCAGGTTCAATCCCTGGATCAGAAGATTTCCCTGGAGGTGGGCATGGCAACCCACTCCAGCATTCTTGCCTGGGGAATCCCATGGACAGAGGCGCCTGGCTACAGCCCGCAATGTCACAACAGTCAGACGTAACTGAAGGACTTAGCACACAACCATCACCATACTCAAGGTACAGAACTTTCCCCTCAGCTCAGCAAATTTCTTTTCCTTGATCATAAATTAATTCCCACTCACCATCCTCAGCCCAGGCAACCACTAATCTGTCCTCTGTCACCATATATGGGAAATGTCTTTCCTAGTTCATGATATGAATGGAATGATACTGTAGTGCTTTTTTTTTCTTTGTAGTGCTCTTTTAAGTTTGGTTTCTTTTCACTCAGCATATTTTGAGATTCATCATGTTGTTACCTGTATCTGTGGTTCGTTCTTCCTAAATGCTGAGTAGTATTCCAGTGTATGGATATACCACAATTTGTTTATCCATTCAGCTGTTGATGACCACTTGCAGTCTTAAGTTATCATGAATAAAGATGCTACAAATGCTTATGAGGCTTTGCATGGATATATATTTTCATTTTCCTAGATGCACCTAGGAGTGCAATTGCTGGATCATACCCTAAGTATATGGTTAACTTCATAAGAGACTATTCAAGTATTTTAGAAAGGATTGTATCACTTTACATTCCCCCAAATGATACTGCTCCAATCATATTGATATCATCAGTTCTTAAAACTCTAGCCATTCCAGTGAATGTGTAATGTTACCTCACTCTAGGCTTTTGCACTCAAGACATTTGCAAAATCCTAAACTACATGGGAAAGAGGCCATGAAACCAAACAGGAAGTCAATAGGCTCATAAACTAAAAGGCTAAGCAGAGCCTTGTGGTCTCCAAATAAAATTTTCCATAAAATGGAACTATGGCTCTTTGGAGAAGTGCTTTCTATATCTAAGACAGGAAATGTCTATCCTTACATCAATATCTGTGCTTTGTCTTGAAACAGAAGGTACAGATGGCAAATATGTACATGTAAACGTGCTCCACATCATTAGTCATCAGAGGAATGTAGATAAAAACCACCCTATCCATTTGAATAGGCCAAGTTATGCTGCAGTGAAGTCTTCACACAATTAGGATGGATTTCTTACTGACTGTACAGAAAGCTACAAAGAATGTCGCATCTATCCTAGTGAGAAAAGAAGATGGATGCTCTACAAAACTTTTCTCGAGAATATCAGAGGACTGAGGTCACAAGACAACCAAGGAAACTGGATGCTAAGAAAGAACAACCAAGGAGAGAAGGCACCCCAACTATTGAACCTCTGGCAGAACACGGCTGAAAACGGCAGTTGCCATACAAGTGGTAGAGAAGAAAGTAACTAAAGTTTGAGCAAATCATTAGAGGCAAAGTTTGGGCTACCATGTCAGTGTGGGTTAGCTGGAGTTCCCAGATACAAGGCACGATCACATGCATTGGCAAACTCCTTCCCATGTGTCTCCAATGGGTGCTTGTGAGAAAAACTGGGGGCAGGCAGCAGACTGAAGAGTGCCAATTCTTGCTGATGCAGGAGTAAAGGAGAAGGCTGGTGGCTGCCAGGAGACGAGCATAAGGTCTCATCTGCTTCCTCACAAGAAGCAAAATCCTTCAAAGCAGCTTTCTGCTGCTGGGAGAGGAGAATCTGTCACTCTCAAGCCCCAGATGAAAATCCATGGTTCTCACCTCCCAGGGCAAGGGAAGATCCTCTATCTTTTTGTGTAGTCACTGAGGAACTCAGGCTGATAGGGAACCATCATTTATTTTTAAATTTATTTTTTATAGGGATAACTTTGGTTATGACCAACCTAGACAGCATATTAAGAAGCAGAGACATTACTTTGCCAACAAAGGTCTAGTCAAAGCTGTGGTTTTTCCAGTGGTCGTGGATGGATGTGAGAGTTGGACTATAAAGAAAGCTGAGCACCGAAGAACTGATGCTTTTGAACTGTGGTGTTACAGAAGACTCTTGAGAGTCCCTTGGACTGCGAGGAGATCCAACCAGTTCATCCTAAAGGAAATAGTCCTGAATGTTCACTGGAAGGACTGATGCTGAAGCTGAAACTCCAATACTTTGGCCACCTGATGCAAAGCACTGACACATTTGAAAAGACCCAGATGCTGGGAAAGACTGAAGGCAGGGGGAGAAGGGGACGACAGAGGATGAGATGGTTGGATGGCATCACCGTTACTCAACTCAATGGACATGAGCTTGAGTAAGCTCCAGGAGTTGGTGATAGACAGGGAGGCCTGGTGTGCTGCAGTCCATGGGGTCGCAGAGTCGGACACAACTGAGCAACTGAACTGAACTTTGGTTTATAACATTAAATGTTTCATATGTTCATTATATTCCTATTCTGTGTACACAGCACACTCAGAGCACCATCATCTTGAATGTTACTGGTTACTATGGCATTGGGAAAGACAGTTAGTTCTGATATTTGGGGAATTGTTGGTTACAGTACTACAGTAGTTAGCAGTCCTTACCCTAATTAACACACTGGGAAAATGCAGTTAAATTTTACACCATTTTTTCTCCTGTCCTCTAGCAGCAACAGATCTTCCCCTATGTAGCTCCTGGTGAGTTCTGATGGCACCCACAGCTAGCTTCTTCATATGACATTATTTTTAGCATTTTTTACAGTGAATATTCATTTAGATCTACTCACACATATTTAATTTCTGGTACTTCTCATTCCTCCCTGAATGTGTTTCCATAGGGGATTATTTTTCTGTGTTCGAAGAATTCCCTTATGGGTGTTAATTTTCTCAGTTTTTGTGTGTATGGGTTTATTTTGTTAGCTCCTTCCTTCTGTCATAATTGTATTGCATCTAAATTTTATCATTTTGGGGACTTCTCTAGTGGTCCAGTGGTTAAGACTCCACGCTGCCAAGGCACAGGGGTGCAGTTTTTCCACCCCTAGTCCCAGAACTAAGATCCCACATGCTGTGTGGCATGGCCAAAAGATAAAAAATAATAAATTTTATCATTTTTAAAGCCTTTTAAAAAATATTTATGTGTTTATTTGGTAGTGCTGGGTCTTAGCTATTGCACGCAGGATCTTCAACTCTTGCAGCATGCGGGACCTTTAGCTGCGGTATGCAAACTCTTAATTTTAGCATGTGGGATCAGGTTCCCTGACCAGGGATTGAACCCAGGCCCCCTGCATGGAGAGCATGGAGTTTTAGCCAGTGGCGGGTCAGGGAAGTCCCTGCAGCTTATGACACTGTTACCACTTTACTCTGCCTTGGTTTGCTTGGATTGACCCACATATTTTTACTACTTTGTTGCTCTCTGTCCCTTCTTACATCCTGGATTTTCTCTCTGTGATCATTCTCTGACTATTCCAAGTTGATCCTTCAGAATTTCTTTTGGGATAGTCCATTAGTGATCATTCTTAGTTGTTTGGGGGTTTTGTCTGTTTGCTTTTGCCTGAATACAGCTTTATCTCATCCTATTTTTTTTCTCTTCACTATAGAAAATTTCAAACATGTTCAAAGTAGAAAGAATAGAAGGCAGTACTCCTGTATACTCATCGGTCAGTTCATGTTTGAACATCCCTAATATATGTATACGATTACCCATGAGCGTGGATCACTTTGAAGCACATCCCAGCATCTTATCATTTTGCCTTTTTAAACAACAACCTCATCTGTTGTAATTTCTAATATTATATCCAGTCAGTGTTCATGGTTCTCCATCATCTCATGGTTTTTGGTAAGTTGTTTGTTTCTGTGGGTTTTCAAATACACAGTCTATATTAATAAGGGTCCTAATATGTCCATACAGTGTAATTGTGATCTGAAAGACATTAAACTGTTAGTCTATAGATCCTTCTTCCATCTCTTTTTCTTTTCTTGTAAACTTTTATTGAAGCAGTGGAGTCCTTTTCCTTTAGAGCTTTCCACAGTCTGAGCTTTGTTCATTGTGTCTCAGTGGTGTCATTTAACATGGGCCTCTGCTGTCCTATTTCCCTCATTTATATTTTCTGTAAAATGGTCAAATTCAGGTTTGATTTTTCTCCTAATTCTTTTTCGAAAGTAAAATTCACATATATAAAATTAGCTATTTTAAAGCGTACAGAGACTTCCCTGGTGGTCCAGTGGTTAAGAATCCAGGCAGGGGACACGGGCTCCATCCCTGGTCCAGGCAGATCCCACATGCCGAGGAGCAACTAAGCCCGTGTGCCACAGGTACTGAGCCAGCACACTCTAGAGCCCATGCTCCGCGGCAAGAGAAGGCACCCCAGTGAGAAGTCCAGGCACCACAACCAGAGCGTGGGCCCTGCTCGCTGCAGCTAGAGGAAGCCCACGCAGCAGCAAAGACCCAGCATGGCCAAAAGTAAGCAAACACTTTTAATTTTAAAAAGTGTACAATTCAGTGGCCTTTAGTACACTGACAGCCTTACTCATCTTACCTCTGTCAGCTTTGAAACGTCTTCATCACCCCACTGGGAATCCAGTAAGCTGTCATCCCATTACCCTCTCCCCCAGCTCCTGGCAATGGCTGATCTGCTTTTCTATGACTTTGCTTCTTCTGGATACTTAATATAAATGGAATTATGTAACATGTGACTTTCTGGGCTTGGCTTCTTTCACTTACCATAAGGTTCATCTACATTGTAACATGTATCATTCCCTTTCATGACAGAATGATATTTCGCTGTATCAATGTACTACATTTCATTTGTCCTTTCATCAGTTTATGGAACACTGGGTTGTTTTCACCTTTTGCCTATTGTGAATAGTGCTGTTACAAACATTTTGTACAAGTGTTTGAATACTTTTCATTTCTTTTGGATATATATCTAGGAGTGAAATTGCTAGGTCATATGGCATGAGGTCAAAAAGAATCAGACAAAACTGAGTGACTAACACTAAAAATAATGGTAATTTCATGTTTAACTTTTTAAGGAACTTCCCTTCAGTCTTGAAAGATGATTTTACTGAGCATAATTTTAGTTGGCTAGATTGTTTTTACACATTGAAACATTACTCCATTATGTTTTGGTTTCCATGTTGTGAAGAAGTGGATTGTTAATCATCAGTCCTTTGAAAGTAATCTTTCTTCTCTGATTGCCTTTAAAATCTGTCTTCGGTAGAAGATAGTTTCACTCTGATGTGTACAGATATGTATTTCTTCTTATTTCAGCTACTTAGGACTTCAAGGTTTTGAGAAGCAATACTGCATGGCTATTAAAAAGCAGTGATTATTGCCAGACTATCTGGGTTCACATGCTGACTTCACCATTAATTAGCCTATTGACATTAGGAAAACTACTTAACTTTTCTGAGCCTGTTTCTTTTTTTATGTTTTTTACTGATATAGTTGATGTACAGTATTATATAACTTACAGGTGTATGACATAGTGGTCCACAATTTTTAAAGGTTATATTCTATTTACAGTCATTATAAAATATTGGCTAGGGAATTCCCTGGTGGTTCTGTGGTTAGGAGTTTATGCTTTCACTACTAAGGGCACAAGTTCAATCCCTGGTTAGAGAACTGAGATCCTGCAAGCTGTGAGGCAGAGCCAAATATATATGTATCTTTTATATATACATATATATACACACACACATAATATAGAATATATATTCCTTGTATAATATACCCTTGTAGCTTATTTTATACACAGCAGTTTGTGCCTTGAGCCTGTTTCTTAATCTGTAAAATAGTTATAATAATCTCTGCCTCTTAGGATTCTATGACTAGTCTTCAGACTAAATGAGTTAATATATTAACACACTTAGAACAGTGCCTGGCATGTAGTTACATAGCTGTTCGCTTTGATAAGGAGCACAGTCTGTGGATGGGTGTCTTTCACTGACTTTGGAAAATTCTCGTTTTTTATTTTTGGCCACCCTGCTTAGCTTGTGGGATCTTAGTTCCTCGACCAGGGATTGAACCTGGGCCTCCGAAGTGAAAGCGCCAAGTCGTCACCACTGGTCAGCCAGGGGAACTGCCGCAATTTTACATTTTTATTGGCTGTTTCCTGTGATGTCTGACCTAGGAAGAGCTTTACTACCAGAGCTTTTCTCCACCCAACATTCTAGTTCTGAGGCAGAATTCTCTGTTCTACTTCAGGTTGCCAGAGTCTTCAGCTTAAAGGGCTCGATAATGAAACTGAAGCGAGGATCGTTTCTGTGGTACCTTTACCTGGACAAGCTGTATTGCTTATTATCCGTGAGAAATGTGAAGGCCTTGGTGGAGTATTTTCACCTTCTTGACGTGCACCGCAAGAAAACCTTGAATGGTCAGTACTTCCGTAAGTGCTTCTTCTGGGTCATTACTTGGTTTTTAACGAATGTGCAGGAGAACTTACAGAACCAGAAAGTAGTTCATTAGCACATGCGTTACATCTTCGAAGTGAAGCAGAGAGAAGCGCTGCCAGCCGAGCCTTGACGGCAGTCCAGCGAGGCAGACAGGACAAGTTCTGGGGTTAGCTCCTGGCTGCACCTGTTTCCTGGTGACTTGCAGCATGTCATCATCCTATTTTAAGTCCAGTTTTCTTCATCCCTAAGTGAGGCTTCTAATAGTGGAGTCCATCTCATGGTTGGAAAAGAGCGAGAATGAGGGACTTCCTTGGCAGTGCAGTGGTTAAGTCTCCGCGCTTCCACTTCACGGGCCGTGGGTTCAGTCCTCGGTTTGGGAGCTCAGACGCTTCATGCTGCATGGTGCAGCCAAAAAAAAAGGGTGATGAAATTAGATAATGTACGGAAAGTGCTTAGCACAGTGCTCGGCACACTCTAAGAATTCCATGTGTTCATTATTATGACAGCTTTCCTGGTGGCTGACCCCACTCAGGCCGTAACCCTCAAGAGTCCCTTAGCAAAACTTTTCCATAGAATGGGAGAATTGAGTCAGGTAATCTGCACGGTCCCTTCTAATTGTTGGTGCTTGTGACCGAAAAGTGTTGATGAGCTCAACCCTGCTGTTGAGGGCACAAACTAATAGAAGACCAATTACAACACTTCAGGGCTTTCTGTTTGTTTGTTTGGCTTTTGTTTCTCTTTAGGACTAGGTATAGATAAGGTAGGGCTTCCCAGGTGGCGCTAGTGGTAAAGAACTTGCCTGCCAATGCAGGAGCTGCAAGAGATGTGAGTTTGATCCCTGGGTCGGTAAGATCCCCTGGAGAAGGGAATGACTGACTACTCCGGTCTTCTTGCCTAGAGAATCCCATGGACAGAGGAGCCTGGCGGGCTGCAGTCCATCAGGTCACAGAGTCAGACATGACTGAAGAGACTTAGCATAAATAAGGTATCCTATCCACTCATTATAATCTGAGGGAGAGAAATATCATTTATCAACAAGGAGTTTCTTCCATAAAAAATTTTTAAAGAGTTCATTCAATCCTTATAATAAAGATACCTTCATTTATTCATACTTTCATGCCTCAGATTTATACACAGTATGTCACCAAATCTTCCCAATAACCCAGTCCCAGATAAAGCACCTGTAGGGCACCTTGATATAACCAGAAAAGCTGGCCCCAAAACCCAAGGGTTTCTGACTCTAAAGCCCATACTCCTAATTCTCACCAGTGTTTGCTTAGCAGTCTGATCTCCCTGGTAACTAAGTCACTCCCCGCTGATGCAACACTTGAGAGATGAAGTCACATTTGTGTCTTCTGGTCACCAAGGGAACAGATAGCGACCTGGAGGAAGGCACAGGCGTGAGCTCTGCCTGCCGGGGATGTGGTGACGTAGAGCCCTGGATGCTTGGCCCAGGGTCGGCTGATTGAAAAACTATTTGTTAATTAGCTACTCAACCTTACAATAAAACACGCCTCAAGAAGCAAGGACACAGGCGTCACCACGTTCACACGTGGTGTGTCCCAGCGCTCACACCTGGTGGGACGTGGGAAAGGAACGCCAAGCGGCCATCAGGGACTCTCAGACCAGGACCCTGTGTTGACTGTGCCCTTGGCCGCTTCAGCCAGGACTCCAGCCACACAGCTGTGCTTCACAGACTTAGTGGAGCGTGTCTGGTGCAGGAGACATGAGACAATGTAACTAATGTGTATGTGTGCATGCTTTGTTACTCAGTTGTGTCTGACTCTTTGCAAGCCCAGGCTCCTCTGTCCATGAAATTTTTCATGCAACAATACTGGAGTGGACTGCCATGCCCTCCTCTAGGAGATCTTCCTGATCCAGGGACCGCACATGGGTCTCTTGCGTCTCCTGCATTGGCAGGTGGGTTCTTCAGGGCTTTAACACTTTAGGGCTTTTTTGTTTGTTCGTCTTTTGGTTTTTGTCTCTTTTAGGACTGGGTATAAATAAGGTAGGGCTTCCCAGGTGGCGCTAGTGGTAAGGAACCTGCCTGCCAATGCAGGAGCTGCAAGAGATGTGGGTTCGAAGCCCTCTGTAATCAATGGGCAAGAAGAAATCACATGCAGACAGTTACACTTGAGAATCTCTGAAATCTTGTGGGTGATCTGTACATACAACTTGTACAGCTACATACCACTGTGTAAACATATCACCATGTTTGTTTCTTCCATCTAACATTCCCCGAGACAGATGATGAGTGAGTAGAATTTCAGGCAAAAACCTTCCCTGTCCTTTAAACTACAGTGTTTTTTCCCTCTGATTGTATATGACTGCAGATGCATTAACTAATGTGCAGAAGATGCAGCTTCCCTGTAGACAGAGCAAGGCTGTGGAGTCAGATGGACCACCTGTGAAGTCCAGCTCTGCCCCTCCAAGTGTGGTCCACACAGCAGCAGCGGCCGCATCACTTGGGAGCTTGTTAGGATGCAGACTCAGCAGTCCCGAGCCAGAGTTCCTAATCACAACCACTGTATTTACAAGATCCCCAAGTGACTGGTGTGCCCATTACCGCTCGAGAAGCCCCAAGCCTAGTTATCACCCAAAGCTTATTGTAAAAGGCTGTGTAGCTGCCTGGGTTCAGTAACACGCAGCACTTAAAGCGCCCAGCACCTAAGATGCCTGATGATGGCTCCTTTCCCCACAGTTGAAAGCATTTGTGTTATGTAAGCATGAGGCACAGTGATACTTTTATAGAAGAGGAATGATTTTTAAATTTCTTATTTTAATTCTCTCAAGTGAAAGACCCAGATGAAGTGTCAGCTTTTCCAAGAACATGTCCTGGGTCCCCAGTGAGAACTAAGCTCTCCCTTCTATGCACGAGGAGCACGTTGAGCCTTTTCTTGGTCATGTATACACACCGGTCTGTTCTACTGAGCTCGTGAGCTGCGCTCGGGAACCAAGCCCTGCCCACTCTCTCCTTCTTCCCAAGTCCAGGCACCATGGAGTGTGCAGTGGCAAAGCCAGAAACAAAGTATTATCATTACTACTGCCAGGTCAACAAGCTTCCAACAGCACCACCATTTCTGTGGCTCCCAGACGTTGAACATCTTGGAACTGTTTCAGAATAACCCCCTCTCATCTCCCTGTCAACAGATGTGCTGTTTTACCACTTCCTTCATCATGTGACTGACTTGAAACGGAACCAGATCACAATTGTGTTCAACATGCTGGACTGGAATGCGGTGGGCGAGATTGGTTTTGACCAGTTCTACATGCTGGTGTGCATACTGCTGGCACAAGAGGCGAGTAGCCAGTCAGGCTCTGGGGCAGAGGCGGCAGAGCTTGGCTGCGGCCACCATGTTGCTAAAGGTAGCACCAAATTAAGAGGGCGTCAGAATTTTTCTTCTTTTCACTTGAAACAGGAAGAAGAAACAGGGCAAGTACTACTTTTGGTTCCTAAATGGTCCATCTATAACCTAGGAGTTTCGAAAGGTTACCCAGCTTCCCTCCCACTTTGCCTTTATAAAGAACAAATCTCATCCTATCACATCTCTCCTTGGCATGCCCTTCTCGCTGGTGGGTCTTAAATAATCACCAGTAATCTCAGTTGCCTCTCTTCCTCAGTGATCCCCTTCCTCACAGAATATTCTGAAGGGGATGAATGAGCAAGACAAGACCTGCTCATCTTTGGGTACCCACCTTACCTTGCACACACTCCTCGAGTGTATTCACCTCTTTCCCTTTCCTTAAGGAAGGGCACCTCATGTCTTCATCATCTTATCGCCAGCACTGAAATTTTCTTATGTAGATTTTCATTGAACGCAGGAAATGCAT
Source organism: Cervus canadensis (assembly GCF_019320065.1). Classification (NCBI taxonomy): domain Eukaryota; kingdom Metazoa; phylum Chordata; class Mammalia; order Artiodactyla; family Cervidae; genus Cervus; species Cervus canadensis. Next base: position 3,666,046 of record NC_057401.1, read on the forward strand.
TCTACTACGGAGAGTTCCATCTAGCAGCACTAATCACTGCAGATAGCATCAGTCCCCTGGAAGGCAGCTGCTGAGGCGGGTTTGATACACTGACCACAGCACCCTTTCGGCCCTGAGCTGCTGATTCTGCCTTTTGCTGTTAGCTCTCTAGGCAATGGACTAGTGAATAGATGAGTCCTCATGTAGCAAGTTTAGAAAGTAGCACCAACAATACTGTTCCTTTCCTTACGTTTTTCTCTCAAAACAGAACCATTTGGAAGAGCAATTTATCTTCCGCCATTCCCGGCCTGTTTTTGAGTTGCTTGACCTGGATGGGGAGCTGAAAATTGGCCCAGACAACTTGCACATGTACAACTTTCTCTTTAATATTAAAAAAGAGCAACTTAGAGACCTCTACTATAACTTCGACATCACAGGTGACCGCGTAAGTGCAAGTCCCTAACATGTGGCCTAGCAGCGTGCGTGCTCAGTTGTGTCCAACTCTTTGTGACCCCCTGGACTGTAGCTCACCAGGTTCCTCTGTCCCTGGGACTTCCCAGGGACAGGTCGCCATTTCCTCGGGATCTTCCAGACCCAGGGATCGAACCTGCCTCTGCTGCACTGGCAGGCAGACTCCTTACCCCGAGCCACCTGTGAAGCTGTGGCCTGGCAGCCCCTCTGTCCAGAGCTAGAGGACTGTGTCCTGACAGCTACAGTGGAGACAGGGAAGGAGGAGGGAAGGAAAAACCCACTGGAGTGTCATGGCACTGGGATCATAAAACACCTGAGGAGATGGACAGGCCTGTGGAAGAGAGAGGATTGAGTAAGTGCTACATCACATAATGTGGATATAAAGTGAGAGGAGTTTAGAGAAGGAAATTCTGTTGGAATTTTAGTTGAAAGAAGGAAATATTTTAATATGGCAGGAATTGGTCTTAAGAGGAAGGGTTATAGATTTTAATAAGCAGAAATGAAGAAATTCTTAGATGGGAACACATGAGTTAAATTCCAAGAGAAAACAGCTATGGAGAAAACAGTGAATATCTATTTCAAGTCCATTCAGTGAAGGGCCTATTCCAAGTCCATGCTGACTAGCAAGTGAGAGCTGAAGTTTAAGCTTTAAAAAGATGGACCACGCTGTGAGCAAGCTCAGATGGCAGCCTGAACATGTCTGGACCTGAGGTAGCAGAAGGAAGACGTGCCCCTTGGTGCCTTTTGAGCCTACAATAGACTGTTTCTGGGTCTAGACTACAAGCAGATTGTAATTACATCCTAATTACTGGGCCTCTTTAATCAAGGTTCCAAGGTTTTAAATGAGAAGTGATTACAATCCTGCTCCCATCTGAAACAAAGTATCAAATCCTTTCTGAAATAACTTTCCTTTTTTCCTTCCCAACACAAGCTTCTTAATTACAAGGAATTTAAGCTGTTTACTATCTTCTCCATGGACAAATATCAGGAGAGTCAGAAAGCAGAGAAAGAGAAGAAGAATGAGAAAGCTTTACTCCAAAAGAAAGTGGCACAAGTTAACGAGAGCCAGAGAGAGAGTCTTCTTGGAACAAAACAGTTTGAAAGTATAAGTAATTACAACTGTTAACATGTCTTAAAAATAAATTTAGAACATCAAAGTAAGTATCTCTGATTTTTACACATGCAGGGTTCAGATAAGCGTTCAACCCACAGATTCTTAACCTTAATAACCCTGAGGCCTCACATGACTCAGTGATGTAATCACTTCTTTTTTTGACATGTCCCAGTTCTGCTGTTGCTTTTCAGATCAACCCTGTCCACTAGGGTCCCTGTGTATCGATTACTAGCTCTTCCTGGAGCTAAGCAGTTGGAAGTCGATGCTTTCCTAAGATTTGCCACAAGAGGTCCAATACTTTCAGAATTCTATTCTCCCAATCCTTAAGGCTAAAAACAAACTTCAAAATGGAAATGTGCCTCCACGCATAAGGGAAATTGACTTTTAAGGATATGGGGACTGTGTTCTTCCTAGAACCTGAATTACTCTTTGATGAGTTAGGTGCTTAAGCAACTATACCCAAATCTACTAGGGTAAAATAATTATTACATGTCCTTGTATAATTTTAATTTTTTGTGTGAGTAATGCCTTGAATAATTTGTAAGTGTTTTTAGTGTGGGATTTGTGAACCCTCCCTGCCGGACTATACTATGATATTAAATATAACTACCATTCAGTAAGCGCTTGCTATGGGTGAGGCAGGGGCTTTAGACACATGGCTTTATTTATCCTCCTAACCCTGCAAACTGTTACTCTCAATTTACAGATGAGGATATTGAGGCGTCAAGATTAAGAACTTACCTAAGGTTCTTAATGACTCACAGTGGTAGGACCAGAGTTCAAATTCAAGGTGCTTAGAACAACTGATCTAACTCACTTCAGTCCTAGCAGATCCTGTTTAAGTTTCAAGCTGACATTTCACTGGCTCAGAAATCACTTCTGCATAATGCTAATCACCACATGTCCTTCGACCACAGATTTCAGAGGGACAAGTTTGGTGCCTGGAGAAATGCAGCCCAATTCCTATAAACCAAGGATTTCTTAAGGATAACGTAATATAACTGACCACAGCATTTAGAGTTCTTAATAATCATCATTACTTTGTCAACGTGCAACAGACAAGAATACTGCTTATCGAAAATTGTCATTCATAAGTCAAAGTTGTAATAATTGAGATCATGTTAATTACTATGAACATCCTTTATATTTACTCTCATGGTCATGAGATTTTAATTACTTATGAGTAATGTTTAGAAACCAAACCTTCTCTCTTCCCCACAATAGTACTACAAAAACTAAATGCAACTAGCAAAAGACGAAAGAGCCCCCCTGAAACACACATCTCTTGATTTCTGGTTTATACACGGGGATAATGGGATCCATCCCAAGAACTGTTGTGAAGACCAGGAAGATGGAAAGCATCTCACTTAGAACAATGCTCCTCTCCCCTGATTTGGTGAACAGTTAATTCTCCAAGGAGAACACCCTCTGGCAAATAAGTTTGGACACTACTACACCTATAAGAGTATTATACTGAGAGACTAGCAGTATCTGGCTGGAAAATGACAGCAAGAGATTAACCATCATTTCAAAGAGCCTCACCACACCACTAGGCTTACCTTGGGATGGGTTTCTGCCTCTTTTCACGCAGCCTCAATAGCTTTTGCTACCAGACAGCCTCACAACCCGGGTGCAGTTCTGGAAGGAGAAACTGTGAGGTCTGAGGAAGGGAAGTCTTCTCTTTCCCATTTTCCCAGGGGAGCACGCTTGAGCGATACAAAGGTAACTCAACAATGGTATATGTCTTTTTTTTCCCCAGGCATGGTCTCTAAAATAATGACGATATCATTCCTTTTATTGTTTTAGAATGGGGAGCAGGAAGGATTGAGGGATAGCCAAATAACAGGGTATACTAGGTTTTAATTTGGGCTAAATACATTTTTTTTTTAAATTTTATCTGTTGGCCATTCCACATGGCATGTGGGATCTTAGTCCCCAGACCAGGGATCGAACCCACAGCCCCTGCATTGGCAGTGCGAAGTCTTAACCACTGTACCACCAGGGAAATCCCTGGGCTAAATACATTTTAAACTAAAATTTATTCAATTAAAATTTCAAATTTTAAATAAATTAATATTAAATTTAATGAGTGAAGTTTCAGGAATGAGCAGGTAGTAGTCTTCCCCTCCTCTCTGAAAATCATCAGGGCATGTAACTGTAATATGGTAACTATAAAAAGTATCATGACCTATTAATTTTAAGAGCGTTTTTATAAACCGAGTGATTCTAGACTGGAATCAGGGGACTGAGCATTTAGTTCTGACAGGCCCAAACTCAAACTCAGCTAAAATTAAAATTCAATTGCATCAGTAAAGTGGCACTTTTTTGGGACCAGGAGTACAATAGAGAAAATAATGTCAGTGCCCATTACGTGACTTAAATTTTTTTAAAAATGTGTATTTGAAGGTATGCATGTAGATGCTTTAAGTTTCATTATCTCCACTGTGCTATTACGGGTAGAGTTTAGACCAAGCACGTTTAGATAAGTTTTTGGATGGCAGGAAAACTCTATGTCACAGTTTCGTTAGAATTCCTGGGTCAGCAAAGTGTATGTTCCCTAAGAGTCTCAGCAGTGGGTGAGGGGCAGCACTGGAGGGACGGGAGAAAGCGCGTGTGGCCGCAGGTGTGGCTCCAATTTCAGCCCAGGGCCACGGGACTACAGGCCCACAATCTACATCAGCTGCAAAGGGGAAAGAATTTCTTGCATTAGTTCTTAGCCAAGGACTAGAAAAGGCCAAGTCAACTTGGCGAACACCTGCTGAGAGGGGTCATTATTCATGTCCTGAAAAATCTTCTATAATCTCAGAGTGGGTAAGACCTTAGGAAGAAAACCAAGAAGCCATAAAATACAAGACTGATATATCTGACCATGCAAAGCAAAACTTTTACATGGTAAATTACACAAAAACAAATGATAACAGATGATAGAGAACAACAAATCCAATATTAAGGGCATTATATCCTTAATATAGAAAAAATATCCACAAATCAAGAGGATAAAGACCAAAATGGATTAGGAAAATGGGCAAACATAGATAATTCATAGGAGAAAAAAAACAAAAAAAACAAATAGCCTTAAAATATACAGTATAATGCTAAGTTTCACTCAAAGGAAAAAAACAAACTTAAATCACAAGACACAGGTTTCCACCTAGACTGTCAAAGATCAAAAAGTTGGTGAGGGTATAGCAAAATAAGAGCAGACATAGTCCATAGCATTAAACTGGTAAAAATCCATTTGGAGGGCAATTCAGCATCTGCTCTCTATATGCATACACTGATCGAGCAATACTCCCTCTTCAGCAATGTATTCCATAGCTGTACACAGACACAAAGATGTAACTACAGAAAAGGATATTTCAAGGAGCACAGTTTACAGTACCAAAAGTCTAGAAAGACCTGTGGTACTCCAAACAATGGAATACCACTGCAGCTATAAGAGGAATGAAGCAGATGGAGCTCTAGTTGTAGGGAACAATCTCTAAGATTCACCAAAATCAAATGCATAGAACAGCGTATGTCACTTATGAAAAAGACAAGGCAGGATGGGTGAATATATTCACACACACTAGCGCAGAGGTTCTCACGCTGGCATCAGCAGTAGCAGCATCACCTGGGAACTTGTGGAAATGCAAATTTTTGTACCCCCCGATTCAGACCTACTAACTTGGAACCTCTGGGAAAGGAGTCCAGCAATCTGTATGTTTTTTAAATCTGTGTTTTTAATAAGCCTTCCAGGTAATTCTGATGTATGCTGAAGTGTGAGAACCACTGTGCTAGAATATCTCTAAAGATATCCAGAAAACTGGGAACAGCTGTTACCTCTGGAGAGAAGAAATGCGAGATGAAGATCAGGAGTCGAAGAGAGACTTTTTGGTAGGTTCGGATTTTTTCCCATGTGTGCGTATCGCCTATTTTAAATAAAAATTCAACAATCAAAACCTGCTACTTTGATCCAAAATGGATAATCCTTCTGAAAAACTGAATGATGGGTTTTGGTTTACAGCATGATTCTTAGAAGAAAAAAACAACAACCTCCTGAGACCAAGGTTTCAATGCAGCAAATAAAGTATATCTATAAATGACCATGCATGGTTTGATACCTCAGAGTCTAGGTTTGGTGATAATGAACTCGTTATTTACTGACCTGGAAGGTTTTTAAAAGGGGAAAGATCTTTTTAGAAGTTTTATCAGAAAGAAGCAGATTACCCTTACTGTGGACAGTAATAATAGTTAAACACCCAGAATAAAGGCAAAGACAAAGAGAAAAATTGAACTTTTTTTTTTTTAAAAAAGCACAAAAACCCTACATACTAAAATTGTACACATCAAGTATTGGTCCAATCTTATATCAATCTATTTACAATTAAACAGCACCATGGTTTTCTCACCTAGGTTAGTTAAACATGCCCAGAAAATTGTTATTCAAAGTATATGTTCCTTTAAAATAAAATAAACTCTTAACAGAGCTCAAATCCTCAACAAACAAAAAACTTTTACCAACCATAGATAATTATATCACCAAATTTACTTAAGAAAAATAGATTTGAACATTTTCTTTTTCCTCCAGTTGACAAACTTTGAGAGATGCTGCTGTTTAATGTGGCACACAAATTAAGAAACATTTTGATGATAGGGGCATTATACTAAAACACCCTCACATACCTCTGCCTCCACATATAAAAATATTCCTTTGGAATTAATGCTGCTGTCTCCTCTTGAATTTAGATTCAATTATCAGCAAAGCTAAATTAAATGTAGCCACAATCTTTAAAATGATTGCATAAAAAAGAGAAACAGTTAAAGCTCTCAGAAATAGGCTATGTTACAATTATAGATATTGTATATAATCAGGCTATAGGAAATTTAATAACATTTTAAACATAACATTTAAACTAAATAGCAGTTTGTCTGCTATTGAAATTGATAATGGTGCTTCACATCCAAAATGAGTGTGGAGGTCTGATTACTTCCCATTTAAGAACCACGTGAGTGCCTTCTTGCCTCTGCTTCTCCATCTCACGGATTCCCAGGGCTTCAGAGATACTGTATGTGCTAGCCCCCTTCTCACCTATGGAACCAACTTTGAAAAGGCTCTGAATTAAATACAATCCTTGGCAGCTTTATTCCAGTCATTGTACAGAATCAGGTTACCCCATGGAATTTTTCAGTCTTATAATCTGCAGATGCTTCTTAATTTGCCTCTTTGCTAGGAAAGATGAGAGAGGAAAATTCTCATCCACCACAACTACAGGTAATAGTGAGCTATGGTAAGCACTGAAGTATAAAGCAACGTATCATCATTAGGTCTCACTGCCGATGTTTAAGTGATGTCAGGAAATTTTTCACTAGTAAATTATGACTTGAAATTTTTTTCTGAAAGATTGAAGACAGGCACAATTCTCCTAGGCACAGACAGAACAGGTTTTCCTTACAACCTTCCTGCAAACTGGGGGAGACAAGATAATTACTTTATTGATTCTGTGCATTCCCTGGCCTAGTGTGCATGCATTTTGGGCACAGTTAGCTCTGAAAGTTCCAAGCAGAATAGGTAGATCAATAAAGGTATTATATATATAGTAGTGACCTTCTAAGCCTGGATGTGAAAACAGCTTCATTATAACAGACATTTCAAAATACTTATGCAGCAAGAAGACAATAGACTTTTCAACTAAGTATCAGTTGAAAATCAGAGATCTGAATGCACTAAATTATTGCCTAGTGTTCCAGAAAAGATGCCTGCCACCAACGCGCTAGAAAGGCACCAAAATTTAGTGTGAACGTAAATAAGGAGCTCAACCTATGAGCATGGGAATAGCAATCCTGAAACACAATTTGCCAGTCTCTACTCCTTTATGGCTAAGTATTACTTGAGCAAAGAACTAAGACCAGAAAAGTTACTGAACCTCAAGTACTGCTGTTTAGTTTCCATTTCAAAAAGCTCAAGTTTTATAGCTGTTATTGATGATTTCTGGAAATTATATTTAAGAACTCTGTATTCACAGGTGTTTGATGCTGTTCTTCATGGATGCACTCTTCTATTTACAGTCCAAATCATTTAAATACAGCCATTACATAGTTGTTGGGTATTTTAAAATAAAAGGTTATCTATTTCTTAATTGCCTCTTGAATTAGAAATTGTAATTACATGAGTCTCAAAGGCTGGCTCTTTGTGTTTTATTAATTATTTTTGTTGGTCTCCATCACAGATGGAATTTTTCACTGATAATTCCTCAGAACTAAATCCATTCATACGGAATTCAGAGCAGTGAAAATAGATTTCACGCCATAGAGTAGGAAATGATAACAACAATAAAAAGGGGCATGAAGGATTTGGGGACAGCCAACAGGACTAGGTCAGTTCTCAACTGGTGTTGGATTCTGCAGAGGTTGGCTCATTATAACCTGTACGACATAGTCCTTTGGGATCTTCAGCTCTTCCAATTTCATTTTGTCGGTGAGAGGTCTGCCAGAAAAGAACCACCGCTGACTAGCTGGTTCCACTCCTTCCGCAGCATGCAGCCGTCTCTTCATGTGGTACACTGTGTCTGTGCTGCGGACCACAAGCTTGAGGTCTTTGCCAGTGGAGAGGCGCAAACGGAGCTGAGATTCATACCCAGCATTGGGCGGGGGCTCAGGAATCTCCAGAGTCTCTATGTCGCTCTTTTCCTCTATCATGTTGATTGGTGGTGCCAAGCAATAGACTGGAAGCTGGTACCTATTCCCCAGTTCATCATAGCACTCTGTGAGTGCACCTTCAGAAAGAGAAGAAATGAAAAAGGGTTTAGCCTAAATGAATGCATTTTTCTTTACATCGTGCAAATGCTCAAATATCGCACTGGCTTGCCACTTAAAAGGGAAAAAAATGTAAAATAAGACCAATCTCTGTCAGTGGTCAATGACCATTATCAAGGCCCGTGACCAATTATCTGAAAAAGTGAAAGTGTTAGCTAGTTGCTCAGTCCTGTCCGATTCTTTGCAACCCCGTGGACTGTAGCCCGCCAAGCTCCTCTGCCCATGGGATTCTCCAGGCAAGAATAGTGGAATAGGTAGCCATTTCCTTCTCCAGGGGATCTTTCCGACCCAGGGATCAGACTTGGGTCTCCTGCGTTGCAGGCAAATTCTTCACTGTCTGAGCCACCGGGGAAGCCCCCAATTATCTGAGTGTTTATCAAATGAACCAGGGCCCTAGCTCCTTACCCTCACACTTCTACGTCATTTCATGCCTTATTTACATTTTCATTAAGAAAAAAAAGGAAAAAAAAAAGCACACAAAATCCCAATTTACTAATATATCAATGCTCAGACCAAATTAAGGGGAAGTTCAAACTACAGTGGGCTATCTTTTTAGGAAATGAATCAGTTAACCTTAAAAAAAAAAAACAAAAAAAAAAAACAGATCTCTAAGCCCAATTCTCCACAATAGTGTCCCAGAGTGGTTCTCTTAATGCCTAGACTTCCTTCGCCAGAAGACCTCAGTAGAAAGAAATCACAAACTAGAGATGACAAGCTTACCAGCTGCCACTGGCTCATGGCTTATATATGAATCTCATTAGCACAATTACCACAGAAGTGACTGAGGTGTTTTATTTACCCTAATTATTAGTCAATCTGTTACAAAGAAGCTATGGGTTAAAAAGGAAGAACAAAAGGAGTATGAAGTTTATAACCCACTGCTAAGGGGAGGGGATAAAAACTGTTTGCAGTTTAAAAGAAGATATTCCATGGTTAATTTCTTTATAAACTGCATTGTAATTACCAGAGCTTCCCTTGGGGAACTTGATGGCATACTGAATGAATGCTTTATTGTAAGGTATTCATAATGTGTCCCTTGTTCAATATAGATAAAAACCAAAAACATCTATATACAAAACACTCATACACAGGCTAATGAATATGGGAAGTGGGACACTGAGAAATGGTTATCAATGAACAGGTGAGTTAATAAACTGATCTCTGTGGCCACTATCAATAGGCTGAAAATACAAAGAATCCCACATGAGACTGGAACAGTCACCAACACACCAGGGGTTGACCTGGGCATGCTTTCTATGTTATGTAAGATGGGCTGGGGTGAGACCTCAGTCACCAAGTATTAATACACGTGAATCTCCCCTTCCTCTGTGTTTAATGTTCAGCCTCTGTGTTGTTCACTAATTAATCTGAACACTGCTATGAAACTGTAAAGATAGGGATGTTTCAAGCCTAGTTGTGATCACCAGCAGTTTCCTACACTAGTAGCCATCACACTGTAGTATGTTATTTATAAAATCAGTTGTGCAAACTTCACTGTGTACATACTTGATATATAGCCTTGTTCTAAGGCAAAGAAACAACCTACCAGTGTCTTTCAGATGGCCTGACCATTAGGAAAACTAGCAAAGAGAAGGTGGAGAGTTCACTACAGACTCATCATCTCTCTCAGGAAAATACCTTCAGATACACATCCCACTGATACCAGCCTGATAGGTACAAGAGCATATAAATATTTACATGCGTGCATGCTAAGATCCTCCAGTCGTGTCTGACTCTGTGCAACTCCATGGACCATATCCCGCCAGGCTCCTCTGTCCATGGGATTCTCCAGGCAAGAATACTGGAGTGGGTTGCCATGCCCTCCTCCAGGGGATCTTCCTGACCCAGGGATTGAACCAGTCTCCTGCGGCTCCTACATTGCAGGCAGATTCTTTATCGTTGAGTCACCGGGGAAGCCCATATATTTACATAACTGTTCTGCTAAAAAAAAGTTCTCTTAGAGAGGCACTATTCTACACCTTGGTTTTTGGTTGCTTTTTTTTGACCGCGCAGTATGGCATGCAGGATCTTAGCTCCCTGACCAGGATCAAATCTGAGCACCCCTTGCAGTGGAAGCGGGAAATCTTAAATGCCAGGGAAGTCCCAAGAGACCAATTTAAATCATTACTTTTGGAATCAGGAGACCATGACGATATTCCCAGCCTCGTTATTAATTAGGTGTACAACCTCGAGCAACATTCTTTAACCTCAAATACTTTTCTCAATTAGCTAAATGAGGCAGGATAAAAATGACCTCTAAATTGGTTTTAGGTTTATACACACTGCTTCATATTCATGTACCACAAGAGATAGAAAACAGGAAAGCAAACCAAAGCTGTCAAACTGTAGGCAGAATCATGTCTTGACCAAAAGACAGCCTACATTTTTAGCCTCCCAGGAAACAAGGACGAGAGACGCTGAGGCAGCTTCTTGTACAGGGCTCAAACAGTGGTGCGAGCCAACCTTAGAACAGATGTACAGCCTACCAGGCATTGTGACTCTTCCTAGATCTGAATACTCACTTTTTCATCACAATGGAAAGCTGAGTCTTTCCCCATCTGCCCTTCAGCCCAATAAGTCAAGGGCTCAGTTTTCAGATTCAAATGGGTGAGAATAAAAACTCTATGGATGAGGTACTGCTGGATGGCATATCTTCTTATTTCAGCTCAGGGAGCCTCACATCTAAATGCTGGAAATAAACTATCCAGATTCTACTGCTAAGAAGCTCCTATATTCCGATATTTTTGGTAAAAGTAACTTCAATTTATCTAAGATGAAATTTTCTGGTTTACTCTGTTCTTCACTTCTGCCAGTCAAATTATATTGCAAAATGAATTATAAATATGTTCCAGTTTTAGATTAAACTAAAAAATAAATATGTAAAAAATTCAGGCCATGAAGTCAAATATTATTTAATTATATTTTTAGGCTAGTTATATGGGTTACCCTCTACCCACATTAAATATCTGAGATCATAAAGTATCAAAAATTTAATCAATATAGACCAGAGCTGAGTACTACCCCAGAATTACCTATACAGAGCAGAATTACTCCTCTGTAGGCTCAAACTCTTTTGAACAATACATTCCCAAATCCCCCACCATTTTATGGCCCCGTAACTTTTTATTAAAGACAAAACTAATGGTGGTCTCTATCAGTTACTAAACACCTAGAGGTGTTAGGGTATGTCACTGGTGCTGAGTACAGAAGGTTACAAGAAAGCCAAGACTGTCCTTGATCCCCAGGAGCTTATAATCAAGGAAAACAGACATAGCATAACCACCAAGGATTTAAATACAAATTGATGCACTGGAAACCAGACATAGGGGCCAAGACATAACACAACAGTAGTGGGACTAGAGTTGGCAGAGCCAAGAAAGAAAAAATTCTGTAAAAATAGTGTGCTCCAAGCGTGACACAGGCTGCTTCCCTGGTGGCTCAGGCAGTAAAGAGTCTGCTACAATCCAGGAGACCCGGGTTCGATCCCTGGGTCAGGAAGATCCCCTGGAGAAGGGAATGGCTACCCACTCCAGTATTCCTGCCTGTAGAATTCCATGGACAGAGGAGCCTGGGAAGCTACATACAGTCCACGGGGTCACAAAGAGTCAGACATGACTGCACAACTAACACTTTACTTCACTACAGGCATGACAGAAGACAAATGAAGGGCATCCCAAGAAATATGAATTATATGGAAACAAGAATTAATATAAGTATGGAATAAAAAGTGGCTTTACTGAGGTGAAATACAGCATCAACTGTGTGAAATCACTAAACAGCAACAGTGAAAATCTAATAGAAGGCTTAGGGAGTTTAGACTTAATACTATAGAAAATTTCTAAAGGTGGCGAATACCAATCCATGAATCATCCTACAAATACTGAGTGCCTACCATATGCCAAGCAATATTATGCCAGTGAACAAGACAAAGCCTGAAGATTCTTTTATCATTTGCAGCAAGCGAGAGTGACTGACTGGAGTTAGGGGAGCCAGCTAAAATGACCGCCTGACAATGGAAAGACATGGGTCTGAAAGAACTGGTGGTGACCGGCAGGACCTAGTGTTAGAGTGTGTGCTTAGCCTCAGAGACTCAGTCATGTCTGACTCTTTGCGGCCCCATGGACTGCAGCCTGCCAGGCCCCTCTGTCCATGGAGATTCTTCAGGCAAGAATCCTGGAGGGGGTTGCCATGCTCTCCTCCAGGGGATCTTCCCAACCCAGAGACCGAACCCAGGTCTCCCGCATTGCAGGCGGTTTCTTTACCATCTAAGCCACCAGGGAAGCCCAATGATAGTTTAGGAAAGGCAAATCACCTAACTAGAAAATGAGACTGATAAAGAATTCAGGGTTATAAGACTCTGCTTAGTCTTAACTGCTACAGGTATGGGGAGATACTTCAATTGAGTTACCTGAAGGTAACTGAAGAAGCATATTGGGAAAAAGGTAAAAGCAGTGTGTACAGTAATAATCTTGACTGTAAAAGCTTAAACATAAAAGCAAACACTTAAAAAAAGACAGCTTACTAGCTCTGTCTGAGCACTTTATATACATTGACATTTAATCCTCACAATGACCCTGCAAAGTACGTTTATCATACTCATTTTACAAATGGGAAAACTGAAGAAGAGAGAGGTAACTTGTCTAGGGTCAGAGAGTAACAAAGTAAAATAATCTGATTCCTGAATAAGTAAATGTATGGCACACGGATAAGGCTTCAGGGCTTGTGACAGCTCTACTGGACTCTCAGGTTAATGATATGGCTAGTGGGAGGAAGAAGCGCTCTGGGAAAAAGGCAAAGGACAAATACAAGAGGGATGAAAAGCCAAACGTGAATCACAAGGCGCAGCGCAGCCCAAAAATACATTTGCCGGTGCTGTTAGTGACCGAGCAAAGGAGGACACAGAAGAGGAGGCAAGAGGAAGTGGTGACTAAGAAGTTTCAGTGCTCTGAAGCCACCACATGTAGTGACAAAATGGACATATTGCTGTCACTGTTTCATTTACAATATTTGAGAGGAGTGTGTAAAAAACAGAGTATGGTTAGAAGATGGATAGTTTCCCTTAAAGAAACCCTGTGTATGAACACAAAAGGGAAGGGACCACTCTAAAAGTTGATAACATAAGGATTTTTTTTAACCTTTCAAAAAATCACTCCTAGCTATGTTTGCGTTTGCGATTTACAAAAGGTTTTTAATTATCACCCACTGACCACTGGTGGTGCAGTTCATCTAATAATTCTCCACTAGTTCTAAAGATGTTCTAGCCAGGGTTGCTTAGATTGCTCACTGAACGTTCTTTGTGGAAGTACACCTGTCTTTTATTCCTCCTTCTCCTCAAAACATCATTATAGGCCTCAACCAAGTCCTAGAAGAGAGAGACAGATGGCCACAGGGATAAATGCCGCCAGGCCACTGCTTCCCCGGGTCAGGAAGCCCCGAAAGCTCCCCAGGGCAGGAAGAAAGCTGCCAAGACTACCTTCTGTCCTGATTTCACACACAATTGTTTGAACTTGTTCTTATTTATCGTCTATCTAGATGACTGGCTCAGATGTTCAATTTTCCTTGTTTTCTATGGCTGTTTTTAATTTGGCTGCAAAATATTTCACAAGAAAATTATAAAGACAAGACTAAATAAAATACCAAATAATAAAAATAGCTTTATTAAATGTCATAACATCTAACACTTTACTCTTTCTCAAGCAGTCTTTCAGATTAAAAAAAAGACATCTTTTTAAGTATTCAAAGGCCTCACTGGTTTTCCCTCTATGTTAAAAGACCAGCTAGGTCTTAAAATTTTTACCACGTGAGACTTGCAGTGTTACATCATCAAATCTGAAAATCAATTTTTATGTAAGGAAACTTTTGAGGATATTAAAATGTTATTTTGATTGCAGTCACGGGTGTTTACATGTCAAAGCTGATCAAACTTTTGATTTTGATTGATCAAACTCAAATATTTGTTATTTAGTGTTCCTCAATATACCTTCATAGTGTTGAAAACATTTACTGCTAATATTGAAAACATACTGGCAATCTGATAGAGGAAATCTCCCTCCCAAAATTAATCAGGAAAGCTATGTGCTAGAACTGCAAGGCTTGTATCACACTTGGGGTTTCTTCCAAGGATGAGAAAGGATGTCTTTAATTTTTACTTCACTTTTCAAACTGACCAGGAAGGCATGAACTCCACAAAAACCATGACTTCCTAAGGCAACAGAAGACCTACACATAAGTGACTTGGACACAGTTAAAAAGGAAAAGAATCCTGAAGTAACAGAAAGAATGGGAAGGAAAGAAATACGGTGTTAGACCTATGACTCAGGCAGCCCACTGTTCAGTCTGTCAGAGGAACATAAGAATGGAAAAGCAGTGAATCTGATAGAAAGAACAGCGGCTTTGGAGCCATCACACCAAAATTTTAATTTGGATTCTAATCCTAGACATACTCAGTCTGTTTCCTCAAGGACTATAGTATCTACCTCACAAAGTTATTTTAAGGATTAAATAAAACACACGCAAAATTGACTAGTACATATAATGAATTCATAGAAACACTCAATAATGTCAGTTCCCTTCTCAAGTAAGTTTTAAATCTCGAACTAGACTTATAGAGGGGAGTTCACCAATAGCAGTATCACAAAGGATCAAAAAATTTCACCATGTTTGAGTTCACTGCTTTAGGCTTCACGAGGTCCTCTGCAAACACCACAATGTCAAAAGGGCCATCAAGATTACCCTTCATCCAGATATTATGAGCAGTCTTTCAAAACTAACAAATTACAGGCTCCCTCATGCAAACTCTTTACTGGGAATTAAATTAAGCTTATGTCTGGTAATCAGGCTTTAGGAGAAGCAGGTTCAGGTATCTTATCCCACCAAATTAGCTATTAAGACCGGGATTCAGAAGCACCAAGACTATCATCTCTTCTAGCAAGCATAGGTGAAAAGTGACTTAGTCTGGATGCATTACCAAAGTCGTATGAAGGTTAGACCATGACTAAGAGCTTGTGTAACATTTGGCCACATTTCTAAGAAGACGCTCATCTTTCAAGTCCAGCTCCCTAAAAGGACAGAGGAATAGATCAGCAGCACTTGTAACTGGTTTATTTAGCTGACCCGGCTTTACAGAGGTACAAGTTGGGGCAGTGTATGTCTTGGGGCCACATCAGAAATCCTTCTTTCCCTCCACTCTCACCACCCAGAATGGAAGAAAGGAGGTCTTCTTCAGAGACAAGCCTACTGAGTCAGGGACAAACTCCCACCTCAGCTATTTTAGGGACTTTGTTGCTTTACTTGAAGAAAAAGGGTGACAGCAGCTGAGGAGCAGATAAAGCTACATTGTATATCTCCAAATCATTTCTGTCTTTTTGAAGATAAAGAGAGGAAAAAGACACAACATTTAATTTATGATAAATCAGCCATCAGATCCTTTATTAAGACCCTGTTTTCATTTCCAAATACAAGTCTGGTAAAAATTCCCTGTCTCTGCTGTATGTACAGGAGGTTCATGCTTCTGTTCTTAAAATTTTATCTTCATGAATTAAGTTTATTAAAGGACAAATTCTTATAGGGACCTTTAAAGGACTCAGAATTCACGACTTGCTTCTTAATGAGCCTCTAACACACTAATGCATTTCCTGCCTTAAAGAACCCACTTGTTTCTCTTTACTATTAATAGAACTATATCATTTTAAAGTACTCTGTATAGTGTGGGAGGGACTTAAAATGGTAGATATGGAATTAACACTGGAGATTACTTGTGCAGTAACTTCACAGAAAACACAGATGAAATGACTTGATCTTGTAATTTAACTGCTTTAGTTAGTTAGATCTAGGACTGGAGTTTAAAACCCAATTTCATGACTTCTACCTCGGAAAAATGACATAACTTCCTTGTGCTTCAGTTTTCTCATCTGTTTAAAATAGGGACTGTTGTAGGTGATTATCACAGGGTGAAAATTAAATAATATCAATTCAAAACATGAATTGGTAGTATTTTATTATTTCTGATTCTCAGTCCACGATTTTTTATCATGTTGGTTCCCTAAACACAGAAATTCTCCATGAATGATACTTATAAGTGCTTTGGTTTTTAAAAACTTAAACTGCATTATATGTAATTTAATTTATTTACATTTTATATATTTTGCAGTAAGACAGACCAGGAAAAAGAAAAGAAAATGGGCAACTCCTTTCCCACCTGTATTTTGAAGGTGATTAAAAAAGGTATGTGTTTTAAAGAATACCATTTTCTATTTCTCATATCCTGAAGCATGAGAAAGGACAAAAGAAACTGGCCTTCAAAAGTTCATCTGAAGAACTGGTAATGTTTAGCAATGAGTAGTAAGAATAAAGTTGGGGTTAAGTCTTTAAGCATGAGAAAAGTGTTTGGGGAGGTGAACAGCTCCTCCTCCTACACAAGGATGGTTAAAAAGGGAGCTTTTACATGTGAACTGCAGGGAGTTGGAAAACATACTAATTGTAGATGCTAAAGAAAAAAAAAAAACTTTTCTAGAAGGCAGGGAACGTTCCATGGAAGGCAAGCAGGCAATTTTTAAAATCCTTGTAAATCTTCTAAATAGTAATTTAAGAAAGAGAATTAAATCCTCCTCTTTACAAGATAAACATATATTGTTTGAACAACCTTTCACTGAAAATATTAGAATAACCATTATGAACTAGACTGTGAAAAATGAAAATGAAAACCACCACCCTTTTTTTTCACCCTGTTTATGCTAATTTGGGCAAGCCACTTAATCTATAATCTGTTTGGGGGAATTTTAGGTAGTGATAAAACAGTACTCAACTAGAAAAAGAAAATAAGCTCTAAGAAATTTAAGACCATGAGTAAAAAATGCTGTGTAAATAATGAAAAATAAAGCTCCTTTAGAATGGGAAGGCTGTGGAAGAGAAGAACCAGACATTAGAATCACCCAGGGAGCTTTTTCCACAACAGTACACTATTACACATGTTCATACCATCCTCTACCTGAGTCATAATTTCCACAGTGAAAACACACCTTCATATATAAAATCCCCAGGTAGTTTTAGGACACCAACTTCCCTCATCACAATCGCTACTGCCTTTTGAGAAAAACAAACTAAAGATTTCTCACTGATAACAACAGAGGAAGATAATTTAAAAGCACAGACTTACTTTATGCTTGCACAAGGCAGGAATATAATGAATATGACCTGCTGACTAGAATTAAGATAAAACACATGTAGTTATCAAGGGAACCACTGTAAGAAAAGGAAACAAAGAAGAAAATATAGGGAAAAGGTTTTTTGTTTTTCCTTGTAACACAAGAAAACAGGCCATGGAAAGACACATAATTTTTATGCACACAACACTGACACTAAATACAGCAAACCAAGACGAGCACAGTCCTTGCTTATTTACAAAGACATTTACAAAGACATTTTCGTATGGCTTTCAGACTTTAAAGAGCTTTCTATAATATTTATACTGGGAAGCTAACATGAGTAAGCCTGAGATAACAAAAAGACTATGGGAAGACAAGAGAGGATGAGATGAAACAAAACAGGAGATAATTTAGAAAGGAGCATATATCCTAAGATCTCCCCAGGCTGTCAGTCTATGATCAGTTCAGTAAGCGTGTGAACACCACTGACCGCTGTAGACAAAGGGGACAGGCACGAGTCAGGTGTGAGATGATGCTCAGCTAACAATGTCCTCACAGTAATTAATAAATTAACAAATCTATTACTGCTGTTGCACTGAATCAACGTTAACCTCAAAATCCATCAGGCATATGCCCAAGAGAAGGATACCTTAAAAACCAAAGAAAGATGTCACCAGTAAATATTACATCCAAAAAATGACTGAAATCCATAATTTAAGATTTTGGTGCAAGGAATTTACTTGTTAATGTCAGAGTTCAAGAAACACAGCCATCAGCACTACCGTTTACTAAGTGTGCTCTGGACCAGGGTAAGCGACTCACATGTGCTATTACCACATTTAATCAATACCTGCCTTACACGGCAGGTACTCAATCCGTATGTTACAGATGAGAGAACTGAAGCTTACAGAAGTGATTTGCCCAAAGGCACATAGCTATAATACAGTAAAGACAAGAAATAAGGCTAGGTCTCATACCAAAGCCTGAGCTAAACAAGAGCTAACACCAATGCAATATTTTAAACTCAAAATATGAAGTATTGAATACTTTAGGATTTTAGGGTTTAACACAACAAAACGTGTCAAAGATAAAATTTCAATTACATAACTACATCTAAAAGATGGAAGGGACTTCACCAATACCACTGAGGAGGTCTAGGTAAAAACATGTAACTAAGTAACTAAGCTATAAACTGATGGTGAGTTAGAGTACATGGCAAAATATAATTTAAAAGTCCATTCAAGAAACATTATTGGTAAGTTTCAGATATGAACAAGGGAAATCAATCAAGGGTACCAATGATAATAATACATAGGAAGTTATTATAGAACTTTCAAACAGAAAGCTTGAGAAAGTCTATTTAAGTCTTTCATGCTAAAGCAGAAAATATTCCTTAACATAGAGGGGAAGAGTAGAAGCTCATCTAATATTCTCAAATTTCCAAGAATACTTCTCCTTAATCTGTCAGTTGCTGGAGCTGCCAGGATCACCACTCTTCAGTCACGCAGATAAAAGCAGAAGTGAGAGACTTGAGTTTTTAGAGATTGAGCCCATATGTGTAGGCCCCACCTTAAATAAAACAGAGCTGTGATGCCTCCATGAACTTGTAAACTAGGCCATAATTTATTGAACGAAGTCAGATTTTCCCATAGGTAACTATGAAAGTAAGGAAGTTAAAGTGCTAAGGTTCTGGGTCTTGAGCTTCTAAATGAAGACAACCACAGATAAACAACACCCCCAACTCCACTTGCAGGCCTTAGAAATACAAATATATTCTGCTTTAAATAGAATATAAGGGCTTCCCTGATAGCTCAGTTGGTAAAGAATCCACCTGCAATGCAGGAGACCACGGTTTGATTCCTGGGTTGGGAGGATCCGCTAGAGAAGGGATAGGCTTCCTGGTGGCTCAGCTGGTAGAGAATCCACCTGCAGTGAGGGGGAGCTGGGTTCGACCCTGGGTTGGGAAGAGCCCCTGCAGCAGGGAAAGGCTGCCCACTCCAGTGTCCGGTCTGGAGAATTCCACGCACTGTGCTGTCCACGGGGCCACAAAGAGTCAGACACGCCCGAGCGGCTTTCACCCCCTCACTCACAAGCGTTAAAAAGAGAAGGATGATAAAACTACTTATAAAGGAAAGCCTTTCCCTTTATATTATATAAAGATAGTATCTGAAGACAAATTATAGAACTAAAAAAAGTAATGTAGCAAAATGATGTCTACTGCAGTCACGTAAGAGGTAAAGAATTCAGAGATTATCCATGAAAATACCAACTAAAGAGTCATACTGAAACAGCATTCCATTATAAATTTTTCAAAAGTAGAAGGGATCATTTTTATACCTGTGTAGAAAAAGTGATCTATATATAGTGGGTGCCAATGTTACTAACCCAAGACCATGCTAATAAGCTTTCATTAATAAAACAAGAAGATAGCTATGGAATATATATTTTTTAAAAGTTTCTTAGACATGCAGTTAATTCAAAAAATTAATGGAGATTTGGAAAACTGGGAAGGCTACTAAGCTGAACATCCTTTACTTGACAAAGAATCAAAGGACACAACTAAAGGGACTTAGCAGCAGCAGCAAAGGACATAAAGCAGGGAGTTAAACAGCGGAAAGCAGTGCTCCTTTCAAAACGTAGACAAATAAGGGAAGATACTGATCCATCGTTGTGTTTCTCTTCAGATCGTATGAATCTTTAAATTTACTAAAGATTCCTGGGGAGGTGAGCAGGGGGAGAAAAAATAGGATACTGAAAAAGAAACAACCAATAAAAGTATAACAACAACAACAAAAAGAAATAGAAAGCTACACAAAGGATTATATAGGAGCAAAAGAGACAACTTAGAAAAATATTAACTTGAAAAAGTGAAGAGAAAAATTTATAAATACAGTAAACAACAGAACAAAATTCTAATATAAAATTAACATCTAAATCTTAGTATAGCATGAAATTTGTTTCTAATCCAGGAGACTAAACATGAAGATATGCCTGTGTCCAGGATATATGTGTTCCTGGAAACATTCAAAGCTTACAGTGGTTCTCAGAGTCACATTCCTAAACAAAGGAGACAGGTTTCTAATAATGCTCAGGGATTCAATCATAGAACTGTCCTTAAAAATATGTAAGACTCACTTCCAAGTTTAGGTTTGTTCATTATGCTGAAAACAGGCCTTGACGAAGAAGGATAATGACTAAAGGTGAGTTCACTGACTCTCTATGGCTTCTGAGATCTAATCTGAGACTACTCTAGTGCAAGCAGGAAATCAGTGAAGTAGAAGCTCTAGAAGACTGGGGCAGGGGCAAACCTTGATGGAGAACTAGATTATATGGAAGTTAGAAAATACACGTTTAGGGACTTCCCTGTATTTTCCAGTGGCTAAGACTCCATGCTCCCAATGCAGGGGGCCCGGGTTCTATCCCTGGTCAGGGAACTAGATCCCACATGCCACAACTAAAAGATTCTGCATGCCACAGCTAAGTGCTGCTAAATAAATAAATAATAAATATATATAAAAAAGAAAATACAGGTTTATTGAGTGTTCTCTTTCTTGAGACCAAAACACACACACAGTAAACCTATCTCCAGCTAAAAGAAGCAAAGAGGAATGCTCCTCTTCACTATACTGAAGGAAAAAACAGCTAGAATAATGCATAGTAGGAAAATGAACACTTCCTATTTGGTTTCTTGCCATTAGAAAGGAGTTGATGATGTTCCACTTTGTTCTGGAAGATAACCAAACCTACCATGTGGTAACGTTATGTTTGCACCATCAATGATTGCTTGTGCCAGTTCATGATCATTGCTTTCAAAAGCATGTGCTGCAGCCTTCAAGGCATCCCAAATCTCTTTACGGCCTTCAAAAGCTGGTGCGGTATCCCAAAATTCATCTCTCTTGCTGCGCAGCTGTCCATCTGTCATGGGATAATCGCTTTTCCATTTAGGTTTCTCCTTTTTCAAAGGCTGGTTACGACCTAAAGCAACTGAAGAAAAATAAAAGGCTGACATCAAAACCAACATTTATAAAAGATGTATTAATAGTTATCTGGTCATTCTTCTTTGATTCTTTCATCAAAATTATAGCTAGAAGCTGGCCTACTGGCTAATTCTTACATTCTGAAATTCCTCTAACCTATTTTATTTTAGATCTACAAGAGCAAACGGAGACATTAGGTGGTTCTACTCAAATCTTCCAGGGCAAGTTAGCACCTCTTTTTCATTCAGTCTGTCTCCTGCAAAGGAGGATTTTTAAAATTACCTAGAGAAACAGTAGTTAAGTGTTCCATCAGTCAGTAGTGGCAGGATTTGAAAAGAGTCAAAGGAGGGACTTGCCTGGTGGTTCAGTGGCTAAGACTCCATGCTCCCAATGCACGGGACCTGGGTTCGATCCCTGGTCAGGGAACTAGATCCTGCATGCTCCAACTAAGTTCACATGTTGCAACTAAAGATACTGCATGTGGCAACTTAAAAGACCCCGTGTGCAGCGACTAAGACGTGGTGTACCAAAAAACATTTAAAAGTTAAAATAGAAAAATAAACAGTTGAAGGATGCCATGAAAGAGGGTGAGATTCTAGGAGAAGCCAAATGACTGCAGTGGCCTGAATCTCAGGGCCACATGAGGCCCAAGAGCAGGAACTGAGAGATCTCGCAGACGGAGAGACTGCTCTATGGTGTCCAGGGAAGAGCAGCCGGACCATGAGGCCCACAAGGACACCTGACCCCAGAAAAGCTTCCTCTAGCAACCTGTTCTGGACTTGAGTCTAGGAACTGTGAACACCTTCCTCTGTAACTCAAATACTGAAGCTGATTTAGAAAGGGATGAGGGAGAGAGGTGGGTAGTGCTTTACTTTCTGGAGGGACGAGAACTGAACCAGCGACCCTTGATACTGCGTCAAGGGAGAAACTTCCAACTACAAGGAGAACTACAACACTCCAGTTTCAAGAGGAGAAGAAAAAAGAGGGTGAGAGTCCACTCCTTTTTTTGCTCTCAGGGGCAGCATGGCTCCTTAGAGAAAAGCAGCAGTGCTACCGTAATGCTAGAGTGAGTCTGAAGCAGCTTCTTTACACCCAGACACTTACCTGGCATATGATCACTGGTCGCAAACTGACATACAGAGACACTTATCTTACACAGTGCCATAGGTGAGTTCTTAAACAGACGGAAGAGCAGGTAAAAAGAAAGCTGAGGCTCCATGGAGTATTGGGTAAGAGTGGGTTTGAAATAAATGACAGAGTGGGTGGGAAGCAGAGGGTGTATGTCAAAATTCGATGTTCTATATTTAATTACAGGAAGACTAATAATTAAAAGAAATTACTCTCAAAATGATTCTAAAGAATCCCAGAAATTAACCACTCCCTCACTGGCCCAGGGCCAAATGATATTTGGGTTATTCATAAAAGAAATAAAATGACTCTAGCCCCTAGGCAATCTCTACGTCCTATACCAGTCTATATTCCCAGATGACAGAACCATTTCTTGCTGCAAAATGTCTCTGGTTTGACACTTGGATTAAATCATGATCTCTCTTCACCCAATCTAGCCATTTTATCCCAAAGCAGCATCTCTGTATCAGGTCTCGTCCTCCCCACTTCGGAGTAGCACACCATGCCAGTGCCAGCTGTTTTTCTTTAAAACACTCAGTGTTTTCGTTTTTAATTTTTTAATTGAAGCTTAATTGCTTTACAGAATGTTGTGGTTTCCTGTCATACATCAACAAGAATCAGCCATAGGTACTCCCATGCCCCCTCCCTCCCCACCCCACCCTGTCACAGAGGCCCTGCTTGACTTCCCTGAGTCAGGCAGCAAATCCCCACCGGCTATCTGTTGCACATGCGGTATTGTAAATTTCTATGTTAACTCTCCATTCATCTCCCCTTCTCCCTCCTCTTCTACCCCCATGTCTATAGGTCTGTTCTCGATGTCTGTTTTTCCTTTGCCGCCCTGAGAGTAAATTCATCAGTGCTATCTCTTTAGGTTCCATATATATGAAAACACTCAGTATTTTGACCCATTGTATTATTTGGCCCTCTAATTTGTCTTAGTGAGATGCAAACCAGTTGAGTTCTAAAAGAGTGTATACAGAAGAAGGAAAACTGTCTATTAAGTGGCAGAGCTGAATACAGAACCCATTTCCTTACTTAATGAATGAGTATTTACTGAGTGTCCACTAAGGATAACACTATATATGTTATATCAGGTGTTCATATCAGGTTCAAATGTGAGAAACATAATCTATACTATTGACTTTTCCCTGTATCTTCTCAATAATAAATATAGATTAAGCACTATTCCCCAAAAGGTGTTCAGAATATGTCAGATAATTACATTCAACCCCCGAATGATTCCACCAACAAGGTAAAATTGAAGATAAATTTTATTTTCTGCTACATTAACCTTTAGATGAGTCAGAAACAGTTTAGAGACAACACTATTAGTTTACTGAGCAGAGAGTGGAAGACAGGGCATCATAGACATCTAACTCAATGCTCAAATAAATACTTATTCGAGTAAAATTTCATGTCTACATGAGTAGTTCCAGAGAACTCTCTAATATCATATATATTAAATGTACCAGAGGGAAAGTTGGTATAATTCTTATCACTGTGAGAGAATAGCAAGGCAAAGGTAAAACAAAAAACCTCCACAATCTCAGTACTTAAACGAAGGAAATGAAAAGGCCCTCAAAGAGAAGAACTCAACAGAAAAACTATCTTGTAATAAAGGAGGAAAAGAGTTTGCAAAAAAAAGTAAAATGCCTTCCTTACAAATATAGGGCTTTATTTTACCTCCCCCTATCTATAGAAGACATATGAATAAAGTCAAATAAAAAGGACAGATGATACATTATGCTGCTTAGGGATAATCACTGTTGTAAATGCATTTTCAAATCTATGCTGTCAACAGTTTAAAAGTAATTACTTTAGGCAAAAGTAAATCAGAGAAAATAAATGCTTGTGACATATAAGTAAAGTTTACTTTTATTTCCATCTAGGTCTCTGCTTTTCCTATATCTCAAACATAAGTAATAAAGGATATCTGCCTATCTGCCTGTCCACTTATAACACAGACACAGCAACTAAGTAACTATGTTTACACCAAGTCAACCATTTTCAATTATTAAGAAATAAGACATAAAATATATATATTCAATTAGATTATATTTTGTACTCTGAACCTTTCATATTTACCTTGTTTCCCACAACTTCAAATTCCTGATGCCAAGAGAGATGCTCAGTATCAATTACAGTATCTAGAACTAAGTAATACGCTCCAACAATACATTTAGAGACAGGAAACAACTTATTCCCCAAATCTTGGTTTCTAAACCTTTAAATTGTAGGCAACCAATGATACTAAGTTTATGTAATCCCATGGTTTAACATACAAGATACCAAAGATTAATAAAGAAATCTAATTTTTTAAAAATCTAGGTTATTTTAGGAAACATCCTTTTTTCCCTATCATTGCACATTTACTTTCAAAACTCACTTTCTCAGCAGCCTCTTGACCACGTTCATCTACTACTCCTTATCTTTCCTTGCAACCTTTCAACATTTCTTCCCACAATGTGACAAATAAATAGATCTAACATGTAAAAAACCCAAGAAAGATTTGCTTCTCAGAGATAAATAGCAATATAATCTTAAATATTTCTACCCCACAACTGAATGCATTTTGCAACTCATTTGCACACTTTATTGGCAAAAAACAATGACATCCAGAGTGAAATATGTTTATAATTGTCTGCCTGCTTTTGGTTCCTCTCTGAAAACTGATTTAATATTGGGACTCTTCAAATAAAGGAAGGAGAGGCCATAAAGCACAGATACTGTAGGTATCAAGATACGACTCAAGAAATAATAGCTTTAAGAGACTATAAACTTAAAGAATCAGTTTTCCTAGCACAACAGCCTGAAGGAAAAAAACTGAATATTTAAAAAGATCACCATCAAAGGGAAAAATGTTGCTTAAAAGAATTCTGAAAACTTTAAAGCAGCATGGAATACAATTAGGATAATGTACCTATTTTAGATTGATTAGAGTCTTAACATCATGAAAATGAAAAGGAAATTTTCCCCTCACTTCAAAAATTAAGAATAGATCCTACAGACCCTTCTGTAACAGACTGTGCTAGCCTAAGAGGACAGTTGTAAAATATTTTATTTTCATTTAAATTTAGAATACTCTATATATACACACACACACACATATATTCCCTAAAGCAACTAACTGCTAAAATAAAAATAGGGATATGGGGCTTAAAATGCCTAAAATAAGAGCATCAACATGCCAATAGTCAACATCATACCCATATCTGCTCTACTGTCTTGAGGATTTAGAGGTGGAAGAGATCTCAGATGGTGTAAGTCAAGGTTACTATTAATATTTGACAGAAAACCTAACAAGGATAAATAACACTGCTGAGAGTCAAAAAGAGCTAAGACTAGAATCCAGATGACTAGATTCAAAGGCCAGAGCTCTCTTTTCATTACAGCACCCCATGTCTTACCAGAGCTGACGAGTATGCTTGCTTTTACAGAAGTACCAAATCAATTATGAAGGTTCACTCAAAATAAAGCATGTGTCAAGTTGTTTTTCTAGTACCGTGCATCCATCTTTTCCAAGCTTCACTATGACCAATGAAATGGCTCTGGTAGGACAAAGGAAAAGCTAACCAAGAAACTCCAGCTCTCCAAAGGAGAATCCCACAGGGGAAGAGGCAGCACGGTTTGCTGGTCTGTCAGTTTCAATTTACAAAGGACTCAGCATCTATACAAGATCAGGCACCAAAGATCACATGTATGCATACTTAAGTAAGTCAGATACACCACTTTCTATGTTGCAATTTTACAATAAATACAAATGAGAACTTTGAGTATGTTTCTATCCTAAAGTTTATAAAAATTAAGCATCTGGAGCATAATTTTAAAAGCATATATGATAATTTCTAATGTTTGAGCTACCTTTATTGAGGGGGGAAAAATCAACATAATTTTTGATTTATCAATCAAAAAATAGAAAAGTCTATCAATCATATAGACTTCTCTGCACTGTTTCTCAGAGTGTAAGTCTACTTACAATAATAGCCTGAGCATACAAATAGGCAACAGGAAAGTCTAGTGTAGTGAAAGCTGCTCAGTCGTGTCCGACTCTTTGCGACCCCATGGACTATATATGGTCCATGGAGTTCTCCAGGCCAGAATCCTGGAGTGGGCAGCCTTTCCCTTCTCCAGGGGATCTTCCCAACCCAGGGATGGAACCCAGGTCGTTCGCATTGCAGGCAGATTCTTTACCAGAGAGCCACCGGGGAGCCCACAGGAAAGCCTAACCGCAACATAATGTTTCAAGGACTTTTTATTTTTTCTTTTTTTTTAAAACAAGACAAATTTATTACTTACAGTTCTATGGATCAAAACCATGAATGGGTCTTACAAGCTAAAATTAATATGGTGCCAGAGCTGTGTTCTTCCTGAAAGTCTTGAGTAGAGATCATTCACTCATCTCTCCCAGTTTTTTCAAGCCACCACATTCAATGGCTCGTGGTCTCTTTCTCCATCAACATAACATCTTCCAGTCTCTCTTTGTCTCCAACTCTTCTCACAACCTCTCTAAAAAGGCCCTTGTGGTTGCATTAGACCCAAGGACTTTTTAAATGAATCATTAAAGATGTTGTAAAAGCATACAATTAAATCTCTCCCTCTCACACACACAGCCCTTTAAAAAAGGGCAACATTACACAAAGTTGGGGAAAGGATATGCTCACCTAACACCAGCACACTGCACCTTCTACATACTACTGAAACTTTCAGATGGTTCATTCTACTTGGGGAGGGGGGTGGCCTCATCCAGCATTACACTCTTCGGAAGGCAGGGGCCTTCTCTCCCCTCACTTCATGGACAGCTTGGGGGAGGGGAGCACACACGATGCCCACTACCATCTAACACTGCATTGACGTGCTGGCCAGCACAATCGGGCAAAGTAAACCAGTCAGAAGCGTCAGGGCCAGAATGGAAGAGAACCATCTCTAACTGCAGATGATATGATGGTATGACTGGAAAATACGAGCAAGTTGGTGCTAAAATGAAATAGAAATTAACATGGTAGCAGGACATAAAATGCAGGCCTTCTTATATACATAAAATGTCCAGCTAGGAGATGCAATGGATGAAAAGGTCTTGTTTATAACAGAAACATAAAAGATATAATACTTGGAATGCAACACCTCAGGAAAACTTTTAAAACTACTGAAAGATAAAAGTAGACTCGAAACAATGAAAACAATCTCTTGTACTTGGACATCAACATTATAAAGATATCAATTCTTCTAAAGTTAATATCCACATTTAATACAATTCCAGTGAAAATATTTTTTAAAAAACTTTTTCTGATGCTAGATGAATTGATTCTAAAATACATATGGAAAAACAAACAAGGAGGAACAGTTAAAAGAATCCTGAAAAATAAACATAAGTGAGCTAGTCCTGTAAATATAAAGCACACTATAAAAGCATTACAATTAGAAGCATGTAAAGCACATGACTATTTAGATCAACGGAACAGAATAAAGTTCAAAAAAACCATGTATGCAATGGATATTTACTACATGATAAATATTTTATCTTAAACCATTGGAGAAAAATGGGAATTTTAAGAAATAGTGTCAGAGCTGGACAACTATTTACAAAAAGATAAAATTGGGTCAATAATTTAAATTGCACACCAAAATAAACTCCACAGGAATCTACATGTAAAAGGTCTACATGTAAAAATTAATACAAGTAGTAGAAGAAAATACAGATAAGTTTCTCTATAACCTAGGAATAGTGAATGCTTTCCAAAAGAAATGAAAAAAGACCGATAAATTTAATCTTATATAAATTTTTGCATGGGGGCAGGAAGAGTCAATACACAAATGACAAGCCTAGAGAAAATATCTGCAACTTTCTGTCACAAAAGGCTGATTTTCCTCATAGTTAAAACTCTTAAAAATGAAGGAAAAAAGGGGAAACTCTGTGACAGAAAAATGGGCAACAGATGTGACCTTATATTTGAAAGGAAAATAGGAAATGACATATGAAAACATTTCTAACCTCAGTTATGCTGTGTGCTTAGCCGCTCAGTCGAGTCCAACTCTTTGCGATCCCATGGACTAGAGCCCGCCAGGCTCCTCTGTCCATGGGATTCTCCAGGCAAGAATACTGGAGTGGGTTGCCATACCCTCCTCCAGGGGATCTCCCCAACCCAGGGCTTGAACCCAGGGCTCCTGAACTGTGGGCAGACTTTACCACCAGGGAAGCCCAAGAATACTGGAGTGGGTAGCCTATCCCTTCTCCAGGGGATCTTCCTGACCCAGGAATCGAACCAGGATCTCTTGCATTGCAGACAGATTCTTTACTAGCTGAGCTACCAGGGAAGCCCCCCAAGCGTCAGATATAAGAGAAAGCAAAGTGAAAACTATGCTAGAATTATTTCTCTGGCTCTTAGGAAATAATCAGGAATCTGACAACACATTATGCTACTGAGTTGTGCAGAAATAGATATGCTTCTACACATGCTAAGAGTCTAAGATCCCATAGGATTATCACCTAAAGGATTCCTAGATGGAGGGGGACTCTGACAACATCTAACAAAATCCCTTATTCATTCACTCATTGAGCCAGCAACCCTGGTTTTAGGATTCTACTTTCAAGATATACTTCCATCAATATGAAACATAAAAGGTTATTTCCTACAGGCTTATTTGTATCAGAAACAACCTAACGGATGTACTATCATACACCCACACAATGAAGTACAATGCAACTGTACAGAAAGAGGAGAAGCCCTATGCACTCAAATGGAGAGATCTCTAGAATATATAAGAAAAGGCAAGACACAGAACAGTACATATACACATTTTGTTTAGAAAATACATGTGTGTGTGTGTGTATAAAACAAACCAAAAAATCACACACACTGAAAGGATAAGCCGGAAACTAACAAAAACGGCCATGGAGCTACAGGGCAGAAGCAACAGAGATAAGAGCAAGACTCTGTGTAGATTGACTTTTGAAAAATTGTAAGTATGTTACATTCACAAAACAAAAAGCAAACCAAAAATAGCAGCAGCAAACCCAAACACTGAACAGAGAAATTAATCTAACTGTATCATGTGTTTAAAGTACCATACAAAGAATACAGTGATTTCAAGCTAATTTTGAACATGACACCCTGACCATACATCTTTGGTGGGACAAATCCTAAGGAACCAAAGACACACCACAAAGACGTCTTAAACCTTTTGGGGGGTGTCATGCCATGCAGCTTGTGGAGTCTTAGTTTCCCGACCAAGGACTGGCCCATGTCAGGGAAAGCCCAGAGTCCCAGTCCTTGGACCACCAGAGAATCCCCAAGACATCTTAAACTTTATTCTAGAGACTAAAATAAACTAAGACTTAATGAAGAATACCAATTACTATAATTCTAAAACATATGATGTTTACTGTAGGATGAAGCAAGTAAGGAACAATATTATTATCAATAGAAAGCAAGATTTTTTATTAAAGAGAAAATAAAATACAAAATAAAAAGAAAAAAAGTTAATTTTGAATTGGAAATACCAATAAGAACTTATAATTTAACAATAAAAAGTATTTTATAGTTCTGTTGACTAAAGGGACTTAAAAACAATGACAACCCAGTAGCAATGAGCATACCTAGCTCCCAGATCTTAGTTTTAAACACCATTCCCCACTAAAAAGGCCCTAGGGCTATTTAGAGAAATGGCTAGTTCCATGGCCAGAGATGGGAAAATTTAAAGCAAAACTGGGACAGCTGGCTGTTAAGAAGGCAAGAAAGTACTAAAAAAACTAGTATATTAATGAGATCATGTCAAAGGCACAGAGGAGAGGGTCTGAAGGAGACAACATCTGCATCAGTTTTGGAGCATCAAGAATAATGACTGCAGGACTTCCCTGGTGATCCAGAGGCTAAGACGGCACTCCCAATGCAGAGGGCCCAGATTCGATCCCTGGTCAGGGAACTAGATCCTACATGCCGCAACTAAGAGTTTCACATTCCACAACTAAGACAGATGCCACAATGAAGACCACAATGCCACAATCAGACCTGGTGAATGCCACAATGAATGCCACATAAAGACCCAGTGCAGGCAAAAAAAAACTAAATAGTTTTCAGAATGACTGAAATAGACTTTAAAATACTAAATCAGGGACTTCCCTGGCGGTCTAGTGGTTAAGACCCATCCCCCTGCCCCCACTTCCACTGGAGGACACAGGTTCAATCCCTAGTTGGGGAACTAAGATCTTGCATTTTTTTTGACACAGCCCAAAAATTAAATAATTTTTAAAATATTGAATAAATAAAAATTCTAATACTAATACTAAAAGGGAAAAATAACAGAAAAAGAGAAAAATACTAACACAAAAAGGGAAAAATAATAGGAGAAAGGCTCTTTCTTACTGAAGAATGCTGGTAATAAAGAAAAGAATGACATATTTAAAAGAATCATTCTTTACATCAGGTAAGGATTATTACTAAATATGCTACATCATCATGGCAGGATATACAAGGTGTGAGAGGACCATCACCAATATTGTGAACTGCTAAAAAGAAATCAGACAGTAGATACCTGACGTTCATTACCTTAACCAAGTGACCAAACTTAACTAGCTTTCTGAGATGCTGCAATATGAAGTATACAAAGATGAAGGATTCTTTTCCAAAATGTATAACTTGAATCTAATTAAACTTCTAAACTAACTTCTCATTTATAGGAAATGTAAAGACTAACACAGTAAGTTAAAACATCTTCAGACACTGCCAAACATTTCCTGGAGGGTAAAACTGTCCCTGTTGAGAACCACTGGTCTACACCAAATGAGACAAAATATGAAGTTTGGTTGGAACCTAGTATGGAAAAAAGCTATAAAAGACAATATGGGACAACTAGATAAATCTAAATAAGGCTAGATAATAGATGTCATTAAGAAATTACTTTCAAATTTTCTTAGGAATGATAATAATATTATAATGACACAGGAAAATAGTCTTATTCATAAAGTAGAGGTATGATGAAGTTTTCAGAAGTGTTAAAAGTGTTACGATGCCTACAACTTTCAACTGGTTCAGCTATTAAAATGGAGGGTGTGCATGTCTATACATATACACACATGTATACACACATACAAAACAGAAAAATGTGTATATAGCAAGAAGCACTAAATTTACATGGGGAGTATATGTGCATTCATTATACTATTTTTTCATGTTTGAATATATTCACAATAAAAATTCAGGGGACAAAACACAAACCCTGAAAAACAGAAAGACATGAATGCACTATATCAGGCACTTCAGTTCTCAGCCTGATATCACACCTTTTGGATACTCCTCATTATGTTCACACAACTGTTGAAGTTCCCCATATTTGATTTTAATAAAAGATACAGGAATTATATGTTTAAGATATTAAGTATATAATTCAGAAGCTGAATTCTTGCTCCTCAAAGCTGAATTCTTGCACCCCAGTTTCAGAGTTCTACTTAGGTAAGGCTTTCAGATACAG
Source organism: Cervus canadensis (assembly GCF_019320065.1). Lineage (NCBI taxonomy): Eukaryota > Metazoa > Chordata > Mammalia > Artiodactyla > Cervidae > Cervus > Cervus canadensis. Next base: position 3,698,118 of record NC_057401.1, read on the forward strand.
GCCTAGTCCTCTTATACATTCCCATGTTCTGATTCCAATGACTATCCTTGAGCACCGAACCTGGCTGGGACCATCTACAAAACTCAAAAGCAACAGAAGTACTGAACAGTTATTTTCTTAAATTTTCATCTATGGGTTAGTGCTTATTTAGGACAAAAAGTTAATAACTGAGCAATAATATTTAAAAGAACATTAAATAATAATGAGAGTCAATTTACCAGGAAAATACAGCAATAAATGTGTATGTACCTAACAACAGGACTTCAAAGTACATGAAGAAAAAACTGAATTAAAGGAGACAGATCATACTACAATCACACTTAAACACATTAACAGTTTTCTATTAGTAACAGATAGACCAAGGAGCCAGAAAATCAGTAAGAACACGGGAGACCTAAACATTACCAACAAACTGGACTTAAATGACATTATAGGACGTCCCACCCAACAAAGAGAGAACATACATTCTTGTCAAGCACATATACAGACCATTCACCAACACAGAACACACAAAGCTTAAAAGAGCAGAAGTCATACAAAGTGTTTTCTATAACTGCAATGAAATTAAATTAGAAATCAGTAACATGAAGATAGCTGGAAAAATCCCCAACTAACTAGAAATTAAATGATACACATAAGTCATGAGTCAAAGGGAAATTAGAAAATAATTTCAACAGAGTGAAAATGAAAATACATCAAAACTTTACGATGCTGCTAAAACATACTGCTTCGACGAAAACTTAAGAGCATTAACATGTTTCTATTAGAAAAGTCTCAAATCAATGAAGCAGGCTTCCACCTTAAGACTAAAAGAACAACAAAAACTAAAAGAAAAAAAAAATAAAAAGAACAAATTAAACTAACTTTAAGAAAGAAAAAAATAAAAAGCAGAAACCAAAGAAACTGAAAACAGAAAATAAAGAAAATCATAAAAGCAAAATCTGGTTCTTTAAAAATATTAAACTGACAAACCTCTTAGGCTGATCAAGAAAAAAAGAAGACCAACATCAGGAATGAAAGAGGTCATATCACTAGAGACTCAGCAGACATTAAAGGGATAATAAAGGAATATCCATTCATGAAGAAAAGGATAACTTGGTTCAGTTCAGTTCAGTTCAGTCACTCAGTCATGTCCGACTCTTTGCGACCCCATGAACCGCAGCACACCAGGCCTCCTATCCATCACCAACTCCCGGAGTCCACCCTAACCCATGTCCATTGAGTCAGTGATGCCATCCAACCATCTCATCCTCTGTCTTCCCCTTCTCCTACGGCCCTCAATCTTTCCCATAATCAGGGTCTTTTCCAATGAGTCAGCTCTCCACATCAGGTGGCCAAAGTATTGGAGTTTCAGCTTCAACATCAGTCCTTCCAATGAACACCCAGGACTGATCTCCTTTAGGATGGACTGGTTGGATCTCCTTGCAGTCCAAGGGACTCTCAAGAGTCTTCTCCAACACCACAGTTCAAAAGCATCAATTCTTCGGCGCTCAGCTTTCTTTCAATCCAACTCTCACATCTATACATGACCACTGGAAAAACCATAGCCTTGACTAGACGGACCTTTGTGGACAAAGTAATGTCTCTGCTTTTTAATATGCTGTTTAGGTTGGTCATAACTTTCCTTCCAAGGAGTAAGCATCTTTTAATTTCATGGCTCAATCACCATCCACAGTGATTTTGGAGCCCAGAAAAATAAAATTAGCCACTGTTTCCACTCTTTCCCCATCTATTTCCCATGATGTGATAGGACCGGATGCCATGATCTTAGTTTTCTAAATGTTGAGATTTAAGCCAACTTTTTCACTCTCCTCTTTCACTTTCATCAACAGGCTTTTTAGTTCCTCTTCACTTTCTGCCATAAGGGTGGTGTCATCTGCATATCTGAGGTTATTGATATTTCTCCCAGCAATCTTGATTCCAGCTTGTGCTTCCTCCAGCCCAGTGTTTTTCCTGATGTACTCTGCATATAAATTAAATAAGCAGGGTGACAATATACAGCCTTGACATACTCCTTTTCCTATTAGCTCTCTATATATTGTCTATATAATAAAGATACTACATTTATTTGTCTTTAAAAAACCCCAACAAAGAAATTTTCAGGTTCAAATGGTTTCATTACTGAATTCTACCAATATACAAGGAAGAGATAATACTAATTATTCAAAATAACTTTCAGAAAACAAAAGAGCTCAGGACGATTTCCCTAGTGGTACAGTGGATGAGAATCCACTTGCCAATGCAGGGGACACAGGTTTGATCCCTGGTCTGGGAAGGTTTGACATGCCATGGAACACTAAGCCCGTGTACCACAACTACTGAAGCCTGTGCGTCCTAGAGCCCATACACTGCAACCGCTGAGTCTGCACGCTGCAACTACTGAAGCTCAGGAGCCTGGGGCCTGTGCGCAGCCATAGGAGAAGCCACTGCAATGAGAAGCCCACACCCGGTAACCAATATCCAGAGCAGCCAAAAATAAAATAAATAATTTATTTTAAAAACAGAAGGGAACACACTCAAATTTATGAGATCTAAACTGCACCTATAACAAAACCAGACAAATATAAGAAAATTATCAACTATCAACAAAACCAAAAGTATCATAGACACAGAGATGACATAAAGACCATAACAGTCATAACAGGGCTCAAAGAATTCATCATCTACATACCTGTACTAAAGGAAACATTAAAAAGTCTTTGGGCAGAAATAACATGATAACAGATGGAAACCTGAATCTACATAAAGGAACAGAGAGCACCAGAAATGGATAACTACATGGATAAAAATAAAAGACATTTAAAATTATTATTCCTATCTCCTTATGGGTGATATCATCGGAAAAGGCAGAGTAAGGACTTCCAAAAATCTTCTTCTCCATTAACGCAATGAGAACATTGGCAAAAACTCAAACTTAAGTACTCTGGAAATTAACCAAAGACTTGGAACAATCCAGGGAACATTTATTCTTTCTTATTCAAGGAAAACAGCTACTGTATGTGGTGTTTTAGCATGCACTCTACCCATCCCCCTTCTCCCCAGCTCAGGGGTAGCCTTGAAAACCAACAGATAGCAATTACAATGAAAGCCACCAGCTCAGCAGCCACAGGAGGGGTCAAAACAGGGTTGGCATGCGTTAAAAGCCCCGTTGGTAGAGAAGTGTCATTTCTTGGCCTATCTGAAAGTTCTTGTCCTTATTTGACCTGACATAAGCGATAACCCTGTGTGAACAGCCTTTTCCTGGGCGCATTTGTCAAAAACAATCAGCAGCAATTGCCTAAAAGTGAACTTGCATGGGGCAGTGAAGAATTTGGAACAAGAAACTAATCAAAGCTGGGGAATGAGATGTCCAGAAAAACTGACATCTTACTGTGAATCTAAAAGGGTACATACACGCATATAACTGTGTACATATAGGGCTGAGCACATGTCCAGGAAATGTCTGAGACGGCCCTCAGCTCTCACTCCTGACTGATATTGAGGCTTTGAGCACATGGGAAATAGGAGTTTAAGGAAACTGCCTGAGTTTTGAAAGTAAGCCCTAATACGAACACAGAGCCACTTAGCAAAGAACAAGAGACTTACTTGTTCTAGACTATTAAGGAAATCTGTGCACTCATTAGCTCACCACTAAGCTCATTTCAGTGGCTACACCTAACAGAGAACATAAACTTTACAGAATAAGTTCAGGAAAGTTAGTAAACAAAAAGCAACAACAATAATAAACCCTAAGGGAGAAGGGAGACTCTGATTTCCAGTGTTGCCAAATAGTAAATGTCCAAAATTTATTAGGCATGCAAACAAACAAGAAAGTACGGCCCACACACAACGGGGAAAAAAGCAAATAGAAACTGTCACTGAGGACACCCAGACATTGGACTTACTAGGCAAAGATTTTAAATCAGATAGTTTAAATATAGTTCTTTAGTAAAGAACTAAAGCAATGTTCCAATATTGTTCCAATTATGTTCCAATAAAAAGAAATTATTTTTAAAATTATAGAATTGAAAAAACAAATGAAAAATTCACTAGAAAGCCTCAATAGTATATCTGAACAGGCAGAAGGAAGAATCAGTGAACTTTAAGACAGGTCAACTGAGATGACCTAGTCTGAGGAACATGAACGAAAATGAACAGCGCCTCAGGTGGGCAACATCACGGTCACCAATATACACAAAATGAGAGCCCTAGAAGGGAGAAAGGAGACAGCACTGAAAGAAGGAATGGCTGAGAACTTGTTCGATGAAAAACCAATCTACACACGGGAGAGGCTCAACAAGCTCAGAGATCACTACCTAGACACAGCATAATCAAGCTGTCGAAAGTCAAAGATTAAGAATCTTGAAAGAACCAGAAGCAACTCAAGATACACAAGGCACCCTCAAAAAGTTTACCAGCTGATTTCCCATCAGAAGACATGGAGAACAGAAGGCAGTGGGACAACACAGACAAACTAATGAAAGGAAGAGTGTGTCAACCAAGAATTCTATATCCAGAAAAGAATATCCTTTGAAAATTAAAGAGAAAATAAAATATTCCCAGGTAAACAAAACCTGAAAGGACTTGTTGGCAACACCAGCTCTGCAAAAAATTCTATAGGGAGTCTTCGGGTATTAAATAAAGGACACTAGACAATAATGTGAATATACATTAAGAAATAAAGACCATCAGTAACATTACACAAGTCCATGTAAAAGGCAGCATATGTATACTATTTCTTTGTAACTCTGCTTCCTCCCATTTGATTTTAAAGACAAATGCATAAAAAATAATTAAAAATTTGTGTTGATGAGCCTGCAATGCTTAAAGATGTGATTTGTATATTAATAACAGTCCAAAGAAGGGAGGGAGGGAATGGAGCTGTATAAGTAGCATTTTTATATGCTACTGAAATCAAGTTAGTTTCAATTAGAACTGAAATATTATAAATTAAGATATTAATTATAATCCCCAGAGCAACCATTAGGAAAATGACTCAAAAATATATAGTAAAAAAATGAAAAAAGAATTAAAATGATACACTAGAAAATATCTAAGACAAAAGAAGGCACTAATGGAAGAATGAAAGTTAAAAAGGAATAAGACATATAGCAATAAACAGCAAAATGGCAGGTATAAATCCTAAATTACTAACAATTACATTAAATATAAATATTAAGTATTCCAATCAAAGTGATAAAATTTGCAGAATGGACCAAAATACACAATCCAACTACATGCTATCTACAAAGGAGTCATTTTAGATTAAAAAACATATTTAAGTTGAAAGCAAAAAGATGAAAAAGATGTATCAAGCAAGCTGTCATCAAAAGTGGAATGGCTATATTTATATCAAACAAAATAGACTTTAAGACAAAACTTTTTACTAGAGACAAAGGACATAAATTGACCCAATAAATGGGTCAATTCACTGAGAAGACCTAACAAATTAAACACATATATGCACCTAACAACAGAGCCCTAGAATATATGAAGGAAATACTGACAGAACTAAGGAAGAAATAGTTCTACAATAATAGAAACTTCAATAGTCTATTTTCAATAATGGATAGCATATCTAGACAGAATACAGAATCAGAGGACTTAAACAACAATAGAAACCACTTAATTAAACCTAATATACAGGTAGACAGTTGACCCTTGAATAACATGGGTTTGAACTGCTCAGGTCTACATACACACAGATGGTTTTCAATACTACTATATGGTCTGAGGCTGGCTGAAACCACAGATGTGGAGAAGTCACAGATGCAGAGGATCAACTATACAGATTAACCACAATTTGTTCAACACTTGTACATATATAGAACACTCCACCCAGACTAACAAGTTAGGCCACAAAACAAGTCTCAGTAAACTTTAGATGAAATCATACAACATATCTTCTCTGACCATAATGGAATAAAGTGAGGAATTAATAACAGAAAGAAAACTGGAACATCCACAAGTAAATGGAAATTAAACAACACACTCTTATACAACGAATGGACCAAGTAAGAAATCAAAAATAAAATGAGAAAATATATTAAGACTCTTTGCGACCCCGTGGACTGTAGCCCACCAGGCTCCTCCATCCATAGGATTCTCCAGGCAAGAATACTGGAGTGGGTTGCCATTTCCTTCTCCAGGGGATCTTCCCAACCCAGGGACCGAAACCAGGTCTCCTGCATTGCAGACAGACGCTTTAACCTCTGAGCCACCAGGGAAGCCCCCAAAAATAAAATGAGAAAATATATTAAGACAAATGAAAATAAAAACAAATAAAAAACTCATGGGATACAGCAAAAGCAGTGCTCAGAGGAAAATTTGGAACTCTAAACATCTGCATTAAAATAGAAGACAGATCTTACTCAGTTACCCAAGTTTACACCTTAAGGAACTAAAAACAGAAAAGCAAAGTAAACCCAAAGCCAGCAGAAAGAAGGTATAAATAAAGATGAGAGTGGAGATAAACAAAGGACAGCAAACAGATTTAACAAAACCAAATGCTAGTCCTTTTAAAAGATGATAAAATCAACAAACATTTAGCTAGACTTTTTTGTTCTGTTCTGTTCTTACAAAACAGAAGTTTCAAATAACTTCAAAGAAGTTACTTGAAACTTCTGTTATTTGCAAAAAGAGCAAATATTACTACTGATCTTACAGAAATAAAAAGACAGAATATTAGAATACTATTAATTGTTGTACACTAACAAATTAAATAATCTAGGTGAAATGAACAAGTTCCTAGAAACACAAAATTATTAAAACTGGCTTAAGAAGAAACAGAAACTCCCAACAGACTTATACCAAGAGATTGAATCATTAAGCAAAATCTTTCCAACAAAGAAAAGCCCAGGACCAGATGGCTTCACTGGGGCATTTTACCAAACATTTAAAGAAGAATTAACACCAACTCTCAAATGCTTCCAAAAAAATAGAACAGGAAGGAACACTTTCTAACTCATTCTATAAAGCCATCATTCCCTAACCAAAATGAGACAAATATAAAAACACTACAGACCAATATCTCTTGAGAAGATAAATGCAAAAATGCTCAATATAATTCTTGCAAACTGAATCCAACAGTATACTAAAAAGATTATGCACCAAGACCAAGTGGGATTTACCCCAGGAATGCAAGACTGATTCAGCATAAGAAAATCAAAATAATATGCCATATTAATAAAACAAAGGAAAAAAACCCCACACAATCATCTCCACGACTGCAGAAAAAGGACATGACAAAACCCAACACTCTTTCATGATAAAAACATGTAAAGCTAGGAATAAAGAGTAAATTATATGACATGATAAAGGGTCTTTATGAAAAACTCACAGCTAACATCACACTCAATGAAAGCACACACTGAAAGCACCCCCCCACACACACCAAGATCAAGAAGACAAGCTAAGACATTCTATCGCTGCTGTGAGAGAGAGAGAGACAGAGATCATCTAAGTACCGGGGCTTCATCACACAGCCAGGCAAAAAAAGTTAACTATTCTTTGGGAACTTAAAACTTTTTATTTCAGTCATGGTAAACTACATAAGAGAATGTACAAAAGCATCATTTAAACATCTGCAATGATGACAATCATTAAATATCTGCACTATATACAATGGAAAGAAACTAGCCTTATTTCAAATAAGGAATTCTACGAGAAATTAAAAATCTTACAGCATAGTTATCACTGTGCAAGATGGTAGAACTATAAAGTAATGAGACTGTATTCCAAAGGTGTGCAAGCGCGAGTGCTCATCTGTGTCTGACTCTGCGACCCCAGGGACTGTAGCCTGCCAGGCTCTTCTGTCCATGGAACCGCCCAGGCAAGAATACTGGAGTGGGTTGCCATTTCCTATTCCAGGGGATCTTCCCAACCCAGGGATTGAACTCACCTCTCTTATATCTCCTGAATTGGCTGATGGATTCTTTACCAACTGCGTCACCTGGGAAACCATATACCAAACACAACACCTAAATCAAGTTATGTATAATCACTATGTATTTATACAGATGTATTCTGAGTAGGTACATGTTGATGAGTCACTGTAAGGCCAAAAAATAGACTGAAAGGTATAATATCCCTACTGGAGAACCAAATACTCACTATACATAGGAAGTCCTACAAACAGAAAAAGAAAGGAAAGCAGACAGACATGTATGCTCAGCTCATTAGTACAAAAGAAAATAGAAGGATAAATCAGAAATCAGTCATACTGGTTACTTACAGAGGGTGGGTGAGAAGGGAATGGAAACGATGGAAGGATGGGTGAGAGGTAGTAATGAGTAAGGGTTACGCTTCTAAGCAGACCTTTTTGCCTGGCTCTGACCTTCAGAACTGTGTTGCCATCACACAGCTTGTCAGGTGGTGCAAACAGTGAAGACTCTCCCTGCGAAGCAGGAGACCTGGGCTTGATCTCTGGGTTGGGAAGATCCCCTGGAGAACGACATGGCAACCCACTCCAGTATTTTGCCTGGAGAATTCCATGGACAGAGGAGCCTGGTGGGCTACAGTCCATGGGGTCTCAAAGGGTCAGACATGACAGAGAGACTAATACTACCATCACACATACTCAAATAAGCAAACAAAATCAAAAAGGGGGAAAACTAAAAAAGAACACAACTAGAAATAAATGAACTGTATTTCAAAGGATTAACAAACTACATTAAAAGGGCATGTACCTAACATTTGAACACAGTATTTTTTTTTTTAGTAATTTTACCCTCAGGCTACAGATAGAAAGAACTGTAAATGAATACTGAACTCGAGTTAGTAGTTTTCTTTTCACAATGAAATAAATTAGTGATTCCAAACGATTTTATGTGTATCCTCAGATTGAGTAAATAAGTAAATATACTGTGGAAATTAGGTGTCACATTTCTTCACTTTTAGAAAGAGAATTGTAAATATATGAACAGGCGAAATCTAGAATAAATCTTGTATTAATACTATTAGACTTGAATGAGAGCTATCAGTATGAACCTCATTTTTAATATATAAAAATATATAGATGCATGGCCCTGATGGCTCAGCTGGTAAAGAATCCACCTGCAATGTGGTAGACCTGGGTTCGATCCCTGGGTTGGGAAGATCTCCTGGAGAACGGAAAGGCTTCTTTCCCTTCTGGCCCTACTTCTTCCAGTACTCTGGCCTGGAGAATTCCATGGACTGTATAGTCCATGGGGTCACAAAGAGTCAGACACAACTGAGACTTTCACTCACTTATGTATATATCATATATATCCATATCTTCTATATAGCTTAGGGCTATATAGGAGATATATGTATCCAGGCTCTTTCCACTTAAGATGACCTACAGGAAATGTTACTCCAACACCATCAAACACACCTGGAGTCTAGATTTTTACTTCTGAATATCATTCTACACTAAAAGGAACTAGGGGTCCCTAGCTGATTTCAGGACTCCGACAGGTAAAATATCATATGAACGTGGAACAAATTGTTATGCCAGAAACAAAGAAGTGTTCAAAGAATAACAAAGTCATGTCAAAAGAACACAGAGATCAGCTTAGAGGAGCTCCCACTGGCCAATGTGGTACGATTTGAGCATCAACATAAATAACAATAGCAACAGATTATACCCCCATGGAAAAAACACAGAAAACCATGAATCCATACCAATATAAATAAGCAAACAAATAGTTGAGATGAGAGAGCTCTTTCTTACATTAAAATGCTGATCAATAAATATAAAAGAAATGGTGAAATTAGAAAAATCACCATTTGCGAATCACCATAATTATTTCAGGCAAGAACTACCAATGGATGCTAAAACTACTGCCTGTTTGATAACAAAAAAAAGATTTACATAGAACCAATCTTCATACTAAATACTTATTATTTGCAGAGGAAAAAATAATAACTTTGCAGGGAAGAAACGTGGTTTGGCACCATACGTGATTAAAGTTAACATCACCAATAATAGGAAAAAAAGACATTATATGACTCTTGACATAATACACTAAGGACACAATCTCACTTTCGTGGTATGCTTGCCCAGACTACATAATCATGAAGGAACCTATGCATGAGAAAACATCAGACAAAGTGCAACTGATGAACACTCTGCAAAATAACTAGCATATACTTTTCAAAATGCCAAGGTCACAAAAGACAAAAAGTCTCCAGAACTGTACTAGATTAAAGCAGGTTAAAGAGATATAACAACATAATGCATGATCCTAGATGATTTTCTCAGAATATTAATGAAGACAATGATGAAATCTGAATAAAGACTGTAAATATTAATATTATATCAATATTCATTTCTTGATTTTGATTACTGAATTGTGGGTAGGTGAGAGAAAGTGCTTATTCTTAGGAAACACACACTAAAGTATTTCAGGGTAAAAGGGTTTATTGTGTGCAATTTTATCTAATGGCTCAAGAATATTTAAGTATTTACATACATGTACGTATATATAAAGGACTTCCCTGGTGGCTCAGTGGTAAAGAATCTGCCTGCCAAAGCAGGAGCCATGGTTTCAATCCCTGGGTTGGGAACAACCCCTGGAGAAAGAAATGGCAACCCACTCTAGTATACTTGCCTGGGAAACCTGCCAGGCTACAGTCCATGGGGTGCAAAGAGTCAGACACAACCTAGTGAACAAACAACAACAACAATAGATACATATAAAGAAAATATAATAAAGCAGATGTGATAAAATATTAACATTTGGGGAAACCAGAATGAAGAGTATCAGAACTTCTTTGTACTGTTTCTGCAACTTTTCCATATGTTTGATGTTATTCTGAAATAAAGTTAAAAAAAAAAAAGGACCTTTGACCTTTTGATAATCCCTTGGATACAGGTTTGGATTTGGTAGAGCAGCCACGGCAACTAGGATCTCACACGTTCATGCTCAGTTGCTCAGTCATGTCTGACTCTTAGCCACCCCGTGGACTACAGCCCGCCAAGCTAATTCAGACCTCACTTAGCCCCAAAGACACAGGACACCTAACGGTGCTGATTGAGTCGAGAGAGAATTAGATCCTCTGAGACTTTACTTGACCAACTCAAAAATTCTTCAGGAAAAGGAAAGTTCCTATAAGCATTTAGAAAACCCTGCAGGGAAGGATTCCTACTACTCTAACCATTACATTACTGGTGAAGGTAGCAGTTTGCCAAAAATGTTGCTTTTCTCAGAAAAAATAATAGTCAACAGAGAATGCATACTGTCGCGGTCCAGCCACTGCGCACCGTGCCCTCTGTATACAGTCCCTCTCAATCTTCTCAATAGCTCTAGTGGAGTCTCCATCTTAACATGAAGAAACAACCTAGGCAGGGGGAGGATAAGGGAGACTACAGTAATAATATCTCATAGGATTGTTATGAAGATTTATTGGGGTAATATTTCTCACACAATTACAACCGTTTCTGGAACATAAAACACTATACCTGTGTCTGTGAGATGAATAATAATAATAAATCCCAAAGATCATACAGCTAAATGGTACAGCTGGGATTCAAACCTAGACAAACTCCAAGGTTTATATTGGCACCCCACTCCAGTACTCTTGCCTGGAAAGTCCCATGGATGGAGGAGCCTGGTGGGCTGCAGTCCATGGGGTCACAAAGAGTCGGACATGACTGAGCAACTTCGCTTTCACTTTTCACTTTCATGCATTGGAGAAGGAAATGGCAACCCACTCGTGTTCTTGCCTGGAAAGTCCCATGGACAGAGAAGCCTGGAGAGCTACCGTCTATGGGGTCGCACAGAGTCAGGCACAACTGAAGTGACGTAGCAGCAGCAGCAGCAGCAGGACTATACTGCCTCATGGCTTTAAGAATTACTAGAATAAATGTTCAAGCTGGTCTCAGACTTTCACCTACAAAGTAAAACTACATGATCAATCCATCTCTAAGGTCTTGGGCTTCCATGAGGTTTCAAAGGCGTGAACCAGTGCCTAAGACAGCATAGCAAGTCGACACTGAACTGAAGTGCCCAAATAATACACTATTTCCTAATCAGCGTATACCAATTACCAAAAGCAGGTTGGTACCTGTTCCAAGCCCATTTCCAAAATTAGTACTAAGTGCTTCGTGAGAAAAGACATCAGCAGTTCATACAACTCTTTATTCAAGATTGTCCCCCTCTTCAATCTGAAAAGTTTCCTTTGCTTAATGTTTATAAGAGCCTGGCAAAAATATGGGTAAACACACTTCACTTGAAATTGTGTTCATTTGCAAAGTCCTTCTCCTTGAATAGGTTTCCAAGTGTACTCAAAGCACTCATGCTTCTAAGAACATATAAGAACACAACAATGGGTGCAACAGAGCCATAATGATATTTTGGCTTATCCAAGATTTTGCCACAAAAACCATAAAGCAGAACTGGAGCTTAAGCATTAATTCTATCAACGTATAAAGAAAATAATACTCAAAGTAACAGAAAAACTACTAGAAAATGTATTGCCTCTGGGTTAGATTCATGGGAAAATGGATATTATCTTGGATGTCATTTAATCCTTTTAAAACTGCATCTGTGGCTATCACCATTACAAAATCCCAAGCTTTACTTTCATCTTATTTAACTGAACTGCTCAGAAGTACTGTCAACAACAGAAAAGAAATACTATATTCTTGCAAATGCCCCTACAAGAGACTTGAGAAACTTGCCCAGTTATACCAGAGTATTCCTTTGCTACAGTTTATACTGCATCTCCTCATATTACATTCCCAGTACATCCCAAGACTTAAATTCATAGTCACTATGGAGAACAATATGGAGGTTCCTGAAAAAAACTAAAAACAGAACTACCATATGACCCAGCAAATCCCACTTTTGGGCATATACCCAGAGAAAATCATAATTCAAAAAGATACATGCACCCAATGTTTACTGCAGCACTATTTACAATAGCCAGGACATGGAAGCAACCTAGATGTCCATTAACAGAGGAATGGATGAAGAAGATGTGGTACAAATATACAATGGGATATTACTCAGCCATAAGAAGGAATGAAATTTGCCATTTGCAGAGACACAGATGGACCTACAAACTGTCATACAGACTAAAGTAAGTCAGAAAGAGAAAAACTAATATCACATAATATCACTTATATGTGGAATCTAGAAAAATGATACAATGAGCTTATTTGTAAATCGGAAATAAAGGCAATGATGTAGAGAAAAAAAGAGAATGCATGGATACCAAGGGGAGCAGGGGGTTTAAACTGGGAGATTGGGACTGCCATGTAGACTGCTATGCACAAAATAGAAAAGCAATGAGAACCGGCTGCAGAGCAGAGGGGACTCTAGTCAATGCTATGTGAAGACCTCCACGGGAAGGAAGCCCAAGAGAAGGGGTGTGCACACACGTGGCGGGCTGACTGCAGTGTCCGCAGAAACTAACACAGCACTGTAGAGCAACTACATGCCAATGAAAATCTTTTTCAAAAAAGTCCTTGGATGTGCATCTCTCACATCCTTGTGATGACTCTACTAAATCCTAACTTTTAAAACAGCAAGCTCAATTTTAGAAAAAATACTGACAATCCTCCCTAAATGAAAAGCTAACGACATCTCATTTTAACCCAAAGCTAAAACATCAATACAGTTAAACACCAGAAGTTGTAGCTGACCTCAAGAAGCACGTCACAATTTCTCTAAACATGTATGAGACCATTTTTATTTCACTCTCTCTTTTGGACTCATAGCCATATACTCTGAGTCTGACACAATATACAGCAAAATATTTACATTAGGTCATAAATTTTTTTTTCTTAGATATGCTTTTTGACACTTAAAATTTTTTCAGTTTTTAAAAAGATTTAATTATGACCACAAATTAGCAATGTTATAAGTAGCTTTTAGATTGTGTCAGGAGTAAATTTAAAGATATTGTTAATCAATACTTAACTATATTAAAATTGTATAGCATTTCCTCTCAAGATTTTATTACAAAAATAACTTGCCAATGATTTTTATACTTCCTATTTATTATTATTATTTATTTACTTATTTCTTTGGCTGCATCGGGTCTTAAGTTTGGCACTTGGGATCTTTGGTCTTCGTTGCAGCAGGCAGGATCTTAGTTACAGCAGGCGGCTCTCTTTCTTGCAGCATGTGGGATCTCTTGTTCCCTGACCAGGGATCAAATCCAGGCGCCCTGCATGTGGGAGCCTGGAGTCTTAGCCATTGGACCACCAGGGAAGTCCCATATACTTCCTATTTATTATTAAATCAGGACAATTTCTCAATGCAAATGGAAATTTACTCTACATCTAAATTTCCTTTAATCCTCCTCAATGTTTCATCTGAAAATGTCTTCTTTCCCCCTTTTTTGATAAACAGTGAAACTATACTTTCATACACTTAAGACTTTCAGTATACATCCTTGTCCCAAATTGAAAAACCTACCTCTATCACTGAAATTAAGTTCTGTGTCTATTTATTATTCCCTCCTTAAAATGGTTAAGGATCATCTGTGACAGAAAAAACAAAAACTTTTACTCTAGTCATTTGCTTGCCCTATGCAGTTATGTTTTAATTTCTAGACAGTACATTTAGTGCTGGTATACAGAAAACGAAAATACAAACACACACAAAAATCTGTTTTCTACCCCACAAGGGATTCAATACAAGAAAGATAGTCTCCTTCTTGCTTCTAGGAGTATTTATTACATTTTATTACAGGTAAACAATTTTCCCCATTCTCAAAACTCCTGTTATAGCTTAAATGTCTTATTCAATATTCATTCCAGAAATACTGGGCATCATTTTATTGTTTTCTCAAGTTTCTTACGTCCTACTTGTTATATGTAGTGACACACCTCAATTTTTCACTTCATAATTATAAGGGATTAAAGGGCATATAAACTATTCTGAGTCATTTGGGAAGAGAGACATATTCACACAAGATGCAATCATCACAAACTAAGAACCAAAAGAGCCAAATTCACAGAAGGGTTTGTTCAACAGGCACTGTGTGTTAATTTTTGGCAACAAAACAATGATCAAAGGTACAAAGCTTTTTAATCACCACCAAGTTAAAATTTTTATTTCCAGGGTAACTGAAGTCCAAGGCAAATCGGTGACTGTCAGAAAAAGCACAGGCTGTGATAGTGAAGCTGTATTACTGGATCACAGGTCCCCCTCCCCACTTCTAAATGGGACACTCCTGGTGGTAGATGGCCTCAGTTCCTTTTATCAGCTATAAAACCATGTGTGTGAGTTCAGTCACCCGGGAGTGTCCAACTCTTTCAGACTCCCTGGACTACAGCCTGCCAGGCTCCTCTGTCCATGGGGATTCTCCAGGTAAGAACACTGGAGTGGGTTGCCATGCCCTCCTCCAGGGGATCTTCCCAATCCAGGCATCGAACCCAAGTCTCCTGTATCTCCCGCACTGCAGGCGGATTCTTTACCGCTGAGCCACCAGAGCTTCCCAAGAGGTGGTTCCAAGTGTCCATACACTGATATTATAAGTACAGATAGTCATTAACATATGGGTTCCAATCCCCATCCTTAAATTGCTGGATATGCCAATCAGAATGAACTTTCATGACACCTTCTTCAACTCACCCCTCAGGAGAATCACCACTCTGATTTGAAATAGATATTTTAATACTCCACTAATGGTGAGAGGAACCAGATATCAAATTGCCAACATCAGCTGGATCATCAAAAAAGGAAGAGAATTCCAGAAAAACATCTATTTCTGCTTTATTGACTATGCCAAAGCCTTTGACTGTGTGGATCACAATAAACTGTGGAAAATTCTCAAAGAGATGGGAATACCAAACCACCTGAACTGCCTCCTGAGAAACCTGTATGCAGGTCAGGAAGCAACAGTTAGAACTGGACATGGAACAACAGACTGCTTCCAAATCTGGAAAAGAGTGTGCCAAGGCTGTATATTGTCACCCTGCTTATTTAACTTAAATGCAGAGTACATCATGAGAAACGCTGGGCTGGAAGAAGCACAAGCTGGAATCAAGATTGCTGGGAGAAATATAAACAACCTCAGATATGCAGATGTCACCACCCTTATAACAGAAAGTGAAAATTGAACTAAAAAGACTCTTGATGAAAGTTAAAGAGGAGAGTGAAAAAGTTGGCTTAAAGCTCAACATTCAGAAAACGAAGATCATGGCATCTGGTCCCATCACTTCATGGCAAATAGATGCGGAAAGAGTGGAAACTGGCTGACTTTATTTTTCTGGGCTCCAAAATCACTGCAGATGGTGATTGCAGCAATGAAATTAAAAGACACTTACTTTACATCCTTGGAAGGAAAGTTATGACCAACCTAGATAGCATATTAAAAAGCAGAGACATTACTTTGCCACCAAAGGTCCATCTAGTCAAGGCTATTGTTTTTCCAGTGGTCCTATATGGATGTGAGAGTTGGACTGTGAAGAAAGCTGAGTGCCAAAGAATTGATGCTTTTGAACTGCGGTGTTGGAGAAGACTCTTGAGAGTCCCTTGGACTGCAAGGAGATCCAACCAGTCCTTCCTAAAGGAGATCAGTCCTGGGTGTTCATTGGAAGGACTGATGCTAAAATCTGAAATTCCAATACTTTGGCCACCTCATGCGAAGAGTTGACTCATTGGAAAAGACCCTGATGCTGGGAGGGATTGGGGGCAGGAGGAGAAGGGGACGACAGAGGATGAGATGGCTGGTTGGCATCACCGACTCAACGGACACGAGTCTGAGTAAACTCCAGGAGTTGGTGATGGATAGGGAGGCCTGGCGTGCTTTGATTCACGGGGTCGCAAAGAGTTGAACACGACTGACCGACTGAACCAAACTGAACTAAATGGTGATTTAAGATCACAGGCCTAGAAAGACTTCATTATGCTTTCTCTAAATTAGACGAAGTCTTCTTTTTCTTGTACTTTAAGGACCTCAAGGAAACAGGTTTCCCCTCAAAGCTCAACTGCTAAATTCAAGTCAAGCTTAAATAAAACTGAATATTAAGCTGAAAACATTCAGTCTGGGATAGCAAGCAGAGGTAATGATGAAAAAGAAGATAACTGAGTAAATGGGCATAAAGAATTTTAGAAAATATGATCATTTTTTTCCATTTGATCCTGTTAGATAATTAAGATTTTAGTTTGAAACTTCTATCTTGTGAGATGCAATATAATTTGTTGACCAAAATCAAAGACAATTACTCAACTCATTTTTTACTGCTGCCATCTCCATTTTGGAGTATGAACATAAGAGTCCTTAAGAACCATGTTTCATTAACTGCCCTCAACTATGTTTACTGCCATGAAAGAAAACACTCACACATACACTTCTGCTGCAAGGAAAGAAGAGTCAACCAAACCCTCACTATCGTCGGAGAGAATACTGAATTAGAAAACAGAAGACAAAACTTACAGTTTGGGCTACTCTTTTTATTCCTTAATCAGATTAAAACTTCCCTGTGCCTCAGTTTTCTCTACTTTTTTTTTTTTTAATTGTTATATTTCTTTAATCTCCTTTTCTTTTTTCTTTTTTTTTTTTATTAGTTGGAGGCTAATTACTTCACAACATTTCAGTGGGTTTTGTCATACATTGACATGAATCAGCCATGGAAGTTTTCTCTCTTCTAAAATGTCAATATTAATATCAGACTTCCTCAAAGTCAAAGCTTCCTTGTAAGAATCAAGAAAATGTATATGAAGATTTTTAAAAAAACAAAATTACAAAAAAGAATGTATTGAAATCATGGTTCTTCTTGCGTAGTTGTTGTCTCTGTAAACCTTAAACCATTGAAAAACCATTATTTTAATGACTTCAATAAGATCCACTCATTCAACATTATGAACCTACAACCTATAAGCCCCTATGCTAGACCCTGTTGAGATACATACATACAACTACGTCACACAGTATACTCAATGCATGTTTGCTGTGCAAATAACATAGTCAGGAAGGGAGATTTTATAGGTAAAAAATAGGGCCCAGTGGTTAAGAACCGCCCGTGCGATGCCGGTGGGACACCATTCCATCCACGGTCGGGAAGACCGCACATGGTGTGCAGCAACTGAGCCCTGCGCCTCCAGCACTAGCCGACGCTTAGAGCCCATGAGGCGCAACAACTGAATCCAGCACGCCTGCCGTCTGTGCTCTGCAACGAGCTGCCCTCCACTCACCACAGCTAGAGAAAGCCTGTGTGCAGCAATGAAGACCCATGACAGTCAAAAATAAAAAGATAAATCTAAAAATTTAGCACAAAAAGTTGTTTGCATTGCTAAAACAAGTATTTGCACCGCTAAATATCTCATAATATCAGGCATGTGTTACAAAATTATACATGTTATAAAGTTATGTTTACATTAATGACTATCTCCACCCCAAACACAATACTCTATTTACAGATTTTATATGGAGGAATGTGGTTCAGAAAGTAAATAAAGGAACTGAGGACCCTGGTGGGCTGCAGCCCATGGGATCGCAAGAGTCAGACATGACTCAGCAACTAAACCATCAACACTACAACCCCAGTAATGACTGTAACTTTCTTTTGGCTTACCCAGTGGCTCAATGGTAAACAATTCACCTGTCATGCAGGACATACGCGTTCGATCCCTGGGTTGGGAAGATTCCATGGAGAAGCGCGTGGCAACCCACTCCAGTATCCGTGCCTGGAGAACCCCTTGGACTGAGGAGCCTGGCAGGCTGCAGTCCGCAGAGCCGCAGAGGCAGACATGACTGAGGCAGGTGAGCATGAGCAAGCAGTGTGAGAGCACTTGTCTACCACCTGTGCCAGGCCCTGCTCTGCTCCAACACCTCCCAGAAGACCTGCTTCAAACCCCCAGCACCTAAAGTCAGACAAGTCTCACAAGGCATCTTCACGATTTCCTCTTCATATGATGCTTTATAGGCTGCACGCAAAACCTGGATTGCTGCTGCATTCAATGTAAGCACAGAATCAGCTCAAGAACAGCCTAACACCCACTGGGCTGGGTGGCTTTAAATACAATTAACCCTCTTTTCACATTCAAAGCAATTCAAATCACCACTAAGTTTGTGAAGTATGACAGAATAATACACAAATAAACACAAAATAAGTGGGGAGATTTTAACAAGCAAATTAGATCACGCCCTCCCTTTTACCAAATAGCCAAAAAAGAATCTATCCCAGAATCATGAGGAAAGTCTCTAAAGATAACGGGAAATAATTGTACAACATTACAATAGTTTTTATTACTATAAATTTCACCCCCAAAAGCAAATGAAATAACTAAAGCCAAGTAGAAAAAATTTTCATCCTCCAAGTGATAAAACAATTGTAACTATTCACTCATTATTTCACTTATTTATTCAGTCAGCAACTACTGAATGCAAATGTACCAGGAACTATACAAGAAACTAGGCATACAGTAAAGAAGAATCAGAAAAGGCCCCAGACCTCAGAGCTTACAATATTGTGGGAGAAGAAAGAAATAAGTAAACAAATAATGTCCAAAAGCAGTATTAAAAAATGAGGGAGACCATGCTACTTTTAGGAACTGTAATAAAAGCACCACAAAGCAAATATTTATTTACATTAAAGCAAAGGCCCTAGGTGGGCTTCCCTCATAGTTCAGTTGGTAAAGAATCCACCTGCAATGCAGGAGACCCCAGTTCCATTCCTGGGGCAGGAAGATCAGCTGGAGAGGGGATAGGCTACCCACTCCAGTATTCTTGGGCTTCCCTTGTGGCTCAGCTGGTGAACAATCCGCTTGCAGTGCGGGAGACCTGGGTTCAATCCCTGGGTTGGGAAGATCCCCTGGAGAAGGGAAGGGGTACCCACTCCAGTATTCTGGCCTGGAGAATTCCATGGACTATATTAAGTCCATGGGGTCGCAAAACTTGGACACGACTGAGCAACTTTCACTTCACTCTTTAATTACTAGATACAGAGATCCACTGACATCCCTTCTAGGATTCATCTCAATCTAGTCCATTTTTCATAAGCAAGAGTCAGACTCTCACAAACATAGCAGACACCAGACCTCACCTACCAGGTCCTTCTCAGCATCTCTTCTGATTCTAGTTCCTCCTGCATAAGCCACAAACACAAGGTCTCATCCAACAACCCCTTTTCTATGACGCCCTCGCTGTCTTGAACTTCCAAAGGTTAAATATAATACTAGATTGCCCCAACTGTAGGCAGAGTTGGAATATTTTATACCCAAGAGAGAGGAAAGTGAAGCCATGTCAAAGACAGGAAGAAGCAAAGGCCTAACAGTACCAAGGTGCACTTTCAGCTTCAAATGAACTGAGAGGTAAAGTTTACATCTTAAATAATCAATTATCTTCACTTACAGAGTGCATTCTAAGCCAAAAGTTGCTCCAGAAAAGAAAGACCACCCCGAGGGCTTGTTCCTGACCCTTTTAATTCCTGGTGAAGGCAAACCAATTAGTGGGAGTAAGTGAACCAACTTCCAGATCTGTAACCAGATGGCAGTTAGTGGTATAGCTACAACAGACACCATCTCCTTCATCCCTTCACTATTTTTAATGTTTTATCTTGCCTTTGTTTTCTCTCAAAGTTAGCATCAAAATTAATTTGGATAGCACTGCATTTCTCTAAACTGTATAAACTTCTTAATATAGTACTATTCTTTCAGTAATCCTATGAAACTTCAAATATGTAATACAATGCCCAACACAGTGCACCTATCCTGAGAGTAGATAAAAACTGACTGAAATTACATGTGTCAAGTAAGATTGTTTCTAGACAATTGTTTAGAAAGATTGTTTTCTAGAAATTGTTTCTAGAATCTAGTCACATGACTTTAAATTTGTCCCAAAAAACTCAAGAGACAGAAACAAACATTTATTTCAGCATTCCAAAAATATATCTATTTTGTTAAAACATATTTTTGCTACTTTTTAAGAACCACACATCAAATGTTAAATTTCAAACATAAAGACCATCATGAAACATGTTAGCTTATGCTGCTGGGTCAAACTGATCTTGGAGTCATTGGAATGCTTCTCTTGTCTACTCTATGCATATATGAACTTAAGGAAATTTTTGTAACTGTGTCACTGACTGGGAAAACCACAGTTCTGAATCTGCCTTTTATTAATACATACACATACATGTTCACTCATGTAACACCACTTTTGAACTGTGGTGTTGGAGAAGACTCTTGAGAGTCTCTTGGACAGAAAGGAGATCAAACCAGTCCATCCTAAAGGAAATCAATCCTGAATATTCATTGGAAGGACTGATGCTGAAGCTCCAATACTTTGGCCATCTGATGCGAAGGGCTGACTCATTAGAAAAGTCCCTGATGCTAGGAAAGATTGAAGGCAGGAGAAGGGGATGACAGAGGATGAGATGGTTGGATGGCATCACCAACTCGACGGACGTTGAGTCTGAGTAAGCTCCAGGAGATTATGATGGACAGGGAAGCCTGGCGTGCTGCAGTCCATGGGGTTGCAAAGACTCAGACACGACTGAGCGACTGAGGGAAGTGAACTGAGGGAGCTGAACTGAACTGACTGAGGGAACACACTGATACAGCACATGGATGTCTAGGTTTCATTAAATGTCAAAGCATACTCATCTGTTCAGTATGTGCTCTTATCATAAAATTAACTGAACAATGCTCAGTGAAAATAAAACAAACTGTAATACTGTGTGACATGTTATCATTTGAGTTCTGAGTACAGCTGATAGTAAGTCAAACTTCTAAAAAATCTTCTACAGAATTTTATGAGACTCTAAATCATTTATTTTTATTTTTTAGAGACTATATACAATCAAAAGAAAAAGAAATCAAATGCTGAGACTGATAAAAAGATCCAACTGTTTAAAATGCTGGAGCCTACTGATTTCATCCAACATGCTCATTTAAAGGTAGCAGATACAAAAAGCAGAAGTGGAACCAGAACTGAAGAATTGTGACTCCTAAATCTTTTTATTACACTACATGGTCTTATTTAACAAGGTTCTTGCTCTAGAATTAAGTGAACCTCCTATTAAGAAAGTTATCATTTTCTCCCTAAAACCGTTATAAAGTTAAAGATGTGCTTCACACAATTGTTAACTGAACCTAAAGTACTATGAGATAACTGAAGTCACTGTCCCCAGGTACAGCGTAGCTTATGCTCTGAGGAGACAAGTAAGTGTACAAAAATAACCAGGATAGGTTTTCGGGAAAAAGGGAAAGGGGAGGTGGATCAAATGGTACAAACTTGCAGTTTTAAGAAGCACAAGTTATAAAGATCTAATGTTCAGTGTGGTTACTGTTAATAATACAGTACTTTATACTTGAAAGTTGCTGAGGAGATCTTAAAGATTCTCACAACAAGAATGTGTTAATTATTTTGATTCTGGTAACTGTTTCACAATGTATATGTATGTTATATCATGACATTGTATACTATATCTGTCAATAAATAGTTGTCAATTAGTCCTCAATAAAGTTGAGGGAAAGAAAGAGAGAGGAGAATAAGCACTGAAGAACAGTGCTACGATGTTCAGGATGGCAGGATTAATCCTGGGTGGAAAAGAAAAAGGCTCATACTTGTTCAGTGATAAAAGATTATCCCATTGTCAGAAGTTAAGACAGCAGAAAAGCAGCAGGAAAACCTTGGACTTTGGACCTACTACAGCCTAGGAAGTAAAGAATCACACACACTCTGTTAGACTGAGATCTACCTAGTCGCCAGTTACTCGTTCCCTGTGACACTTTTGTCACACAGACCACAAGCATGGAAACTACGTAAACAAACGCAACGAAGCAATCTGACCTTGCTTATATCTGCCAGTCAATTATAATAAACGCAAAAGCTATCTGAAGGGTTTCTTGTGATGTAAGAGTTTAATCAGAAAGGCCCAAGAGTCACTAATTCATTACTTATTAAAGTTGTGAGCAAATGTATCACTAAGACTTCACATTCAAGTAAAATTTACATAAAATTATCCCCCACATGTAAATATTTCTCGTTCTCAGATAACTCCTTCAATAAAATTTTGTTCCTAAAAACTGAGCTATAATGGAAACTTATGCAAGTTTTACTGCAAACATGCAAAAGTATGGCATTACAACATCCAATGTATACTCAGCTATATTTAACCTCTCAGGTCAATATATGGAGTATATTCCAAACCCTCTTGCTGGCTGCAAGTCAAAGGACCTGATGCAAGATGGAATACATGCTTGACTGTTCTTGGTCAACATACATGCATCTTTAAGTACATACGCGTTAGTAAAGTCTCAACCTATGGTTCTTGAACTACCAGTGAATCATGAGGAACTTGCTGGTAGCCTAGTACTGCCCGATAAGCAGAAGCAGAAAGCTGGGTAGGGATGGTGAGGGGTGGCGGGAAGAATCAGGTGCAGTGGTCCACCAAATGAAGATAAACCATTCAGGTGGTCTGCAGTAAGGAAAAATGAGAGAATCACTAAATCACAAATTGGTCATCATGCCCAATTAGTATGATCATATTGCTTACCAAAACCAACCTAATGCTCTCTTGCAACAAGAAGACTGTGTTTCAGTAAAAAATCACAAGAGAGATAACTAACTGATTAACATAAAAGCAAAAGTTCCTTACTACTGTTATTAACACCCAATAATTATTCTCACTGGAAGACTCACCTGGATATAGTACTACTAGCAAGGTGCTGCCAAAGCTTTGCATTTATAGTAAGAAAATCAGATTTAAAAATCCACTGATTAAAATTTCTCCCTAAGAAAGACAAGTATCATAGACTAGGGCTATCAAAAATCAAGGGAATGACAATTCCTATATTTCTAATGGCTCAAATCTTCTGTTCATACTATGTAACTCTAGACACTGATTCCTAAATA
Source organism: Cervus canadensis (assembly GCF_019320065.1). Lineage (NCBI taxonomy): Eukaryota > Metazoa > Chordata > Mammalia > Artiodactyla > Cervidae > Cervus > Cervus canadensis. The sequence continues at coordinate 3,721,878 of NC_057401.1, forward strand.
TAAAATCAGAGATGAAAAAGACAGCTCATTTAATAGCCATAATAAGACTCTTCATTTAAAATGTCTTTCCAACATAAATTCCCAGATAATCTTATCTGGGAAAAAATTTCCACCCTCTATTTAGTAGAAAATTGAAAATGAGTGGGACAAGCGCAGTGGGAGGAAGCAAAGGAGGCAGGGGCTACCACATACCACAGCAGCTTTTAATGTAAACTGGGGTGCTTAATTCTTTTCTAAAGAAGATTCAGCTTGCCCATATGGCAGTATTTTCCAACTGCAGTTTCCCATCTAATTTCAGTTCTCATACCTACTGAACCTACCGAGCTACCCAAAGTACCACTGTATTTCCAACCTACATTTTTTTGCTGTATATTTTCCTTTTGGTTCTTTCCACACAACTCCATTCCTCCTAGTAAAATCAGCCCCTTTCTGCTTTACATCAAGTAAAGCTTCCTATTTCACAGTATGTCTCTCTCCAATTGGTATGAAATGTTATGCATCCTCTCATAAAGCCCCAGAGCTCACCAACCCAGAAAAACATGAAAGATTTTTACTTCTACTGTCACACGAGGGATAAAACGAGGAGACTTAATCTTTAGTCCCAGTCATGTTCAATTTGCTTTTTTTTTTTTTAACCATAGGCACAGCCCCAAGAGAAGCAGCAAAAGAAAATTCAATGAACAACCTAGTGAGATGACAAGTGTAAGTAATACATGAAACACTGGAAATATATAAAGAATAGATTTGCATGATATTCTTGAAGAAAGTAACTGATGTCTTGTAGAGAAAGTGTCTGTTCTGAAGTACACCAATCTCAAAGGGGCTGTTGGTATATTCTGGAGTTGGACGCCCAAGAAGTCTGTCTTATATTAGGATATGAGTACCAAACTATGACTAGAATTTCCACAACCACACTAGAATGAAAAGTTCAAATGCAATTAGATCTATCAGTTTCACAGACAGACCTGTTTCCCAGTAACTCAACAAAATTCAGTATACTAGGTACTCACTACAGTCAGGTCCTGAAAGGTGATTTCTCATTTCTCTACTTTGTGAAAATTTCATGACTCAATTCTTAGTACTTTCCTCCTCTTTTCACTTACTTATAGCCTTCATTCACTTTTACACCTTCAGTCAATTTCCCCAGCTGACTCCAAAATCCACATTCATAATCCTGAACATTTAGGAGTTCCATATCTAAACTTCAAAATGATGTCTCAACTTAAAAATTCTTCTGTCAATTAAACTTTAACATACTGAAAGGCTGCTTTCTCCAGATAGCTCTTTCTTATTCTCCAAAATCTGACATGCCACCTCAGTATTCTTGGTTTACCCAGGTTCACAAATGAGATTATTTTCTATATCCCCACATCCAAAAAACCACCAACTCTTGCCATTTTTCCCCCTAATGTATTCCTCACTCCAGTCTCTTCCCACTGTAAGCAATCCTTTATCAATGCTTCTCGAACTTGAACGTGCATGGGAACTGTTGGGGAATACTATTAAAATGCAGATTCTGATTCAGCAGTTTACCGCTTGGGCCTGAGATTCTGCATTTCTAACATGCTCCCACCTGATGACAAGGCTGCTGGTTGAGGAACCACACCTTCTAGCAGCAGAGGTCACCTTGTGTTCCTTTATTCTCTCAGCACATGCACAATTTAGTCAGTGGTATTTTTTATCTGTTTAAATAGTGTTTTTTAGTTGTCTCATACATGCACATTTTATTATGCTTTCCTAAAAAAAGGATTCTGACATACTCAAGAAACAGGATAATGATTCCTTTTTTTGGAACAACAGCAACCAATACAAAGTTGGGCATCCTGTGGGTTCTCAATGGTTGTTGATTGTAAAATGCTTCCCCAGAAAAGACAATACTCATCTCTTGATTAAGAAACTGAAAGGGGTTTATGGATCACCTGTCAAATTTTAAAAACAATTCCACTGCATATCAACCTTTTCATCAGATCTGACAGAGGAAATAAGCTTAAAACAGCTTTCTATTCATAGTTAAAGCAAATGTTAGCTATCAGATTTGTAAATTATTGGTTATAGATTTGTTCTTTATCCATCAGTGATTAAAAATACATTTAAAACTGAAACTATAAGCACAGGCAACAAAGGTACAAACAGATATACTGAACTTCAACAAACTTTTGTGAATCAAAAGACATCATCAAAAAAAAAAAAAAAAAGACATCATCAGGACATGAAAAGACAACCTACAGAATGGGAGAAAATATTTGCAAGTCATGTATCTTATCATTGTTGTTCAGACACTCAGTCATGTCCAACTCTTTGTGACCCCAAGGACCACAGCACACCAGGCTTCCCTGTTCTTCACCAACTCCTGGAGCTTACTTAAACTCATGTCCTTTGAGACAGTGATGCCATCCAACCATCGCATCCTCTGTCATCCCCTTCTCCTCCTGCCTTCAATCTTTCCCATTATCAAGGCCTTTTCTAGTGAGTTGGCTCTTTGCATCAGGTGGCCAAAGTATTGAAGCTTCAGCATCAGTCCTTCCAAAGAATATTCAGGGCTGATTTCCTTTAGGATTGACTGGCTGATCTCTTTACAGTCCAAGGGACTCTCAAGAGCCTTCTCCAACACCACAGTTCAAAAGCATCAATTCTTTGGTGCTCCACCTTCTTTATGGTTCAACTCTCACATCCATACATGACTACTGGAAAAACCATAGCCTTGACTAGACGGACCTTTGTTGGCAAAGTAATGACTCTGCTTTTTAATATGCTGTCTAGGTTGGTCATAACTTTTCTTCCAAGGAGTAAGTGTCTTTTAATTTCATGGCTGCAATCACCATCTGCAGTGATTTTGTTGTTTCTGTCACTGTTTCTGTTGTTTCCCCATCTATTTGCCATGAAGTGATGGGACCAGATGCCATGATCTTCGTTTTTTGAATGTTGAGTTTTAAGCCAATTTTTTCACTCTCCACTTTCACTTTCATCACGAGGCTCTTTAGTTCCTCTTCACTTTCTACCATAAGGGTGGTGTCATCTGCGTATCTGAGGTTATTGATATTTCTCCTGGCAATCTTGATTCCTGCTTGTTCTTCATCCAGCCCGGAATTTTGCATGATATACTCTGCATATAAGTTAAATAAGCAGGGTGACAATACACAGCCTTGACATACTCCTTTCCCAAACTGGAACCAGTCCGTTGTTCCATGTCTGGTTCTAACTGTTGCTTCTTGACCTGCACACAGGTTTCTCAGGAGGCAGGTAAGGTGGTCTAGTAATCCCATCTCTTTAAGAATTTTCCAGTTTGTTGTGATCCACATAGTCAAAGGCTGTGGCATAGTCAATGAAGCAGAAACAGATGTTTTTCTGGAATTCTCTTGCTCTTTCTATGATCCAACGTTGGCATGGATGTTGGCAACTTGATTTCTGGTTCCTTTGCCTTTTCTAAATTCAGTTTGAACATCCAGACGTTCTCAGTTCATGTACTGCTGAAGCCTAGCTTGGAGAATTTTGAGCATTATTTTGCTAGCACGTGAAATCGTGCAATTGTGCAGTAGTTTGCACATTCTTTGGCATTGCCCTTCTTTGGGATTGGAATAAAAACTCACCTCTTCCAGTCCTGTGGCCACTGCTGAGTTACCCAAATCTGCTGGTATATTGAGTGTAGCACTTTCACAGCATCATCTTTTAGGATTTGAAATAGTTCAGCTGGAATTCTACCACCTCTACTAGCTTTGTTCATAGTGATGTTTCCTAAGGCCCACTTGACTTCGCATTCCAGGATGTATGGCTCTAGGTGAGTGATCACACCATCATGGTTATCTGGGTCATTAAGATCTTTTGGTATAGTTCTACCGTGTATTCTTGCCATCTCTTTTAAACATCTGCTGTTTCTATACCGTATGTCCTTTATTTTGTCCATCTTTGAAGAGATTTCTCTAATTTTCTGATTTCTAATTTACATGATTTCTCTAATTTTCTTGAAGAGCTCTCTAGTCTTTCCCATTCTATTGTTTTCCTCTATTTCTTTGCATTGATCACTTCGGAAGGTTTTCTTATCTCTCCGTGCAACTCTTTGGAATGCATGTATCTTGATAAGGGTTTAATATACAGAGTAAGGGTTAATATACTCCTACAACTCAATAACAACAACAAAGATCAAACTCAATTAAAAACAAAAAGGCAAAGGACTTAAATAGATATTTCTATTAAAAGAAGATAATCGGAAAGGGGGATCGGGATGGGGAATACATGTAACTCCATGGCTGATTCATGTCAATGTATGACAAAACCCACTTCAATATTGTAAAGTAATTAGCCTCCAACTAATAAAAATAAATGAAAAAAAAAAATTAACATACAAGAAAAAATAAAAATAAATAAATAAAAGAAGATATTCAAATGCCAAATAAGCACATTAACATCACTATTACAAAATTCAAGCCAAAACCATAAGATGTCCCTCGCTTTACACCCACTATAAAAGCTATAATTTTTAAAATGGGAAATAACAAGCATTGGCGAAAATGTGAAGAAACTAGAACCTTTGTATGCTGCTAAAAAAAATGTAAAATGGTGCAACCACTGTGGGAAAATTTACCTCTAAGAAGTAAACATAGAATTAACATGATCTCTCAATTCCTAGGTTCTCCTAGGTATATATCCCAAAGCATTGAAAACAGGGATTTACTCTCTGTACACTAAAGTTCATAGCTGCATTATTCACAATAGCCAAAAAGTGGAGACAATCCTAATGTCTCTCAACTGATGAAGGGATAATCAAAATATGGCATGTATACACAACAGAATATTATTCAGCTATAAAAAGGATTACTGATACTTGGTACAACAGGATAAACCTGTAAGACATGTTAAGTAAAATATACTACCAACAAAACAATAAATATTGTATGATTCTACTTATATGAGATATCTAGAATAGGCAAAATCAGAGACAAATCACAGATCAGAGGTTACTAGGGGTTAGGAGGAGAGGGGGGCAAAGATATTGCTTAATGGATCCAGAGTCTGTTTGGAGTGACGAAAACTCTCTAAATACATAGTGATGATGGTTGCATGCTGTGGATATAATTAATGCCATTGAAGTATACACTTAAAAGTGGTTAAAATAACAAGTTTTATATGTATTTTACTAAAATTAAAAAAAATTAAACTAGAGGAAAAGTGGGAAAAGTCAGCATTTTTTTTTATTTTAGGCCCAGTTTAAGCTCTGACTCTGCCATTTGGAAGCTCTGCCTGTTAAGCAAGTTATTTAATTTCTCCCAGCATCAATCCATCTATAAAATAGATACTATCCACCTCCCAGAGTTGTTGAAGACTAAGTGAGAACATAATCACAATACCTGTTACACAATAAATATTGGATTAAATGGGTAGCTATTATTACTCAAAAAGCATTGTTCTCATCAAGTAGGTGTTAAGGCTGCTATAAATGGATATCCGAAAGAACTCCATGATATTCTCAAGACACTCTGAAATAAAGAAGTCAGTGTTTGAGATTTCCCTGGCTGTCCAGTAGTTAAGAATTTGCACTTCCACCGCAAGGGTATGGGTGGGTTTGGTCGGTAGTTGGGGAACTAAAATCTCATATGCTGCACGCAGCAGCCAAAAAAACCAAACAAATCAATGTTCAGTATTCAGAGTTCTCCTCCTGTAAACCTAGAAACTGGTGACCACCTTGGTCAGTACTCTTGGGATATCACTGAAGGTACAAAATAAATGACATACCCAAAGGTGAGAACCTACTTTGCATTGATACATCACTACTTTCACTAAAGGATCAAAATATGAAAAGAAGGGAATTGGCTGTCTTCAATGAATTTCATTTTATTGTTTTTTTAATTGTATATTTCTTATTTTTAAAACTCATCAGAGATTTAATTACTTAGTAAATGCCATGGGCCACAGTCTTGTCTAGAGGACCTAAGTGCCAACCTCAGCATCACAATGTCATCATAAGGTAGAAAACTATACAAAATATGCTGTCTGAAAATGTCAAAACAGCTGGAAATTCTAGGAGTGTGGAAGCTTGTAGAGTATTGTTAAATAATCTTGCAATAAGTTCTATAATATAACTTTCTTGATTAAAATTAGGCATTTAAAAAATGGTCAAAATAGCTGAAACTCAAAAATTGAATTCTAGGCAAGGTATACCATAAGATACAGATACATAAGATAAGGTATACATAAGATACTGATTCCAAAACAATACATAACACAAACCTTACGACATTAATTAAGCCATTTCTATATTCTAAAAACTCCTACAAAAATTTCCCAAATTTCTTTTTTTTTTTTCCCCCAAATTTCTTCAAAGTACTGCACCTAGAATGGAAGTTATTCTCAATATACATATTTATTTGCATACTTAAGATTCAGAGGGAAAGGGAAAGTACAGTACCTCAAATGGCCCAAAAAGTTTTTTTAAGTCATTTTACCAAGTCTGCTGATATTCAGAAAGTGAAGCCATCCTAAAATGATGATGTTTGCACAACACTGTGGATGTAATTAAATCTGTCATGAAAATCTTAAATCTGTCATGAAAAACACTGGGAAACTGTGCTTTACTCCATGCTGAAAAAAAATTTTTCATAGCCCAATATGTCCAGATTAAAACCACTACTGTATATCTGAAAAGCGAAGGATCTGTGCCAACACCCTTAGGAAAAAGTCTTTCCCTTCCAAACAAAAATCTACTGTAGTAAGCTAGTAACTATTTAACAAGTTAACCTGAAACACTCACCTGGGCTAATTCCTTTAAACCACAATTAACACTTTAACTTTCATGACAATAATGGAGAATAAAGGCCTCCACAAATTAAATTCTAGAAATAATCCTTTTATCCCACACAGCTCACTCCTTCACCCCAGTTACATCAGTGTCTTGCCTTCTCTCCAAAAATAAAACCAACATTTCACGACTTTTTTCCTAAACTTTACTCTGAAAAGGTAAAGCATAGCTTAAAATCCAGAGAACTCAGTTCTCAAAGAAGCTGACACTATAACTATCTAACTAGGTACCACTGGTAATAATAAACTACCAAAAGCTAATACTTCTTGCTTTTAAAAGCCCATGCTAATAACATCTGCTGGTCACAAGTCACACCACCAAAAGGCCTTAAAACCACAAATTAGTTCAAGTGCACTACCAACAAGAGAAAACTGTTCAATTAGAATGTTAAAATGAGTGTGAAAAAACTACCTATAACAAGCACACTATCTATACTTACCAAAAAGTAATACTACCTGTATAGTTTGGTACCATTAATGATCACCTCACCCACAGGATTTTGACCCTCAATTTGATCTTAACCCAAGGTTATTTTAAATCATGCGCCTTTTATCTTCCTGCTTGGTTTTTACCGCAAATCTCATTGTTAACGGTGCCACTGAGTAATTATGCTATGACTTGAAATGCACTACAAAGTACCACTTTCCATGGACAATTTTTTTTCAAGATGCTTTGCTGAGCTCTCAATTTGCCCAGGATTTAGTCATACAGGATGCCCGTACATTCTAATGAAGTAGCATGGCTAAACATCATGTAATCAGGACATTTATAAGTCAAAAGTTAGGCGTACATGGAGTTAATGACAGGCAAGCAACTGGTCCAAATGCTAGCATGTTAAGAAAAAGTTGTAAACCCACCCACCCAAACGATTTAGTTTAGGAACTTACACCCCACATTTTTGTGACATCTAACATAAGGTTGGAACAAAACCAACACTGTCATCTTTGCTATTTCTAATAGCTGTTTCTTTAACTAAAACATTTTGTCCTCTACACAAGCTATAGAATGGACCCAGTAAGAGGTCATATAACTAAAAGTAGAATTAACTGGATTACTCTTCTCCTATACTACAACATTGATTGAATTAAAATACCTCTCCTCAGCAAACATATTTACAATAAAGTTCAAGTGCATTCCGTTTCACAGAAACTTTTAAAGTACGGATCCTACTGGGGTAACAGCATTGGTACTTTTATCCTACATATTTTCCTTTACGTAAGATGGATAGGAATTTGACTAGCCCACCCGGACAGTGCACTGGCCCAGTATCCCCAGGCTGGAGCAAGAAGCCACGTTTTACTCCGGCAGACCATTTCCCCACCCCTCGTTAAAATAATGCCTGTGGCCACTTGAGACTTCCCCAGCCGAGTTCCAGAAACTTGCAGGTTTAAATAGCCAAATTGGAACCAACCAGGGCAGCTGTCATCTGAAACTCAGGAAAGCGGAGACCAGCCAACTCTGCTGAACAAGGCCGGGTTCGGAGAGATGTGGCGGGGCCCGTCGGAGGGAATGCATTAGGCTCCCCTCCCCACCCCACCCCCCACCCCCATCAGTTCGCTTTCCTGCAACCCCAGCGCCGCCATCCTGTTCCTGAATAATTAAACGGGCTGGAGAGAGAGCGACGGAGCCAGAGGCAGTTTCTGGTCCGAGTTTCCCCAGCCGAGGCGGTGGGGTCGAGAGGCCGTGGGCTACCTTCCCGGAGCGCGGAGTGCTTGTCTGAGGGCGGGGGGTGGTCAGGCAAAAACGGGGGCGACCCGGCGGCCGGCCGGAAGCGGAGCGCGCGGAGTGACGTGGAAGAGGGGATGACAAAGGGGCGCGGGGGCCCCGGCCGCGAGGCCCGCAGGGGCCGGGACAGGTGGCCAGGCCCGGCCGGGAACAATGGGGGGCCGAGGCTGCCCCCTGGCGCTCACCTACCTCCGGTGCCCTCCGAGTTCTCGTTGAGGCTGCCCGAGGAGTCGTGCTGGGCGCCCACACACCCGCCCATGGGGGCCCCCGGCGCCTCGTCCGCCACCTCCAGGCGCTCGTCCGGGCCCGCCGCCGCCTCCGGTTCCTCAGGCGCTGCCGCCGCCGCCGCCGAGCTCCGGACCAGCGCTCCGCTCCGCTCGCCCGCCGCGGCCCAGCCTCCGCCCCCCTCTCCGCTCCACCCACCGCCTTGGCTCGGCCCCTTCCTCCGCGCCCACTTCTACCTCAGTCCCCGGGCCGCCCGCCCAGCAGGCCCGGCCCGCGCGCCTCCCTCGCCTCCGGCTCGGCCTCGCCAGGCTGAGGCTGGCCCATCCCGGGCGGGCCGCGGCGCCCACCTCACGCCTTCACAGCCCCGCGCTCCCGCGTGCAGGCGAGCCCCGCGCCGGCGCCCCGAGTCCGCCAGACCCCATCGGCCCCCGCCCCGCGGCGCCGCCCTCCGCATCGAGGCCTGGGCTCCGCCGGGCCCTCCTGGAACGGTCGGGGGGCGGGGCCGCGGGAGGCCGCGCGCTGATTGGCTGCGGGCGGGGCCGCGGGCGGAGGGGCGGGGCGGGAGGCGGGGAGGCTCGGAGGGGATGCGAGGCGAGCGGGAGGGGGGGCCCCCAAACCCGAAGGAAGGAGGCAGTTGGGGGTTCCGTCCCCGGGAAGAAGCCGAGAAAGCGGGCGTGGAGGAGGGAGAGGGAAAGACGGGAATGAGCAGAGAAAGCGACGGAGGGAGAGAGAGCAGGACAGGCGGAGCAAAAGTGAATAGGAAAAGTGGAAAGGGGCGAAATCGAGTTTCTGACCCCTCCTCGAGCGTCCTCTCCTTCTGGTAGACGTGGGTCGGGGGCGGGCGGGAGTAGCGCACGGAGGAGTAGTGACGGAAGGCTCGCGGGCGGGTTCCCACGTACCCAGCGGAGGGGTGCTCCTGGCTGAAGATTCAAGTCCCAGCACCTTTTGGATCTGTGTAGAGCCCAGTGGGTTGCTATCCCAAGTCCGGGCTTCTCCTTGCCCGCCCCATCCCCCTGCCCCCTGCAATCTCTGTGCCCCATTACTAGACGTAGAGGCAGTCTTTGTGGTTGCAAACTGGACTGAGATTACAGAGGCAAGGCATCTGGGGCTGCGAGAGATAAGCGTGGACCGTAGTTCAGGGGGGCTTGGGTTTGTTTCCTCCTCACAGGATTATTCAGACACAATGCTACCTCTCAAGATCCTGCCTTTAAGAGTCCTAAATAGTCCTTAGAACAAATTGAAATGTAAATAAATAAAATACCCTGCTTTTTCTAAACTAGAATTTGGTACACTGACCACGCCCGACATTCTTGGCCGTTGCTCTCCCAGTCTGAAGCCAAATTGTTAATGGTCCCTCTAGAATTGTGCCAGGATGCCTTAAAAATTTTTTTATCACCTGGCTTGGGTCTTTCTAAAGCTTACTTCTGCCTAAGAGCTGTTTTAACTATCTGCTCCATTTTTATAATCAGATTTCTTTTTTTAACGTCCTGGGTCAGCTTTTGCTTAGCATTAAAGAAAAATTTTCAAGTAAAATACCTAGGAAAGTGGCTCTATGCAGCTTGGAATTTGCATTTAAATATATTTTCATACACTGCTGGTGGGAGTGTAAATTGGTTCAGTCTTTTTGCAAAGCAATTTGGATTGCAGATCAAGAGACTTAAAAATGTTCATACCCTTTGACTCAGGATGGGAATGTAGCTCACAGAAACAGTCCAAAATGGAGGCAAAGATTTCAGTCCTTGTGTTCATTTGACAATCAGATTAAAACGAATGTCCAATAAACAAAACCCTATATTTACATGAAAACAAAGTGCCTTGTGAGAAATAGAAGTCTGCTATAGTAAATTTATACTGACTAATGAGTGTTGTCCTAGGTATTCATGAACATTCAAGGAGCTTATATACAAGTGACATCTTTGTGAGTTTTCAGAAGGTGCTCTGATATTCAGGTACTGTGTCATAAAGTCTTCTATCTGTTCATCCTCAGCTAAGTATTCATATAGCCAGACAGACATCACTTCATCACTTCCCCAAAGGAAAGAAGCTGCATACTGATAGCTTCAAAGGGATTGCTTTGTCCTAAATTTTGCTCTAAACCAAGAAACCAAGTCCTGTCAGACTCTGCAGCCCCATGGACCATAGAGTCCATGGAATTCTCCAGGTCAGAATATTGGAGTGGGTAGCCGTTCCCTCCCTCCTCCAGGGGATCATCCCAGCCCAGGGATCGAACCCAGGTCTCCCACATTGCAGGCAGATTCTTTACCAGCTGAGCTGCAAAGGAAGCCCAAGAATACTGGAGTGGGTAGGTTATTCCTTCTCTAGCAGATCTTCCCAGGAATTGAACTGGGATCTCCTGAATTGCAGGCGGATTCTTTACCAACTGAGCTATCAAGGAAGCCCAAGGAGCACTGAGGATTTGGCAACCTTGAGGAGAGAGCAATGCCATTGAGAAATCCTTAGCTGTAGATGTTCTCCACCTTGTTTTCATCTTAAAACAGAGACACATTCCCAGGAGATAGTAATAGGGCTGCTAAGGGCCCTACAGAATCTGATACCTGACCTGTACTAGCTATATGACCTTAAATTTCTGTATAGCTCAGTTTCCTCACCTGTAAAACTGGGCCAATAACAATGCTGTAAACGTTGTGGGAACTCATTAACTCTCCTCTTTACTCTGTTCTAGCATGACCTGTCTAAACTCACTGCATGAACCAACCCACTTAAGATGTTCCATAGAAACAAGCCTTCTGTGTGTGTGTGCTTTTCTGGTTTTTAATAACATCTTTATTAAGATATAATTTATATTCCATATATTTCACCAATTTAGAGGGTAGGATTCAAGTAAACAGTGGTGCCACTGTGGAAAACAGTACGGAGATTCCTCAAAAAATTAAGAATAAAACTGCCATATAATGCAGAAATTCTACCTCTAGATATTTATCCAAAGAAAATTAAAAACACTAACTTGAAAAGATGTATGTACCCCATGTTCACTGCAGCACTGTTTACAATAGCCAAGGTATGGAAACAACCATAGTGTCATCAATGGATGAATAGATAGAGAAAATGTGGTGTATATATACAATGGAATATTATCCAGCCATTAAAAAAGATTTTGTCATCTGTGATAACATGGACCTTGAGGGCATTTGCTAAGTGAAATAAGTCAGATGGAAAGATAAATACCATATGATCTTATTTATATGTGAAATCTAAAAAAAAAAAAATCAAACTCACGGAACAGATAGGTGGTTGCCAGAGGCAGCAAGTAGGGTGTTAGCAAAATGGGTGAAGGAGTCAAACAATACAAACTTCCAGATATAAAATAAATAAATAAATCATAATGATGTAAGTCACCTTAAATCATGCATGATGGCTTTAATTAATACCATATTGCATATTTGAAAGTTGCTAATGGACCTTTCGTACAAATGGAGTCATATGAAGTTTTTTGTGACTGGTTTCCTTCATGTGGCATAATGTTTTCCAAGTTCATGTTGTAGCATGTATCAGTACTTCATTCTTTTATGACTGAACAATATTCTGTTGTGTGGATATACTACATTTTGTTTATCTTACATCAGCTGATGAGCATTTAGGTTGTTTCCACTTTTGGCTATTATGAATAAAGTTGTTATGACATTCACGTACAAGTTTTTGTGTGAATGTAGGTTTTCAATTGTTCTGGGCATATACCTAGCAGTGAAATTGCTTGCTCATATGGTAACTCTAAGTTTCTGAGGAATTGGCAAACTGTATTTTCCAAGAAGATCATACCACTTTATATTCTCATTAGCAATTTATAAGAGGATATAAAATGGTGCAGCCATTTTGGGTATGTAGAATATCTCATTGAGATTTTGACTTGCATTTCCCCAATGACTAATAATTGCTTACAAAGGTCCATAGAGTCAAAGCTATGGTTTTTCCAGTAGTCATGTATGGATGTGAGAGGTGGACAATAAAAATGGCTGAGCACCTTTTTCATTAATGCCTTCAAACTGTGGTGTTGGAGAAAACTCTTGAGAGTCCCTTGGACAGCAAGGAGGTCAAACCAGTCAGTCCTAAAGGAAATCAACCCTTGGGTTGAACTGATTCATTGGAAGGACTGATACTGAAGCTGAAGCTCCATACTTTGGCCACTTGATACGAACAGCTGACTCATGGGAAAAGACCCTATTGCTGGGAAAGATTGAGGGCAGGGGGAGAAGAGGATGACAGAGGATGAGATGGTTAGATGGCATCACCGACTCAATGGACATGAATTTGAGTAAGCTCCAGGAGTTGGTGAAGGACAGGGAAGCCTGGCATGTTGCAATCCATAGGGTCACAAAGAGTCAGACATGACTGAGTGACTGAACAACAAGAATATCTCATTGAGTTACATGCATTTCCCCAATGACTAATAATGTTGAGTGTCTTTTCATGTACTTACTGATGATTTGTATATCTGCCTTTGGAAAAATGTCTACTAAGATCATTTTCCCATTTAAAAATAGGACTATTTGTCTTTTTATATTGAGTAATAAGGGTTTTTCATATATTCTGATAACACATCCCTTAGCAGATATATGATTTGCAAATATTTTCTCCCATTGTGAATTATTTTCTAATTTTGTTGATAGTGCCCTTTGAAGCATGAAAGTTCTAAACTTTGATAAAAAGTTTATGTTACTGGGACTTCCCTGGTGGTCCAGTGGCTAAGACTCCACACTCACAATGCAGAAGGCTTGGGTTGGATCCCTGGTCAGGGAACTAGATCCCAGATGCTGCAACTAAGAGTTCGCATGTCACAACCAAAGATCCTTTATGCCATAATGAAGGCTGACGATCTTGCATGCTGCAACTAAGACCCAGCACAACCAAATAAATATATTTTTTTAATCATAATTTCTCAGAAATTCTGATTCAGTAGGTCTGTGGTGGAGTCATGGAACCAGCATTTTTAATGCAGGCATCAGGCATTTCCTGAGGCAGTTTGGTCCACAGATGGAATTTCACAGAACACATGTTCTTGACAAAACTTGATTCTCCATATTCTCTGCCAACCTGTTTTTACTTTAGTCTTTTTCATCCTCTAGAAATGGCACTATAGTCCATCCAATTTTTCAAGTCTCGAACTTAAGAGTTATTAGTGATTCCCCCATGTTCCTCACCTCTTGCACCCAGCCCATTATCAAATCCTTTATAGTCTATCCATTAAATATATTCTGAATCTCTCCTCTTTTTCTCTGTCTCTATTGCCACCATCATCTCTCACTTTGGCTGCTACAATATTCTCCCAACTTGCTTTCCTGCACTCTTTCTTGCCTTCTCCTATAATTCATTCTCTAGTCAGCAGCCAGCATGATTTAAAAAAACTTTAACAACAAACCTGCACATACTTAAAGTGTATACCTTTATAAGTTTAACAAATATATACACCTGTGAAACCATTACCACAATCAATATGTTCATTCATCACCCCCAAAAGTTTCTTCATATCCCTTGGTAATCCCTGGATGCAAGAGGTGAGGAAGATGGAGGAATCACTAATAACTCTTAAGTTTGAGACTTGAAAAATTGGATGTACTATAGTACCATTTCTATAGTCCAATTTCTGTAATCCTTGTTTACTGTATCTCCCAAGTCACCTGTCCCCAGGCAACCAGTCATCTGCCTTATGTCACTACAGATTACTTTGCATTTTCCAAAAGTTTCTGTAAATGAAACCACACGATATGTACTCTCTTTTGTATGACTTCTTTCATTCGGCATTATTACTTTGAGATTCATCCGAATTTTAGGGTTCATTCCCTTTTTTTGTCATCCTTGCTCAGCATGTGTGCTAAGTCGCTACAGTTGTGTCCAACTCTCTGCAACCCTATGGACTGTAGCCAGCCAGGCTCCTCTGTCCATGGGACTAGATTAGGACTCTGCACATTCACCACCAAGGGCCCAGGTTCAATCCTTTTTCAGGGAAATAAGATCCCAGAAGCTGCCTGGTGCAGCCAGTTAAAAAGAGAGATGAAGAGAGAGTAAAAATAAAAAGCAGAGTCCAACCCAGGGATCCAACCCAAGTCTCTTATGTCTCCTGCATTGGCAGGCGGGTTCTTTACCACTAGGGCCACCTGGGAAGCCATCTCCTTGTGCAGGGGCCATGCTAATCTTCTTTGTGACGTTCCAATTTTATTATATGTGCTGCTGAAGCAAGCACTAGGGTTTATTCCTTTTAAATACTGAATAGTTTCCCATGGTAGGGAAACGCCAGTTTGTCCAATCACTTGTTGAACTTTTGGGATGTTTCCAACGTTTCATGATTACAAGTGAAGTTGTAAAGTCTATGTATAGGCACATCTTTTTCTTTTTACTGGCTAAGTGCCTAGTAGTAGAATGAATGGAACATATAGTCATGTTTTTATGTTTTGTTTTGTTTTTTTAAAGAAGCTACCAAACTATTTTCCAAAGTGGCCTTATCATTTAGATTCCCATTAGTATTATGTGAAAACTCCAGTTCCTCTATGTCATCACCAACACTTGGTTTGGGTCAGGTCTAATAGCTTAGTTGGTAAAGAATCTGCCTGCAACACAGGAGACCTGTGTTCGATTCCTGGGTCAGGAAGATCACCTGGAGAAGGAAATGGCAACCCACTCCAGTATTCTTGCCTGGAGAATCCCATGAACAGAGGAGTCTGATGGGCTACAGTCCATAGGATCACAAAAGTTGGACATGACTGAGAGACTAAACCACAAGCACCACCAATAAGTGTTTAGTGACTATCTCTCTGTAGTTTTAGTTTTTGCTTTCCTAATGACTAATGACATTGAACATCTTCTCCTGTTATTATTTACCATTTGTGTATCTTCTTTTGTAAAGTGTATGGTCAAATCTTTTGCCCATTTGTATGCTGAGTTTCTTATTCTTGAGCTTTGAAAGTTCTCTGTATTTTCTGGATACAACTCTTTTATCAAATATTTAATTTGCAAATTAGTCTTTGCTTTATATTTTTACTCTCTCTCCATCTCTCTTTTTTAACTGGCTGCTCCATACAGCTTCTGGGATCTTAGTTCCCTGACCAAGGATTGAACCTGGGCCCTTGGTGGTAAATGTTCAGAGTTTTAATCGCTGGACCACCAGGGAATTCTCTTTATTCTCTTAAGAATGTCTTTTGAAAAAACAATTTAAAAATTTTGGTGAAGTACAGTTTATCAATGTGTTCTTTTGTAGATCATGTATTTATTTGGTGTCATATAAAAAAAATATGCCTAAATCAAAGTCAAAAAAACTTTCTCCCTTTTTTTCTTGTTGGCCCTTTATAGTCTGGGGTTTTACATTTAGGTCTATTATCCATTTTGAATTAATTTTTGCATATTATGTGAGATATGGATCAAAGTATGTTTTTTTGTGAATTTGGTTTTGAATATAAAAATACATCTATCAATATTTAGCAACATTTGTTGAAAGACTCTTTTCTCCACTGAACTGCCTTTGTACCTTTAAAAAAAAAATCTGTCCAGTTCTTAATAGTTAAGACATGGAAGCAACCTATATGTCCATTGACAGATGAATGGATAAAGAAGATATATAGATATATATATACACACAGTGGAATACTTGTTGTTTAGTCATTAAGTCACAACTGACTCTTTGGTGACCCCATGGACTTGTAGCTTGCCAGACTCCTCTGTGCATGGGATTTTGCAGGGAAGAACACTGGAGTGGGTTGCCATTTCCTTCTCCAGGGGATCTTCCCCACTCAGGGATTAACCCTTGTCTCCTGCATTGGCAAGCAGTTTCTTTACCACTGAGCCATCAGGGAAGCCCGCAGTGGAATACAACTCAGACTTTATGCCATTTGCAGCAACATGAATGGACCTAGAGATTATCATACTAAGTGAAATAAGTCAGAAAGATATCATATGATATCACTTACATGTGGAATCGAAAGTATGATACCAATTAATTTATTTATAACATGCAAGCAGACTGACAGACATAGAAAACAAGCTTACAGTTACCAAAGGGGAAAGACGGGGAGGGACAGACTAGGAGTTTGGGATTAGCAGATACAAACTATCATATATAGCATAGGTAATCAACAAGATCCTACTGTATAGCACATGAAACTATATTCAATATCCTATAATAAATCATAATGGAAAAGAATATACACACATAAATTTATATGTATATACATGTAACTGAATCACTTTGCCGTACACCAGAAACTAATACAACATTGTAAATCAACTGTACTTCATTTTTTTTAATTTTTTTAAAATTTTTTAAAAAAGATTTATCCATATATGTGTAAGTCTATTTCTGGACTCTCTACCCTGTTTGATTGATCTATTTGATATTGATGCCAAGATCACATTCTGCCTATCCTGTAATAAGTCTTGAAATCAGATTGTATTAATCCTTCAACTTTGTTTTTTCCTTTCAAAGTAGTTTTGACTATTCTTTGTTCTTTGCAGTTCCATGCTAATTTTAGAATCATCTTTTCAATGATTTTTTTTAAAGCAAACAATACCCTGTAGTGATTTTGATTGAATTAACATTGACTCTATAAATAGACTGGGAAAATTGACACAGGAACAATACAGAATCTTTTGAAGCAGGAACACAGTATATATATTGTTTGTTTATATCTTTTTTAATCTTTAATTTCTCTCAATAATGCTCTGTAATTTTAAGTACACAGGCTTTTTTTCTTTTTTTGGCTGCACCGCGCCACTTGTAGAAACTTAGTTCCCTCGCTGGGCACTGAACCCAGGCTCTCGACAGTGAAAGCACCAGGTCCTAACCACGGACTGCCAGAGAACTCCATAAATACACAAGTCTTGTGTGTCTTTTGTCAGATATATCCCTAGAGACTTCATTTTCTGATGTTATCAATAACAATAGTGTTTTTATAGCTCCAATTACTGCATGTTTGTTGCTAGCATATGGATATACAATTTATTTTTGGATGTTGATATTGTGCAATCTTGCTAAATCATTGGTCACTTCTAGTAGTTCTTTAGAGATTCCATTGGATCTACTAAATAGATGCTCAGGTTATCTGTGGATAAAGAGAATTTTACTTCTTCTTTTCCAATTGGTATATGCTTTTGTTCCTTGTCTAATTTCATTGGTTAGTAGGCATGACAACGTACAAATATCCTTACTTGTTCCATTCCACTTCACCATTAAGTATGATGCCAGCTCTAGGATTATTTTTAAATAGTCTGACAAAATATACATAATATGCTATTTATCATTTTCAAGTGTTCAATTCAGTGGCATTAAGACCATTCATGTTTTGGAAACATTACTATGATTTGGTTTCAGAACTTTTTAATCTTCGCAATAGGAAACCTGGTGACCATTAAGTAGCCACTCTCCATTCCTCTTCCTCCAAGCCCCTAGAAACCTCTAAAATGCCACCTAGCTCTATGTTTCTTTAAGTTGGCTTTTCCTTTTGTTGCTGAGTTGTAAGAATTAGCTGTAGGTTTTTAATAGATGCCCTTTTTAGATTGAAGAAGTTCCTTTCCATTCATCAGTTCAGTTCAGTTCAGTTCAGTCACTCAGTCATGTCAGAATCTTTGCAACACCATGAACTGCAGCATGCCAGGCCTCCCTGTCCATTACCAACTCCCAGAGTCCACCCAGACCCATGTCCATTGTGTCAGTGATGTCATCCAACCATCTCATCCTCTGTCGTCCCCCTCTTCTCCTGCCTTCAATCTTTCCCAGCATCAGGGTCTTTTCCAATAAGTCAGCTCTCCACATCAGGTGGCCAAAGTATTGGAGTTTCAGCTTCAACATCAGTCCTTCCAATGAACACCCAGGACAGATCCCCTTTAGGATGGACTGGTTGGATCTCCTTGCAGTCCAAGGGACTCTCAAGGGTCTTCTCCAACACCATAGTTCAAAAGCATCAGATCTTTGGCACTCAGCTTTCTTTATAGTCCAACTCTCACATCCATACATGACAACTGAAAAACCATAGCCTTGACTAGATGGACCTTTGGTGGCAAAGTAATGTCTCTGCTTTTTAATATGCTGTTTAGGTTGGTCATAACTTTCCTTCCAAGGAGTAAACGTCTTTTAATTTCATGGCTGCAATCACCATCCGCAGTGATTTTGGAGCCCAGAAAAATAAAGTCAGCCACTGTTTCCACTCTTTCCCCATCTATTTGCCATGAAGTGATGGGACCAGATGCCATGATCTTAGTTTTCTGAATGTTGAGCTTTAAGCCAACTTTTTCACTCTCCTCTTTCACTTTCATCAAGAGGCTCTTTGGTTCTTCTTCACTTTCTGCCATAAGGGTGGTGTCATCTGCATATCTGAGGTTACTGATATTTCTCCCAGCAATCTTGATTCCAGTTTGTGCTTCCTCCAGCCCAGCGTTTCTCATGATGTACTCTGCATATAAGTTAAATAAGCAGGGTGACAATATACAGCCTTGACGTACTCCTTTTCCTATTTGGAACCAGTCTGTTGTTCCATGTCCAGTTCTAACTGTTGCTTCCTGACCTGCATACAGGTTTCTCAAGAGGCAGGTCAGGTGGTCTGGTATTCCCATTTCTTTCAGAATTTTCCACAGTTTATTGTGATCCACACAGTCAAAGGCTTTGGCATAGTCAATAAAGCAGAAATAGATGTTTTTCTGGAACTGTCTTGCTTTTTCAATGATCCAGCGGATGTTGGCAATTTGATCTCTGCTTCCTCTGCCTTTTCTAAAACCAGCTTGAACATCTGGAAGTGCACAGTTCACATATTGATGAAGCCTGGCTTGGAGAATTTTGAGCATTACTTTACTAGCGTGTGAGATGAGTGAAATTGTATGGTAGTTTGAGCATTCTTTGGCATTACCTTTCTTTGGGATTGGAGTGAAAACTGACCTTTTCCGGTCCTGTGGCCACTGCTGAGTTTTCCAAATTTGCTGGCATATTGAGTGCAGCACTTTCACAGCATCATCTTTTAGGATTTGAAGTAGCTCAACTGGACTTCCATCACCTCCACTAGCTTTGTTCATAGTGATGCTTCCTAAGGCCCACCTGACTTCACATTCCAGGATGTCCAGCTCTAGGTGAGTGTGAGTGATCACACCTTCGTGATTATCTGGGTCGTGAAGATCTTTATTGTACAGTTCTTCTGTGTATTCTTGCCACCTCTTCTTAATATCTTCTGCTCCTGTTAGGTCGATACCATTTCTGCCCTTTATGGAGCCCATCTTTGCATGAAATGTTCCCTTGGTATCTCTGATTTTCTTGAAGAGATCTCTAGTCTTTCCCATTCTATTGTTTTCTTCTATTTCTTTGCATTGATTGCTGAGAAAGACTTTCTTATCTCTCCTTGCTATTCTTTGGAACTCTGCATTCAAATGGGAATATCTTTCCTTTTCTCCTTTGCTTTTCTTTTCATTTCACAGCTATTTGTAAGGCATCCTCAGACAGCCATTTTGCTTTTTTGCATTTCTTTTTCTTGGGGATGGTCTTGCTTCCTGCCTCCTGTACAATGTCACAAATCTCCATCCATAGTTCATCAGGCACTCTGTCTATCAGATCTAGTCCCTTAAATCTACTTCTCACTTCCACTGTATAGTCATGAGAGATTTGATTTAGGTCATACCTGAATGGTCTAGTGGTTTCCCCCACTTTCTTCAATTTAAGTCTGAATTTG
Source organism: Cervus canadensis (assembly GCF_019320065.1). Taxonomy (NCBI): domain Eukaryota; kingdom Metazoa; phylum Chordata; class Mammalia; order Artiodactyla; family Cervidae; genus Cervus; species Cervus canadensis. The sequence goes on from NC_057401.1 coordinate 3,742,269, forward strand.
GCAATAAGGAGTTCATGATCTGAGCCACAGTCTGCTCCCAGTCTTGTTTTTGCTGACTGTATAGAACTTCTCCATATTTGGCTGCAAAGAATATAATCAATCTGATTTCGGTGTTGACCATCTGGTGATGTCCATGTGTAGAGTCTTCTCTTGTGTTGTTGGAAGAGGGTATTTGCTATGACCAGTGCGTTCTCTTGGCAGAACTCTGTTAGCCTTTGCCCTGCTTCATTCTGTACTCCAAGGCCAAATTTGCCTGTTTGTCCAGGTGTTTCTTAACTTCCTACTTTTGCATTCCAGTCCCCTATAAGGAAAAGGACATCTTTTTTGGGTATTAGTTCTAGAAGTTCTTGTAGGTCTTCATAGAACTGTTCAACTTCAGCTTCTTCAGCGTTACTGGTTGGGGCATAGACTTGGATTACCATGATACTGAATGGCTTGCCTTGGAAATGAACAGAAATCATTCTGTCATTTTTGAGATTGCATCCGAGTACTGCATTTCGGACTCTTTTGTTGACCATGATGGCTACTCCATTTCTTCTAAGGGATTCCTGCCCACAGTAGTAGATATAATGGTCATCTGAGTTAAATTCACCCATTCTAGTCCATCTTAGTTCGCTGATTCCTAGAATGTCAATGTTCACTCTTGCCATCTCCTGTTTGACCACTTCCATTCATAGTTTACAGCTTTTATTTTTAATAAAAAATGGTTTGCCAAATGCTTTGGGATAGTTACATGGCTTTTCATTTTTAGTTTATTGGAGAAGGAAATGGCAACCCACTCCAGTATTCTTGCCTGGAGAATTCCATGGACAGAGGAGCCTGGTGGGCAATAGTCCATGGGATCGCAAAGAGTTGGACATGACTGAGTGACTAACACTTTATGATGGATTATGCTGCTTAATTTTCAAATATTAAACTTTGGCTAAATCTGACTTAATCATGATGGTTGTCCTCTTTATATACTATTAGATTCACCTTGCTAAAATTATGTTTGGAATTTTTTCATCTATGTTTGTGAAGGATATTTGTCTATATTTATTTTTCTTAACATTTTTTCTTTAGTTTTAGTATCAATGTGTTCATGCATGCTGTTACTCACTTGTGTCTGGCTGTTTGCAACCCCATGGACTGTAGCCTATCAGGCTCCTCTGTCCATGTGATTTCCCAGGCAAGGACCCTGGAGCGGGTTGCCATTCCCTTCTGCAGGGGATCTTCCTGGCCCAGGGGTGAACCTGCTTCTCCCCCACTGGCAGGCAGATTCTTTACTACTGTGTCACCCGGTATCAATAGCATTTCAATTTTTTGGAAAAAAATTTTCTATATTCTTACCTGGAGAATCCCCATGGACAAAGGAGCCTAGCAAGCTATATAGTCCATGGGGTCACAAAGGGTTGGACACAACTGATGAGACTTAGCATGCATGCATGCAGAATGGTTACTGTTGTGTCACACCAGTGAAATTGCTGGAAATCCACTCCCCAGGACTGGCTAGAAATCCATCCTATAGGGTGCTAGAAATTGTCTTACCAGAGCCATTCTGCTCCGAATACCTGAGAGGGAGTGCCTGGGGAAGTTGTTGCTTGCTAGGTGTTGGCTTCTGTGTATTGCAGGAGCTCGATCTTGAGGAAGCTGCTGCCATTGCAGGAACCTGGTGTTGAAGCAATTGTGTGTCCTAAAGGAGCTGCATGAGAGAAGCTGTCTTGCTACAGGAGCTAGGCAATGCACAGACTGCGCACGTCACCGGAACCTGGCCCGAAGGTGACCCATGCTACCGCAGCCAAGGGGAACTGGGAATTCCTCCTGTGGTGTCTCTCCAGTGCCCTCTACCCTTAAAGCTAAACAAGTGCTTACTGGCAAAGGCACAATATTTAAAGGGCTCAATCCATTTTCACAAAGCAGGCAATGAAGAGTGATTTTAGATTTGAGATGCAATAATTTGATAATTGGCATAATTTTTTTTCCAAACACAACCTCTTTTAATGTACATATAGAAAATATATGTGTTAACCACATTGGAAGAAAAGCAAAATACTGGTTGTAGGATTTCTCAAATTACATTTTTTCCAAGGTGCTTTCAGTAACAGTACAGGGGCTTCAGTGTCTGTCGGGCTGCTCTTACATCAATGATCATTCTTGGGACCAGGCTGGAGGACTTGCATTCCGTTGGAAAGGTGTAAGGCACCTGCTGCTACAAAGGGGAATTAATGAAGGAGAAGCCATACTTGCCACTTAAAGAATTATTTAAAGTTTGATTATTTGGGTAACAAAGACCAAGGCTGTACCTTGATTTTTCATTTCTGAAAGTTACACTTTAAGTCAAAAAAATTTCTGTTCTGCAAAACTCCATATGTTTATATCATGGTATCTTATCAAAAGGAAGAGAAAAAAACATTTCGTCATACGAATCTCTTTTTTTTTTTTTTTTGGTATCTTAAATGTCAATGATCACAAAAACTTCTGGCTTCTCTTCATTATAGACCTGCATTGCTGAGTACGTTATTGCTTTGACTTCAGTTCCCTGAGGGTGATTGGACAATGAGAATTCTTATCCCCACCCAATTGACCGTATTTTGAAATTTCTTTGGTCGATATTAAATACTTTGACTTCCCGGGGTATGAAGAATTCATCAGCACTGAATTTATAAAGCCACTCATCCAAAAAGTGAAACAGAAGAGACTGTAAGTCATCGCCTTGGGTTTCTACTTCTGTTGTTTGCAGGGGCTCCACAGTCCCAGTATCTGGTATGTAAACCAAACATGGCCATTGCACATTGTTCAAAAGCTTCCTCCAGAGTGTCTCCCCAAGCATGTAACTGGACATCGGCTGTATGATCCAAATACTCGTACTTCCGACTGACTGGAGGATACTTGGCCTTGATCGCCTTCTGCTCCTCAGTCAAATTGTAATCTCTTACATCTTCCCCTTTCTGCTCCATGATTGCGGGTTTGGACCCAAACTCCATAATTTCCTACCTAGAAACCTTAAAACCTTATATTTAGCAATGCTTGGGTATAAGAGAATCACATAAATTACAGAATTGCTACATGTTTAGAATCTGTGGTATATTCCCAAGGAAAATCCATATATCCAATGAAAATTTATAGTCCTAAAATCTATATCAATAAAATTAAACAATAAACTGAATTAAATTAATTTTTTAAATTTCCCATTTAAGTTAGAAAAAGAACAAAAGAAACCACAAAGAAAAAAATAATAAAGATAAAAGCAAGAAGTAATGAAGTAGAGAACTAGAATAGTAGATCAAAATAAAAATTCAGTTTCTTCGAATAAAGTCAGAACATAGACAAACCACTAGGAAATTTAATTTTTAAAGTGTGTAGGAAGGAGAAGGCAAAAATATGTAAGAGTAAGAAATAATAAGAGAAAAGTAGCTGTTAACACAGAGGAAGCCAGAAGGTCATAAAACAGTTATTTTAGTTCCATAGTGCCATGCAAAAACTATAAACCTAATAAAATGAATAATGTCTTATGACAATATAGTAGACCAAAATTGACCACCTCTTGAAGATAAAAAGTTTAACAAATCAATTTGAAGGATGAAATATAGAATGCTATTAAAAAACAACAACTATCCTGTATCAAAATACCAAGCTCAGATGTTTTCACAAGAGAATTCTACCAGATATTTAAAAGACTGTCGTATTCTGCATAAATCATTTCAGACTACAGAGAAATGAAGGTAAACTTCTACATTCATTTTATGATGCATGTTAACATTGATACTACTCGTTGATTAAATGCCACACACAAGATAAAAGTATAGACTAATGTTGTTTACAAATATTGAATTTAAAAGTCCAAACTTTAGAACACAGAAAATTAAGAAAATTATAAACCACGGTCAAGTAGTGTTGAAAATAATGCAAGTATGTTTCAACATTAAGAGATCTGTTAATATAATTTAACATGTTTGTATCTAGGAAGAAAAATCATGTTGTTATTCCCATAAGAACTAAGAAGAAAAACCATGTAATTATATGCTTTAACCATATGTGCTTTAAAAACTTTAACAAAATTCAATTTTGTTGAATTCCAAAAAACAAAAACCAATGAAACAACAAAAACCTCTTAAGGAAATAAGAATGGACACCGCCCTAACATGATAGAACATATATATATACCTTAGTCCTAAAGTCAGTATCTTAAATGGGAAACAGTAAAGATCAGGAGTAAGGCAAGGATACCCACTACCTCCACTAACGTATAACATTGCCTTGAAGGTATAGGCCAATGCAGTTAGACAAGGAAAGTCAGGATAGGCATAAGACTTGAAAAAAAATCAAATATGATTAGTTCTATCTGCCAAAGTTGTGATAGTGTACCTGTGAACCCTAGGAAACCAATAATCATATTAAATCAAACAGTAAAAGAATTCTGAAGGGTACAGCAAATAAAACTAACACACAAGGAGGTGAGGGATCAAGACGGCAGAGTGGGAAGACCCTGAGCTCATGTTCTCCCATGGGCACACCAAAATTACAACCTACAATGAGATCGAGCTGAAGACTATCAGAAAAGACCTCCTACAGCTAAAGACATAAAACAACCACAACGAGACAGGTAGCATGGTTTAGTCAAGACCCACACCCGCAGGTAGATGACTCACAAATGGGAGGATAATCACAATTGCAAAGATTATCTCCAAGGAGTGAGGGGTCTGAGCCTCACACTGGGCACCCCAGCCCAGGACTCGTGCACCCAAAGCCCCCAGACCGTCTGGTTTTGGAGGCCAGTGGGGTTTATGTATGGGAGAGCTGTGAGGTTGTGGGAAAGAGACTCTATCCCTAAAGGGTGCACACAAAATCTCACATGCTCCGAGACCCCGCTCAGAAGCAGTAATCTGAAAAGATCCTGAAACAGACCCACTTGCTGATCTTAGAGAGCCTCCTATCCTAGAGAGGCAGGAGGCAAGTGAGAACTCCCCCTGGGCATACACATGCTGGCAGAAGACATTTTGGGGAGCTTGATATACCACAAAGATGCTGATTTCATCAAGAGCCATATTGGAGTCCTCCTTCTAACCTGTTAGCATTGGGAGCTTATTCACCCACCAGCTGGTTGGCAACAGTCCTGGGACAACCCAAGCCAAGCAGCCTGCTAGTGGGAATCCAGCCCTACCCACCAGCAGGTCCAGAACCTGGCCACCAGGAAGTCAGCACCAGCCCCTAAACCCACTGGGCGCCACAGCCAGAGTCACCAGGAGCCAGCCCTGTTCCCGTGTGGGCCAGTGCCAACACTGGGAGCCAGTCCTGTTCCTGCGGGCCAGTGCCAACACTGGGAGCCAGCCCTGTTCCCGCGGGCCAGCGCCAACACTGGGCCCCGCCCCTGCCCTTCCCAGACCCAACTGCCAGTCCTGTTGGAACTCAGCCCCACCTAATCAGCGACTCCACCTGAGGCAGGACCCAGTCGCCAAAGAGAAATTAAGGAAGCAATTCCATTTATAATTTGCATCAAAAAGGATAATACCCGGAATAAATCTAACCAAGGAGGTAAAAGACCTGTACCCGGAAAACTATTAAGATACTGATGAAAGAAAATGAAGACAACATAAGCAAATGGAAAGATACACTGTGCGCATGGATTGGACAAATTAATGTGCTAAAATAACCCTATGACCCAAGCAATCCACAGACTCAATACAATCCCTATCAAAATGCCAATGGCATTTATCACAGAACTAGAACAAATAATTCTGAAATTTGTATGGAAATTCAAAAGACCCTGAAAGTTTTTAAAAAAAATCTTGAGAAATTGATAGGGATGAAAATATTACCTTTCCTGTTTTGTTTTTTCCCCTTAAAAGGGCAATGTTGTAGCAAAGGGAGAGACTGGTTCTTCCAGCCTGCCTGATTGAGACTTCATCTCCACTTGCTGAGGGTTTCTAACCCAAGGTACCTGATTTTATCTTTTCATGGAGGGTGAAAGTTCAGGGAAATGCAAGGAATAGATCCATGTGACCGAGGGCCACATTATTCATTTATCCCTGGGAAGATAATTATCCAGTCCTGGTCATTTGTGCCAGAATCTCCCGCCTAGTATCACAGGTGGGTCCTTTAAAGAGACCAAACTCAGAAGGTTGCTTGTTAAGCAAATAATTGAAGCCTAAGTTGGATCCTTAGGAAGATCCAAGGCCAAGGATCTTCCTAAGGAATATTTCTGTTAACTTGTTTTCTATCTTTTCTTCCTCTAGTCTGCAAATAAGCAGATACACTTTTCTCTAGATAAATGGAATCAATTCTGAAAACCAGAATATTCTGTCCCTTCAAAAGTGTGGAAGAGACCTGATTAAAATCTTGTTCTCTAATTCAATTTTCTGGACTCCATCCCGAACTCTCTGTATTATGATTAGACAATAGACTTATTGCAACAGCTGAATGAAGGTTAGATTTGAGTACATGTATTGCCTTGCCTAGTATTCATTCATTCTTCTAGTAACAGTGCCCTGAGGTCACTTTGAAGAACAAATTCCTCCCAGCCATGAGTCAGTCCATACCATCCCCCACTCCAGGGTAATCCCGAGACCCAGACTTAGTCAATCAGTGCATGTGAAAACCATGAAGGGGTTTAGGATGGGAATGTGACCCATTTTGGACAAATTAGAATCAGATTCAAGACGTTTTTCTCACAGTTGTTTATAAGAAAGAATCTTTTTTTTTTTTTTTTCTGAACATGAATTTGGAGGACATAAACTTGGAGCTACCTGGAGCCCACATCAGAGGAAAGATTGGGGCCACTTTCCAATAGGAGAGAGCCTACCCAAGAGGCAAGCCAAGAGTGAGGAAAATACAGCTGAGAAACAGGAAGAAGCCAAGCCCTGAAGGTGATCTGAGCAGGATCCGTGTGTGCGTGCTAAGTCGCTTCAGTTGTGTCTGACCCTTTGTGATCCTGTCAACTGTAGCCCGCCAGGCTCCTTTGTCCATGGGATTCTGCAGGCAAGAATATTGGAGTGGGCTGCCATTTTGAGCTAGATCCAGTGATGTCTAAATCTACTGCCTGAAATTTTCAGATCCATAAGTCAATTCATTTTCACTGTATTCCCTGTAAGTCTGTTTGAGTTGGGATTCCTTTGCTTGAGAATAGGAACTGGATTTTATCTCTGTCTCTGAAGCATCTAAAACAATGCCTGGCAGCCTCATGAAGAACCTTCCTTGTGTTTCAAGGTGAAAGGATTTAGACTTTATCTTGGACAGGTGAGGAATCACTGAAGGACCTTCAGCAGCAGACACAGGCAATATTTTGTGTATTGGAGCTACAGGTGGGAAGAGTCTGGCGTTTTGGCTGCTTGCAAAAGCAAGCATTATGAACATGATACTCTTACCTCATAGCCCACCTAGCTGAAATTATACACCTGCTGATGACAGGAGGATGGAGCTGTACCTGAGGTATATGCCCCCTCTAGCGGTATGTGAGCAATAGGGGTTCTGTTTGGTAATTCCCCCAAGTGCCTCCCCCTTTACCGGCTCCAGCTACTCCTACAAGGAGACTTTGAGGTGTCCATGAGACAGGACTGCACACATCGAGAGTCAGCAGTAAAGCACGCTTCACTCCGCAGGGTAACATCAGGCCCTCATTAAAGGAATGCCTAGCTGTGGGTGATTAAAATCTAATTGAAACAAGCATCCTGTGAATGGCTTCCAGAATTCAGGCAAGAGAAGACTGTTAAACGTTTGAAAATTATTTTATGGTCAAACATCCCCACTCCCTTTTCTCCCACACAATCCTGTGACAGATTGATGTTTATCTCCTAATCTTCTTTAACTCTCATCGTTTCTCAATTACCAGTTGTATTATGGTATGACTGTAAAGGACCAGTTTGTATTTCTTTCTAGGTGTGATCCTTGAGGGCATACAGTCTTATTCATGTTTCTTTTTCCAGCTCTCCCCACACTCTCCACGGTGTCCTTAATGCCAGTTTGTTGAATTGAATTGGTGAAACTCAATCTCTAAATAAACCATTTTTGGGGGGAAAAAATGATCAAAGATATGCATGTTCTCTGACTCCCTATGACCACTGCCAGAAGCTCAAACTGAACGAAGCAAAAAATAAAAAAACAGTCATTAGTCACCTTTAGGAACAGCTAGATCCAGATTTTCAGTGTCACCCACACTCTCTTTCTCTGTATCTTTTGCTTCTGCTTTCCTTTGCTTTAGGCTTCATTCTTAGGCAAGTTCTGTGCAGGAGATGACACGGATGGTCACCAGCATCTATGGGCTAAATTCTGCCAGCTTAGCAAGACCAGTAGGAAAAAGTTCCTCTTCCTCAATATCTCTGGCAAAGGTCCTGAGATCAAGTCTCATTGGCCTGGCTTGGGTCATGTGACCATTACTAAGCCAGTTGTAGCCTGGAGACTGGATCACACTGATTAGCCTGGTCTGAGTAACATGGCCATTCTTGGCACCAAGGAGTGAAGCTTCATCCAAATCCCATGGACTAAGAGTAGAGAGAAAACTGAGGGTCATATTACCTGAAGAAAGGGAAAGAGCTGAACCTCACCATGTGCATTATATACAAACATCTGATAATTCCTATGCGCAGTTATAACAAAAACAGTAATAACGATAGCTACCATCGACTAATTATTTACTATATCCTAGCACTGTTCTGGGGACTTCCCAGGTGGCTTAGTGGTAAAGAATCCACCTGTCAATGCAGGAGACTCGGTTTGACCCCTGGGTCGATCCAGGAACAATCCCCTGGAGAAGGAAATGGCAGCCCACTCCAGTATTCTTGCCTGGAAAATCCCATGGACAGAGGAGCCTGGAGGGCTACAGTCCATAGGGTCTGAAAAAAGTTGGCCACGACTAAACTAAACACCACTAAAACAACACCAGCACTGTTTACTCGTTTTACATCTAGTGACTCATTTAATTCTTACACCAGTACCGTGAGGCAGGTGCTATTCCTATCCTCACTTTACAGGCATGAGTTCAAGTCTGTTTAAACTCAAATTATCAGGTTACATTGTCTCAAACTAAGACAACACAGGTCAGAAGTATAGGAGAGTATTTGATATTTTTTCCCCCTTATACCACCCAATCTGGCCATTCATGCAGCAAACACTGAACTCTATAACATCTGAATCTTCTACCAGATACTCAAAAGTAACAGGAGATCCCTGGCCCAGAGGGGTGCCAGTTTTGTCAGGGAGACAGACACATAAACACAGGATTGTTTCCCTGTGGCTCAGACAGTGAAGAATCTGCCTGCAATGCAGGAGACCTGAGGCTGATTCCAAGGTCAGAAAGATCCCCTGGAGTAGGAAATGGCAACCCACTCCAGTATTCTTGCCTGGAGAATTCCACAGAGGAGCCTGGTGCTACAGTCCACGGGGTCACAAAGAGCCGGACACGTCTAAGCAACTAACACTTTCACTTTCACACTGCACAGTGTGTTAAGTGTTTGAGCAACAGTCTCTAGAAGGAATTTTTCTTTTGTTTCCTTCCACACAAAGGGGTTTTAAAATCTTATTATAACTCAGTAATGTTATGAAAAGAGGCTCAAAGAATTTCAGTTAGAATCAAAATTATTTGTACCATGTACCTCAACAAACATTCTTAGATCCAGAAAAGAGTGATCAAATGGGGATGATCCTGGTCAAATAAGGAAAATGCACATGCTGCTCCCCTGCTGTCTGCTTCAGAGTGCTTTGTCCACCCTGATGTGTCCACCTCTCCCAAAACGTCTAGTCCATGTTCTGGCTAAATTGTCCTGTTTCCCCTAGACCTCACAAAAGCATCCTGATTAATCCAGTATCATTTCAGTGTAGGAAAGGCCATTTGAGGTAGTATTTTCATATATGTGAAATGACATTAAATTACAGTGTACAATAATTACCATTTCCAGTATTCTTACAATTCTTCTGTTTTTTTTTTTTTTTTTTGAGATAGAGTTGATTTAGTAATCCTTCTGTATATATGTCTTCATATAGTTCTTTTAATGGAGTATACAAATCTCATTTCGATGTTAACTTGTCTTTAACACCTCCTTGAAAGAGTGAAAAATGAAACTGTTAGTTGCTCAGTCATGTCAGATTCTTTGCAACCCCATGGACACGAGCCCATGTCCATGGGCTCCTCTGTCCATGGAATTCTCCAGGCAAGAATACTAGTGTGGGCAGCCATTCCCTTGTCCAGGGGATCTTCCTGATCCAGGGATTGAACCTGGATCTGCCACATTGCAGGCAGATTCTTTACCATCTGAGCCAGCAGGGAAGCCCCAACACATCCTTAACACATGCTAATCTCCTTTTAGCAGAGAGAGACACAAAGAGACAAATCCTCAGGACCCAGCTGGAGCTGCTGCTGCTGCTGCTAAGTCACTTCAGACGTGTCCGACTTTGTGCGACCCTATAGACGGCAGCCCACCAGGCTCCCCCGTCCCTGGGATTCTCCAGGCAAGAATACTGGAGTGGGTTGCCATTTCCTTCTTCAATGCACTAAAGTGAAAAGTGAAAGTGAAGTCGCTCAGTCATGTCCGACTCTTAGCGACCCCATGGACTGCAGCCTACCAGGCTCCTCCTTCCATGGGATTTTCCAGGCAAGAGTACTGGAGTGGGGTGCCATTGCCTTCTCCTCAGCTGGAACTAAATGACACTATTTTGCTTTCATTGTGTTTACTTTTGTTTTATTTTATTTAAAAAATATTTATTTATTTAGCTGCATAGGGTCTTAGTCGCAGCACGTGGGATCATTAGTTGTAGGATCTAGTTCCCTGACCAAGGATTGAACCTGGGACCCCTGTGTTGGGAGCATGGAGTCTTAACCATTGGACTACCAGGGAAGTCCCTCATTGTGTTTCCTTTTCGAGTTAGCTTTTATGAATGGAGAACTATACAGGCTTTCCAATTGTCATGTTATAGCGTCCCTTTAAAGAAACATATTTGACTTTTGAGTTTATCAATTTCAAGTAAATTATGAAGAAAACGCTGATATGGGGGTTGTGGACAGAGCAACATTTGTGAGGGTGCTACTCAGCTCAAGTTTGGGGAACAATGTCCTCATCTATTGAGTTTCCTATTTGGCAGTTTTTGATAATCATCGCCCCCAGGCAGGTTTCCCTTCCCACTCTGGGTCTCTCGGACAATTTGTGCAAAATTCTCTTGTAATTCTCCCCACGGTTACCTATAGTTAACTGTGGTTTGTTAACTGTCTACAAGGCAGTCTTTCCGGCTAGACTATAATTTGCCTTATTCATTTCTTTGTCCTCAGCTCCCAGAGCAGGTGGACTAGGCTGGTTATTTCTGTGCTCTTGTTTGTGAAGATGGAGGTTTGAGGTTTGTCCCGATGGGATCAAGACTCAGCTGCCTCGTGCCGAGGTAGCCCCGCCGTTTGGCAGTCTGTCTGTCATGAACCTGCTGGAGTCAGCGGGGACATGTGTGAAGGAACTTCAGTAGGGCACACTGGAGCCCTAATGGATGTGAGCGGCTAGGGAAGCACAGCCCAGAGTGTGTTCTTGGCTGCTCTTACTGACCCACTGTCAGAGGGGAGGGGCAGACTTGGACTCTGAAGGGGACACAGTGGCCCCATAGACTGAATGAGGGCAGTCTGTAAGGGGTGTGGCTCTCCTTTCTCTCTGCCACCACGCCACATGCTAGTGTGCCCCTGGGCAGCTGTCTTTCAGCTCATCTACAAGGGACACTTTGGTTGATGTTGGAACATCCGCCTTTCAATGCGGGATGAATTAGGAATTCTTATCCTGTGTATGTGTGAGTAAGGGAGAGCAGGAGATGAAGAGGGAGTATCTGAACATCAAACCTTGATGTCCCTAGTTCCTGATTCTGAAAAGCACTTTTGGGAATCCAGGCATTCTCTTTCCACCCCACCCCCACCCCAAACTTTCATCCCTTAGCTGAAAAACTACCAAGTTTTTTTTTTTTTTTAATGTAATTAAATACAGGCAGAACTTAATCGAAGCACTACCCATCACATGACCAGAACTAAAAGGCTTCTGAAAAGCAGGAGGTTCTTGGAGGTATTTGCTTTTATAAACAAACCATTTCTGCCTACACTTAGATCACTAACATGGAGTGTGTTTCTGAGAACCTCTATAGCGCATCCCCTGTGGCACATCTGGTTTTGATTGATAATAAGCCCAATGAGCAGAGATGCACCTGGAAAAAGGAAGTCTCCTAATTGGCTTTGACCCACTTGCCAGTGGCAGGAGTGATTAATCACTTTGTTTCTCCAACTCTGCTTACTCAAATTCTCTCAAAGGGCCTGGGGCCTGGCCCAAAGGAGGCCACTGAAGCCAACATTTCTTTGAAGTCTGTGGGTTTATCTTAAAAATGCAGGTGAGTTTTATTTTCTATAGCATAACATTTCCTTGCTTGTTTCAATATGAAAATGAGTAAAATAACTTCCTGGTGAAATTGCTTAAATCTCTACTCCCAACTTTTTTCCTATCACCAGCTTCTGGATGAAAATCACGTTCCAGAAGCAGCTTGGGGCATCTCTTAACACACTGCTGCTGTGTGCTCCTCAGGAGCCAGCCCCAGGGTGAACGGGAGTTGCTAGGTGATCCCACCACTTTTCAAATGTCTTCCAGAACACACACAGAGCTTCTGTATGCCCTTCCCCATTCATGGAGGGTGCTTACAGGAAGTGGAGAGGTTGGTGGTAAAAAGACTTTCCGACTGGAGACCATTTGTCTGCTCATCCTCAGGGCTTGGCACAGTTAAGGGGAGGCTTAGGATTAAAAAGGAAGACAGTATTTCTTAACTTGGATGTACCACTTCTCTATGAGGGTGTTTAAATTTCGTGTTTCCATTCTGATAATATTTTTTAAAAAGATGGATAGGCATATTCTAGATCATCTGAAAGTTGGCCTCAACAATAGTTCTGTTAGCAAGTAAACTGTGGTCCCAGGCTAGTACTTTCAATTTCATGGGCCATTGAGAAAAGAACTGAGTTTAATTAAATACATGTTATGGACTGAATGTTTGTGCCCACCCCGCTATTCCGGTATTGAAATCTAATCCTTGGTGTGAGCATATTTGGAGATGCGGCCTGTGGGAGGTAATTAAGTCATGAGGGACCCTCAGAATGAGATTAGTGCCCTTATATTAATAATGGAGGCCAGAAAGCTAGCTTACTGTCTTCCTGCCATGCGAGCATACAGTAAGTCAGCAGTTTGCAAGTCCGGCCCTCGTCAGAACCTGACAGTCACTCTGGTCTCAGACTTCCAGCCTCTAGAAATGTGAAAAATAAATTTCTGTTGTTTATAAGCCAGTCAGTCCATAGTATTTTTTTAATATTAGTAGTGAACTAACTATTACATTTAGAGTGGATAAACAACAAGGTCCCAAGGTATAGCACAGGGAACTATACTCAACATCCAGTGGAACATCTCAGGAGATCTGCCTTCCAGTGCAGGAGTCTAAACATTGGGAGCCTATAAGAATTTTATTATCTTTAAAATTAGTCAGTACAAATTCAAATTTGAAAAGTCATTCTTACACATAAGGAACTCCATCTCAAAAATGTGTTCTATGTTCACCCTCCTCACTTTTATTCAACATCATATGGGAAGTCCTAACCACATCAATAAAGGGAGAAAAGGAAATGAAAGACACACAAATCAGAAAGGAACAAGTAAAACTGTTACTACTTCCAGGTGACATAATACTATATATAGGAAACCCTAAAGACTCCACCAAACCCCTCCCCCAAAACAAAAAGCAAACAAAAAAACCACCACCACCAAAAACCGTTAAAACTAATAACAAATGCAGTAAAGTTGCAGGATACAAAATCAACACACAAAAATAAGTTGCATTTTGATACACTAATAACAAACAAACAGAAAGAGAAATTAAGAAAAATAATCCTATTTATAATTATAGCAAAAAGAATAAAATATGTAGGAATAATTTTAACCAATGAGGTGAAAGACCTATACACTGAAAACTATAAGATGCTGGGGAAAGAAATGGAAGAAGACACAAATAAATGGAAAGATACTCCATGCTCATGGATTAGAAATATTAATATTGTGAAAATGTCCATACTACCCAAAACAATCTTTAGGTTCAATGCAATCCCTAGCAAAGTTCCAATCCTAAAATGTGTATGGAACCACAAAAGATGCTGAATAGCTAAAACAATCTTGAGAAAGTAAAACAAAGCTAGTGTCCTAAATCATATGCCCTGATTTCAAACTATATTACAAAGCTATAGTAATAAATGTAGTATGATACTGGCAATAAAAACACACAGATCAATGGAACAGCATAGAGAGCTCAGAAATGAACCCGTACAGGGTATACGGTCAATTTGTTGTTGTTGTTGCTCAGTTGCTAAGCCGTGTCTGACTCTTTGCAACCCCATGGACTATAGCATGCCAGGCTACAGTCCTCCACTATCTCCCAGAGTTTGCTCAAATTCATGTCCATTGAGTCAGCGGTGCTATCTAACCATCTCATCCTCTGCCGTCATCTTCTCCTTCTGCCTTCAATATTTCCTAGCATCAGGGTCTTTTCCAGTGAGTCAGCTCTTCCCATCAGCTGGCCAAAGTTCTGGAGCTTCAGCAACAGTCCTTCCGATGAATATTCAGGGTGATTTCCTTTAGGATTGACTGGTTTTCTCTCCTTGCAGTCCAAGTGACTCTCAAGAGTCTTCTCCAGTAAATGACTGAAATGGTAAATTTTGTGTTATGTTTGTTTTACCTTCACCTTTCCTCTTTGGCAACCGTTAAGTTTGTTTTCTAGGTCTATGCGTCTATTTCTGTAAATAAGTTCATTTGTAACATTTTTTTAGATTCTGTGTGTAAGTGATATCACATGATGTTTGTCTTCTCTGACTTTTAAGTATACAATTCAGAGGTATTGTGTGCATTCACACTATACAAACAATATACCTTGAATATACACACAACATACAGTGAAAGTAGCTTAGCAAATCCATGTCACAGCAGCAAGGAAGGGGCCTGGTTTTCAATCTTCTTCAAGGACACACAGCAGCTCTGCCTACTTCCCAAGGTGCAGAAGTGCTGCCTGAGGCATCTTGATCCTTCCAAGCTGCATTTCCACTGGGCTCTCCAAGTGAACATTTTTATGGGCCCGAGATAAACACAAGGAGGAAAATCAGCAAACCTGCAGCTCTTGCAAACGGAAGACCAACTTGGCCTATTTACTCTGCTGAAGATAGTAACTAACACACAGTGTCCAAGCCAGAGTTCTCAGGTGGATGCATCATGATAGAGCACAAACTCAACTTAATACAGTGAAATGCTCGATAGCCATTAAACTCTAGGATCTACAGCAGCATTTTCCAAAGTGTGTTCTGTGAGATGCCCATAAATGTTATGTGAAAAAAATTCTGCTATGAGATACACTTTGTCACATGATTAAACAGGTTACTGCAGTCTTCTGAGAGTCGTGCTAGTGTGTGACCCAGATTCCAAGCAGGGAGGCTTGGAGAACACTCATGTAAGTGTTTGCCAAATGAATCTGACCACACAGGTTCATGCTTTTTCAGGATCATGTGAAGGACTGATGTTTCATAAACCCACTTTGGGAAAACTGGAATTTAGAGAAAAGTAATAAAATAGGAAATGGATATACACCCAGTTAGGGGTCAGCAACCTGCAACCCTTGGGCCTACATCCAGCTGCTTGTTTTTTCACAGAACTAATAATAACTTTTACATGTTCAAATGGTTCCATTTTAAATAGTTATGTCAGTCCTTGAATAATATTCTGGTTTTGCCTTTTGGTTTCCTGAGCCCCAAATATTTACTATCTGGCTCTTTAAGAAAAAGTCTTTCAACTCGTGTACTAGGCAATGAAAAATATTTAAAGAATGTTCATTGTTTTTGACTCTTCATGGAAGCAGTAATGATTATGAAGTCCTGTTATAAGTGCCTACTATGTGTGAGGCATGTTGTTTTTCAGTTGCTAAGTCGTGTCCAGCTCTTTGCAACCCCATGGACTGTAGCCCTCTATCCGTGGGATTTTCCAGGCAGGAATACTGGAATGGGTTGCTATTTCCTTCTCCAGGGGATCTTCCCGAGTAGGGCCCATGTATTCTAGGGGGGGCAGAGAAGACAAACCACTGGAGCACAGTGGAAAACTAGATCTTTCATTTCACGTAGTTTTAACTTATCCTTCACTTTAAATTTTGAGTATTTTATTATACTACATCATAATTATTATAATAATCAGCTAAAACTAGCCTAAATCCGTAGCCAGTAGCCAGTTTTTCAGGACCCTCATAATCTGCTCCCCTTTCTCCTTACCTGAGCTCAGAAGTAGCCAAGAGAGGCAGAGGGATTCAGGGACTGGAGAATGAAACACCACCTTTCCTCCTGAGAGAGCCGTGGAGAATCTGCTTAAGTGAGGTGTGTGGTGGTTAATGGGCTTCCTAAGGCTGAATTTCGGAAATAGTCACGTCCCTTGATCCAGTCACAGGCACCCCTAAAAAGCACAGGATGGCTTCTGTGGGGGCCCCTGAACGAGTAAGCCTTCCACTGACAGAGGAAGAGGGGAAGGGGTGCTCCCTGAAGACATCTGTCCCCACACAGGAGGTGGGGGGCTGAGCTACACACACCTGGCTCCTGCACTCCTAAGTATTGATCTTCTGTATCATTCCCTCTTCTTCTATAGGGAGAGGGAAGAGGGGGGCTGGAGCAGTATGCGAATGGAGCTCTCCCTTCCTGTGGGAAGGAGCCCCAGGCACGGGGTGTGAGAATTTTCCACCTGACAATATTGTATATTGGGGGTCCCCAGCCTCCAGGATCTAATGCTTGATGATCAGTTCAGAGCATTCAAAAGCAAGTCAGTAAAGTCCAGATTCTTCTCCTCTTAAGACCCAGGAAGCCCAGATCCTACAATAAACTGTGTTCTCTGTTTCACTTTCAACTGCAGGGAACCTCAGCCACACACACGTACAGTCAAGTAAAGTTCCCTGCAGTTGAAAGTGAAACAGAGAACGCTGCCATTAATTTACAGGTCTCTGAAGGAAAACTTGTTTATGAGCTAGAAAACAAATTCCACTTCCGGTGGCTGTTTTCTGAAGTTTCCTACTTGAGTGGTGATCTTGCTATGGAGAAATCCACTCAGAGAGCTCCAAGTTAGACCAATAGCAAATAGGAAGCCTTGAAGTTCATGGGTCCTTTCAAAGAAGCATTAATATTTTGTAGTCACGATGCTGTGAGTGATAGCTTGAAGCCCAGGCTACAGGGAGGGGTGGAGTTACAGCTGGAATTAGGAGGGATCAGTTTGAGTTCAGAACTCAAGGTAGAGATGAAATGTAAAATTTGACCTTTTCCAGAATTTATGACATGAAATAGTACTCTTGCTAGATGCTTTGTGGTTTTAGTCTAGCACAGTTGAAGAACTAGCTATAAATAAACCCCCTCTCAGATAGTCATACTACATGTTTTTACACAAGGAGCTCCAAAGAGTTCTGCAAAAAAACAGAATAAAACAAGTAACCCCCCCCCCACCAAACAAAAACTGAATAACTTAATTTTACCAAGCAATTCTCAAATGTATGTGTTCACAGGACACTTATTTCATTATGTGTTGACATTTGTTTTGGAAGGCACACTTTGGAAAATGCTGACTGAAAAAATTATAGATGTGGGGGTTTGTTGGTTTTATTCTATTAAGGACCTATAGATCCAAGGTCATCCTCATATTAGCTGTGACAATCTGTGAACAACTTCTCAGACTATTAATTTCCTCATCTATAAAATGGGTATAATTCCTACCTAGGAGAATTGCAGTGAAGATTGAAGAGAGAATATGTACAAGGTAACTAGCCAAGGTGGTGCTAGTCGCAAAGAATCCACCTACCAACGCAGGAGACACAAGAGCTGGGTTCAGGTCAGGAAGGTCCCCTGGAACATGAAACGGCAACCTGCTCTGGGATTCCTGCCTGGCGAATGCCATGAACAGAGGAGCCTGGTGGGCTACAGTCCACGGGGCTGCAAAGTCGGCATGGACGGAGCACACACACTCACAACCAGACAACAGCATGTACTCAACAAAAAGTAGGCCTTTCCCCCTTAATTGCAGCATTAGGTTTTGGAAACAGAAAGTAGTTCTTGAATATGACTGTGAATCCAGGAGAGAATTGCATCAGGATAAGAAATGTGCCTAGGTTAGCATTTGGGAGGAGGCATATTATGGGGTAAAAAAGTCAGTTTTAGGGTCAGACATGCCATGTACTAGCTGTGCGAGACCTTCAGCCAGTGTCTTCACCTTCCTGAAACTTAGCACCATCACAGGTATAAAATGCAGGTATCTACTTCATGGATCATTCTGAGAATGAAATAAAAGTGTAGGCAATGTGCCCCCAGGTCTGACACACAGCAAATGCTCAGAAAAATAATGGTGACATGATCACACTAGTACGAAGCACCATTTTTGAACACTCATACAATGACAGGCAAGCAGCTGAATTTGGACATTTCTTCACCGTGCAGCATGCAGACCACTTCCTCACAATGTACTTAAAAAAAATTTTTTTTTTTTAATTTGGCTGCACCAGGTCTTAGTTGCAGCACGTGGGATCTTAGATCTTTAGTTGTGGCATGTGAACTCTTAGTTGCTGCATGTGGCATCTAGTCCCCTGACCAGGGATCAACCCCAGGCCCCCTGCTTTGGGAATGCAGAGTCTTAACCACTGGACTACCAGGGATGTCCCACGATGTACTTTTAAAGGATGCAGATTCCTGCTGATTCTGACCTTCTGGGGGTGCAGCCCAGGCATGCATACTTTGGCAAGCTCCCTGACTAAATCTTCTGGTCACCAAAATTTGAGAACCGGTGACTGGGAGCCAAGGGGGTTGCAAGATGATGAGGTGTCACACCTGGAGCAGGTGGACATGAACTAGAGAAGGGATGGGAGAAGAGTGGTCCCTCAACATGAGTTCTGGACCAAGTTCACCATGACCCCTTGGAGTGTTTGCAGGTGTGGGTGAGCGGGCTCGTGCTTGGCATGGCATTCCTGCAACAGGATAGAAAGACTGGTGAGTGTGCCAGTGCCAAGGCAGACCAGAAGGAGTGGAATGGGTAAGAGACCCCCAAGAGACAAAGTCATAACTCCTGACCAGTTCCCATCCCAAGCCATGAGGCTCTGGGGCCGCTGTGCGCCTGCCCCTGGAAGCCATGCCACGTCCATTACCAGTTGTACTCTTGTGACTAAGCGCTCCTGGTTTGGGAGATTTGGGAGAACATGCTTCTTGGGGAGATGGGAGGGGAAAGAGTAGGGGGTAAACCACATAATGACTTTTCTTATGGGAACAGAGTTTACTATATGAACGAAGATGATTCTTAAGATGCACCAGATCACTGCTTTAGACTGTTTCCTCCAAGGCGGGATGAACATTGTATATAAACGCTCCCCCTTTAAGTTCTTCTGTGCAGGGACTCCGCTTGGTTCCATTGTTCTGTTCTTAGGAAGGTGGGTGGTCGTGTCCTTTTGTTTAAAGATTCACCTGGGACCAAGGAGGCTCCACACTGGTGGTTGGCTTTTTCTTAGCTCAGCCCTTGGGAAAGCCTTAAAACATCAGGCAGTGCTCTCCGCCTCCCAGGAGCCAGGAGCTTGGGCAGTCCCAACCCTGACTACACCCACCACCTCCCTGCCCATCAGCAGGCAATCCCAGAAAGGTCCAAACTCCCCGGACACATAAAGTTTTCCATCTTTATACACCGGGCCAAGATGGAGGAGACACCCAGCAAATACAGGGAAGTTTTCTCTTGGTTTCTGAATGCTGCAGTTAAAAGAATCAAAGTGCACAAGAGCCCTATTTCTGTGCAATGCCCAAATTGAGCTCACACAGGCTCGTTTTTTGATCTTCGAATCCAGGCCAAGATGTGAGGGCACAAAGCTACTCACCCTTTCTTCAGCCAAATAAAATCCATAGACACATCTTCACAATGAAGCTTGAAACCAGTCAAGCACTCTTTTTTATTAAAAAAAAAAAAAAGAAAGAAAGAAAGGAAAAAGTCTAATGGTAAAGTATATAGTTTATACATGCTACAGCTAATTCATTGTTCCTCACCCCTCCCCCTCACATTATATATGCTCACGTATATTTTTGTGTTGCCACGGGTATGAGGAGTGCTGAGATACCCAGAGACCTCCAGCGTCATCCTGGGAGCAGACACCAGGTGGGCAATGTTGTCAGTGCCCACTGCTCCTGAAGGCATGCCAGAAACGGCCTAGTTACTCAGTGGCTTCCTGAAGCAGGAAATGTGGGCTGTAGCCAAGGTGACCATTGTGTCATCACCCCCTGAGAATGAAGGGGGTGTGGCTACTAACAATTTCTTGGGCACAGTGGCGTAGACAGGCACACTCTGGGATAAAATATGGACACCTTTAGTTGTGTTAGAATTGCTTATTGCTGTAATAAGCCTGGCGGGGGCACCTCCTTCCGTATGTTTGTAGAAGACCCGAAAGCGAAGGATGCTGGCTGTGGCACTGGGTTTGGTCTCTTCAAAGACAGAGGTTGAGTCCCTTGTCTCTGACTGGAGCCAAAAAGGCTGACTTTGGAGGATAGATAAAAACGGGAGAGAAGGTAGGATGCTGACACACAGTGGGTGGCTTGAGAACTTGGCAAGGTGGCAGCAGAAAGCAGACATGGCCCCCACAGGGCTGGATGGTACAATCTGGGGTTGGACCACCCTGGAGCCCACTGGATTTAACCCTGCAACTCCACAGCTCCATGATCTTCACGGGCTGAGGCGCATCGGATGTGAGACCCTTAGCCAAGGCAGGAGCACTTCCTCCAGGCCAAGGGAGGGCTCTCTGCACCCTCAGGCCTCAGTGCCAGCCAGTCTCCTCCTCTTTCAGGCCCCACAGTCTGACGACAGGTCATCTTTGGTCTATGGTATATATGGCTGTTTGCAGCAGAAGCCCTGAAGGATGGGCCTGGACAATCGAGGAGGGGACAAGACTGCCACACGTGACTCAGGCTGTTTTGTGTCCAATGTCACAGCCCAAAGTGAAGGGCAAGACCTCCCAGAGAGCAGCCTGAGACTCGGGAACAGAGAATGGGAGCTGAGCCGAGGCACGCACGCTCCTGCCCTTGACGGTGCTGACTTGGCAGCTATTTGAGGGCAGGAGCCATTTCTTCTCCATCCCACTCGGAACAAACCGAGTAAATACTAGAATGTCCCATCTCAGCCTAAGCACAGGGCCTTCCAAACTTTGGGGGAGATTTGGCATTGGTCCTTTAATGTGGCGAGTTTGTTTTCCTACATTCTACTTGATGAGGAAATCCCCAGTGGGCCCAGAAATGTTTTAAGGCCAAGAATTTGGCCTAATAAACCAATCACAGGGAGAGGCTTTGTGGAGGACGCCTAACACACCTACTGGAAGCCTGGCAGGGCTCCAGCGAGGCTCTGGTAGCGCAAGGGATTAAAAGCGCTTTGAGCTGCAGCCCAGCTCTCCCCAAGTCTCACCCTGAGACCAGGACATAAATCCATCAAATGGCAAATAAATCCAGAGTAAAAAACTTGGGCAAAGGCTTATTTTATCAAGCAGTGGTCCTAAAACTCTGTTTTTCCCAAAGATCTGGCTCTACCACGAGCTGTAGTTTTGCCCTAGGACATAAGATAAAAGAGCCACCCCAAGGATGCCTGCCTTTTTTGGACTGGCATTTGGCCTGTGACCTACTGACATGTGTGACTGTGGGGCCGGGGAGGAAAAATCTAAATTAAGAAGGAGGGTCACTGCTTCCCTGAAAGCACCGTCGTTTCACTGCTGATGGCAGAGGAAAGGTCACGGGCTCCGGGGAGAAACACTCCCGGATTCAAGTCTCGGCTTGGTCACTGTTTGGATGACGCTGGGCACATGACTTCATCCTCTGAACCCCAATGTTCTCATTGCAGATTGGGGCTGATCCTATGCACCTCACAGGGTTGAAGTGAGGAGGAAGTTAAAGGAGGGAGTGTTGAGGCACCGGTAACCCGCCCGGTGCTCGGCACGGCAGATACTCCCATGACCCCACGCCATCCCTATGACAGGTGCCACGGTGGCGACCCCAGGTCCAGGAAGTTTGCATTTGTTCCATCAAAGGCTCACAGAGTGGTGGCTACAGTCCCGGATGGTGTAAACCTGAATCCCCAGGTGAGGACAGTGAGGGACAGCTCCTGGTCACCGGGAGCATCCCCTGCGGCTGCCTGGGAAAGGGCCATCACCATGACAGGAAGAGCGGAGACACGAGACTCAGGCTGCAGAGGCATCCTCAAGAAAGAACGGTGAACAGAGAGAAGCGTGGCTTTAGTACCTTCAGTTCATGTCAGAATAATAATAAAAGGTAAATTCTTTCAAGTGCAGGGAAAACTTTCTGCCCTGGGAAGGGGAGAAGCTGTCCTTCCCACCTAGCTGACCCCTGGGAGGAGGAGACAAGGTCAAAGACAAACCCCTGCAGTGGAATCTGCACCCAGGAGCCCAAGCTCTTCACAGCCAGACATGGAGCCACCCATGGCCTGGTCTATACTCAGCGCCTGGCACATAGTAGGCGCTCACAAAATAGTAGAAAACTTTCATGAAGGCAGAGAAAGAATTGGAGAAAAAAAATTGAGAGTTCTGTCTTTTGAAAGGTAGTCAAATCCCACATAACAGCTTCACAAATGGTGTTTAAACCAACGTGGGTCAAAAACTCAGGGAAACATGCTACGGGGCCTCCTCCCAAATGAAGGGACCTTGGAGGGGGGGGGGGCCCTCTCCCATTCTGCCTCCTGTCCCTGGCTGCTACTGACCCCCTACAGTTCTGGGCACAGGGCCAAGGGCCAAGGGGGTGCTGCAAGGGAAGCTTGGAGCCCTGTCCCAGACTCTGGGGTGGGGGATGTACAGACCTGCTGAAGGAAGGAGTAAAGATGCTCCTGTGGACCAGGGGAGGCTCCTTCTCCTGCAGCAGCATCCACAGCCCACGTGGCAGTGAGGGGGGTGCCGGGGGGGCGGGAGTCGGGGGAGGGCGGAAGAGGACTGTTTGCACATCAGTCCTCGGCACTGCGAGCAGCCCCCCGGAAGCCACAAGAACACGCAGCAGATGACGACTCTGAGGCAGTCTCTGGGGCAGGACGGGGCTACTACTTGTCCTGCAGAGTGGGGGGCACAGGGCGGGTGCTGCCCTCTCACGTGGTTCTCCAGCCCCACCCCAGCCCAGGCAACCTGGGCCACAGACTGCGGGCTAGGAGCCAGAAACCCTGGGTCCTGATTCTTGTTCCTTCTGGAGCTGTGTCTCTGTGTGCCTCAGTGAGCCACATCAGTCAAATGGGTGCAAGGGCTGCCCTGGGTTCTTTCCCACGAGACCACAGAGAGGGAGAGTGCATGGAAAGAAAAGAAAAGAAAGAAAACTGCTCTTCAAGGACCAGAGAGCAGCAGGAAGCAGCAGGAGAGACAGAGGTTCTGCCTGGCCCCTGGACCCCCTGTGGGGCTACTGCTTAACTCTGCTGTCTGTTGGAGATCTAGCCGCTGGCCCTTGAGCCACGGGGGCCCCTTGGGACTGGCATGTGAGACCACCTTGGCTCCCCTTGCTTCATATGCTCTATCCCCTGGGGGGCACCAGCACAAAAGCAGGGAGCAGGGCTCTGTGGCACCACCAGGGTGCTGGGCAGCCCCTGGGTGGTGTGGGGGTGCAGGGCAGCCTTCAGCAGATGCCACAAGGGGTTGGAGGGGTGGTGGGAGTGGGAGCAGCCACGTCGCCCCCTGATGCACACCCGGGCAGCCCGCCGGCATCTCCCTCTCCACCTTCTGGTTGGCTGTCACAGGGAACAGGCATGGAAGTCAGGCCAGCCTAGACTCACACCCCCTTCCCTCCTCTTCCCAGCTAGCGTGCCCTGGGGCACACTGAACCCCAGTTTCCTCATCTATAAAACAGGTACACTGGGTCAGAGAGGGCTATTTTGAGGGCTCCACATGAAGGGAAAGCGCCACGGACAGCGTTTGGCACCAATTAGCTACTCAGCAAAGAGGAGTTCCCAAGGCGCGTGGCCTGTGAAGGGTCCCCCTTCTCAAACAAACTTTGAGATTTTTGTACTAGGGAGGCAGAAGTGAAAGGCCCCCCCAAAAGCAGACTGGGGACTCTTGTTTAAATGCCTTGGGTTGGACCAGAGTCTGAAGCAGGAAAGTGAAGCATGCTTGGAGCTGGTAGCACTCCGCTAGAACTGATCAGGGTCCCAGCACAGAAGGGAGGACGGCTGGGCGGGCCTCCAGGCCCCATGCCTGGGGTGGCTGCAGCTGCTTGAACCTGAGAGGCCCGGGGACCTGAGGCCTTGGAGAAGAGGACACCTCCCTGGGACCAGCAGTGGAGCCGACTTCTACACGAGAAAGTTCTTTCTGGGACCAGGCATTTGGGAGGCGAGTGAATCAAGTCGCTGGACATGAATGAACTGGGTAGGAAGCTGGGGACGTTCTCAGGACTCTGATCCGAGCAACGAGAAACCCTTTCTGCAGTTTCTCCAGATGATGGGTTCTGGTCCCAGAAGCCTCAGAGAGTCAGGGTCCCACTGCTGGGTGGGCAGGGAGCTGCTGGGCGGCAATGCCACTGGCCTTAAGGCAGGGATGTTGAGAGAAAGGGGTGTGGCCTCGGAGCCTCCAGGGGATGCTGTGATGGGAGGGATCACTCTCCACCCAGGAAAGAAACCACAGTATTCCAGTCTTCCTTCCTTTGACGCTGCGTGGAGGATGATAAATTAAGAGGCATATTAAATATGTGGGTAAAGCCAGCAGGGACGCGCAAGACCTCCAGGCATGAGAGGAGGCGGCTAGGGCTTCTTTCTGAGATAGTTGGAAGGAATCCACCCTTCCCAGGATGGGGCCCCGCTCTGGACCTGGCAGAACCACCAGCCGCTGCTGTTCTTTTCCCGGACCTCGAACACTGTCCCCTCCTGGAAGCTGCTGGTATCTTGGTCGCCTTCAAAGTTGGCCACGGCCACGTACAAGTCCTTTGGGCCGTCGGTGTTGGGGAAGGGGCCTGCAGCCACTTTCTCCTTGTTTTCTCCCGACTTGCCCATCATCCGCGGCCCTGGCCCACCTTTGCCTCGCATGTCATCCTGGCCCCCTGAGGAGTTGGAGAGAAAAGGTTTGGCTTTCGGAGGGACAAGCAGGGCCCGGCCTGGGGCAGAAGCTGCCTTGCTTTCACTGCTCTCCCGCTGCGGCCCTCTGACCTCTGGAAGGGGCCCTCTGACCTCTGGAAGGGGCCCTCTGACGTCTGGAAGTGGACCTCTGACCTCTGGAAGGGGCCCTCTGACTTCTGGAAGGGGCCTAGATGATGAGGAGGTTTTCTTGGGGGGTGGCGGTCTCCGAGGCGGAACCACAGGTCTCTGGAGGGAAGCCTCTTGGAGAGGGACCGGTGCGCTTTTGGGCACAGGATCCGTGGTCTTGGCTGGCCTCGGAGGGGCTCTGCAGGGCGCCTCCTTTGGGCTGGGCCCCTCCTGCTTGCTCGTCCTGTCCTGGGGACGGCCAGGCCCCTCCCCTGGAGGGAAGCCACGACCGAAGGCCCCATCCTGGCCTCCTCCCGCCTGGTGGCTGCTCTCTCCGTCTACGGAGGCCTTCTCCTGGGACTTGGCAGGCCTGAGCTTGCTCCGGAGGTTACAGATGTCCACTTGGTCTTCGCCCTGAGGTGGCTCTGTCCTGGGGGAAGGAGCTGGTTTTGGTCTAACCTGAGGTTTAGACTTCAAGAAAAGGTTCTGGGGAACGGCTTCTGGCTTCTCCTCTGGCGGGTCAGCTTTGGATCTGGAGATAGGTCGCAGGTTGGGCTTCTTCACTTCCTTGGCCAACACTTTGTGGCCACACTCCAGCCCCATCTCATTTTTCAGCTGGAACAACTTGCTTTTGTCAGGTTTGGGCTCTGGTTTCCTGCTGTCCCGGGCCGGCGGGGCGTGTTTGGCTGGGATCATTGGCAAGATCATGCCAGGTGGCTTGGGTGAAGAACCCCTGAACTGCTCCATCCTCTGCCGCTCCTGTAGTTCCCCTTCCGACTTGATGATGGATTCTTTTCGGGGAGGGAGGCTGGGTTTCTCCTCTAGGTCGGGGTCTGAGATCTCCTCATAGCCTGCACATGAAGACGTGTCTGAAGACGCCTTCCTCAGCACCTCCTTACCACCCTTCCAGTCTTTGGCCCACGGCGTCCCCGAGTCGCCCGTGCTGTGCGGGGCATCGGGCAGGGGCCGGGAGGGGCCGCTGGCTTCACTGCCTGAGCTGTTCTCCATTGCTGCCGCATCCCCCAGCCGGAGCTGTGCCACCTCGTTGGGCAAGGGAGCCAGAAAGTTGGGTCTCGAGGCATTGCTAGTCTTCTTATACTTGTCAATGAAGGTTGCTGGGGCCCAGCCCTCCTTATCTTCGATCTGAATGTACCACCAGCCACTTAAGTTCTTCTCAATCACCTGAAAGGTAAGGCAGAGGAAAGCAGAGTAAGAATGGAGGCAGGGCCAGGGGCCAGGATGGGCCGGGAGAACCACATGCAACTGAGGTTCTAGAATCAGAGACTGTTTACATTCTGCAGGTTCCCAGACCCTATCTATGGGGGGGGGGGGGCGACCATCCATGGAGACTGCTGTATATAAGAAACATCTTACACAGGGGTAGGTGCTTGTCTACTTTTGGATTCCCCCAAAAGCAGTCCTTGAGACATGAACTCTGGTGTAGGTAGTTAATTCGAGAGATGATTCCAGGAAGCCCAAGTGAGGGAAGGGAGAGCCACTTAGGAACAGGTTAAGGCTCTAGGCCAGTGGGGCTTAATCCAACAGGACCCTATGAGAGACAGTGCAGAATCAGACACTGGGGGTGGGGACACTGACCTCCTGACTCCTGGTCCCACCGCCTGGACATTAACCTTCCCCCTTTCTGGGTGGTGCCCGCAGGCGAGCATAGGAGGTGGGAAGCAGTCAGGAGGCTGGGATGCAGTGCAGGCCACCAGCAGTGTCTGCTAAAATTCTGAAGTGGTTGAAGACAAACCCCCAGGACAGTCCAAACTAGCCTTGGTCATTGCTCCTTTGGTTGAGCACCAGACAAAGAAGCTGGCTGGTGTTCACAGGCAAGGTGTATGAAAAATGTGCATCCTTAACTGTGGGAGTCACACCTGCTCATGTTTGGATACAGGGGAACTGATGCTGAAACAGACTCCCCTCTCATCTCTCTTTCCCTCTGGGACACACACTCATTGACTGGAATGGTGGGTATAATCACTCATATTATTTAAGATCTTATGTTTCCTGTCTCCTTTTGGCTTAGTACCATGTGGCTGAATTCACACGGGTGAAAGGTGTACATGCTCCATATTATGGGCTGCACTGAGGCCCCTCAAATTCATGCGCTAAGCCCTAACCTCCCTACCTTAGACTGTGACTATATTTGAAAACAGAACTTTTAAGGAGGTAATTAGGTTAAAATGGGGTCATTGGGGTGGGGTCGTGAATTGTTAATCCTTATAAGAGGAGATTAGGACACAGAACATCCAGCATGAGGGAAGACCATGTGTGAACCCAGGGAGGTGACCGGCTGTGAACCAAGCAGAGAGGCTAAACCTGACACCTTGACCTGGAACATCCAGCCTTAAGAATATGAGAAAATACACCTCTGCTGTTTAAACCAACCAGTCTGTGGTCTTTTGTGAGGGGAGCCAGAGCAAACTAATGCACAGCAATACGTCAGCAGGCTCTGTGCACGGGAGAGCTGACTAATGATTACAACCGCCCGAGAAGACAGGGATTTTCACGCCATTGTACAGATGCAGAGCTGAGCCCCATGAGAGCTGAAGAACTCGCAGAGGCTCACACAGAATGTCAGGGGTGGAGGTGGGAGTCAAAGGCTGGGGAGTAGGTAAGTCTTTACCACAACCCAGCCCTGCCCTGGAAAGTGGACCCTGCTCGGGGCGGAGGGAGGGAAATGGTGCCTGAGGTGAGAAACCGCCGAGGCTGAGGGCTGTGGGTGCAGTTCTGCTGCTGCACTCTGCTGCCCAGACCAGACAGGAAGGGCAGCCACAGACCCAGCGCAGGAGCAGAGGCTGGGCTCAGTTCTGGCCGCCTGAACAGCCCCGGCCAGCCCCGGGCCTGAGACGCCACGCCACGAAACAGAGAGGAGGCGAAGAAGAAGCACGCCCACTCGCAGGGTTTCCATGATGGCCACAGAAGGGAGTGTGTGCAATAGCACTTGGTACAGAAGGGAAAATGCTACCTACTAGGAATTAAACTTCAGGGGAGAGCACTGCGAACGCAGCAGGCACGTGGCAGGCATATATTTAACACGTCCCACTGGAGTCTCTCCGGGAAAGGGTAATGAGAAATGGAAGTCGCCAGCACCTTATCAACACATGCTAGCTCTGGTGATGATTACAGGTGATTCTTGGCATACAAGTCATTGCTGGCACATCCGTGAATTTAACAGCTCTAAGTATGTACATGAGCAAATGAAAACAGAACAGTAATCAAATTAATACATCAGTGAGGATTTGTTAAGCTTATACTCTACCAGGGACCGTGGCAGAAGCTGTAAACATTGGATGCAGCATGTGATCTTAGTTGCAGCCTGTGGGATCGAGTTCCCTGACCAGGGGTGGAACGCAGGCCCCCTGGACCCCCGTGAAGCCCCCATGTACCTATGTTCTTACCCGTCACGGAGGGTAGCTTCATTTACTAGAGAGAAGCGAAGAGCTGCTGTGAACACAGACACACCTGTTTTCCTGGGCCTCACTCGACTGTGCTCTACAGACACTGCATTTTTTTTTTTTAAACAAATTGAAGGTCTGTGGCAACCCTGCATTAAGCAAGTCTATTGGTGCCATTTTTTCAACAGCAGTTGCTCCTTTCATATCTTCCTGGCACATTTTGGTCATTCTCACCATAGGACTGGAAAAAGTCAGTTTTCATTCCAATCCCAAAGAAAGGCAATGCCAAAGAATGTTCAGACTACTGTGCAGTTGTCCTTATCTCAGATGCTAGCAAGGTTATGCTCAAAATCCTTCAAGCTAAGCTTCATCCGTATGTGAGCTGAGAATTTCCAGATGTACAAGCTGGGTTTACGAAAGGCAGAGGAACCAAAGATCAATTTGCCAACATTCCTTGGCTCATAGGGAAAGCTAGGGAATTCCAGAAAAACGCTGACTTCTTTTTCAGTGATCCTGCTGAAGCCCCCGACTGTGCACGTGTGTTTGTGCCGGTCCTTAGTCGCTCAGTCCTGTCTGACTCTTTGCCGCCCTGTGGACTGTAGTCCACCAGGCATCTCTGTCCATGGGGTTTTTCAGGCAAGGATACTGAACTGGGTTGCCATTTCCTCCTCCAAGGGATCTTCCACACCCAGGGGTCGATCCCGTGGCTCCTGTGTCTCCTGCATTACAGGCAGATTATTTACCCGGCCATCAGGGAAGCCTTTGACTCTGTGGATCACAACTAACTGTGGAAAATTCTTAAAGAGACGGGAACACCAGACCACCTTACCTGTTTCCTGAGAAAACTGTATACAGGTCAAGCAACAGTTAAAACTGAATATGAGACAACTGACTGGTTCAAAATTGGGAAAGGAGTATGACAAGGTTGTATACTGTCACCCTGCTTATTTAATTTACATGCACAGTACATCATGCAAAATGCTGAGCTAGATGAAGCACAAGCTGGAATCAAGATTGCTGGGAGCAATATCAACCTCAGGTATGTAGATGATACCACTCTAATGGCAGAAAGTGAAGAGAAACTAAAGAGTCTCTTGATAAGGGTGAAAGAGGAGAGTGAAAAAGCTGATTAAAATTCAACATTCAAAAAGCTAAGATGATGGCATCCAGTATCATCATTTCATGGCAAACAGGGAACAAATGGAAGCAGTGACAGATTTTATTTTCTTGGGCTCCAAAATCACTGTGGACAGTGACTGCAGCCATGAAATTAAAAGACGCATGTTCTTTGGAAGGAAAGCTATGACAAACCTAGACAGCATATTAAAAAGCAGAGACGTCACATTGTTAACAAAGGTCCATATAGTCAAAGCTATGGTTTTTCCAGTATTCATGTATGGATGTGAGAGTTGGACCATAAAGAAGACTGAGGGCTAAAGAATTGGTGCTTTCAAAATTGTGGTGCTGGAGAGGATCTTGAGAATTGCTGGGACTGCAGGAAGGTCAAACCAGTCAATCCGAAAGGAAATCACCCTGAATATTCATTGGAAGGACTGATGCTGAAAGTGAAGCTCCAATGCTATGGCCACCTGATGCCAACAGCTGATTCATGAAAAGACCCTGATGCTGGGAAAGACTGAAGGCAAAAGCAGAAGGGGACAGCAGAGGTTAGATGTTAGATGTTAGATAGCATCATTGACTCAATGGACATATATCTGAGCAAACTCAGGGAGATAGTGAAGGACAGGGGAGCCTGGGGGGCTGCAGTCCACAGGGCTGCAAAGAGTCGGACAGGACTTAGTGACTGAATAACACCATATTTCAAACTTTTTCATTGTTATCATATAAGTAATGGTGATCTGTGATCAGTGATCTTTGATGTCATTGTTGCAAAAAGATTATGACTCACTGAAGCTTCAGATGACTGTTAACATTTTTTTAGCAATTAAGTATTTTTTAAACTAAAGTCTGCACATTTTTTTTAGACATAGAGCTTAATGGACTACAGTGTAGTGTCAACGTAACATTTTTTTTTTGGCTCCACTGTGTTTGGCTCCAAAATGTTTGGTAAATTTTGGTAAAGAAGGGAAAGTGTTATCTACTAGTAATTAAACTTCATGGAAGAGCACTGGGAATGCAGCAGGCACGTGGCAAGCATATCTTTAACACATCCCTGACTAGGGACTGAACCCACCGTCCCTAAAGTGGAAGCGTAGAGCCCTAATCACTGGAGCACCAGGGAATTCCAACATAATTTTTATATGCACTGGGAAACCAAAACATTCACGTGACTTGCTTTATTGTAATTTGGCTTTATCGTGGTGGTCTGGAACTTAACCTGCAATATCTCCAAGGTTGGCTTGTAAAAGCAAATGCAAAATCACAAGAATGGAGATGAAAGAAAAGAGCATGGACTTTAAGACAGGAGAGATCTAAGCTCAAATCCCAGCTCCACCACTTCCTAGCTATGTAACCTTGGACATTTACCTAACCTCTCTTTGTCTCAAATACATGTATAAAATGGGCTGAACATATCATCAACTTCTTGGGACTTCTGTGAAGATTAGTTATCAAGGATATAAGGGACCTGGCATAGATAAGTGCCTGTATCGTCATAACATCATTAGTAAAACATGCTTGAAGATACACAGACCACACAAAGAACTAAGGTATTCCTATAGCTCTACCACTAGAATACTGTGCTTCCATTAATGAATTCTGAACACTAAGATGGTGTTGAACTGAACCAGGAAGCAAAACTGAAAGAGAAGAAAACAAAGGGTAACAGTGTTTATCGTGTTAAGAGAAGAGTACTTGGTTAAACCAAAAACTCTAGGGACAACTATTTCTCACCCGAGTCCTTTAAGTCACCACTGGCAGAACCTATGCCAACATCATAGAGCAATAAAGCAGAGAAGTTTCAAGGATGGGTTACATCTGTGCTTCTGGAAAAGAATGCTGGGTATGTGAGCTATTTATTGGCTCAGCTTGAGCAAAAACAGACAGGATAAAAGCCAGAAACAAGAAAGGGAAATGGGTCTGCTTGAAGTGGGGGTGGGGCCTTGAAGGGAGACTCCACAGCACCCCAGAAAACCCCAGGGATCCACTCACTCCCTATGACACATAGTCAGCCCTCATGCTCAGCACAATGTCTGGGATTCCCGGGTGGATTTTGTAACGTTCTAAGCCAATGAGTGCTGGTACTTATCAGCAAATGTCCTGTTAGCTGGCATGCTCAAACAGTGGTGTGTGTTTGCAGAAAATGCTGGAAACTCGTAGTCTTAAAGGAAAAGGTTTTATCATGGTTTTCAGCACTCTTGGGGAAAAAAACAAAACACTTTTATAATTTGCAAAGCGGACTTCTGGTTTCAAGATGGGAGATGAAATGAACAGCAGTTTCCTTTTAGTGCAATAAAGCCAGGAAACGAATAAACAAACACAAAGCCAAGCTCAGAAGGAGGCAGAGAAGAAGTGAGTGGACCAGGAATGGATGGAAGCTGTAAGTGGGGGCAGTAGCTCAGGAATGCTACAGGGGGTTCTGCCGCAAAAGGCCTGCCAGGCTTCAAGGAGGTAGAATCTGGGATTAGTGAGGTCCAGGGGCAAGCCACCAGGGACTGATTAACTGGGATACCAGGGCAGAAGCAACCATGCTGGTTGACCCCGCTGTGCCCGTCATTCCATTTCTGTAAAGCAGGTGGAGAGAACGAAGTGATTGCTCACAAGTGGAAACAGTGGAAAGGTAAGCTTGGGTCAGGGACATGACACTGCTCATAGTCTCTAATCTGGCACCGAAGCCACTGGAAGTCAACCAGCCCCTTGGAGATACTCCCCAGCTGGGCTTTTGACTGTCTGTTGCCTCTTTTTGTAGAGCCCAAGTACTAACACCATGAAAAGAACTGAAATAAATACCAACACCACTGCAAAGGATTTAACATTGAGGAAAGAGATCATGAACAATAACACATTTAATATTCTTAGACAGATAAAGAACAGTATAGAAATCATGAAAGAATAGGCTATTGTGAAACATGAACAGGTAACTATGAAAAATAATCAGTAAGAACTCTTGGAAATAAAAATGATAATTGCTGAAATAAAATAAGAAAGAGACTGAATTGTTTAAAAAACAATTAATGGACTAAAAGATGAAGCAGAATATGCCAGGAATGCAGAACAAAGTGATGAAGATGAAAAATATGAAAGGAAAGTGAAGAGACATGTAGTTCTCATATTGCTTCATAACCATTCCAGAGGGGAAGAATAAAAAGAGTGAAGATAGTCAATATTTAATTATGTACAAGTGGGAAATTTTATAGGTAGATCTCCTAGTCCTACAATTGAAAAGATCTACCATATGCTGAGCTGGATGAAAATAAAGAAAGGAACCTAGACATGCTTTAGAGAAATGTCAGCATTTTAAAGACAGTGAGGAACCCCTGAGAAAATCAGAGTAATGACAGCTAATGAAAAAGAGAACAAGGAACAGGTGGCTGGCAGCACCTCACTAGCAACGGTCGATGCAAGAAGAGAATGGAATAATCTATTCAATGTGCTGAGGGAAGATGACTGGAATTCAAAAGTCAATCACTGAAGAATGGGGGAGAATAACATTCATTCCTCATGTCAGGAAAGCATTATGGGGCTTCCCTGGTGGTCCAGTGGATAAGGATCCTCTTGCCAATGAAGGAGACACAGGTCTGATCCCTGGTCTGGGAAGACTCCCCTGCTCGCTGCAACTAGAGAAAGCCCGTGTGCAATCACAAAGACCTAGCACAGCCAAAAACAGAATTAAAACAAGAAAGCATTATGGACACAAATAAGGGCCTGCCCTTCGTTAAGGACTGAAATGTATGGACCTATCGTGCATGTGTATGTGTTTGCAACCCTATGGACTGCAGCTTGCCAGGCTCCTCTGTCCATGGAATCTTTCAGGCAAGAATACTGGAGTGGGATGCCATTTCCTCCTCCAGGGGATCTTCCCAAACCAGGGATCAAACCCATGCCTCCTGTGTTGGCAGGCGGATTCTTTACCACTGAGCCACTTGGGAAGCCCACACAGACCCACAGAAACTACCAAAAGGGTAGAGAAGGGACACCATTGTGAACCCAGGGAGGCTTCCCAGACGAAGCAGGGATGTGAAGAATAAGTTGGATTTTGATATGCCAAGTTTCATTCAAAGAATGGCCTTGAGTGCCTTCCATGAGAAAGCAGGTGGTGGGCTAAGAACTAGGTTAAAGGCAGAGAGGGACAGGGAAGCCTAGCGTGCTGCAGTCCATGGGGTCACAGAGAATCAGACATGACTTGGTGACTGAACAACAACTAAAGGCAGAGACAGCAAGAGAGGTGGGGCAGGGGT
Organism: Cervus canadensis; assembly: GCF_019320065.1. NCBI lineage: Eukaryota > Metazoa > Chordata > Mammalia > Artiodactyla > Cervidae > Cervus > Cervus canadensis. The sequence continues at coordinate 3,776,205 of NC_057401.1, forward strand.
TCAGAGGAAAGCAGTGAAAATAAGGCTGATCAGTGGTGGGAGGAGGAACAGCCCTTGATCTGGAAAGATGTTTCACATCAGAATAACGTACATGTTAATAACAGCAAAATGGGAGAACTGGGCATAGAATTTATCTTGAAGCCCAAGCAGGATATCTTGAGCGTTTGCTCTGTGGACTTGAAGTTAGTAAGAACAGATTGGGAGAAAAATAATAGGACCAGATAAAAACCCTTTTAGAGTCTTGGAGGTATTTCTCCTGTCCCCTCAGTTTCTCTGTGAGAATTGGGATTTGAATTTTATAAAAATAAGTTTGAGAGGCTTCAACTCAGGTTCTTTAAACACCACTTCAGACAGCCCCCCTGATGTCTGCATGGACTGAAGAACACTGGGCGTAAGAAGTTTCTGGGGCAGCTTGGGCAGAATCAGTGGTGGAGAGGTGCACAATGTACCTATGGGAAGCATCTCCTCCTGGGCTCACTGGGCCACTGTCCCGGGACGTGAGAAGAAGAGAGAGGGAGGCAGGAGCTGTCGGAGCTGGAGAAAAATGGTGGGTGCTTTGGAGGTCTAGAAAAGGGACTGAAGACCCTTAGGGGACTTCCCTGGTGGTCTAGTGGTTAAGAATCCACCTCCCACAGTCTGGATGGGAGGGAAGTTTGGGGGAGAATGGATACATGCACGTGTATTGCTGAGTCCCTGACTGTTCACCCGAAACTTACAGCATTGTCTGTTAATCAGCTAGTGGTGGTGTTCAGTCGCGTGGTCCTGTCTGACTCTATTCCTTGTGACCCCATGGACTGCAGCACATCAGGCCTCCCTGTCCATCACCATCTCCCGGAGTTTGCTCAGACTCATGTCCACTGAGTCAATGATGCCATCCAACCATCTCATCCTCTGTCTCCCTCTTCTCCTTCTGCCCTCAATCTTTCCCAGCATCAGGGTCTTTTCCCATGAGTCGGCACTTTGCATCAGGTGGCCAAAGTACTGGAGCTCCAGCTTCAGAATCAGCCACACCCCAGTATAAAATAAGAAGTTAAAAAGAAAAAAGATCAGCTTTCCAAAGCAGGGCACATGGGTTCTGTCTCTGGTCAGGGCACTAAGATCTCATATGCTGTGGGGCAACGAAGCCCACACACGGCAGCCAGAGAAGCCCACGTGCCACAAGGAAGCCCCCGCACCGCCAAAAAGAAGACCCTGAGGACACATACCACACTCATGCACTGGTTCAAGACCATCTGCTCACTCTCTGTACCCTTCATTCATTCAAATGTGTGTTCATAAAGGAACGGCTCTCTGAGTACCTACTGTGGACCAGACAGGGTCAGAGGCGAGAATGAAGAGGAAAACATTCCCTGGTTTTCTGGGTATTAGCGGGAGGCTAGTGGGGAGATGGATTTTCATTGATTTAACAAGATTTATTGCAAGTCCACATGTGCCAGCCACTGTGCTAGCTGCAGGGGTACAGAAGTAAAAACAGATATGCTCTCTAGCCTCTTGAGACCCTCAAATCCTGGGCAGATAAACAGCAGGCTGTCAATACATCTGGTTCTAACCTGGAGACAGACAAGGTTCCAATCCTGACTCTGTCACCTTTTGGCTGTGTGACTTTGAATAGCACCTTTTTTCTGAGCCACAACTTCATCTGAAAAACAGGGATTGAACCATTCCTGCCTCTTAAGAGTAAATGACAACATGATTAAGGGAGACACAGCCTGTGAGGTGCTGAGTGCTGTGGCTTGCACCCAACTGCTTCTCCGTTACTTACGGACTTCCCTTCAAGCTCTAACCCCGAGAGAAAGAGAAGAGAGATGGGAGAGGAGAGAAAATAAAAGGAGAGAGAAGAGGCAAGCAGGGGAGGAGGTGATAAAAACATAATACAAGCCAGTCACAAAGGCCACATAGTATATGATTCCACACATATGAAAAGCCCAAAATCAATAAACCTATGCACACAGAAAACAGAGAAGTGGTTGCCTAGGGCTGGGGCAGGGGCACTGAGAGGGAGTGAGAAGTGGAGAGGGACTGCTAGCGTGCACAGGGCTTCTTACGTGGGTGATGAACGGCTCTCACATTGATTATGGTGATGGTTGCACAACTCTCTAACTATACTAAAAAACCACTGAATTTTATACCTTAAACCACTGACTTGTATGGTATGTGAATTATATCTCAATAAAGGTGTTACTAAAATTAAAAACACACAGAAGTAGGAGCTGGTGCCTAGACCAAGAATCACAAGTAGTGTAAGCTGTGTACAGCAAAGGAAACCATGAACTAAAGGAAAGGACAGCCCACAGACTGGGAAAGAATATTTACATATGACGCAACTGACAAGGCTCAATTTCCAAAATAAATAAACAGCTCATTCAACTCAACAACAAAAAGCAAACAGGCCAATTGAAAAAAGGGCAGCAGACCTAAAGAGACATTTCTCCAAAGAAGACACAGAGATGGCCAACAGGCACATGCAAAGATGCTCAATATCACTAATTACTAGAGAAATGCAAACCAAAACTACAATGAAATATCACGTCACATGGTTCAGAATAGCCATCATTAAAAAAATCTACAAATCTACAATAACAAATGCTGGAGAGGCTGTGGAGAAAAGCGAACCCTCCCACACTGTTGGTGGGAATATAGACGGGTGCAGCCATTGAGAGAACAGTAAGGAAGTTCCTCACAAAGCCAAAAACAGACTTGCCATATGATTTAGCAACCCCACTTCCGGATATATATCCAGACAGAACTCTAACTCAAAAAGATAAGCACTCAATGTTCACTGCAGCACTATTCACAGCCAAAGCACAGAAACAACCTAAATTCCACTGACAGATGAATGATAAGTGATAAAGACACAGTGTGTGTGTACATATATAGATAGAGATATGATGGAGCACTACTCACTCACAAAAAATGAATGCCAACTGCAGCGATATGGATGGCATAGAGTTATTGTACTAAGTGAAGTAAGTCAGAAAGAGAGAAACAAATATGGTATGATATCACTTATGCGTGGAATCTAACATGACATAAATAGGGACTTCCCTGCTGGTCCAGTGGGTAAGACTCCGTGCGCCTAATACAGGGGACCCGGGTTTGATACCTGGTCAGGGAACTGGATTCCACATGCCACAACTAAGACCCAGCACAGCCAAATAAATATTAAAAAAATAATAAAAAAAAATAAAAATAAAATATGACATAAATAAACTTATCTATGAGACAGAAATAGACTCACAGACATAGAGAACTGAGTTGCGGTTGCTAAGGGGAAGAGGGAGTTGAAGGAAGGATGAATTGGGAATTTGGGGTCAGCAGATACAAAGCATTACATATAGTATGAATAAACAAGAGGGTTCTCCTGGACAGCACAGGGAACTATATTCAATATCCTGTGATAAACCATATGGTAAAGAATATGAAAAAGAAAATATATATAAGTATTGGGTTGGTCAAAAAGTTTGTTCAGGTTTTTCCGTAAGATGTTGTCAAAAACCTGAACAAACTTTTTGGCCAACCGAATATACCCAAATCACTTTTTGGTACCACAGAAATTAATACAACATTGCAAGTCAACTATACTCCAAAAAAAAATAAGAAAGAAAAAGAACCACAAGTAGGCAGAAGGACACCAGGTCCACTCACCTCAACCTTCAGGCCTGCCTGGAAGCTGATGCCATCAGGGATGGTTGTCTGGAATTCGGCAATGGTGTAATACTCTTCCTCCACTTGGGGTGGGATGGGAGGCTTGGGCAGATTGAGACCTCGAGGCTGGTTCAATTAAACACAGTGTTAAATCCAATATAACTCCATTCCCCAGCGCTGAATGAGGGGCTAAGGGGCTGGGGCCCACAATCACCCTTCAAGGGGTGCTGGTGGACCCATTTGGATTCTAAGGGACAAAACAAAGGGGATCGCTCAGATCACCATCTTCTAGATGCGTCACTGGCCCTTCCGCTTTAGGGTGATAAGAAAAAACACGGGACATTTGCCTACAGTCATGAAAATCGGGTGCAAGACAATATTCTCTGAACTTAAGAGATAACGAGGGTTGTGAAATGAACACAAGTTTCCAAGTCAAGACACACTGGCGTGACTTTGGGCAAAGCCCTTCCCCTCCTGAGAGCCTCAGTTTCATCTCCTGTAAAATGGGGATAATAACAGGATCTACCTGGTGGGGTCAGCATGAACATTAGATGATTTCACGTAGTGAAATAGGAGCACTCTGCCTAGCACCCAACAGGCGCTCAGTAGATGGCAGACACTAAAAACGAGAGGCCCGTTTTTCACAGTGTTGCTTAGAAAGGTACTTAAGAATTAAAAATGGAATATGAGAGCAAAATGCCAGAATGGCACCGTAAGAGAAATGTGTGCCTCATTCTATTTCAGTCTCAAGTCACCTTACTGGAGAAGACTCATTTAAGACAAAGCAGAGTGGGCTCAGGAGGCAGAGAGCACACGGCCAGGCCTAACTGTCACAAAGCCATAAGCAGACTGTGTGAGCTCCCGGACCTGCGTTCTTCCGCCTGTCAATGGGATTGGCGTCACAAGGCTGCCGTGTAGAAGAACGCATCCTTGGGAAGGGTGAGGTGAGTGTGGGGGGCCAGTCTTAGGCCAGGGGCTGGCTCCCCAGTTGCAAGGGTCCACTTACTATGGTCATATCCCGGCGAGGAGGGGGCCTCTGCCTCATCTTGGGTGATCCTATAAAGAGACGAGATCTTGTTTCACACACGATGAACATAATCCCCGAGGTGGACACCAAGACAGATCTAATCTCCCCTGCAGGAGATGAGGTATCACGATTTGCACAGGCATCAGGGAGCGGCCGTGACCCTTCCTGGGGGAGGAGCCTCATGGGGGCGGGGCCACGTAGACTGGGTCCAGGACTCTATCAGCGAGGGGATGCTTCTGAGTCCTGGAGCGATGGAAAGCCTTCCAGGAAAGGCAACAACTTATGTGACTTTGAGCCATGTGGCCCTCTTCTGAGGACTGGGGATAACGCCTGCCTCCTGGAGGTAGCGGTGGAGATGAAAGTCAACGGTACAGGCTCGGCTCTCGGCATGTGGCAGGGACGCATTAATGTTACTGCCCCTGTCTTTGTTGGCTCTGGAGCAAACCCAAATTAAATAATGCATAAACAGAGCCAAACAAACTTGGACTGATGATTTCAGGGGTTTTTACTCTGGAATTGGGCTGCCCCTGCTCTGGGTCAGGAAGAGGATGACTCTGCAGTGGGCCAATGCTCCTGGCTAAAGGCAGACTATTGAGAACGGCACCCCATAGGCTGCCAGAGCTGATTTAGTATGAATCTACACAGAGGGGTGGTTTGGCAGTTGGGGTGGGGAAGACTGCTAAACTCTTAAATACCCATTTCCTCTGTCTCCTATTAGAATAAACAGCAATAGAATTTTAGCCAGCCACTTGACTGCCTACATAAAGACTACATTTCCCCGACACCGTTGCAGCTAGGTAATGCCACAGGACTCCAGTTCAGTTGCTCAGTCATGTCCGACTCTTTGTGACCCCACGGACTGCAGCACGCCAGGCTTCCCTGTCCATCACCAACTCCTGTAGCTTGCTCAAACTCATGTCCATCGAGTCAGTGATGCCATCCAACCATCTCATCCTCTGACTAGGTCTAGCCAACGGGATGTGGCCAGACAATCTACTCTCAGGTGTGCTGGGAACATTCAATTGTAAAATATATACAACAAAGTTCTGAAAAGCAAGGTAAGTAAAGAACTATCTTTGGAGTAAACCCAACACAGGGGCCATTTTTTCTTCCCCAGGCTCAGAAATGAGGCCCTGCAGAGAGAACACTGGCCCTTGAGTCAGAAGGATGTGGGTTGGTGCACTGTTTGGGCAATCTTGGACAAACCACTTCATCCCTCTGCTTCCTCATCTGTAAAACAAAAGCAGTGAGTCCTACAAAGGTTGTTACAAAGGATCAGTGAGACTGATTGTAACATTCCTGGCACACGGTAGGGGCTTAAGAAACAGGAGGTCTGGTGATTATCATGAGACAGTGGAAAAACCACAGTTTGAGTAGGAGAGCCACATCTCTCCACTCAGGTTCTGCAACTTGCTGGTGGAATGATCTGGGAACAAGTGACCTGGGGCCATGAGCCCATTTTCTCATCTACAGGATGGAGGGCCGCGGGGCTGCCATGAGGGTGAGGGACAGCACGTGAGCAGGTCTGGACACAGAGCCTGGCATGCCTCTGGGAGCCAGGTGGGGGCCACTTACTCTGCTTGATGTCACCGTCAGGCGCGGGGCGGCCCTCAAACCGGCCATCCCTCTGGTTGTTGAGCAGTTCCTTCTCCCGGCCCCCTGAGTTCTGCTGCCGGGAGACGCCATCGAGCTCCAGGACGCCCACGTGGGCAGGTGAGCCAGGGCCCAGCTTCGGGGGTAAGGGTTCCCCGCTGCTCTTCCTCAGGTAGGAGGCTGGGGCCCAGCCCTCTTTGCCCTGGTACCTGGGGGAAGGGGAAAGATGTCATCCAGCCTGCTCTGCCAGGCCCATGGGAAGAAGCTGAGCTTCTATAATGAATCTCCCTTCCGGCCCCAGATGGTAGGAATGATGGACCATTGCTGCCCAGGGACAGAGACTGGCACACTGCTTGCTGCCTCCTGATGAAGTCGAAGCCCCCAGCTGGGCATTCAAGGCTCCCCAGTCTGGCCTCTCCTTGCCTCCCTGGCCTTGGCTGTCACGGCAACCTCCACATCCCACCCACCCCATGCAGCCAAATGCTCCACCATCTTTTACCCCCTTGCCCCATGCTCCTGCTCTGGGAGACCCTCTGCCTGGAAAGCGCATTCTCTATCATCCTCCTCTCTATCATCCCAGCTCTGCTTAAGGCGTCCTCTCAAGGCTTTCCTGAGCCTCCTTCCACGGTGGCCCGGTGGTCTTGCACACACAACACCATCCTGTCTAAAACACACAGTGACACTTGGCTGTGATGGTCTTGTTTCCCCACTTAGAATGTGAGGTCCTAGGGGTGGAGATCACGGGAGATTCATCTCCACATTGGGGCCTCACTGCCTGTGAGTTGAATGAAGAGAAAAGGGGACAAGTGGACAAACTGTCAACGGAACCGGCAAGAGTGAGCAGCCACAGAGCTCTGCGATGGTCCTTATACATCCCATAGTCATCACCGCAGTGACGATGGTGACGATGGTAACTGCCACTTACGCGCACCTACTGCGCGTCAGTCCTGTTTCAAGGATTTTATAGCTATCGATGCATTTCACCCATCCAATCTGGGGGTGTGGCAGGAAGGGGTTCAGCCCCAGACGGCTGGCACCTGTCGGTGCTGTTCACCTCTGCTCTGCAGACTCTTCCCAGCAGCCACAGATGCAGGGACAACGCCTGGTATAGGCGGGGTGGGGCTCCGGTCACAAGCAGATTAAACACGCATTCAGACGGGAATGGAGCAGGTCGGGGGCTGGTTCCGGGGTAACCAAGGGTCACTGAACTCTGGAATGACTGACACCCTAAGAGCCCAGCTCACTGAATTCCAAAGGGAATTGAACGAGTGTAACGATCATTTAATTCTCTGCACGATGGAGTGCGGCTGAATAGCGTGACCGGAGGGGCTGATCGGGACCACGGGTGTGCAGGAGGCGGCTTGTGAGGACCAACTGTTCACATCCCTTCCCAACTCCATGTTTAGTACCATCACAATGGAAGCCTGAAATCTACCACGGAGGACTTACACCATGGAAACTGGCAAACACTACAACTCAAGAGCATTTTTCCTTCTGGAACTGTTAAACATTTGCCAGCAGACCACTAGTCTGAATCACATAATAGGTGCCCAGACCTTTGGGGAATATGCCTAACGGACTGGAGATGATACAGAGCAGGGCCATCTCTCATCAAGCATCACTTTAAGCACTGCGTTTCAACAAAAAGGGTCCTCTTCAACTAGAAGCAAACTTATAAGGAGACAGAAATCTGCAGATTTTGGTGTCTATCAACCTTAAAACATCCTTTGAGAAGGACTCAATCTCGTGCCAGCTGGAACATGCTGGGCTCCACACGATGCAGGCGTCACCGTGAGACAGCTCATCATCTGGAGCCACAGGGCCATAAACAGATAGGCACGGCTGAGTGGGCTCTGGGGTCAGAAAGGCACAGGTTCAAATCCTGGCCCTGTCACTTTCTCGCTCCAGTCAAACCTTCTCATGACCACGGCAACATCCTGCGGCCACCTCGTGAGGGAGCCTGAGCCCAGTCAAGCCACCTGAATTTCAGAGCCACTCAGTTTGGGGATAATTAGTTACATCACAAGATAAAACACACTCAAGACATGTGAGCTCTACTGTCATCGTAAGTGTATGCTGAAGTAAGTGTTAGTGGCTCAGCTGTGTCCAACGCTTTGCGACCCCATGGACTGTAGCCCACCAGGCTCCTCTGTCCATGGAATTCTCCCAGCAAGAATACTGCAGTGGGTAGTCATTCCCTTCTTCTTCATCCAGGAATCGAATCTGGGTCTCCTACGTTGCAGGCAGATTCTTTACTGTCGGAACCACCAGGGACGCCCATCACTGTCCTAAGTTCGCCCTCACACCTCAGTCCTGAGGCCCTGACTTTCAGAAGTCCTCCTGACCCCCAGGCTGCGGAGCTGTCTTCTGGGCGCACAGTCCCCCACGCACTCCTCCCGCGCCCACTCCCTGCCCCGTACGTGCGTCCGGGCCGGTCTTCCGTGCCTGTGGGTGTAAACTACTGTGTCTTTCTCACTGTCGAGCCCCCAGGTGTCAGAGCACAGCTTGGCCCAGAACAGATGCTGGTGTAGCTTTGCTCAGTGAACGAGGCGGCACACGCTGAGCCCCAGGTGGCTGGCCCCAGGTCCTGCCTCATACCACGGCGCAGACCCCAGGCGGCAGGGATCCCAGACTTCCTCTCTTGCCCAGATTTCCCGAGGTTGCAGCTTGCCCACAGAGTAACCAAGCAGGGAGTTCCAGGACTCTCATTACTAAAACTGGGAAAGTCCCAGCACAACAGGATGAGCTGGCCACCTTGCCTGCCGATGAGCTTTTGATCCCACCACACAGATCAAAGACCTGTAACAAGGTGTTGGAAATGCCGGTCTCCACCGGACTCAGAGATGACGGCAAATGACGAGCTTCACGAGGGGCTACAGTCCACGTGGTGTTACCCATCCTGTTGTTCTCAGTGGGGCTGGAGTAGGAAATCACTCCCACACGGCAGCTTCAGCCTCCAGTTACTCATTACGAGACACATCTGGAGGTGAAGACCAGTCTTGCTCAATGGGGTTATTGCTATCTGTGGTTCAGTGTGTTCAGAGATAGTTTTGCTTACGATGGCTTTTTAGAGAAGGATATGGGTATGGAAGGAAGCCAAACAGCACAGAGGAGAAGTGTGCTTTTATGGCGCAGGCTGCAGCCTCATCTCCTCTGCAATCATTTACAGACATCTGTACAGCTGGAGGCCATGTGACCTGAAACCCACCCAGCTGCACAGGGTACCTGATCTTCCACCAGCCTTCCAGGTTCTTCTGGATGACCTCCACCACGGCTCCTCTCTCCAGGTTCATTTCATCTTGGTCACGCGCTGTGTAGGGGTAGATGACTGTGTACTTCTCTTCTGTGGGGACAAAGGGATGCTGGGCTAAGTCAAGGATGCTGTGAGCTTGGAATGCTGACGGCCAAGGCTGTGATCCTGAGATGCCCTTGCAGGGAAGGATTTCTTCCAGAGACTTCTGTGCACCATCCTTCCCCCAACCCCCCACCACGCCCCAGTGACCCTCACTTAGCCCTGGATGACCCTGGTCAGGCAGCAACAAGACACAGGACAAAACGCAGGTCCTCAGAAATCCCTCAGCATCACACATCACACTCACCTTCCTCAATCTGTGCCTCCAGGTCACCTTCCCTGAACATGCCTTATGTAACACCCGGACCCAGGGCACCCTCATCCCACTTACCAGGAACAACCTTCGAACATATCAGATAATTTATTTATCTACTGTGCTTCATCTGTCTTTCCCCAGATAGAATAGAGAGTTCCAGAAAGGCAGGATTTGAGTCTGGCTCGTTCATTCCTCTATCTCTAGCACTGGGCATGGTACTGGGAATATTTTGGAACTATTTAGTAAAATAGCCAAGGTTTAGTAAATGAATAAGTCCTGAAGGCCTGGTGGGAGTACCTTGCTCATGCTGGGGTAGAGGACCGGTATTAAACCCTTGTGGTGGCTCCTCTGCAGTCCTTGTTGGTGGAGGGGTCAGGGACAAGCTGGATTTGGCAGCATACAGTATGGGGTTGGATCAGTACCACGGAGGAGATAGCCATTTTTTATTACCTAGCTGGTAGCTGATTTCCACTTTACATTTATTTTCAAGTCCCTGGATCCAGCCATGCCTGAAGCTTAAGTTTTATTAAAAATTATTTTTTAATTGAGATATAATTGACACCTCACACTGTGTCAGTTTCATGTGTACAACATAATGGTTTGAGATACGTATCATGAAAAGATTGCCTGCTTCTGTTTTTATTAATGTCACCGGGTGCCTTCCATCCCCCTCTCAGTGGATCCCGGCTCCCTTACTCCCAAAGCCAAGAGAACTGCCTCCAGCAGCGTCCCTCCCACCGCCCTGCAGGCCCCGCGGGAAGGGCTGTTCACTGCCACATTCGGACAGGACCCTCCCCAGAGCAAGGGCATAGCTCCCATCCCCAGCACTGTTAGCAGTGACTGCTGAAACGGATAACAGATGAGAGGCCCAGGGGAGCCAGTGAGACGGGGAAGAGGGCCTTCCTGTTTTGGTTACATCCCAGACCCCAGGGAGTCACCGAGCCAGCTGTGCGCCGATGTTGACAGTGAGCCTGTCGGGGAAACACCGCAGGCTGCCTGTGGCCTGCCCAGCTGGCGCAGGAGGCGGCGGAAAACACACAGGGCGTTTATTTATTTATTGATCTAGCCCCCTGACCTGCGCGGCGGGGGCTGAGCTGACTCAAACGCCACACATCCTGTGTACAGTGGAGTCAGCGGTTCTCCTCACTCAGGATGCAGGCTGGGGCACGGGTGCTGCAGCAGGGAATCCAACCCCGTGGAGGCAGAGAAGTTCTGTCTGGCTAGGTGAGAAGGGCACTGCATGGGTCCCAGACTGAGGAGAGTCATTACTACAGGCTCCAAACTCCTGGGGGTTTTCCAGGACCCAGAGGCCCTTTCTGGACTCGTATCGAATGTCCAGTGATCCCTAACAAAGCTGAAGGCGGGAGGCCTTGCGGACTGTATGGTGGGTGACGCCACCTGCTTACCATCTGTCTGCCCTTCCCCTGGTGGCACTGCGAGCCTCCAGCCACATGGCTGGGTGAGGCTGACCTCGCCAGCACCTAGAGGGAGGGGAGGGCACCTACCCCTGGCCTGGCCAAAGTGACTGGCCACTGTGATTAGTTTAGGGATGGTATATGACCCAGTTGGGTCAGCTGGAATCAAATCCTGGGACTGTGTTGAAGGAGAAGCATGCGCTTTGGTGAGTGTCCCCAGAGAGCGCCTGAGCTACCATCCCCATGAGAGAATGGTTCCAGCAAGGCAGAGCATGGAGCTGAGGCTGGCGAGCCTAAGTCTCAGTGCCAAGGGCAGGGGGAGAGGAAGTGTACCTGCCAAGCCAGTAAACAAAGAATGATGCCCACCATCAAGCCAGCAGCCACTGCAGCCACCCCCAAGAGTGCACCCTGAGGGGAATTCAGATGGATAAAAACAGGAAGCATTCCGTGCTCTGGGTACTGGCCCAAGATAGATAAGATACATATCAAAGGAGTAATTTCAATGAGTCCAGACTCTTACATCTTTCCACTCATAGAAAAGCACTAAAATCATTAACTTAAGATGTCTGCTTTTTGTGATTAGCAGTAATCTTTTGATGTTAGACTTCATGTTTTGTTTTTCCAGACAAAAACCCCCTATACATCCTGGCTCCTCCCTTCCCTCTTCGGGGGCAGTGCCTGAGAGCTATCCGAGAGGCTGTCTCCCAGGCTACAGTCCTCAGTAAGGTGCCTGAATAAAACTTACTTCACAACTTTTACGTTGTGCATTTTTCTTCAGTTGACAGATGTTTTCAAGCTCCTGAATCCAGCCATACTTGAAGCTGCCTCCACCCTAGAGTTTGCAGTGACCTGAGTCAATGCACTTCCCTTTTGCTTAAGCTGGTGTGACATGGGTTTCTTTACCATTGTCACTCAAATGTGCCCGATACAGGGAACAGGTCACTGGATCAACATTATAGAGGCCCCCAGGCATCACTTATCTTTACTTTATTTTAGAATAAAATGATCTTTATCCTTTTTGCAATAAACTTGATTTGTCTTTACATTTAACATTTCTTGCTTTTATATTTTTGCTTGATTTTTTAAATATTTTGCTTTTGATTCACTACAAAATACAGCTGGCTTTGATAGTTTTGTCTCTGCAATATAACACAACCTTAGTTAAGAAAGGGGCTTTATTTTGTTCATTAATTTTAGCACCTACACCTCTAGGTATCATTTTCTAACCTGGGAAATTTTAGGGCCCCAGGTTGAGAAATGCCCCAGGCCCCCTCCTCCCAAACATACATGCCAACACACACATGGTACAGACCAGATCACCGTTTCTCACATGCAACAGGCACAGGCAGTCCTGGAGCAGGGGGCGCATGCAGATGCAGGATCCAGTTTTGAACACCGAATGGGGAGGAAAACTCCAAGGTAGGCACCTTGACGCCAGCTGATGGCATACAAGTCCCCCAGCGTCCGGCGGCGACCCGCGGGCTGGGGCAGAGACCAGTACCTCCATGAGACTGGTCGGGCAGCATGTGGAGAAGGGCAGAAGGAGGGGTGAGAAGAGAGCACCTCCAGGGTCTTGAGGCAAAGGCAGCACCCAGCATGTGCTCCCACTTAGGAGCAATTAATTCTGTGTCTCTGCCAAGCCCTAGCTGTCTCAGAAGGACTGAATTGCTCAGTATTGGCCCTGAACTTGAGTGAAGAGCCACCCAGTAGACACAATGCTATTCCCAGCATGATTATGAAGAGGCCCTAAGAGAAATCCTCATGGCAGAGGGAAAAAATGTACAGACCCTTAGGAAAATGTGGTCCCTCTCCCATCTTCTAGCTGTGTGATCCTGAGCCAGTGTTTCTACCTTTCCGAGATTGTTTTCCCATCTGTAAAATGGGGATAATAATCAGTCCTTTACAGAGACACGCCCCATGGTGGGCATCATTAACTGTCTAAGAGAGCTATGGTTTCCATGCAGCACACCACTATCTTTACGCTGAGTTAGTTTTTGTGCTTTTTCTTCATGAGCCCTGCCCCTAGAGCCTGGTGGCCCTGCAAACACAGAGCAAAACAAAATGCATTTTACTCTGCGGGTGCTGGCTGTAATAAAACTAGATGCGAAACCATGTGTGTGCTTTTTTTTGCTAACCTTTGAGCATAGAAATAGCCTTTTCCTCACTTTTTTTTCTTTTAAATACAAATATAAGAAGCTCTGTGCTTTCTAAAGAGTCAGCTAGAAGCACCAGATATTCAACCCTAGGTAAGCCACAGCTCTGTGATAAAAACCGTTCCTAGTTATTTATTATTTTAGGTTCTTGCCAACTGCTTTGCATGTGGGATCTCATTTAACTTAAAAAAAAAATCCCAAGATGTCAATACCATCATTTCCATTTTTAGAGGAGGTGGCTGAGGCATAGAAAGGTGAAGTTGTTGGTCCAAGATCACTCAGCCAGTTAGTGGTACAAATTCAAATTCAGTGGTGAGAGTCAAATTCAGGCCTGACTCTAGAACCCTTTTGTTTAGTACCTCAAGTGAGTTCATGGTCTCGATTTAGGAATGCTCAGGAGGGTGAGAGGAGGGGAGGTGGCTGGGTTAGGATTTCTGATGCAGCAGGACCCACTCTTTAGGACACCTGTAGGCAAAGATCCCTGGGAAACAGAAGTGACTGGAGAGGGTCAGTTCTGATCCTGACACCCAAGCTGGGCCATTAAACCAACACAGAAAGCAGACAAAACAGAGATCTTTACAGTTGGCTTCAGATGTTTTGTAAGTGAGCCAGAAGCAGCCCCAGCGCCTTGGCCATCAGAAGGATTCAAGGGAGGATGACTGGGGTGTGGACAGCAATCCAGCTGGGCCGGGCCCTCCGAGGCCCCACGGAGGCATCAGGGCCCCAGCTCTGGCCAGGCTCACCTGGACTGGCTCCCCACGGCCCCCAGGAGCGGGCGGGCTCGCCCCGTCCCAGCCCCGGGGCCTGGCTTCCGTCCACAGGCTACAGAGCCTGAGCCAGGGAGCTGCTGAGACTTGGAGGCAGAGGCTGAAGGGGAGGCGCTGGGAGAGGAGGCCCCTGCGGGCGATGGCCAGCGGCACCGCAGGCCTGGCCCCTCCTACCTTCTTCAGGCTGCAGGGAGAACTCATCTTGCACTCCGTCCTGGCCTTCCAGGCAGGTTGCGGGGACCCAGCCTTGCTCTTCGGCAGTGCTGACGAACCACCAGCCTGGGAGAGAGAGTGCAGACGGAAGGCAGTGGGTCAGGGAGGAGGCCTGCGCGTCAGAACACAATGAGACTCAGCCAGGAGAGCAGTCAACGCTCAGCGTGAGGCTGAAGAGTCACCACTTCGCTAGCAGCACGCAACGACCCACGCAGGGCTTCCCAGATGGTGCTAGTGGTAAAGAACCCGCCTGACAACTCAGGAGACATAAGAGATGTGGGTTCGATCCCTGGGTTGGGAAGATTCTCTGGGGGAGGGCATGGCAACCCACTCCAGGATTCTTGCCTGGAGAATCCCATGGACAGAGGAGCCTGGTGGGCTATAGTCCGTAGGGTCGTAAAGAGTCGGACATGACTGAAGCGACCGAGCACACCCATGTTTACTGACTGTTAAATGCTACAGACAGGCTAATGGGAAACCTGCTCTTGAGCCTGGGACAGGGCTGGGGAAAGGAGTCAGGGGTGGGGATGTGGAGAAAGGTTGTGCTAAAAGACGAGAGTCAAGAAAGTAGCTACCTTCACTAAGGTGAGCAAAGCACTTACCATTTTATTTGTATTACATTATCCCTACTGCACACACAAAACTGAGGCTACAAGAGGAAGACTTGTCCAAGTTCACAGAGCTTATGGCTGGGCTGCAACTTGTACCCAGGGCTCTCTGACACTGAAACCACTGCCCTAGTAACTCATCTGAGACAGATTTTGCCTCTATTCATGTCAAGGTAAATCTGCCTGCAGATGTAACAGTTTGAGAGGCTGTTCACTCAGACTCAGGCCCTCCCTCTTTAGAGAAAGGGCTCTCACGCGGCCTGTGGTCGGCAGAGTAATGAGTCATGTGGCAAACAGTTACAGTTAAGGTTGCAGACACGATTAAGATTGTTAATCCGTTGAACTCAAATAGGAAGTTATCCTGGCTTATCTGGATGGGCCCGATATAATCTCAAGTGAGGCAGAACAGTTGGGAGATGTGGGTAAGGAAGAAAGGCATGGAAGGCGGCAACTGCTAGACCTGAAGATGGAGGAAAGGACCGCAGGCTGAGGGATGTGGGTGGTCTCTAGAAAATGGACAAGGCAAAGAAGCAGAACCTGCAGAAGGGAACATAGCCCCGACAGTGCCTTTTAGTCCAGTGGGACCCATTCTGGACTTCTAACCCCTCAAACCATATGATGATAAAGCTGTGTTAAGTCTGTAAGTTTGTGGTAATTCATTACAACAGTCATAGGGCATCAACTCAGAGCCCAACTGGCCCATGCACAGCATAAATGGGAAAAATAGGATCTGTGCTGCAAGATCAGAGACCTCCAGGCCCTGGAGACCCCAAAGGAGAAGAGAAAGAAGGGGCAGACTCTGAACTAGCTTCCTGGTCTCACAGGGAGGCCTTGGCTTGCAAGCTCCTTGAAGTAGAAGCGACCTTCGGCTTCGCTTGACTGGGTGCACCTCTTAAAACATGTTTTGGTGGCTGAGCAGTGTGGGTATGTATGTATGTGTGTATATGAATGAATGGGGTTGATAAGCCTGTGGAAAATCAGGAAATATGCCATATATGCCTTCCTAAGGCCTCATCTTTGTAGGCATCTGTGTGGCAGATAAAGAAACTGTCACAACAGCAACGATGGCAGCGATGCACCAGACCATCTATCACAGAGCTTCGTATCTACCACTGACCTGCCCGGTCCTCACGGCAGCCTGAGCTGTGTTCTATTACGACCCTATTTTACAGATGGGGAAGCAGAGTTCAGAGAGGGGCAGTGACGTGACCAACGTCACCGAGAAAGTGGTAGAGCCGAAATTCACACCCAGGCCGTCTGGCTTCAAAGCCTCAGCTCTTAACTCTTGGCACTAATGCCTCATACATTGCTAGAGGAGGAGTAAATGGGTTTGGCCACAGTTTGGAAGCAGGTTACTTGGCTGTGTCTTAAGATTTAAAATGTGCCTATCTTATGGTCCTGCAGTGTTCTGGGTACGTGCGTGCTAAGTCGTTTCAGTCATGTCCAACTCTTTGAGACCCCCTGGACCATAGCTTACCAGGCTCTTCTGTCCATGGGATTCTCCAGGTAAAAATACTGGAGTGGATTGCCATTTCCGCCTCCAGGGGATCTTCCTGACCCAGCGATCGAACACATATTTCTTATGTCTCCTGCACTGGCGGGCAGGTTTACCAGCACCACCTGGGAAGCCCACTGCCAAGCCGGTCTTCTGGGTATCTAACTTAAAGAGACACTCACAGGTACACAGAGATATACTGTTCACACTAGAGGAAGGTGAGACTGACAGTGTGCCATCTTTTCAAATAGGGCGCAGATGTTATGGGAGTAAGAGCTAAAAGTTAACTTAAGAAAAGTTAACTTAAGTTTGGACTTCCCCGGCGGTCCAGTAGTTAAGAGGGCTTCCCTGGTAGCTCAGTCGGTAAAGGATAAACCTGCAATGTAGCAGACCCACATTCGATTCCTGGGTTGGGAAGATCCCCTGGAGAAGGAAATGGCAACCCACTCCAGTATTCTTGCCTGGAGGATCCCATGGACAGAGGATCCTGGTGGGCTACAGTCCATGGCGTTGCAAGAGTCGGACATGACTGAGTGACTAAGCCACCACCAGTAGTTACGACTCTGTGCTTTCACTGCAGGGGGTCCGAGCTCGATCCCTGATTGGGGAACTAAGATCCTGAATGCCACTCGGCACCAACAAAAATAAAAAAATTTAACAACAACAACAATGAATAAAAAAGGAAAAGCAAGCTGCAGGTCAAAATGATAGAATGATACACCACTGGGGTTAAAAAACCTATAAAATATGCATGAAATATGACCTGTATGTATGTGTGTACACAGTTATACATGTATGTATGCGCATGCAGATATGTATGCATACACACATGTACAAATGTGTACACTGTGCATATACACATATGTACACACATATGCACACACACATATATACATACTTATATACACTTGCATATACAATTATCAAGAAGCATTCACCCCAAACTGACAGAAGAGCAACAACTTATGTCTGGAAAGGGGACCAGGCAAGAAGTTGGTGGAAAAAATTACATTTTAACTTTATTATTAATGTTTCAAGAAGAACGTATCCATATATTACTTGGGTAAGTAAAACATAACTAAAAATAAACGTTGACTTTGTGGACCACTTGAAGATTTGAGCATCTGTCCTCTTTCCCCTGCTGCCCTCTGGACACACCAGGCTCGTCTCCCACCCCATCCCTGCTCCTCCTCTCCTCCCAGCAACATGTTCTTCCTAACATCACTCAAGAGGCCGAAGCAAAGCGGGGGAAGGGGGGTGGGTGCTCCCTTCTTCAGTCTCCATGGAGCATCTCAGTCACACCCACGAGCTGACTATACTCATTTCCAGGAATTAGAACGTCACATGGCTTTGGGGCCAGCTGGAACTGCTTAGGAGTTCCAGCTCGGCAACCTGTCACGAGATTCTGGGTGAGTGACCGAGTCACTTGCAGTCTTCATGTCTTCAGCTGTGAAGCAGGAATAACAACTGCTGTATTGAGTAATCAAGGAGTTTTGGTTGGCTAAATGCTCATCTCCTGACTAAAGGGGACACACTCCAGAGACTCTGGAAATGGTTTTCCCCCTATTTGTTGGACCTTAGCTAGTCACTGGGATATCACAGAGATTGGCCCACTAATACAGCTAGCCAACATCACATTTTAGCCACAACAAAGTCAGTGGGTTTATGTCACTTTTTCCTGGAGAGGGTCCACTTATGCCCTGCTCCTTGATCTCTGTCTTCAATGGTGCCAATGCCCTATTCTGGCTAAAGAAGACAAAATGGAAGGAAATTCATATTTTTGAGCACTTGCTGTGTGCCAAACACAGGCTTGGGCACTCTCTATGTATTGCCTCATTTAATCCTTGAAGCACCTTTTTGATCAACGACCTGGATGGCTGTGAAATGCGGAGTTCAGGTTAAGTTCCTCAGCATCTCATCACACTCTGTCCCGGCCAGTATCCAGACAAATGTTTTATGGTGTTTCTCTTTACTGCATTTCACAGATAATGTGTTTTATTTTTATTTTTTTTTTAAATTGGAGGTTTGTGGCAACCCTGCATCAAGCAAGTCTATCAGCGTCACTTTTCTTACAGCATTTGCTCACTTTCTGTCTCTGTGTCACATTTTGGTAATTCTCCCAATATTTCAAACTTTTAAATCCTTATTATATTTGTTACAGTGATCTGTGATCTTTTTTAAAAAAATTATTTATTTATTTGGCTGCACCGGGTCTTAATTGTAGCATACAGGATCTTTTTAAATTGTGGCGTGTGCGTTCTAGTTCCCTAACCAGGGGCTGAAGCCAGGCCAGCTGCACTGGAGCACAGAATCTTAGCCACTGGACCACCCTGTGATTGGTGATCTACTGCAAAAAGTTTATGATTCGCTGGAGGCTCAGATGATGGTCAGCATTTTTTAGCAAGGGAGTATTTTTTAAATTAAGGTACGTACATTGTTTTTTTGACACAATGTTATTGCACGTTTAACAGATCACAGTATTATATGCTGTGCTGCTGCACCGAGTCACTCAGTCATGCTCAACTCTGTGTGACCTCATGGGCTGTCGCACACCAGGCTCCTCTGTCCATGGGGATCCTCCAGGCAAGAATCCTGGAGTGGGTTGCCATGCCCTCCTCCAGGGGATCTTTCCAACCCAGGGATCGAACCCAGGTCTCCCGCACTGCAGGAGGATTTTTTACCATCTTAGCCACCAAGGAAGCCCAAGAATACTGGAGTGGGTAGTCTATTCCTTCTCCAAGAGGATCTTCCCAACCCAGGAATCCAATCAGGGTCACCTGCATTGCAGGTGGATTCATTACCAGTTGAGCTACCAGGGAAGCCCACGGTATTATGGGCTTATATTTGCACTGAGAAACCAAAAAAAATTCACGTGATTTGCTTTACGGCAGTGGTCTGTAACTGAATCTGCAACATCTCTGAGGTCTGATGGTATGTAAACCGTGGTTCCTGTGACAGCAAGAAGGCTGAGGCAGGGTGTCCATCCCGCCAGAGCCACAGCTGACAGAACCTTCCTGAGGACTCCCACGGTGGCCAAAGGCAAATCAACAGAGCAAAGTTCCATTATAATGGGGGGCTCTTGTCTCCAGGTGCTTTGAAACCAGAAGGAATGTTTATCAAATGTGAACCTCAGAACAAGCTGATAACATGTGACCAAAAGGATGTTGGTGAGCTGTGACCAAGTGGGGTACTCAAGCATTGTGATCAAACAAGGTCAGATTTCTAGAGAGTCATCAGCTGGATCTGTGGAAGCTGACCAGCCTGGATTGGCTACTGCAGTTTCTGCACTCCCCAGTGTCCCCTGGCCCAACGGCTTGGTGACAGTGTAGGGCGGGAGGGAGGGCATCCAGGCCCCCTACCTGACTCGTTCTTCTCGATGATGTCCACCACTTGCCCCACGCTGAGGCTGATCTCCGAGCTCTCCTGCTTCTGGTAGTCTGCCACCACCACATACTGCTCCAAGACCATGGGGTCCACTGAGGTCAGGTCACCCCCTGGGGATACAAATTGTCATCACACAATCCACATGTGAAGGAACAGGAGGCGGTAGGTGGGTCATGAGGATATTCCAGTTAGAGGAAGAACCTGTGGCAGGACTGGTCTCAATGGTCACCGCATCCATTTATTCTTTCATTCATTTGCTCACTCATCCACTGCAATTTACCACATGCCTGTCCCTGTCTAAGCACTGAGGGTTCAGAGTTGATTATGATATGGCACTTGCCCCAAAGAGGATGACAGCCTAGTGGGAAAGTCCATTCATTCATATCTATTTATCTATCTATCGATCTGCCATTATTCACCCATCATCATCCACTCAACTAAGCATCCACTCATCATCCATCCAAGCAAACATCCATCTGTTGCCATCCATCCATCCAAAAGGAAATCAACCCTGAATATTCATTAAAGGGGCTGATACTGAAGCTGATACTGTCCACTTGATGTGAAGGGCTGACTCATTGGAAAAGACTCTAATGCTAGGAAAGATTGAAGGCAAAAGGAGAAGGAGGTAGCAGAGGATGAGATGGTTACACAGCATCACCACCTCAATGGACATGAATTTGAGCAAACTCCAGGAGATAGCGAAGGACAGGGAAGCCTGGCATGCTGCAGTTCATGGGGTCACAAGGAGTTGGACACGACTTAGTGACTGAACAACAAGTTTTTGATCGATGCATTGCTGGAAACGAACAAGATGGCAGACAAAGAATGAGCGGAAAAAGGAGACTACATTAAATGGAGCGGTCAGCAGACCCCTCTAGGGAGGTGACATAAAGCAAAGACCTCCGAGACAAGAAGGCATAAAGAAATGGGGACAGAGCAATGCAGGCTAACTGTTGGACAGGACAGGCAGGCCGGGAGCCTTCGAGGAACTGGAATGGGGTGGCTAACGTCCAGGAGTGAGGAGAGGGCAGTCCTGTCTGAGATCACCCTGGCAGACATAGGCCAGAGCAGGGAGGGCCTGCTGGACCAAGGCAAGAAGTCTGGATTTTTTTAAACCCTAAAGGAGAAAGCCACTGAAGGGCTTTAAGAAGGGAATGACAAGATTTACATCTTTCCAAAGACAATTCTGGCTGCCACATGAAGACTGGATTAGAGCCTAGCAAGAAAAAAAGCAGGAGACCAGATGGAGATTGTAGATTTGCAGACAAGACAGGATGGTAGCTTTGAACGAGGGCAGGGGCAGTGGGGGAGAGGAGACCCAGAGGAGGCTCTTTCCATGGGATGCAGTGCTGTGCAGCCCTGGTTAGGTACTAAGACATATCCGAGAAATCAATGAAAGCTATCACAGGATATGGATAATGTAAAAGGACATCAGACACTCCAAACAGAGGGGGCAGCACTTTCAGAGCAGCAAGCTGAATGTGGTGGGAGGGCAGCCTGGCTCTTGTTGCCACCAGGCCTGGTTTTCTCAAAGTCCTGATTTGAAGTATTCCCTTAGATTGTTTCCATAAACTGCCAAAAAGCCGTTTATATTCTGTGTCCCAATACACCCATATGGAGCTGAGTTTGTACATCTCTTCCCAATTCTGCTGGGTGGTGCCTTACTGAAACGGGCCATAGTGGGAGTATTTACACCATGGAAATTGGCAAATGCTACAAAGCGGGGCTTTCCATCAGAGGGCTGGTTGTGAAGTATTTATCAGCAGGCCACTGCACCCCAGACTCTGGCATCCAGAAGCAACACAAGAGCCCTTTGTTAGAACCATGCTTTCTGCGTTTCTAAGGCAGAAAATCAGAGCAGGGCATGGTAGCCGGGTGAAGGGTCACTGCATTTTGGCTCTGTGACCAAGCTCTGGCCACTCACCCTTCCAGGCTGAGGGTACAAAGCAAAATGGCAGGGCCCCACGGTAAGCTTGCTGCACGTACCCTGGGTGGAGAAAGCGCAAGAACAGACAAAGAGAGGGGGAAAAAAGAGAAGGAAGATGTGGAATTAGAGTTCAGAAGACCGGGAGGGAAGTGGCCCCATGTGAATGCCTACCACAGGCTACACTGTTCATAAACCACCTTGACACAACCGCCCTGGAAGGGGGTATTACCACTCTCCTTTTATGGACAAGAAAACAGAGGCTCAGATATCAGGTAACTTGCCTCAGATCCCACAGCTAGCTGGTGACAAGGCCAGATCTGAACCAGGTCCATGTGGTGGCAGCAGGTGAGGAAAGAAAAGATGGTAGGAAGGAAGGGTGTCTGAGGTCTTGCTCTCCTCCCCTGTGGTCCCCCCGACTACCCCCAGGTCTTATTTCTTTGCAGCTTCAGGGCGGTCCTCACAACTGCCAGCCCTTTTCTCCCCTGTTACCTCTCACCTAGGTCAGTCTGCAGAGCTGACTTCCTCCCAGCCTCAAGCAAGACAGACGGCCCAAACCAGCCTGGTCACTTGAGTGGTAACACCTTTCAGTGGCCCCAGAGCAGGCTAGTGCCTGCGCCCTCCCTGCTGCCCTTCTGGACAGTGACCTTAACCCCCGGCACTGTGCTCCTAAGAGGTACTCTCCTGTGAATGAGTAAAGCAGACGCTGGCTTGCTAGAGCCTCTTGGCTCAGGTCATTGTGAGCGGGAGACACATTCCCTAGTGAATGCAACAGATAGAAACCATGGGTCTGCAGTTTTTACCCCAGAATACAGCCTGCCCTAGGGTTTGGAGCCCCAGGAACGCAGCTTCTTCTGTTTTAACCCCTTTGGGGCTGGGTTCATGTAACTACGCTTCCCTGGGTCTCAACTGGAGACAAAGAACTAGAGAGACAGAAGAGAAGTGCCCACATCATCAGGCTGCAAGTGGAGACTGCTGCTCGGGTTAGTGCTCAGAGACAGCCCAGGTCTTCTGGGCAGGCCAGAAGGGGCAGGAGGTGTCTGTGCACATGTGTGTGTGTGTGTAGGGGGGTGGTTCTCTGCTGCCCCTAGAGGTGGCCGTCAGGACTCACCCTCCCAGAGCCACAGGCCTGATGTGGGAGGACATTCTTGCTAGCATTCTATCACCTCGCTTCACCCACATCCTCATGAAGCCACATCCTCTGCACCAGGGTCTGAGAACGGCTTCTTGGGGCCAGGGGTGCAGAGGCGGGCACCCTGTGATTGCTCTCCATCCCGCCCCTCCAGCGTGTCCCCCACACTGCAGCCAGAGCGCTCACTCAGAACTGTACTCTGATCACGCCACCCTCCGCCCAGCACCTGCTGTGGCTCCCTTGTACCTCAGGTTCTCCATGACCTGCACTCTTCTCTTCTCTCTGCTTATACTTTTTGGCCACCTCATTCCTGGCTCACTTGTAAAACTGGAAAGCATGTAGGCGCCTTTGCATAGCTGTTATCTCTGCCTGGGATGTCTCCTCTTCTCCTCTGCATTCAAATAGGAAGCACCTATTCTTAGCCTCCTAACTGGCCTCCTGTTGCCAGCCTTGACCCCTACAGTCTGTTCTGGACACAGCAGCTAAAAGAATCACACTTAAAAAAAAAAGCAGATCACAGTTTGAAATTCAAGGCCTGGCAATGGCCTTCACTTCACTTAGGAGGAGTCCCACTGGCCTACAAGCCCTCCCTGGACTGTGCTGATCGTTACTTCTCCACTCTCTCCAACGCGGCACAGATGGCTACTTCTCCCCCATTCTTTCTTCTGCAGTAAATAGACTTGCCTGAGTTTTAGCTTGGCACAGGGCTACTTGGAATGAGACTCCTTCACGCTGGGAGTGGTCACGTGACTAACTGTTAGCCAGCAGGATATAAGTAGAAGGGTTCTATGTAACTGCTTGGTAAGAATCATTACAGGAGGGGATTACTCTATTTCACCCTTTAATTGTTACTGCTTGTGAAAATGTGCAAGTGATGGCTGGTGCTGCAGCAGCCACCTTGGGCTGTGAGATGACCTCAGAAAATGCTGGCCACGTGTGGCAGAGCAGCAAGACAGGAGTCTGGGTCACTCTTATCGTCAAACACAGTATTACTTCTGGACTATCTATGGAATGTGAACTAAGAAACAAAATTAAAAATGTAAAGGCACATTTATTTTTAGTTACTATGCTCAGGCTTCCTTGCCACTGTTTGATAACACAAAGCAATGTCCACCTCAGGGCACTGTGCATTTGCTGTTCCCTTGCCAGGGATAAGTTTCCTCTAGATATCTGCAGGGCCTCCTCCCTCCCTTCCTTCAGGTTCCTGCTCAAGTGGCATCTTATCAGAGATGTCCCCTGACCACCCTGCACGACTTCACTGCTTTTTATTTTGTGCCATCATGCTTTTTTAAAACTATCATGAATTCTACGTATTTCCTTGTCTCCTTGCCTGTTTTCCTACTCTAGAACATAAGCTCCCACGAGGGCAGGGACTCCGGTTCTTGTTTACTGCTGTACCCACACTCCCTAAAGGCTCATAGGCCCATGGTCCATTTTTGTGCAAGGGGAGCAAAGAATGTACTTTTATGTTTTTAAAACCTTGTAAAGAATAAGAGGGAGAGTAAGTAGAAGAGGAAACAAAAAAATTACTATTAGTGACAGAGTCTGTATGCAGCTTGCAATGCCTAAACTATTTACTATCTGGCCATTTAGAGAAAAAATGTTTGCCAACCCTTGACCCCAGAACGTGAAATGGCATCTGCAAAGGCTTAATAAATACTTGAACAAAAGAATGAATATTTTAAAACAGTTTTAAATGACTTCTGACCTCAGGGAGACACTCAAATGCCTTCTTACACAGCATTTACACTGTTTTATTTTGTTTACACATCTGTCTTTTCTACCAAACTGTGAGGTTATTTCCCACATGATGCTGGCCTTTGCATTCCCTGGGGACCTAGAACACTGTCAGGCACACAGTAGGTGCTTAACAGACAATGAACAAATAACCATGTTGGTCTTCTTCATTCAGCACAGAGGCTCAACGAACATCTGTGCTGTGACTGAACAAAGGATGAACTGGAGACATCTAGAAACCCGTCCTGCTCCACACAGCGAGGGCCTCTTCCGGGGAACACACTGGGCTGAGTCATCGGCAGGCACCTGTCCACCTTACACTCGCCAAAGACTACTCCTTCTTGTCTATAAGTAGGGACGGAGGCTCTGGTTAAGTCAGGGTCCGGGTAAGTCAGGTTATGTGTCCAGAAAGTTTAGCAGTTGCCACCTGCTTTTAACAACTGATGGTGGTCCAGTGGTACCACATACATTTGTCAGGACTCTGCTCAATGGACTGATCTACTCATTTCTGCGCCAACTCTCCTCACCAAGCTGCCAACCAGTCTAGGATAACCATAAGCAGTGACAGGACCGGGGAGTGATGGGACTCACGTGAACAAGACATGAAGTCAGGAAACGAGGAGGGCAGGGGGCAGGGTGGGGGACTCTGAGCTGGCATGAGCAGGCCAGGTGCTGGCTCAGGGCTCAGGGATGGCGCTCCTTCCAAGACTTGCTCAGGGGCCAGGTCTGAGCCTTACTTACATCTCCTTCCTATTCTTCTCTAACAGTAGCTTTGGACTGTAGTTTCCTGCCACTAAGTGGCTCAGAATTGGAGCTGCTGTTTTAGCATCAGTTCTTTCAGGGCAGGTTACCTTCCTTTTACCCAGAGGGCTCAACTTATCAAAAAATCATTCATTTGATCTACCAGGAGTCTCAAACTAGGCCACAGGCCACTAAGGGTTAGGTGGAGACACCCAGTAGAGGACTGTGATATTGCAACCAGGCTTTGTAATGCAGTAATCACAGCACTTAGACACTGATGCAGGTAGAACTAAGTTCTAGGAGTTACAAGTGTGAAACCAAATATTTCTAGAAATGTCAGTACTGTGGTCCAGCAGGGAACAAGAGAGAAGGGAAAGGTCAGGAGAAAGGACAGTGGAAGGGCAGTTTTATCATTAAGGAAGTATTATACTATAAAATATCTTCGAAAGGTAAAAGCTTTCATCTACCACAAAAGCTTTCTGTTTGGCTATTTCTTTTTCCTTCATGATGGTAGCTTTAGAATTTTTTAACTGATGAGTAATGGTAAAGTAGGACTTTATTTCTAGAAATTCACTATACTGTCTGTCTTGCTGAAAGAGCCCCCAAACAAGAGACTACTTTGATAAGTAAAGGGTAGAAAAATCAGAAAGAGATGGTCCTTAAATAATCACATGCTCTGTTAAATTTTGGTAGGAGGATTTGTTTTCCTGCAGGATGAGCAGAATTTGAGACCACATTAGCCAAAGTCTGCAGGAACCAGCCAGCCAGCCACAACAGGCACATTCTGGAGAGATAAACCTTCTTCAACTCACAATTCTGGCATAGAAACTGCAGGGCTTGGGCTGTCAACATTAAATCCTTTTTGAATTTAATCAGGGAGGCTTGTTCTAACTTAAAGAAAGTGTTCAAAGGTCAGATAAAAAAATAAGGCTAATCCCAGCAAGGGTTCTTAGTCTGAATGAAGAAAGATGCTATTTTCCACCCAGTTGAACTATAAATAAATCTGTCCCCCATCATTGCAGGTGAATGATGCAACAGTGGTCACCACAAATTATAGAGCTCCTTCTTTCTTTTCCAGACCAGTCCCCTCCTTAAGCCTCTTCTGACTGAATACCTTTGTTTTCACCAACCAGAGCTGTTTCCTGCCTCCCTCCCACCCATCCCCTCCCAGAAAGCCTCCGCACACTCAAAGCCAGGAGCTCTACTACCAGCCTAAGACTGTGTGCTTCTCTTCTCCTCTCTGCTCTTTTCTGAGAAGCCTATCATTATCCTCAGGGCTCAAGGGCTATCTGTAGCTTTAGCAGGATGTCACGGCTCCGGCCAGTACCTATTAAGCTAGAAAGCAGAGCTATAAACAGACTGGGAAAAGGCTGGACTTCATGCATGACCCCATACCTTGAGGCAAAGAGATGGAGTTCTTTTCTACTCTTCCCTGCAAGAATAGCCTTGGGGCCTGTAAAGCTGACCACACGCCTGGTACCCAGGGGGAAGTAAAGGGATAAAAGATGTTGAATTTGGCATTATTAGAGATGCTGGATGAGAGCACCCTTGTGCTTTGAATGAATAATAGTAGCATAAAAAGAGCACATATATCCTTAGAGCAAGGCACACACTGTTCTAAGCGCTTTACATATTATTATATTAATAAATCCTGTAATAATCCTACAAGGTAGAATGCTATCCTTATCCTCATTTTACAGATGAGGAAACTGAGGCCCATGATAAAGAAGGCATCCTTTTTCACTTCGGGGATCTCTGCTTGGCCTCCTCTCCCCTCTTCCTCATCAACCCCCTCAAACTTCCTGGAGTTCCGGATAAATAAAAGAATTTAGAACTCTGGAAAGCTCTGAAGGCCATGTTGGCTCCAGATGTGGCATGGGCTTGGCCCTTTGCAGACGTGCAGGATGTTCTTGGGCTGCAGGAGGACAAAGCTGGGCGATTGTAAATCTAGGCTTATCAACCCCAGGTCTGTGAGAACTCAATCTTTCCTCTGCACATACTCAAAATCTCACCTTCTCTTTTTCCACAATTGCTCTTGATGAAAGAGTCATGCTGTCCAGGGAATGAAAGTGCACTAGGAAGGCAGAGAACTGACTATGTGGAAGTAAGTATGGGAGCTGCCTGCAAGAGCGGTCACCACTGCCCAGATCAGTGGCTGATGGAAGGAAGCCCACAGACAGGCCTGGCGCTGAGGCTGGTGAATGGATCAGGCCCAAATCTACTGCATACTCGCATTGCTGAGCTTGCGCGCTGTCCCCTCAGCCCCACCTGCTCCTCAGCATCCATCCATCCATTCATCCACCCATCCAACCATCCATCCCATCGCTTTATACCCCATGTAGTGTCCAGGGCCTGGGACATCGCTCAGTAGGGGTACACTAAACATCTACTCAATAGGAGAAACGGAAAATATTCTTACCAGATTTCTTTTTCCCAACATGTTCCCTGTATAGGAAAGAATAGGGGTGGGGAAGAGTAATGAGTCAGTATCTCTTGCGTACTGCTACAAGTTATTTCACTAGGAAAAGGAGATATGTCCCTCCCACAACATCTCCAGTGAATGAACCTAATTCCAAGTCAGCCCCAGGGACCCAGACCTCCTTAGAAGAAGGAATTCCTTTTGATTTTCTCCCTTTGCTCTGGTGCCCTGGGGACAGCATGTCCACTCTGTTTGTGGCGGAGGGGGCTCCAGGGAGTTGATGGGCAGGGGTGGGTATGCAATCTGAAAACAGGAGGGAGGCCCCCACACCGCATGGGGCCTGAGGCCACCTCATCAGGCACGGGAGGCCTCACCTGCCCCGGGCAGTGCCCTGAGCTGCACAGTCGGAGCGGGAAACGCTCGGTGGTGAGTGGGACGCACCGCACATCTCCCTCACGGTGTCACACAGGACACTGTTACGGGCGGGAATCCATACAGAATGAGTAATCACTTCTTACACTTGTTAACCACGTCAGCTTATACACAACTGCATTACGAACACAATGTTACAAATGAGGGTTTACAACATACTTTTAAGTAAACTATCCCATTAGTAAAGAGCTTTCCAGTGCTACAGAAAGTAAGATGAGATGGTCGGGTTGAGACAGATATAGTGGCAACAGCAATATTAGCAAATACTTACTACTAAATTCCTGATAAATGCTGTTACCTTGTGCCAGGATCCTGCTAGGTATTTTGAGTTCAGTCACTTAATACTCATAATAACCTCAGAAATAAGTACTCTCTAAATGCCCATTTAACAGATAAGGAAAATGAGACACAGAGAGGGTAAGTAACTTGCACAAGGTCACACAGCTTCTAAGTAGCACAGCCAGGATCTGAATCCAAGTCTATCTAAATTTTTAAGGACTGAGATACAATTCACTTGTCATAAATTTCATTCTTTTAAGGTACAGAACTCACTGTTTTTTTTAGTATATTCACAAAGTCATGCAACCACTGCCAACATCAAATCCAGGAAATTTTCATCCAAAAAGAAACCCCTTAGCAGCTCCTCTCCATTTCCAGTCCTTCCAGCCCTTTGACAACTATTAACATGCTTGCTGTTTCTAAGGATTTGTCTATTCTGGACTTTCACTATGAATGGAATCATACAATAGGTGGCCTGTGACTGGTTTCTTTCATGTAACATAATGCCTTCAAGGGTCATCCATGCTGTAGCTCACACCAGCGTTTCACTCCATTCTATGGCTGAATAATATCCCATTGTGTGGATAAATCACACTCTCTCTGTTCCCAGACATTTGCATGGTTTCCACTTTTTGGCTATTATAAACGATGTTTTATGAACTTTGCACACAAATTTTCACGTACATATTTTTATTTCTCTTGGTTATATACATAGGGATGGAATCGCTGATGAAACAGTAACTCTAGGTTTAATTTTTGAGGAACTGTCAGGCTGTCTCCCTCAGCGGCTACACCATTTACATTCTCACCAGCAACGTAAGGAGGTTTCAATTCCTCCATGTGCTCAACACCACTTGTTACTGTCTTGTCTTTCTGAGTCCAGCCACGCTAGTGGGTATGAAGTGGTATCTCCCTATGGTCGGGACTTGCATTTTCTGATGGCTAAGGATGTTGATGCTTTTGAACTGTGGTGTTGGAGAAGACTTTTGAGAGTCCCTTGGACTACAAGGAGATCCAACCAGGCCATCCTAAAGGAGATCAGTCCTGGGTGTTCCTTGGAAGGACTGATGCTGAAGCTGAAACTCCAGTACTTTGGCCACCTGATGCGAAGTTGACTCATTGGAAAAGACCCTGATGCTGGGAGGGATTGGGGGCAGGAGGAACAGGGGACGACAGAGGATGAGACGGCTGATGGCATCACTGACTCGATGGACATGAGTTTGAGTAAACTCCTTGGTGATGGATAGGGAGGCCTGGCGTGCTGTGATTCACGGGGTCACAAAGAGTCAGACACGACTGAGCGACTGAACTGTACTGAACTGACTGAAGGATGCTGAGCATCTTTTCATATGCCCACTGGCCATTTCTGTATCTTTTCTGAAGAAATGGGTTTTTCGTAATGTTTTGGTGTAATCTGAAAAGTTGGGGAGCAGGGAGCTAAGCTCTGGAGCCAGGGACTGCCCTCCCTCAAGTCTGGAAGCAGCAGCAGGGCTGGGCAGGTCAGGAGTGACATCCTCTGG
Source organism: Cervus canadensis (assembly GCF_019320065.1). Taxonomy (NCBI): domain Eukaryota; kingdom Metazoa; phylum Chordata; class Mammalia; order Artiodactyla; family Cervidae; genus Cervus; species Cervus canadensis. The sequence goes on from NC_057401.1 coordinate 3,806,300, forward strand.
CCAGGCATTGTCCAGCGAGGCCCAGCATCACACCCCGTGTGGGGGAAGGTGAGGGTGACAGGGAATCTCCCCGCTCCCAGTCCCAGCCGTTCACTGCGGACAGGGTCAGAGTGCTGTCCCTGGACTGACCCCCAGGACCCTCCCATCACTGCGCTCCACAGGTATGGAGACACGGAAGCCCGCAGAGGTGTGCTTCTCCCAGGACTGGAACGCGGCAGGCCTGGCTGGGGCTCACTGTCTGACCAAACCCCGACCGTCCTGCGGGTGGAGCTGTCCTTAAATGGCCGGGTTCAGGACACACCAGCAAAGGCCTCTTAAGTCTGCTTCTAAGCAGAGTGCCCTCTGCCCGCATGGCCCTCCAGGCTGTGACCTGGGCGTGGTCCGGGACACCTGAAATGCTGGTTCCCGCCCTGCTGTGTTCCCATCGCTACCGCCGCACTGGTCCAGCTGGAGCGGGGAGTGAGGGGCAGCAGGGGGCTCCTGGGGTCAAGCAGCAGCTTGTGTGGGCTCAAATAAGTACGCTGTTTCTTCTGTGAGACTTGCTTAGGGTGATTCCAAGTTTTCCCAGGTATGGCAGCAAAAAACCTGCCTCTAAAAGCACCATTTGGAACCCATGATGTCTTTGCTTAGAAACTGCTGGGCAAATCTCCCAATCTCCACTGCAAGCCTTACTCAGGGCTGAGCGTCAGAGACTTGATCAGGGACTAAGGCCACTGAACGGCTGCCCTCACAGTTCATTCCTCCCTAAACAGCAGCAGTTAGGTGACGCTGTCTGCTGGGGCCCCAGACACCCCATGGGCTCTCAGCAACTAACTTCCTTCCTTCCGTCCTTCCTCCCGTCCTTCCTTGTCAAAGCCTGGCTTAAGGACAGGAAGGCATCACTAGGTAAGTATCTGTCATGTGCCTGACACCATCATCACCCTTTATGAGCAGGATACTGCTTAACCAAGATGTGAGCAAGGTTAGCTATGCCCACTTTACTGATGAAAGAGAAACTCAGAGAAGTCAAGTCACCTGTCCAAGGTCACACAGCAGGGAATGGACAGAGAGACAGGAAACTTCCCTTTCCTTCCAGGAAACCTCTTGGAACCAGGTAGATACACTCTGGAGGGTGCTGGTTAGCTTATCTTAGCTGTCACTTTGTGCTTTTGGGGGGTACAGTCTAGGCTGCGTTTTGTATTTTTAGTCTATGTTCTTATCTGTGTGTGTGTTTGTGTGTGACATGCACACATGTATTCACATGCTCACACAGCCTTTCCCACCAGTATAGAAATCTCCTGAGGGCAGGTGCTATTTTTCTCTTGTATTATTCCTGAGGGAAGGAAGGGAAATGATCATTGAACACTACAGGTCATGGTCTTTTTTGTTTATTTTCTGTTTTTAAATAACTGGAGCAGTGAGATTTCTTCTAGCAGTCAAAAAAAGTTATAACTGTAGAAAAATTTAGATTCTCAGCACATACCGTAAGTTGGAATGAATTCTAATCGATTTAACGAGTAAATACTAAAAGAAACCCCAAACCATAAATCAACTAGAAAAAAATTAATGGAACTATCTTGTGTCTGAATGATAAGTGCCCTTCTTAGACTGAAAGCAAGTGAAAGAAGTCACAACTGAGAAATCTGGGCACCAGATTTGATTTCCCAAAAATATAAAACTTATACACGTCATAAAATCCAGAAACAAAATATAAATGTATGATAAAAGGGAAAAATATTTACAACAAATACAGCAAAGCTAATTCCTTACTATATAAACAATAACAAAATATTCCTTACTATATACAATAGTAAAAGCAACAGAAAAACTGAGCAAAGAGATTTTCCCCTTCCAACTACGAGTCAAGAGCTTCTTACTCTTGAACTTTAATGCCAACCAGCTTCTCTCTTTCCTAGCTCAAAAAATGCCCACCAGCCCGTAAGGCTCCCAAAGGCAAGAACTGGGATTGTTTTCCGGGCTTTCAGCGTGGGTGGCACTTGCGGGAAACATTTAGGAAATTAACACACTTGAATGGGTTGACCCTGTCTCTGCTGGGTTTTGCCCAGAGATGTGGGGGATGGGAGAGCCATCTGGAAGGCCTGCGAGGAAAGACTCTGGTCTTCCCATAGGAGAACAAGCATCTTCACACAGTACCCATTCCTCCCAGGGACGTACAACAACCAAACAGACCAGCTAGCTTCTTTCTTAGCATCTCATAAAAGACTGCAGAACCCAAGCATCTTGGCCCTGGCAGCCAGGGAGATGTGAAAACTGTGTACCTACTATGTGCCAGGCACTGTCCTAAGCCCTTCACACATACAGCCAAACCTCACAATGACTGCTGGTCCCACATCCATGGATTCAACCAACCTTGGATTGAAAATGTTTGGAAAAAAATTCCAGAAAGTTCCAAAAAGCAAAACATAATTTGCTGTGTGCCTGGCAACTATTAATAGAGCATTTATATTGCATCAGGTATTATAAGTAATCTGGAGATGATTTAATGTATATGAGAGGATGTGCATAGGTTATATGCAAACACTGCACCATCTTATATAAGGGACTTGAGCATCCGTGGATTTTACTATCTGTGGGGGGCCCTGGAACCAATTCCTTTGTCAATAAAGACAGTACTATTATTCCCACGTAAGAAGTGAGGAAATGGATTAACCTGAAAAGTATAAGAACCAAACTCTAACTCCAGGAAACTGGAGAAAATCTATCTTTGGAATTTTCTAACATAATACCCAGGGGGCACCATCATGATTTCAGCCCCCAAACTCCAGAAAACCAGCTGCTGATCATGTCCTAATCTTCCCATTGGTATTTCTGTTCAGGCTCCCAGTAACCCCACAATGCAGGTGGGGCAGGTGATGCAGTCTCGTTTCACAGATGAAGTAAGTGAGGCGGGAGGGGAGGGGATTGCTCTGCCCGGGGGGAACAGCTGGCTGCCTGGCCAGCAGACTGGAAGCTCCCTGTGGGCACAGACTGCATCTGCCGTGTCCTGTGTGCCCCGTGCCCAGCCCTTGGGCCTGGCAGTGGGCAGGCCCTCGATACCTATTTCCTGAGTGGATGAACAATGCTGGCACCCCTAACTGGGGCCAGCACTGGGCTCAGACCTCCCAGCCCTGTGTTCCTTCTGCCAGCCCAAGCCAGCCAATAAGTGGGGAAGGTCATGCCATGGTACCAGTGAGCATGACCAAGCCCCCACCCAGCCTCCCCGACACCCCAGGCCCTTGAGAGGGCTGGCTCCCACCCCACGGGCCCCAGCGTCCTTCCTTCCTGCACACAAGTGGCCGGACCCTTCTCCAGCACAGCAGGCTGCCCCAGGCAGGCCTGGCTCTCTCTTATGTCTGCAGATGAGCTGCGGTGAGGCCTGCTAGGAGTTGGGGACGCACACACCACCCTCACCAGGCAGGAGGCCAAGGGCATGAGAGCATTAACGCTCACAAGGGGCGCCTGGGTGGCTGTTCTTAACTTCAGGTCCCTGAATGGGACCCGACAGAACTGAGGACCTCCAGAAACTGGGGCGTTTTTTTTTTTGAGAGAGAAGGAAGAAAGCTTTTACTGGGTTCTCTAAATGCTCTGTGATCCTCCTCAAAGTTAAGATCTCTGGGATGCTGAGACGAGGTAGAAGAAAATCTGGATGTCACCGAATCCAGTGGACCAGGGAAGCCACACCCAGGTCAGCTCTGCCCCTCAGAGGCTGGCGTTTTGCCTTTTCTCCCGTGGGTACTGAGTCAGGTTTGTGGAGTGGTGGCCAAGAGCTTCTCTCTGCATCTTGTCATTGGATTCTTGAGCAAAGCTGCAAGGGAGGTGCTATCAGATCCACCCCATGAGACAGGAGATGGGCGCAGGCGTGAGGAGCCACTCGGCTTAACAGTGGCCTAGCAATCCTCCCAGTGGGGGCCTATCGAGGGACATCCTGAACAACTCTGGGATATAACCAGCTATGGCTGGGTACCCAGAGAGGAGAAAAGACCACGGGCCACCACTTTTTGAGCTCTTGGCAGGTTCCTGGAATTCCTACTTGTGGTAGCCACTCCATCGTCACTGTAACCATAAGCTGCGTTGCTATTCCCATTTCACAGGGACGGAAATCAAGGCCCAGGCTACACAGCCCATGTGTGGTAGAGGCGAGATTTGAACCTGGACGTACCTGATTGCAAACCCAGACTCTTTCTCTTAAGTCTGGTTGTCCCTTTTGTGGAAGGTATACACAGAGCTTACGTTCAGACTCAGGTAGACCTGAGGAAGAGTCACTTCACCTCTCCCAAACTGTGTGTCCTTGGGCAAGTCTCCTTCATTACTGTGACCCTCAACTTCCTCATCTGTAAAATGGAATGACAACTCCTACCTGGCAGTTCTGTGAGACAATGAAGTAGGAACCGAACACGCTACGCTCCATTTCCTCTGATTCACCTCCCCTAGAGATGAGACTGGAGGCCGGGGTCTATAAGCCTGAACTGACAGTTTAACTCTGCCTGCCTGGGAGCACTGCAGATGAAGATCCCTTGGGAATATTTCACCATGTCTTGTTTTGTCCATAAAAGCTGGGGAATGTTGACCAGGCACAAATGCTGAAGGCACCAGAAACAGAAATGGGCCAGGATGGGCTGCAGGCCCAGAGCAGATTTATACTTATCCTGCATCTTTCCAAAAAATCCACGGGTTGGCAAGGCATTCCCTTGTGATGTTCTGATTCAAAAGGTTTACTGGGGTCCCTGATGAAATGTCACCCCCCACACTTCTGTAGGCTGTCTCTGAGAAGCTATCTTCACTTATGCTGTGCTTGTCACAGGAAACGATATTTATCACAGAAAGTTAAGTTTATCACCTGTGGATAGTTAAGCCATTAGTCCTGAGTGAGCAGCTCACTTTGGGTGACCTCCAAACTTGATTCTGCCTGTCGCTCTGTGAGTGTGTATAAATGGCTTGATTCTACTTGTTAGAACTCCCTGCTGCTTTCACCTTACAGGGCTATTGAAAAACTAAGCTTTGTGTCTTCACCAGATTCACTTCCAGAAGGCAATGCGAGTCTTGCAAGCCCCACCTAATATTGAACCCATGAAAGCCTGGGTCACCACTGCTGCTCTGGGCAGTGAGTTACGCTCAGAGCTAAGAGGAACATTCGCACTCCTCCCAGAACTGTGCCTGGCTGGCACTTCTCAGCTCTTCCTGCCAGGGTGGCAGTGGACCCCCAAGCCTGCCAGCTCTTGCTCCTATGACCCAGGACAGCCTGGCACCTGTGGTCTGTGACCTCCACTCCCCCTACTCTGACTTCTCCATTAGACAGATCCCTTCTTTCTGCAAACACACAGGCATTTTCCCCCAAAAGGGCTTTTTGAAAAAAGCACCACGCGTAAGTCAGCGTTTCCTGCGGGTGCCATCCACTGCTGGCGTGAGACGGCCGGTGGGCAGGTGGTGTTGGATTCCGTGCGATGTGCGCTGGACAGTGGGGGAGGCGCCGCCCGGCCCCTGGGAGCGCACGCCGTCTGCTGCAGGAGAATGCGATCAGACCCTGGTCCCGACACTCACGAGCGACAGGGCCTCCAAGGGGTCCCCCTCACTCACGTCCCCGATGGTCGTGAGCACACCCGCCTTCGAGGACAGGGCACACAGTCCCCACCTCTGGGGCTCACCGTCTCCCGTTCACGTGCCATGGGGAGCGCAGGGCGTTAGGGAATTCAGAGGTGTGCACGGCCGGCTTCCTTCACCTGTAAAACTCACCTGCACCACCTGTGGTCACTGAGGAGGCCATAGAGGTAAGGCCTGGCAGGGGCTCCACTGAGAGAATCTAGTTTCGTTTTTCCTTCCTTTCCTGTAATTGCTCCTGGGGCTGGCTGGCCCAGCAGGAAGGAGGGCTGTGAGAACACGCTCAAGGGAGATCCACAAACCAACTTACTCTCTGGGGGGGTTCAGGTCCTCCGGTCTTGTTTCAAAGAACTGCAGCACCTCGTCACACTGGGAGATATACGGGGGCAGCTGGATCAGGGCCTGGGGGAGAGACATGCAGGCAAGCTCAGCGTAAGGGAAGAGCGGTCAGGATGCAGAAAGTCAAGACTCCATCACGATCACCCACCCCCCAGACTTTCAGATTCAGTAGGTCTGGAGTGGGGCCTGAGAACGTGCAATTCTAGCAAGTTTCCTGGTGATGCTCTACTGGCTGGCTTAGGAAACACACACACACAGAATATATACACACACATATATTACAGGCATACTTCGACAAATAATATGTACATATTTAGACAAAACCATGAATTATGAACAAAGTCCTACTATATAGCACAGGGAACTATATTCAATATCTTGCAATAAACCATAATGGAACAGGATATGGAAAAGAATATATATATATCTGCATATAGCTAAACCACTTTGCTGTACACCAAAACTAACACAACGTTGTAAATCAACTATACGTCAATAAAAATGCCTTTAAAAATTGTGAACTTCGTGCCCTGTTCTCTACATCACCATCTCTACGGGATGCTCAGTGTCTGCTGGACGGAAATCTCATGCTTTAGTCAACCAGCTGCCTACTGACTGGTGACGTTTACACTGCCTCCAACATGGCATGCCCGCATGTCCTAACTCACGGATCTGAAGGGTTCAAGTGAAGTGACTATTTCATGATTGAAGTAGAGGTCAGAGAGGTTGAAATACTCAGGACATCCCACTGCTCATGTCCATGTTCCTCTGCCCCCATGGCTCATCATTTTAAGGAGCCTCAACTGTCCCAACCAGCTAGATAACGAGGTGGTGGTGAGGGGTGGGGGGAGACACAAAGTGGACCCAGGCATTTCTTATGCAATTTATCTACCAACAGCTATTCAATGATTCAACAGGCATTTACTTTATGCCCAGCACTGACTGATTTCTGGGTCAAACAGGACAGAATTACAGGGTACATCCCATCAGGAAAGGATGTGAAACAAAGACCATGGCTCCAAAATGAATAAACAACTTAATTTAGCAAATATTCACTTAAGCCCCCTCTGGCACAAGTTCTGAGGATGCACATCTGAGTGCAGTAGAGCTTTTCATGTACACACTTTATTATAAACTTCTGAGCAGGGAGGGCCAGTGCAGACACGGGAATTTAAGCAGCATGGGTGTGCTATGCGGTGAGGCGGGACCCTGTTCTCGCCGCAGAAGGCCTCACTCCCTGGGGTTTCTATGCCTTCTTACCATGCTGAGTGTGGAGTCTGGAGTGGAAAAGGTTTGTCTCGTATTTTCTGTGAAACAAGGCTCTAAAAGCCATTCCCACCCAAAGTGATTTTCTAACCCTGCCACTGGACGATGATGGACTATGGAGAGATGGCTGCGGGGGGGTCTCCAGTGTGGCATCTTCTACAGCATTTTCAGGGGGTATTTTGCCCCTACATGATTTATCTTCCTGGTTTTAAAGAACTTTTAGTTGTGGTAAAATATGCATGATGTCATTACCACCTTTATCATTTTTACATACCATTCAGGGGCATTGAGCACAGTCACGCATCACCACCACCAACCCCCAGACCTCTTCTCATCCGGGGAGACTGCAACCCTGCTCCCATCAAATGACAGCTCTGCACTCTCCTCCGGACCTGGCAACTGCCATTCACCTTCTGTGTGTGTGAATTTGACTACTGCAGGTACCTCATTCATATAAGGGCAATCGTGCAGTACGTGTCTCCTTACTAGCATCATGACCTCAAGGTTCATCCACATTGTATGCAGTGTGTGTCAGAATGTCCTTCCTTTTCAAGGCTAAATGGTATTCCATTGTATGTATAGGACACATTTTGTTACTTCACCCCTTGAGATTCCAGTGTGTTGCTGATCCAACAGGACCTTTGAATCAGGCTCTGACTTTAAGTCACCTCCTTCTCCTGATGTATGACCTGGCCCAAACCTAAAGTGGAGCAGCAGGTGCACATGTTTTAGCAGTGTGCCTTCCCTGGCCACTGTCAACTTTCTACAATGGATAAGGAAGACAAAGGATGCTGACTTGGAGGGCCTGGTATCTGTGACTCACTGATATTTTTTATTAGCCTTGCAGGATCTTCTGCCCTGCAGCAACTTTTCAGGACCAATCTTATCCAGGCCAGAGGCAGAGAGCTCAGGAGGGAGAAAACGGATATCACCCCCGCCCCCCACCTCTCATTTCTGACCCCCTTCTCTTCTGGTTTGGAACAGTATTTATTCTCCTGCTATCCTGGGGCTCCCTGTGGGTCGTTCTTTCCTCTGAAATCCTGCAGTTCTTGCAGTTGGAACCACATAATGAAGGAGCTGATCATATGCTGGACTGTGGTGTGTCCTGGCTGCCTCGTGGGCAGAAATCTTGCGGCTCCCCCCAGACTGCAAACACAACATTCCCTTTCTGTGGGCTCAGCACTTGACGGCTCCTAAAATACATCTCTCTGCATCATGTCATGTCATCCTGCGAGGGCTGACCCACTCTAGAGACGGGGAAATGGGGGTTCTGGGGAGGTGAACTAGGACGTGGTGGTCAAAGGAGCCAATTGCAGCTGCTGTACCTCAAATCTACGGAGGGCTTCCTCCTGCACCTTCCCCAGGGGCCTCGACAGTGCCGAGAGGGCCCTGGCATCTGGTCCAAAGTGTCTGCTGGATGAATGAGGATGAGGCCTGGAGGTGGCCACGTGGCCCTGGGCGAGCCCTGAGTTGGCCAGAGTCTCTGCCTAGAGGGGGCCTGTCTGCCAAAATGGGCAGAAATCCCAAGAGGCCAGTGAAGAAGGGACAACGAGGCCCACAGAAGACAAGACCAGGTTCTTGTCTGTTTCCGAGCAATTCCTAAGGAGGTAAAAGCCCAACCAAACCCCGAGGCATAAAATAAAGCCAAGTTACTCATAAAGGGCGGCTCTGAATGCTTTGATACTTCCAAAAACATGACCCAGGGCACAGCAATAGTTCTGCTTCTGAAATACCCCAGAATCATCTCGTGTTTGGTCAGTAATGACAGAGAACCACAGTCCCAGGAAAACTCTGGTTCTGTTCCCCGTGGAAGGGACAGATGTGGCTACTTGTCATAGGGGCACAAGGAGAGGTGAGGAGAGCAAGTCCTGCTTGTCTGTGTAATGTCAGACAGGTCCTGGGTCCGCCCTGGCCACATTCTAGCACCTCCGAGCTTCAGTCTGCTGTCTGTAAAAGAGAAATAAGTAACACCCTACCTGGAGGGTTGTGCGACAGAACAAGTAAGCAAGTATTTATCATGTACTAGCCACTTGATAAACATGTGGTTAACTCTTGGGCCCTCTGGACTGTACCAAGAGCAACAGTGTGCTGCTTCCAGGGGTGACTTTGGAGTCAGCAAGGTGATTCAGTTCAGGAACAATGCCTCAGCTACAGAGAGAGAGAGTGCGTCTTCAACAAAGTTCTAAGCGCACAGCACAGTGCTGTTGGCTGCGGTATACTGGATTTCTAGAGCTGATTCACCTTGCTTGACTGAAACCTTATGCCTATTGATTACTAGCTCCTCATTTTCCCCTCACCACCAGCCCCTGGAAACCACTGTTTCACCTCTTCTCTTTTTAGGTCACGCCCTGCAGCATTCAGGATCTTAGCTCCCCAATCAGGGGTGGAAACTGTGCTCCCTGCACTGGGAGGGTTGCAGTCTTAGCCACTGGATGGCCAGGGAAGTCCCAACCATTTCACTCTTTGACTCTACAAATCTGACTATTTTAGATGTCTCAAGTAAGTGGAACCATACAGTATTTGATCTTTCTGTGACTGGCTTATCTCACTTAGGACAACGTCTTTAACTTAAGGTTTATCCCTGTTGCTGTGTGTTGCTGAATTTCTCTGTATAGGCTGAATAGTATTCCATCGTATGCACAGGCCACATGGAGGCTATTTCTACATCTTGGCTGTTGTCAACAGTGCTGCAGTGAACACGGGTGTGTTAATACCGCTTTCATATCCCGATTTCAATTCCTTTGACAAATACCCAGAAATAGGATTGCTTGACTACACGATAGCTCTATTTTTAATTTCTGAGGAGCCTCCATACTATTTTGCATTCGGCTGCACTTTACATTCCAGCACGGTGTGCGAGGGTGCCGATTTCCCTGTATCCTCACCGGCATGTTGTTTGTTGCCGTTGTTGTTTTTGATACCAGCCATCCGGACAGATGTGAGGTGATATTATATTGTGGTCTTGATTTGCATTTCCCTGATGATTAGTGACACTGAGCAACTTTTCATATACCTATCGGTCACTTGTGTATCTTCTCTGGAGAAATTCAAGCCGTTAGCCTATTTAAATATTGGACTATTAGCGCTTTTTGTTTAATGAGATGTATGAGTTCTTTACGTATTTGGGGGATTACCTTCTTATCAGGTATGTAATTTGCAAATATTTGCTCCCATCTGGTAGCCTGCCTTTTTATTCTATAGATAGTATACTTTGTTGTGCAGAAGTTTTTCAGTTCAATGCATTCCCATTTCTTTATTTTTGTTTCTGTTGCCTGCACTTTTGGTGTCATATCCATGAGATCATTGCCAAGAGTGCTGAAATAAAGCCACGCATATGGTTAACTGATCCTCAGCAAAGGCGCCAAGAATACATACAGGGACAGGACAGTCTCTTAAACAAATGGTCCTGGGAAAACTGATACCCATATGCAAAAAAAATGAAATCATGTCCTTATCTTATACCATGCACAAAAATCAACTCAAAAATGGACTAAAGACTTAAACATAAGACTGAAACTATACAATTGCTAGAAGAAAGTGCTTCCCCAGCTTGCTTCCCACAAGCATGACCAGGCTTTACAGACTTTCCTCCGGTAGTAGGTAATAGCAGCTGGCTAGATTTAAAAATATTTCTTGTTGCTGTTGCATTGCTGGTTTAATTTTTACTTTTGGGGTAAGTGAAATCAGTTTTATATTATGATTGTGATATAAAATTTCCTCTAAAATATATATTCTTTAAAAAGTTTAAAAAGTGAATTAATTGAAGAAACATATTCATAGTAATACAGGTGGTTGAATAGGGTAAGAAACTCCAGGCGAGGCCTCAAGGGGCTGGAGTTTGATAGACACTGTTGTTACATTTCGCCTATGTTGTTGCTGTTAGTCGCTCAGTTGTGTCTGACTCTTTGTGACCCCATGGACTGTAGCCCGCCAGGCTCCTCTATCCATAGCATTCTCTAGGCAAGAGTACTGGAGTGGGTAGCCATTCCCTTCTCCAGGGGCTCTTCCCAACCCAGCGATGGAACCTGGGTCTCCTGCATTGGAGGCAGATTCTTTACCATCTGAGCCACCAGGGAAGTCCCCACACTGCCTACAGCACAGTAGAGGTGGTGGGGGAGGGATGGATTGGGAGTTTGGGGTTAGCAGATACAAACTATTATATATAGCATGGTTAAATAACAAGGTCCTACTAGATAGCACAGGGAACTATATTCAATATCTTGCAATAAACCAGAATGCAAGACTATGAGAAAGAACACATGTGTGCAAAACTGACTCATTCGGCTGCTCAGCAGCTCCTAACAAACACTGTAAATCAATTACACTTGAATAAAATTAAAAAATCAAGTACATGACAATAAACACTCACAAACTCATAGAAATGCATGTGTGTGTGTGTGTCAAAGTAACCTAGACTCTGACAATGGTGAGTTATTATCTGAAGGACCTTCATCAGCAAAGAACACTTTAGCAAGTTACAGACTCTAATCACAAGCTCTCACTTCAGAAAAGGCAACTTTGGGGCTTCAGGTATAACCCCCTCTGACCAACACCACAGCCTCTATCCACTAGCATAACGGTTGTCAGAAATAATTTTCTTCACTGGTAAAATGAGGGGGGGCCCTTGCATGAACAGAACGTGGTTAGCCCAGCATTAAACACCCTTCGACATGGTGTCCTGGCTCTCGGATTCTGAATCCTCTGTGTTCGGCCTCTTCCTGAAGATTTTACTGTCACACCATGGTTAGGATTAGCTGATCCTGCCACTATGATATCATTGCATCTGTCTTGAGAAAACTTTCATGCAAAGTGGTGTCAGACAAGACAGCTGGTATTTCACCGAGTTTACAGAACAACTCGAGAAGCTGTTTGGGGAACTGCTTGATAACAAATGCTTGTGTGTGCGGAAGGATTTGGCTGAGTCTTGTTCTCATTGTGTCTTTTGATGAACAGTTCTTGAACTTCACGTAGTCTGATAACTCAATCGTTTTATGCTTGGAACTTTTTGTGTCTTTAGAAGTCCCTCAATACCTTGAGATTATGAGGAATTTTTCTATTTTTATTTTCCAAAACCTTTTATAATTGCCTCTTACATTTAAGTCTTTAATGTACTTGGAAATGATTATATGTGTAGTGTGAGGCAGGAGTTAGTTATCATTTTTGTTTTTTTCCAGTACAGACATCCATTTACTGAGGAATCCTACCTTTCCTCAATGATCTTACAAAGCTGCTTTTGTTAGTATCAAAGTGTCCGAATACTCATGGATCTGTTTTTGGCTTCTCTGTTCTGTTGCAGTGGTTAGTCTATCCTTGTGCTGATGGCATATTATGGTTATCACAGAAACTTTATAATAGGCCTGATTGAGCAGCAAGTTACCTCCTAGCTGGTAGGTAGTTATAGGGACATCTACAGCCCTCTTCTATCTTCATCTGTTGGAAACTGCCCAATTTCTACCAAAATAATACTAAAACAGAGATGGATCAAATTGGCTTAAGTCAGCTCACAACGATGTCAATAACAGAGCCCAAATGTTACATAAAGGTCTATGCAGTCTCTAAAAGACTTCACAGGCCTTGTGATACAAGGCATAAAGTTTCGTTTCCTTGAAGCCAAGTTCAGGGAATCTGGCCAACCAAACCCCCCAAATATCTGCTCTGCTTCTTACGCTGCATTAATAGCTGGGGCGGTAACTTCCATGTGGCTCATATAACATAAGCAGTTTCTCCCCTATGGTTAATCCAGGTCAATTCATGATCTCTGGACTGCTCCAAGCAGAGCAGATGCAGGCAGCTGCTGCTGTCCCTTACTCCTCCAGGATTTTATACTTCCTCTTCCAAATCAAGTGTCTAGGGGTTCAGGGAACCCCGGGTTTGAGAGGAAGGTGTGACTCTGGAGAGAAGTTGGCTGGGCTGGGGAAGAAGCAGGAGAATGTGTATGGGCTGAGAGACAACACTTTCTGCAAAGGTACCAGGTGGAACTTTCCAGTTGGCTAAGATGACCCCAGAGTACGAAGTTTCTGCCAGCAGGGCCTGGACAGAGGAATTTCAGGCTCTAGAGATTTGGAAAAGGACAAAGAGAGGAAGATCTGAAATTTCCTCTGAGATCGGGGAGGCAGACGTGGTTTCTTTCTGCCTGAGAGACTGGCCCTGCCCCTCACCCCCATCCCTTTTAAAGGCATCCTTAGGAGAGGGAAAAGTCTATTTCTATGAAACATGAGCTTAGCTATTTCGGCCTCTTGAATTTGTACTTTCTTCTTGTTGTTGTTCAGCTGCTCAGCTGTGTCCAACTCTTTGTGACCCCATGGACTGCAGCACGCCAGGCTTCCCTGTCCTTCACCATCTCCCTGAGTTTGCTCAAAGTCATGTCCATTGAGTCGGTGATGCCATTCAACTGTCTTGTCCTCTGTCATCCCCTTCTCCTGCCCTCAATCTTTCCCAGCATCAGGATCTTTTCCAATGAGTCAGCTCTTCGCATCAGGGGGCCATCACTTTCTTAGAGAGGCGATAAGTGGTATGTGAGTGCTAAGTCCTAAAAGGCTCGGGTTTAACTCTCAAAGCCTCCAATACTGTTACTGCAAGTAACTTCACTGGGTCTCCATTTTCTCATCAACACAAAAAGAAAGAGAAAACCTCCTCCTCAAAGTTACTGCAGGGACAAAACGAGGTCATCTCTGATAAACAGCAGATGCACAGTGAGAAGTGATTTTCTGCCCTTTCATGACATCTCCTGCCAAGAGAGGGGGCATCTGTCCCCACACTGTCCCCCTTCAAATTTTTCAATAGACTTACTGAAGTAAAATTTATGCACCATAAAATTCACCCATTATAAGTGTACAATTCAATGATTCAAATTCAAATTATAGAGTTGGGCAATCATCACCACATTCTAGTTTTAGAACTTTTCCATCACCTCAAAAATTCCCCCAACCTCATCTGCAGTCAATCTCCATTTTCACCACCCCAAGGCCCAGGAAACCACTGACCTGCTTTCTCTAAATCTGCCTTTTCTGCACATTTCATGTAAATGGAATCATAAAATATGTAGCCTTTTGCATTTGGCTTCTTTCGCATAGCATCATGTTTTTGAGATTCATTCATTTTGCAGCGCTGATCAGCACTGCACTGTCTAATAATATTCTACTGAATGCCTATTGAACACTTTCTTTATCTATTCACCAGATGATAGACATAGAGGTTGCTTCCACTTTGGGGCTATTATGAATTAATGCTATGATGAACAACTGCGTCCAAGTCTCTGTGTGGATAGAAGTGTTCACTTCTTGTGAGTATATACCAGAGAGTAGTTGGGTGGTAAATGTTACTTTGGAAGAAACTGCTGAAACTGTTTTCCAAAGTAGATTCCTTCATATGTCCCTGGCCATCCGGGCGTTGAAACTGTGTGCTTCCAATGCAGGGGGTGTGGGTTTGGTCCCTGGTTGGGGAACTAAGATCCCACTTGCCATGTGATGCGGCCACACGCCTAACAGCATGAGGAGCTCATTGCTCCACATCCTCACCAACTTTTGCTCTTGTGCCTTGTTGATTACAGGCATTTGGGGCGCTGTGTTGGCATCTTATGATGACTTTATTTCATCTTGCCCTAATGACTCATGATGTTGAACAACTTTTCGTGTGCTTAATAAGCATCGTATGTCTTCATGGATGAAGTTTCTATTCAATCTTTTGTCTATTGTTAAACTGGCTGCCTTAAAAAAAAAACTATTTACTTATTTATATGTGTATTTATTTAATTTTTTTGACCATGCTGCATGGCATGAAGAATCTTAGTTCCCTGACCAGGGACTGAACCTGTGCCCCCTGCAGTGGAAGCTTGGAGTCCCAACCACTGGACCACCAAGAAAGCCTTAAGCTGGTTGTCTTTTTATCTTGAAGTTGTAAGAGCTCTTTATATAGTTGTAACACAAGTCCCTTCTCAGATATATGATTTACAAATATTTTCTCCTAATCTGTGGCATGTCTTTTCCTTTCCTTCATGGCATCTTTTGAAGCACAGAAATGTATAAGTTTAATGAAGTCCAGTGTATCAATTCTTCTCTTTTGGTGCTGTATCTATGAACTCTTGGCCTAAACCAAGGTCATGAAGATTCTCTTCTATGTTTTCTTCTAGAAGTTTTATAGTTTTAGTTTTATGTCTAGGTCTATGATCCATTTTGACTTGAGCTTGAGCTTTTGACTTGATTTTTTAAGCATGTGTGTGAGGTCAGGGTCCAATTTAATTAAAAAAAATTTTGTTTTGCATATGAATATCCCATCATTTGTTAAAAAGACTACACTACCCTTGCCCATTGAATTTCTTGGTATTGTGTTGAAAATCAACTGAGTATAAATCTGAAGAGTTTACTTATAGACTCAGTTCTCTTCCACTGGTCCATGTGCCTCTCCTTATACCAGGATCACCATCTTGATTACTGAGGCTTCATAAGAAGTTTGGAGAATGGGTAGTACAATTCTGTTCTTTTTCTTTTTTTCAAAATTGTTTTGGCTATTCTGAACCCTCTGTACTTCCCCATATACTTTAGGATCAGCTTGTTCATTTCCACAAAAAAGCCTACTAAGATTTTGGCAGAGTTTATACCAATTGACTCTGTAGATCAGTTGAGGGAGAACTGCCATTTTAACACTATTGAGTCTTCCAATCCATGAGTATGGAATGTCTCTTCACTAAGTTAGTTTCTTTAATTTCTCTCAACAATGTTTTGCAGTTACAGTGTATAAACTGTATATTTCTTTTATTAAATTTATTCCTAATTACTCCATTCTTTTTGATGTTATTGTGAGTGGAATTATTTTCTTAATTTCATTTTTGGCATTTTCACTTCTAGGATACAGAAATACGATTGAGTTTTTAACATTTGTCTTGTAGCCTAAGTAAGTTCATTTATTAGTTTCTGCAGGCTTTTGTGGATCCCTTATGGTTTTTATAGTAGAATCATGCCATCTGTGAATCGAGGCAGTTTTACTTTTCTTCCTTTTATTTGGCCATGCCGCACAGCATGTGGGATCCTAGTTTCCTGATCAGGGATTGAGCCTAAGCATTGGAAGTGTGACTTCCTACCACTGGACTGCCAGGGAAACACCTACTTCTTCCTTTCTAATCCGTATTACCTGTATTTCTTTTTCTCGCCTGCTTATACCAGCCACAGTCTCCAGGCAAACACAGAACAGAGGAGGAGAGAGCAAACACACTTGCTTTGTTCCTGAGCTTAGGGGGAGAAAGCAGTCACCGCTCCATTTTTAAGGCAGTTTTCGCTATTCCCACCCTTCTCCAATCAAACTGCTAGTGATTTTGAGTCAGAGAAACAAACACTAAAGATTAAGGAAGCTAAATAAAAGAAAAATAAGCTGCTTTCGCAACCACAACCTCAAATCAAACAAAATAAAAGCAAAAGGCAGACAGGCTCCACGTGGTTGAGAACATTCAAGGGACTGGAAGCCAGCTGCACTGCAGAACAGCAGGAGTTGGCTGAATAACTTCTAGAACATTCACGCACAATGGAACACTATGAAGCCACTAAAAGAGGGTTCAAGGAGATTTATTAATAGCATGGGAAGTTCTTATAATGCAAAAGAAAAGAGAAAGAGCGACAAAAATAACACATATGGGATGGTCTCAACGTCATAATGAAAGGCACACAAAAAGAAAGGAAATATGTAAAAACCTTCATGACTGTTGCCTTTGAGTTGAAGGGTCATGGGTGATTGGTTTTTCTAATTTCTCTCCATTTCTTTCACCTGTACAGATCTTTCACAATGGGTATCATTTAGTCAGAAAAAGAGAAGGGAAAAAAAAAAAAAACTATCCAAGGGGAAGACAAGACACAGGGAAGTATTGGAATTTCTCAGACTTACCTTACAGTATTCGTCTATTGGTATCAGGCGTTTGACGGCCACATCCCGAATGTGGCTTCGTCGGAAGAGAATTTTGCCTGCGGAGGACAAGAGTGCACACAGTGTTGACAGGCAGTGGTGACCAGCTCTCGACAGCTTGGGAGGATGAGGACGTGGCTGCCTCTGGTATGCCTGTGTGTGCGTGCTTGGTCACGTCTGGCTCTTTGGGGCCCCATGGACTGTAGCCGGTCAGGCTCCTCTGTCCATGGATTTTCTAGGCAAGAATACTTGAGTGGGTTGCCATTTCCTACTCCAGAGGATCTTCCCGACCTAGGGATCGAACCCTCGTCTCTTGGGTCTCCTGTACTGGCAGGCGCATTCTTTACCACTGCACCATCTGGGAAATGGTCCCTAAATTCCTGGCTGCCATCAATACCCACTGCTGCTCATCTGCAGGGTTTGGATGACCCCATGCCTGGTCCCCCAAAACCCTGTTCACAGCTCTAGTACAAGGGTCTGACAGAGTGGGACTTAGTGGTTAAGTTTTGGTGAGATAGGGGAGACTGGAAGCGAGGAAGGAAGACCTGATGATCAGAGGCCCCCTGTCTAAATATAACATTCTCAGACCGTGGGCAGTTCAGTGGACACTCAGATATGCCCTCACCCAACAGCTCAGCCTCCCTCCCTCCTCCTTCTTTGTATATTTCCTGCTCTCACCTGATGTTTCCCTAGTGCGCTGTACTCTCTCATAATTCGGTGCCTTTCCCTCTTCCTGGAATACCTTCCCCACCCAACCTCGCCCACTACCCCTGCTGGGAAACTCTTACCCACTTCACATGGGCTATGAGTTCCTGTGTCTTTCGGAACAGACTTGGTTGCCAAGGGGTGGGGGTGGGTTGGAAGTTTAGGGTTAGCAGAGCAGACCAGTACATACAGGATGGATAAACAGCAAGGTCCTACTGTATAGCACAGGGAACTAGTCAATATCCTATGATAAACTATAATGGAAAAGAATATGAAAAAGTATATACAACCGAGTCACTCTCTGTACAGTAGAAATTAACACATTTTAAATCAACCACACTTTAATAAAAAAGAAAAAAGAGTTCCTGTCTCTTTCTTATTGTACACATCACACTGATGATTTGCAAGTTCTTCTTCCTTCCTACTAGTCATGGGGCTCTGCCCAAATAGGGATTGACTGGGTTTTAGTCACTTCTGTGCCCCCGCCACATGGAGCTCACTCACGTCTGATCCACGCATGATGGTAGACTCTACCTGCCAAGACAGCAAATCCCTCCGATCCCTTCCCCAGTCACTGTGTTCACAGAGGCTCCACGCCTCCCCCACCGAACACTAACAGGAGGTCCACTCACTGCTTGCCTGCTGACACCTGAGTGCTGGGGTGTGATACCAGAGCCTCCAATGTGACATAGAGGCAGAGGATGTGGGTCACGGGCAAAGGCAAGTATATAAATGGTGTCACCAAGGGTCTTGGGAAATATCCAAGAGGCTGAAATGTTACAGGTGAGGTTTGTTTCAAGCAAATCAGTGGGTTCCCTCTGATCTGCCATTTCTCACGGGGAGATGGTGGCAAGGCTCAAGCACTGAAGATCCAGGCAGTGTGGCCACACCACACAGACAGGGGCAGGCAAAACCAGAAATAAGACAGCAAGGAGGGCCGGGGGGGAGCCGCGGACAAGCCCCCACACCACGCTTATGCAGGCCGACCGGGGGTCTCCAGGGCTCACAGTGGACGGCACGGGCAGGCCACAGCCCTCCAGACAGCAGAACGCGGAGACCTACTGAGAACTTCACCTTCTCCTGGTCCGAGGAGGTATGTCATGGAGACAAAGTTGGGTTACAAAACTGGCAGGGTGAGGAGAGACGGCACTGGGGGGCTGCTGTCTGCCTGGGTCACGCTTGGGTGAGCAGGGACAAGACGGCAGGAAAGGTCAACAAAGAATTTCGTCATAGGACAGAATCGGAAGGGATAATGGGAAACAGCCTCTTGACTTTTGAAGATTTGCAATCCAAGGTGGTCAGGAGATTTGCACCCAAAGAGGCCATGTGCTTAATGTCACATGTAAAATAATCGGATAACTTGCTCTTGGGCAAAAGGGCACAATCAGGAAATTAGGTAGATATGGTCGACCTAACAGTCATCCTTTTTTGCTCATTTCCATCAATTAAAAAAAACCCACAAGGAAAAAAAAACCCACAAGGAGATGAAATCAATATTCCTTAATAACAAAGCTCTCCTTTCTTTGTAGTGGTGACGGGTTTAATTCCGATGAATCAGTCAAATTTCTGATATACCACGCCTGTTAGAAGAGAGAAAAAAATCTAGAGGAAAATGCATCACAGTGGAAATGCACCACAGAGGAAAGTGCTTGTCTCTGAGGGTGGAAGACAAAGCCTTCTTGTATTCTTCTTTATACTTTCCCCAAAGTCCCTACCCTAAACATTGATTACTTCTGGAATCAAACACGTTCATGTCATTTAAAATGAAAAAAGGAAATTATGCAGGGAAGTGGGAAGGGGTTTACAACCTGGCCTCCCTAGAACTGACGGCATTCCCTCACTGACTCCTGAGGCACAGGCTCTGTATGAGCCCCACGTGTGCAGGGCGCTGGGGGTCTGCCTTCTCAACACTGGACAGCTGCTGTTTCCCAGGAGGGGAACAGGGCCCCTGTGCTGCAGGAGGTTTGCATCCTTGGCCTCCAATCCAGAGAAGGCTGCTGGCCTTCCTGTTCCCATCCCAGCCCCAGTCACTGTGATAATCAAATTATCGCCCTCACGGATGGGACCACCTGAAGATCAGAATCTCTAGGAGAGTCCCAAGCCTTTAAAAAAAAAAAAAGCATGCCTGTGAAGAGAAATTCCACAGGCCAAATGCTTCCTGCCTCTAATCCATTTCTCAAAATGGGAGGAGGAGTCCCTATCAAAAACATTTTGGTCTCGGTTTGGTATAATTTCCCCTTCTGTAAAATCAGAGGAAGTGGGCAGAGTGGGGTGTACAGGCTGACTGAGAAGGCTGTGACCAGACTCGAAATCTTTACAGCGGGTGTGGTGCTGGCCCTGGCCCTGGAACAGCAGAGGCCACCTCCCAAGAGAACCTGCCTGCAGCCTGGCCTGCAGGGGCTGGGAGAGGACGGGGACCTCAGCGCCTTCAGCGTCTCCTGGGGGTGCAACACAGCAGTGTCTCTCCTTTTCCCCGTGTGGCCTTAGTGGGACCAGTCTGTGGGCTCATGTCAACACAGCGGGCAGGAAGCCCCGCGGCAGGATTAGCACGTGCAGGGAGACACGCAGAGGCTCTGGGGTGCTGAGCAGGGCGCCCCGGGCCAATCCCAGGGGGTCCTCTTCCTTCCTGCACTGCCTTGGGAAATGCATTTACCTGTTGGAGCCTCAGTCTCTTCATCTGCAAAAAGGGAGAACCGCCCCAGACCCACTCCATGTCTTAGTAATCTCCAAGACACTCCGGCCCTGGGCTCGGCCCTTGCTAGGTGCTTAAAAAAGGTAATTACTTAAAACAACAAGAAAGGTTACAGGACCTGCCTGACACTCCACTAGGAAGGGCACACGTCTTTTCTTCAACTCCCAACTTGGTTTCTTAAGACCTGTCACCAACAGGCTCCCTCATCACTTATCCCCAGCGGAGCTGGAGTACGCGGGGCCAGCACCCGCTTGGCTGGTGCCTCTGGGTGAAAGGCTGGTGGGGCCGCACCCCCGGCCTGTGTTTCTGTGCGAGTTGTGGGGAAGGAAGGCAAGCGAGCCTGCACCCAGCCCTCCCCGGCAGGCCAGCCTTGCTGGAATGGAAAGGGTCCTCAGAGGAGAGAAGAGCCTTTGGTGGGAACGAGCAAGCTTTTGTTTTCCATAGTGGAGGAAGGCCAAACTGTAATTCTTATTTTTCAAGCCACATCCTCTGCCAAGTTGGCTTTCCCCAGCTCTTGCTGGGATGGAAAATTGCACAGGCCTGTTCTCCCCTCCCCTCCCCCGCCTTTGTGCTAACAAGAAACTTGCTTTTGTTCTGCTGACGCGGCAGTCTTGGCAGAAAACTGACCCCTCGGAGGGGGAGATGTTCCTCCCACCCGTCCCTGCCCCTGGCCTTGGCCTCGAGGAAAAGCTAAGAGGTGGCCTGGAAAGGATGCTCCAGGGTCCCCGGGGCCCAGCGGGGTCTCTCCAAGCTGCAAGTGGGTCTCCTGAGCAGGCCAATGGTGCCGAGTCCTTGAGAACTGCACCTCCATGCACTCGTGGGTGGAAGAGGATTACGTAACCACGAAAGCTTTCAGGGGCTGGGGAGAGGGTCGGCTCAAGTTCTTCCCTGTTCTGGGAAGTTTTTCCAGAGCTGCCTTTGCCTTTCATCCAGCAGAGCTCTAACTCACGGCTTTCCTTTCCTGTCTTGAAGAAAATATACATTTAGAGCCCATTTCAACTTGAATATCCAGATGGATCACTTAAGTAGGATTCCATGATACTAAATACCCAGAAATTCCAAACGAATGTCCCCAGACCCTGTTTCTGCCTTTACTGAGAACCTTCTATGTGCCAGGGAGAGAAGCTTATGAAGCAGAAGTCACTATTCCATTTTACAGAAGAGGAAGCTGAGGCTCGGTGGTGGGAGATGTCTGCTTGAGGTCATAGGACTTGGTCTGCTGGACTCCAGGGCAAGTGCTCTGAGCACTGAGATTTGACTCCTGCAGCCGGCACACTGGGTTATCTCCAATAGAGGAAAACATTCCAGTGTTCTTTCCCCGTGGAAGAACTAAAAACATTAATTTTTTTTAGGTAAACGACGCTCCCAATAAATGGGGGCCTAGCAAACACATCTACCCTGTCTCTAAACCCACTCAACAATGACAGTATTTGAAAGAACAGAGTGATAAGCTGATAGAACCTTGGAGTGGGAGAGGGGAGAATGAGCTCCTGGCTGACTCAGAGTCTCCCCATCTCGGGGCTTGCCCCGCTGTCCCCTCAAAATGAAAAAGACTTAAGGGCCAAATATTTGTGATTTAGGGTGATATTTGTGATTTAGGGTGATTGTCAATTTGCTGATTATCTGTACAGAAAGGTAGTAGTAAGTGCTTACTTGTTGCTAATTACACACCAGGCACTTACCTAATCCTCAAAACAACTTTATCATTATGTACCATTATGATCTCTAATGTGCAAGTGTAGAAATGAAACTCTGTGCTTAGGTAACTTACTCAAGAGAACAGAGTGGATGATTAGGGACACTGGGATTTGAGCCTGCAGTATCTGACTTTAGGCATAAATTTTAGAGCCTGCCATACCTGTGTCTGAATCCAAGCTCTGCCATTTGTGCAAGTGATCATAATTTCTCTCAGTCTTCACTTCCTCATCTGTGAAGTGGGCATAGTAATGTCTGCCCTGCTGGGCTGTTCTAAGGACTAAACGAACTAACAAAGGCACTTAGCCCAGTGACTGGCCCACAGCAGACATCGAATAAATGGTAGCTATTACTGGAAGTTATAACACTGGTTTGGGTAGCTCATTTTTTTGAGTTGAAGCCCTGATGCTATTTCTTTGGTAAGACCTCTTTGAGGGGGATGTTCTGAGAGCAGGGGCCAGTGATGGCTGCATTAAGCCTGGCCCTTAAAAGGTGCTTGGTGGCTGTGGCAGGCGGGCAGCCAGGCAGGATTTCTTAAATGGCTCCCAAAGATGTCTCTTCTTAGTCTCAGCACCTGTCAACACAGTGGGATCTCACTCCTGGGATCATGTTACATGATACGCCTCAATTCATTTCAAGAGAAGGAGATTATCTTGGATTAGCCAAGTGGGTACAAGGTAATCCCATGAGGCTTTAAATGCAGACAACTTTCCCCATTGGTGGCAGGTGGGGGAAGTCAGAGAGATTCCAAGCCCAGGAGAGATTCAATGCCCTGTTGCCAACCTGAAGGTGGATGAGGAATACAGGCAGCCTCTGGAAGCTGAGTTCCCAGCGGACAGCCAGGAAGGAAACAGGCATCTAGGTTCTAGAGATGTGAGGAATCGAGTTCTGCCAACAACCTGAGTGAGGCTGGGAGGGATTCGTCCCTAAATCCTCCAGGTAAGTGGCCAGCCCAGTCAAGACCCTGACTTTGGTCTTTTAAGATGCTAAACAGAGAAGCCAGCTGAACCTGCCTGGACTTCAGACCAGCAAAGCTGTGAGATAATAAATGGGTGTCATTTTAAGCTGCTAAATGGGTAGTAATCTGTTATACACAACAGAAAACAAATACAGTAGCCATTAAAATAGATGCCACTCACTACACAGACTACATGAGCTCGAATTATTCCTTTTATTATTAATTTATTTTGGGAGGCCTTGCCACGTGGCATGTGGCATCTTAGTTTCCCAACCAGGGATCGAACCCATGCCTCCTGCAGTGGAAGCATACAGTCTTAACCGCTGGACCATCAGGGAAGTCCCTACTCCCAGAGATGGGAGAAACTGAGGATCCCAGAGGTGAAGTGTCTTACCTAAGGTCATGCAGCTAGTAAATGGTGTAGCATCTAACTCCAAAACCCATATTCTTAAGCACTGAGTTCTACTGGTCACTGGGACAATGGACAGGGACAAAGAGGGAGCGATCCAAGAGCTGTATGAGAGCCTCGAGGCCTCATCTGAGAGCACGCGTCCCACTTACCGGGGAGAAAGGGGATGATCCGCTGTTTGGGGTCCTTCTGTCCTCCCTCCATGGGAAATTTGTCCAACATCTGCATCTAAATGAGAAGAATAACAAGATGAAAGCCTTTAAATGATAAAAGCATCTCTGACAGTTCACAGGAATTAAGTGAAGTATGTGATTTGATAGAGAAAAGCTCACTTCGTTCAGCGTTCCAGAAACCCAAACTAACGGAAGACAAAGGCAACCAGACGGAGGATCTCCATGCAAACAGTTCTCTAGACCCACAGCTGGCGGCCTGGCGAAGGCTCAGGGCTGGGAGGGACCAATCTCAGTTTTCCCGCGGGCTCCAGTCACAGGACCTGAAGCGTGAACAATGCCCACTAGAGCCCCCAAAATTCCACGGATGGCAAGTCATCCTGTTTCCTAAGAACCGCTGGGTGGTACTCAGGAACAAACCATGGAGACTCAATTAATCTGGTTAGGTCTCCACCTGTGAGGTCATGACACACTCCTGCCGCAGGAAGAATTGCCCAGCTGGCTCAGCTCCGTTCCTAGCTCTGAGTCAGGCATGTGGGGTGCAGCAATGAAGAGACTCAGAGTCTAGGGAGAGACTGAAAAGTAAATTGATCATTGAAGGGTGGTGTAGGAGGCACCTTGAGAGGTAGTACAGGCTGCTGTGGGCATAGACGAAGAAGAGGGACGGAACACCCCAAACAAAAACCTTTCATATCTTCTGATAGCAGCAAATGCATCTCTGATACTTTAAGGAATTAATGTGAAGTATCTGATCGGATACACAAAATCATCAGGATCTCTTATTTGTGATCTGGGGAAGTGACATATCTTGCACCTCATCCTTATGAGGTACCCACTGCCAGCATTGCTTTCCAGGTTAAAGCTGGGATGTGGTGGTCATTAATGCTGTCTCCAGATTTCTGGTTCTTCCTTTCAGCACGTGGTAGATTCCTACCTCCCCACGCCCCTGAAATGAGATGCGGCAAATTCAAGGTGAGCAGAAGGGACATGGCTCACTTTGGGGCAGAAGAGCTAGGAGTGGCACTTGACTCATCCCTCTTCAGTTCTGCCCGCCACGCGACAGCCATGGTCAGAGTGTGGCTTTTCCGTCAGCAAGGGGCCTAGAGGGAGGGCCCAGAGCCCCCAGCAGCCTCTATGGATGGCCTTTATTTCCCGAGTGAGAAGTAAACCCTGTGTGATTGGATATAACTGCTTTATAAGGTGTTAGTTTCTGTTGCAGTGAATCAGCTCTATGCACACATACATCCCAGACCTCTGGAGTCGCCTCCCCCGCCCCCGGTCATCACGGAGCACTGAGATGAGCTCCTGTGCTGTCCAGCCGCTGCTTACCACCTGCTCCACGTGTGGCCGTGCGTACACGTCAGCACCGCTCAGTTCTCCCCCCCTCCTCCCACCCGCTGTGTCCACGTGTGGCCGTGCGTACACGTCAGCACCGCTCAGTTCTCCCCTCCTCCCACCCGCTGTGTCCACGTGTGGCCGTGTGTACACGTCAGCCCCTCTCAGTTCTCCCCTCCTCCCACCCGCTGTGTCCACGTGTGGCCAAGCGTACACGTCAGCCCCTCTCAGTTCTCCCCTCCTCCCACCCGCTGTGTCCACGTGTGGCCGTGTGTACACGTCAGCCCCTCTCAGTTCTCCCCTCCTCCCACCCGCTGTGTCCACGTGTGGCCAAGCGTACACGTCAGCCCCTCTCAGTTCTCCCCTCCTCCCACCCGCTGTGTCCACGTGTGGCCGTGTGTACACGTCAGCCCCTCTCAGTTCTCCCCTCCTCCCACCCGCTGTGTCCACGTGTGGCCAAGCGTACACGTCAGCCCCTCTCAGTTCTCCCCTCCTCCCACCCGCTGTGTCCACGTGTGGCCGTGTGTACACGTCAGCCCCTCTCAGTTCCCCCTCCTCCCACCCGCTGTGTCCACGTGTGGCCGTGCGTACACGTCAGCACCACTCAGTTCTCCCCCCACCGCTGTGTCCACGTGTGGCCGTGCGTACACGTCAGCCCCTCTCAGTTCCCCCCCCTCCCCCTGCTGTGTCCACGTGTGGCCGAGCGTACACGTCAGCCCCACTCAGTTCTCCCCCTCCTCCCACCCGCTGTGTCCGACGTGTGGCCGTGTGTACACGTCAGCACCGCTCCGTTCTCCCCCACTCCCACCACTGTGTCCACGTGTGGCCGTGCGTACACGTCAGCCACACTCTGTTCTCCCCCCCCCCACCCGCTGTGTCCACGTGTGGCCGTGTGTACACGTCAGCACCGCTCAGTTCTCCCCCCCTCCTCCCACCCGCTGTGTCCACGTGTGGCCGAGCATACACGTCAGCACCGCTCAGTTCCCCCACCCCCTCCTCCCACCCGCTGTGTCCACGTGTTTGTTCCCTAAGTCTCACAGCAGACTATCTCAACCCAGTCTGATGAGTGTGCAGGGCCCAGGACTCAAGGAGAAGAAAAGCTAGTCCTGAGCCTCCCACAGTGGTGGCCGAATGTGAGAAACCTGTCCATCATTTTACCTCAAGGAGAAAGTCACCCTGGATCTTAAGATGTGTTCCTCTGGACATGGGAAAAAGGGAACCCTAGTGCACTGCTGCTGGGAATGTAAACTGGTGTGGCCACTGTGGAAAACAGCCTGGAGGTGCCTCAGGAAACTAAAAACAGAACTACCATATGACCTAGCAATTCCACCCCTGGGTATATATCCGAAAAGAATGGAAACGTTAATTTGAAAGGATATATGCACCCCAAGGTTCTCAGCAGCACTATTTACAATAACGAAGACAAGGAACAGCCCGAGGGCCCGTCAACAGATGACTGGGTTAGGATGGTGTGGGGGGTGTGTGCACACATATACATGTAACACACACATATACAATGGAATAGTATTCAGCCATAAAGAATGAGATGCTGCCATCTGCAGTAACATGGATGCACCTAGAGAATACTTTGCTTAGTGAAATAAGTCAGAGAAGGACAAACATTATATATTAACAATATCACTTGTATGTGGAATCTAAAAAATAATACAAATAAATGTATATGCAAAACAGAAACAGACTCAGAGACACAGAAAGCAAACTTGCAGTTACCACGGGAGAAAGGTGAGGAGGGAGGGGCTAATTAGGGGTGTAGGATTAACACGCTAACTACTTTACATAAAACAGAGAAGCAACAAGAATATACTGTATAGCGCAGAGAATTATAGCCATTATCTTCTAGAAAACTATAATGAAGTATAATCTACAAAAACACGGAATCGCCATGTTATACACCTAAAACTAACATAACCCTGTGAATTAACGTGGTGGTGGTTTAGTCGCTCAGCCGTGTCTGACTCTTGTGACCCCATGGGCTGTAGTCTCCCAGGCTCCTCTGCCCATGGGATTTTCCAGGCAAGAATACTGAAGTGGGTTGCCATTTCCTCCTCCAGGGGATCTTCCCAACCCAGGAATTGAACCCGCATCTCCTGCGATGCAGGCAGATTCTTTACCAACAGAGCTACTAGGGAAGTTGGTGAATCAACTATACTGTGATTAAAAAAAAGATGCATACCTCTGATAGCATGAAAGCAGCTTTGAATAGCCTGGGACAAATAAGCACAGCTATGGTGCAGGGGGAGGGAGGAGAGGCCTGAAGTGAGAGCAGAGAAACACGTATACACGCCAAGCACAGTTAGATTCTTCGGACACATCCTCTCACAAGATCTGCAGAACACCCCTTCAAGAGATGGACATTATCATCTAGGGAACTGAAGTCCAGAGGAGTGAAGAAATCGGCCATGGGCCTGCAGCCAGCAAGGGAGGGACACAGACAGAAGCCCATGGCTTTTCTGCCGTTCTGTCAGCTGCCTCTGAGATGCTACAGTGGTCATTAAAAAGGATTGCTCCCCAGTATTCAGGAAACAGGGTCATTTAGGAGTGCCCTGTCTCCTTAGTACTGTTCAGTGTGACAGCCCTGAGTAGGGGGTGGTCACCGTCAACTTGGCTGGCAACCCTGAAGGGCTGCCCACGAGGCTGTGGTTTTATTTGTGATTGCCAGTTGGCCCCTACTCTCTGCTATGCTGTGCAGTGATGGGGAACTGCATCTTATCAGCATCTGGAAAGGACCTGCTGGAAAGGCAGGCTTCCCTTTTTGAATCCAAGAGCTTTTCAATGGTGACACATAGTAGGCATGCAGTAAAAAGTGGCTAAGCCAATGAATGCACGTAAATGAAATCTGGAAATAGGGGCAACTTCAGATGTTTGTGAAGTATCCCTGCTTAATAATATTCACATTACTAACGCACGAGTGTGTGCACTAAGTCACTTCAGTCGTGTCCGACTCTTTGCGACCCCATGGACTGTAGCCCGCCAGGCTCCTCTGTCCATGGGATTCTCCAGGCAAGAAAACTGGAGTGGGTTGCCATGCCCTCCTCTAGGGGATCTTTCTGACCCAGGGATGAAACCCGCATCTCCTGCGACTCCTGCATTGCAGGAGGATTCTTTACCACTGAGCCACTGCATTACTAATAACAAACAATAATTAGTAATGACTATGAACGTTGGTTTGACAGTTTATAGCTAACAAGCCTTCTCAAACACCTGGATTCGTCTGTCCTTCAGAATAATCCTATGAAATCAATGCACAACCCCCATGTCACAGATGAGAAGCTCCAGAGCAGAAGGACGTGGTGAACCACTTGAGGTCACACAGTGACCTCACAGTCACCACCTCAAGTGGTGGGGTAGCCAGTTCAGGTATCTTAACCTAAATCCTCTTCTTTTCCCCTAAGATCACGCTCTTAGGCAGCTTCAGACTGTCACATGAACATGAAAAATCAGCCTGAGACCAGGCTAAGTTTCATATTCCATGCACAGGTGGAGTATGCTTTCTTTTTAAAAGCAGAGTGAGTAATCAAGCTCAGCTGCAGAGTCTTTTTGGCACTGTATAAGTTTTGTCTTAACACTATCCTTTTTTTCCTGGAGGAGCGCATGGTAGCTCACTCCAGTATCCTGCCCTGGAGAATCCCATGGACAGAGGAGCCTGGTGGGCTACAGTCCATAGGGTCATACAGAGTCAGACACGACTGAAGTGACTTAGCGTGTATGCATCTTCTTTTCTTCGTCTCAATTTTATTTGTGAAGACAATGTTGGAATACAGGGAACATTTTTTTAGAAGGTATGCCCTGGTAATCCATCAGCCACACCCTGCCTGTGTCCACCCGTCACTTCTGTCAGAGTGCGCACACAGGCTCAGGGGCCAGGCCCACTGCCGCGTTGCCCTGTGGCCCTCACCGCCGTCAGGAGGTTATTCACCCTCTGTCCTAACTTGTTTTTACCCACATAAGTGGAGCTCAAAGAGCTGAAGTGTCTCCCCAAGTGGTACTAATTTGAGGCAGGTATTATTAATTTGAAGCAGTTTAATGTTGCAAAGTCTAACCACAGACATTATCCCTGGAGACCAGACAGTCCTGGGGTTTAATGCCGGTGTTTCTTCATGCCAGCTGTGTGACCCTGGCCAGAGACCCAGCCCACTGAGTCTGACTCACCATTTGCAGAACGACGGATGCAGCCTGCTGGGCAGGGGGGTTGTGTAAATGAGTGCTGTGTGTGGCCTGGACATGGGGGCACAGCAGGTGCCCAACAAGGAAGGCCCCTCCTTGCATTCTGCCCACAACGAATGCGATTCTGAGAATCATCTGGGAGTAATTATCAGTATTTTATAAGACTGTGTTTTTGGGTTAAGCATACATAACATAAAATTGATCATTTCAACCATTTTAAGTATACAATTAAGTGGCATTAAGTACATTGTTGTACAACCATCGTCACCCTCCATCTTCAGAGCCTCTTCATCATTCCACATTGAAGCTCTATGTCCATTCCTCTCCTCCAGCCCTTGACAACCACCACCCTACTTTTTATCTCTATACATCTGACTATTCTAGGGACTGCATATAAATATCTGTCCTTTGTGTCTGGCTTATTTCATTTAGAAAAATATCTTCAAGTTTCATCTATATTGTAGTATGCACTGCAATTTCCTTCCTTTTTATGTCTGAATAATATTCCACCATGAGGCTGTGTTTTAAGGTTGGCCCAACTCCTCCCACTATCCAGCTCCCCACAGTGGCCAGAGCTGGGCTTTCCAGTAGAATTTTCTATGATGAAAGAAATGTTCTACATCTGTGGTGTCCCTTAAAGTAGTCATCGGCCCTGGATTGCTATTAAGCACTTGAAAGGGAGCTCCTGTATTGGAGGTGGAACCTTAACTGGATGGAGGAACTGAACTTTTAATTTTATTCAATTTTAACTAACTTAAATTTAAGTAGCCTCACATGACTAGCGGCTACCATATTGGATAGCACAGGGCTGGACTATAATACTCATTCTCCTCTTTTAGCCATATCTAGTTTTATTTCATTTTCTTTATTATCCCATCAATGGTAACTGCAATCTGTATGACTGCTATTCGCCAGGAGAGGCGATCAAAGCCTAGGAGCTATTTAGGTCTTAGTGTGTTGGGGTTCACAGACCACAAGCTGCTTCTAGCCAGGGAGCTGTCACACTTGGCCCCCACAGGCTTTGAAGCAGAGCCGGGCAGCATCCCAGACCCTCTGTGGGGACCCCAGGCTGCCTGCCCCAGCAGGACCAGAGGCATGCCAGGCAAGTCCACTGCAGACGGTGCCCTTGGAGACTGGATGTCCATGCCCCGCCCCTCAGAGAATGAAAGGAAGTGGTGCCGAGAGTGAGGAGGACTGGAAACCCCGGAGGAAAGTGAGTCAGCCTGGCGGGTGGGAAGGGAGAGGGAGCCACGTCAAGCGGCCACATCACAAGGGAACGGGAGAACACTCCATCAGCAGTTTTCAGGACGCAGCTTGTGGTGGAGGGAGAGAGGCGGGCTGTCCAAGGAAAACACCGTGAGGCCGGCGTGGAGGCCCACACGTGGTTTGTGTTAGCGGCAGCCTGGACTTGGAGGGGTGCACTCCCGCACTGTGACAAAGGCCCCGTGTCCCAGCAGAGCCAGCACAGGCAGTGGGGAAGGGCCCAGGTGACCGTCATGGGCAGCTGCAGGCTGGCCCGGAGCCATGTGGTTCTCGGGGCAGGACACGCTAAGACCAAAAGCAAAACAGCTCCTAGGCTTTGACCACTTTTCCTTGCAAACAGCCATCTCACAGACTGCAGTTCCCATTGACGTGCGTTGTTGGTTGCCTCTGGGGATTCTGGCCCCGCGACGAGCTTGCTTTGCCTAAATGTCGGCATGTCCTGGTCTCCACTGGAGCCCGCTGTCCATCCTGTCTGTCCACGGCCCCACTTCTCTCCTTCTTACGGCCCCTTCTCAGGCAGGGCCGCATGTTCTCAGCCTGACCCCCTTACTGGGCGGCCCTCTGGCCCATCCCCTCTCCCCATCACCTCCTCTCTGGTACATGGTAGGCCCATGGGACATATATGTGCAAAGAATGAATGAACAATGGATGAACAAATGAATGAAGAACTGGGTAACTGGTTTGGTCAGCCACTGTTTAGAAATGGAGAAATTTTTCCAGGTGGTGGCAACAGGCCCCGGTTTGGGCCTTAGATGCAATCAACCAATACAACCTTCCCTCTTTCTGTTTTCCAAATGAAGAATTACAGTTGGCCCTCCATATCCTCGGGTCCCCTACTTGCAGATTCAACCAATGGCAGATCAAAAATATTTGAGGGAAAAAACTTTCAGAAAGTTCCAGAAAAGCAAAACTTGATTCTACTACAGTTGGCAATGACTTACATAGCATTTACACTGCGTTAGGTATTATAAGTAACCTAGAGATCATTTAAAGCTATATAGGAGAATGTATGTAGGTTATATGCAAATACTACACTATATAATGGGCTTCCCAGGTGGCACTAGTGGTAAAGAACCCACCAGCTAATGCAGGAGAAGCAGGTTTGATCTCTGGCTCAGAAGATCCCCTGGAGGAGGAAATGACAACTCACTCTAGTATTCTTGTTTGGAAAATCCCATAGACAGAGGAGCCTGGTGGGCTACAGTCCATGGGGACCACAGAATCAGACACGACTTAGTGACTGAGTAGGCATGCATATTATTTAACACAAGGGACTTGAGCATCTTTGGATTTTGGTATCCGTTGGGGGGTGAAAGGGAGCAGTCCTGGAATCAATTCTCCCACAGATGCTGTGAGAAGAAAGGTAACTCCTATATGGCCTCAGCTCTACACCATCAATATGGCAATGGTTTTCAGATACAAGGGAACAAATATGCTGGTGTGTGTAACACCCAAATTTCAGAAGATAATGTCTGGGGAAAGAAAGTGTGTCTGAGGAGCCAGCAAAGACAGTATCTGGGTAAAGATGCTTGGTGAAAACCCAGGCCAAGTGTTGGCTACGAGCTCGCCGGGAAGTCTTCCCAGCTGGGCAAGGCCTGCCTGCGGAGCGAGAGCTTCAGCTGTGCCCCTCCTACACCTGCTCCCAGAAAAGACGGGAGAAAACACTCCCTCCCCGAGGCTTCCATGGTGGAGCCTGGGGGCTTCTGGCAGTTCCCAGAGCTCATGAAGTGTGTCAGGGGCTGTCAAACCCAAGGGAGATAGGCCTGTCCTATCTCAACAGAAAGTGGAAACAAACAATGTTTGCCATATGACATGGGACAGCCTCTCCCATCTCTGGGTCTCAGTTCCCTTCTCTGGGGAAAAACAGAAGGCTCAGATCAAGATGCGGCAGCCTGCCTTCGGCTCTGTGATGTGGACAGACCCCGCTGAAAGCACCCGTGCCCAGAAGCAGTCCCCTGAGTGTGGAGGGCTCCTGCTTATAGGACACAAGTGGCCGGTGCTTCTCCGCCAGCTCCCTGCCTGGCGGGGTGACCGGCTGGCTCCATGCGCCATGGGACTTCTGCAAGATGCCAAGCTAACAGTCCTCTCTCACGCTTCTGCATCTCTGCACATGGTGTCCTCTGTGTGGAACGACCTCCCTCACCCTGTCGGAGAGGCAACTCCTTACTCACAGTCAAGACTGCTCGGCTGCCACCTCCTCCAGGAAGCAAGCCCTGCCCAAGCTCCCTGGCTGGGACAGAGGATGCAGGGACAAACAGTATCTGGAGTCTGGCTCAGCAAATCTTTAATCGTGCCCTCCGTGAGGGAAGCCTTGGTTCCAGGGACGACCATGACCCTCGGCCTTGGGAATGCAGTGAACTCCCGGGAAAACTCAGAGGGCACAAGTCGCAAGGCCTGTAGAGAAGATCCATTACACACTCAGGGTCTGCCTGCGAGGGGTCGGGTCCTGCTCAGAGCAGGCCGCCGCAGGACAGATCCTACCTCAACCTCACAAGGCGGTGCCAAGCGGGCCTTCAAAGAGCAGCTCTCTTCAAAGGGCAGAACTCCATGAGGACACAGACTCCAAGGCAATCCTGGGCCTCCAGGAGGTGGGGGTGCAGCGGTTAGGAGCACAGGCTTCAGACTCAGCCACGCCCAGGGCTGAATCCCACCCAGGCTCCCTTCCAGACACGTGATTCTGATGCTCTCTGAGCATGCCTTGCCCCATCTGACTTCATGCCTGTGAGCGAGGACTTAATGTACGTGACTGTGTGCTCAGTCACTTCAGTCGTGTCTGACTCTTCGCGACCCCACGGACTGCAGCCAAGCAGGCTCCTCTGTCCGTGGGATGTTCCAGGCAAGAACACTGGAGTACGTTGCCATGCCCTCCTCCAGGGCATCTTTCCGACTCAGGGATCCAACCTGCATCTCCTGCACTGCAGGCAGATTCTTTACCACTGAGCCACTGCGGAAGCCCAAGGACCATATGAGATGGTGCATAAATCAGGCAGCTGGCATGTTTTGGTAAACATCCACCGATTCTGTTTGTTATGACATTGCTCAACCAACCACATTACCTCAAGGTTCTGCCCTCGGCTCTTTGGGCTCTCCTGTCCCCACCCAACGTCCTGCTCGGAGGCTAGCTCTCTGTTACACTCTGCGAGAGTCTCCAGCGTGGCTCAGATGAGGGCAGAAAGGGAGGTTCAGAGAGGCTGAGGGGCCTGCCCAAGGCTACACAGCCGGTCAGACAGAGGCCTGGGACTGGACACCAGGCCTTTCCACTCCAAGCCCAGGGCTCTCCCGCTGACACCCTCATGCGAGTCCCATGGCCAGAGGCCAACCAGAAGCAGCGGGCGTGACTGTCCCCAGAAAGTGACAGAGGGGCCCTTCTTGCTGGGAACTGTCTCTTTTCCCGCAGAGGAGCCTGACTCAGGCTCCTTCCTTCTACCCTGGCAGCCTCTGTGCAGGCCTTTTTCTCTGGCCGAGTGTCACCTGCAGGCTGTCTTCTCTTCTCTTGCAGCAACTCTCTGACTTCTTCTGGGGGATCTCCTCTGCCAGTCAGCAAGCATGGATGTGGTGCGGTTCCTCCACTTCCTGGGCTGCTCCTGGCCAGCCACCCAGGATGAACCCCTAAGACTTGTGCTGAGACCGCTGGGGTGTTCTGTTTTCCCCTGAAGTCACTGAGCTGAGTTGTTCGATTAAGCTGGGAGCTATGGCCACCACCATACCAGTCAACACCCTGTTTGGACACAGAGCAAGCCACAAACTAGAGGAAGGCAGGTCCTCACTGACACTGTGGCCCCTAGATCCAACTGTACCTGATGCCAAGGACCCTGTCTTCTCAGTTCCATTTAGCTAATCAATGTTCTTTTTGAATAATCCATACAGACGAGGTTTCTGTCATCCATAACTAAACAATTCTGACTAAAACAAGGCCTCATGGCCAGGAAGTGGCAGCATTTGGATCAAAGCCCAGGATCTTAACCACTCTATTAAACTGGCATCATCTCCTGCTCTAATCTTCATGCCAGTTCCTAGCAGCAACCCACGCCCATCAATAATCCCAACAGCTCACATTTGCTGAGGGCTTGACAGCCCAGAAACTGCTCTCGCACACATCATCACTTTTCTACAAAAAGGAATTGAGATATACTTCACATACCATAAAATTCACCCTTTTAAAGTGTACAATTTAGTGGTTTTTAGTATATTTACAAGGTTGTGCAACCATGACCACTATCTGATTCCAGAACAATTTCATCACCCCCAAAAGACACCCAGTACCCATTAGCAGGCTCTCCTCCTTTCTCCCTCCCCCTGGTTCCTGGCAACCACTAATCTGCTTTCTATCTCTATGGATTTGCCTCTTCCGGACACACGTCATCACTTTTAACTCCAGAGGAGCCTTGTGAAGTAGTGACTCATGAGGGGCGCACAGCACAGCAGAATGGCTGAGACTGTGACCCCAGTGTTGCCCGCCCAGCTTCAAATCCAAGCTCTAATGCTCACTGGCTATGTGACCTTGGGCAGATGCCTGAACCTTTCTGAGCCTGGGTGTCTTCATCTGTACTATCTGATAAGCTTGACACGAGGATTAAACAAGTCATTTCATCTCGAGGCTGAGTGGGCAACATCCCAGGAATACCAGCTGTTTCTACTATGGCCACCGCACGCTACTGATGAAGAAGTCACCATCGGGCACAGAGGGGTTAAGGGGTGTGCCCATGGCCACACAGCATAGGTGGCTGGGCCCCAAGTCTCCTGACCGAGTCCTCTGCTGTTTCCATTACGCCACACTGGCCGAGCTGCTCCTCCACGAAAGATCGACCGTCCCCTACACTCTGAGCCAAGCTGCTTCTGAAAAAGCCAAGGCTACTCGCCAGCCAGGAGTGGGGGCGGGGTGAGTCATGAAATCACCCGACTTCAGGGTGCTGTGGTCCCATGCGGGCGGGCCTCCTCGCCTGGTCCTTGGGATCAGCCCACTTTGGCGGGTGGGGTCCTGCCTTGACTTCTTCCAGTTTCCCCCAATCCGGTGTGGGGTTGGAGGCAGGGCAGGCCCCTCTGGAATTTCAGGACTCTCCCACTCCAGCTGCCCATCTGGAACTCCTTAAAGCTCCCTTAAGCCCTGCCTCTAGACGACTTTGTTATGGGAGTGGAGTCTCAGGCGGCTTTATGTCACAGTAAACCTCCAATTATTACCTATTATGGCGAGGCGGGGAGGAAACCTCACTTTTAAGTTCTGGGAGAAGTAAGAAAGTTGAGTTAGAACAGGAGAGTGGAGGGAATACAGGCTCTGGCCCAGGGTGCCCTGGGATCCAGCCCCACCTCAAATGTCCCCAAATGATGTCCCTTTGGGCAGGTCCCATCTGAGCACAGTGACAGCAGATGGCTGCCACTGCTCACTGAGCCCGGCAACGCTCAGGGAGCTGTCACAAGAGATGCGGGAAAAGTGCTTTCATTCTTAACACGGGGGTGCGGAAACGGGCTCAGAGTCAGAGCAGTGACACCAAGTGAGACCGAAAAGGCAAAGCTGAGACGTGAACCCAGGTCGGTCAGACCCCAGAAGTCAAGGTCAGAAGCCTTGAGCTCAGCTGGGACGGGCAAACCGATGACCCAGTCAAACTCCCCACACAGTGCCCGGCCCACAGGGTGAGTGTGAAAGGGCAGCAGGGAGCACCTCCACCCGTGCCTCCGGGGCCTCCTCCTCACCCTCTTCCCATGAACTTCCTCCTCCAGGCAATGCTGTTCCACCCGCTCCACCCTTTGGGCCACAGATGGCAGGCTCAGGGGTGGACTCTGACACTCAGGTGCTCTCTCTCAGACACTGGAATCGGCACCCAAACTCCAGCGCCTGGACACGGGGAAGGGCACTTCACCTCGGGAGTGAAGGTGATGATTGGGGGATGTGGGTCAATGGGCCAGCAGAGGAAGCTGGCCCAGAGGGGTTGGCAGGAAAGGGAGCTTGTTAGGACAGTTTCTGGCAATGTGATACGTGGCCTGGGGGCTTCTGGAGGGTCATTCTATTGCTGGCTCCGGGACCCTGTGAAGCCAACTACAGTCCTCGCTCTGGGTTCCATGGGGGCACACCTGCCTCCTCGCATCAATCCACCCCACTTCTGTCTGCCTAAGCTAGCTGGGAGGGTGTCTGTTCTGTGCACGCCATTATTCTCTAGGCGAGCAGTCACCCACGTCACCCATCTCTGCCCCCTCTGCTCCTTCTTGGATGCATCAAGCAGGGAAGAGGCCTCTGAAAGCAAAATGCAGGTAGCACTCCCTGCTCTCCCCAGAGCAGACCCTCAGTGCATAAAAAAAATCAGTCTAACAACTTGCAAAATATTAACCCAACACCCATGCTTTAGAGATCTGCCATAATGGGTCTGCATAAATCACCCCTGTGTCTGGGAAAGAGGGTGTGGCTCCCCATCAGTTTCACATAGGACTGAGGTTCGGCTCATGGTGTCTGGAGGCATCACCTTCCCCGCCTTTGCCCCAGGGTCAGCCCTACCCTACTCCCCCTCACCAAGCCTGTGTCTACTCCTTCCTTTATTTATTTACTGGCTGTGCCACATGGTTTGTGGGATCTTAGGATCTTAGTTCCCCAATCAGGGATTGAACTCGCGCCCCCTGCAGTGGAAGCATGGAGTCTTAATCATTGGACTGCCGGCCAAGTCCCCTGCCGAGTCAGTTGTGGATAGTATCTTAGCATCTTTAACACAGAGCCTCTTTGGGTATTGACATTTGGTACATGTTTGCTGTGGACCAGAAGAAAAATATTGTTTGTATATGATCCTGTTTGGTTTTATTGCATCACTGGATTCATTACATTTTAACTAGTTAGGCGACAGGGGTTAACTGCTGGCCCAACAATGACTCTTGGCAGTGTGTAATGTAGACTGTTCGGTGATGCTGGGGAAACTGGTTAAGAGCACATTAACATTGCTCCTCCCCCTTTAAAATATTGAAACACAGGCTCTGAAAATCTGTCTGACATTTTCAGGAACAGATTAGGTCTGTTCAACCAAGGATGCCTGTGGTTAGTATCATCTAACCTTCAGAAAGAACATGGGAGGCACAGAGACAGGCTGGTGTGTGGAGGACCAGGGCCCTTCTGACGGCCCCACAGTGCCTTCCCTACCTCGGATCACAGCTGTTCTCTCCACGTCTCAGTTCCCGGCCCCGCGACTGGGAGGCTGGGCAGGGACTGGCTAAGTCCACTGGCCATCACGTTCCTCAGCCCTGTTGACTGTCTTAGAGATGAGCCTACAAAACAGTGTTTGCTGGCACTTCTGTGAAGTGACCTTTCACTCTTTCCTGCTGAGTGTGAGCCCAGAGCATTTTGCAACCACATGAGACCTGAGATAAAGCCAACGCCAGGGAACTGGGAATCCAGGACAAGAGAGAGAAGCTGGACAAGAGGACACAGTGGAAAACCCTGGATCAAGCTGTGCCTGAAGCTTGCCAGTTTCCCTCTCCCAGGGCATTCTATTACAACAGTCCCCTAAATCCTCCTGTTTACTTAGGCCAGTTTGAGTTGGGTTTCCATCATTTGCAACAAAACCAGCCTAATTGGTACAGAGGAAAAGAAGACAGTCATCTCCATGAGGCCAGTGTACTGGCCTGCCAGGTATGTGAACCCCTCACCACATGGCAAGGAGCACTTGTGAATTCAGGAAGCCACGCAAGTTCCCATCTCCTCCTAAGGCCTGTGTTTTCTAAAGAAATTTGCTACATGATCTCAGGCACTGTGACTTCTCGAGATACACTTGCTCTGATTTCCTGGCCGTTGGGGATGTCAGGATAATGCTACTGATCTATGGATTAGAGGTCTTTTGCCCCAGTGGGGAGGGGCTTGCACAGAGCTGTCCAGAAGCTCCATACGGGACTGGTGGTGCTCAGTATGGATATTAGTTCATCCCTTTGTTCACTTGCTCATTCATCCATTCACAAACGCTGACTGGCCACATACAGTGTCCTTGAGTGAAACATGAAGGAGGGAGAGGATAAAGAAGACGCGGTTCCTGACCACAAGAGCCATGGATTAGAGCGGGACAGGCAGACAACTTCAACAGAGTCAGCACAAAGGGATACAGAGCTGTCGGGGCAGAGGAGACGTGACTCCCGCTGGCTGGGAGATGAAGCCAGACCAGGCTCTCCAGGGGCTGAGAGTCCTGAAGGGCGGTGAGCTGATGAGGGCCTGGAGGGTGCAGGAAGCGTTTCAGGTGAGGACCGGCGCGAGGAAAGGGCAAGTGCGAACCCCTCAATACACAGCAGGTGTTTCAGAGGCTAAGCATGGAGCCTGATGGGGAGAGGAGGCCAAGGTGAGGGAAGATTTGGGTCTGTCTTGACAGCAGAATAGCCCCATAAAGTCTGATCACATAACTCACCGGCAAACATGACTATACAAGTTTAAGATCTGAACGCCAAAGCCAAACACAATTTCCAGACTAGCCTCCATTCTAGAGCAGTCAACAGGAGGCTTTCTTTTATTTGAAAAATACTGAATATCAAAGCAAAAGCAATACAGCCCATCCCTTATGTCCCCAAAGTGATGGACACCTTAATTTTTTTTTTTTTTAATATGGAATGCTCCACAAATTTGTGTTATCCCTACACAGGGGCCAGACTCATCTTCTCTACATCTTTATAGTAGATGCGCTGCTGAGGCGAGCACATGGACATCACTTTTAAGTCTAGAAAATAAATACTGTGCATCCACTGTGGGTGAGGATCCAGGCTCTGAAGTCAAAGCGGAAAGTAGGTCCATACACACTCTTTCCCAACCTGCAGCTCCCTGGGGACCCCACATCCTTACCTGGAGATCGAAGAACTTGCTGTAGCGCCGGTAAATGGCCTCCGTGGAGCCACTGGACCAGGTGACCCGGATGATGTAGACCTGCAGGGGGGAATGGAGACAGCCGTTAACGCCAAGGCAGCCTCTCCATCGCCAGGAGCCGAGAGCAAAGCGCAACGGTCAGAGGCAGGAAGGCCTGGGTTTGACTCTCAGCTCTGCCCCCGACCAGCTGAATGACTTGGGACAGGCTACCCGCCCTCGCTGAGACCCAGCTTCCTCTCCAGTAAAATGGGTATAATACCCTCGCCTCTGACACTTGTGCAAAGGATCACAAGCAATCTAGTCTAGGAAAGCATAAGCACCCTGCTTATCTCAGGAGATGCTGCTGTTTTCAGGATTTCTTACTCTCCACTCAATTCAGGGAGCTATTGGGCTGGCTATTTTGTCAGCATCATTCTTAAGACTTGGATTTGTCAGAAGTCACAGCAACCTGTGGCTCTCAGCTCTCTTGCGTCTCTCATAAGCTTAGCCATCAAGTCATTTCCTCCAGCTGGGGCCTGGGCCGAGTCATCACTTCCCTCTATGTGACAGTTTCTCCATCTGTAAAGTGGGTTAATACCATCTGTTTCTGCTGCTTACCAGGACAGCGCGAGGCTCCGATAAAGCAGAAGATGGGAAACCACTCTACAAACCACAGGGCCATGTTTCTAACCTCTGTCACTAACTGAAGCATGCACAGAAATAATATATCAACAACAAACTCAGGCAAACCAAGGTGACGACGGAGGTCAGAGGCCTCTGGCTGGGGACTCTGCTGGCCCTGGACACCACCTGGGCACTCAAGGGGTGAGGGATCAGCAC
Source organism: Cervus canadensis (assembly GCF_019320065.1). Taxonomy (NCBI): domain Eukaryota; kingdom Metazoa; phylum Chordata; class Mammalia; order Artiodactyla; family Cervidae; genus Cervus; species Cervus canadensis. The sequence goes on from NC_057401.1 coordinate 3,846,410, forward strand.
ATCCATTCCTGCCTTGCACAAACGATCTGGGGTTACAGGGCGCTGTGACATGTAAAACATACATGTGTGAAAGCCGTCTAGAAACAGAAATAAACCCGAGGGGCTGGGTGTTGTTAGAGGCAGGGGAGTCCATGGGCAAGGCTTCTGACTCCATGAGTGGAGAGTGAGCTGGGGAGACAGTATGTGCATAAATGAAGATAAATAACATGTGGACAGTGGAAATCACTACAGACGGTGACTGCAGCCATAAAATTAAAAGACACTTGCTCCTTGGGAGAAAAGCTACGACAATCCTGCTGCTGCTGCTGCTGCTAAGTCGTTTCAGTCATGTCTGACTCTGTGAGACCCCATAGACGGCAGCCCACCAGGCTCCCCCGTCCCTGGGATTCTCCAGGCAAGAACACTGGAGTGGGTTGCCATTTCCTTCTCCAATGCATGAAAGTGAAAAGTGAAAGTGAAGCCGCTCAGTCATGTCTGACTCTTAGCCATCCCATGGACTGCAGCCCACCAGGCTCCTCCGTCCATGGGATTTTCCAGGCAAGTGGGGCGCCAGAGTGGGGCGCCATTGCCATCTCCAATGCCAATCCTAGACAGCATATTAAAAAGCAGAGACATCACTTTGCTGACAACGGTCCATCTAGTCAAAGCTATGGTTTTTCCAGTAGTAGTGTACCGATGTGCGAGTTGGACCATAAAGGCTGAGTGCCAAAGAATTGATGCTTTTGAACTGTGGTGCTGAAGATTCTTGAGAGTCACTTGGACTGCAAGGAGATCAAACCAGTAAATCCTAAAGGATATCAACCCTGAATATTCATTGGAAGGACTGATGCTAAATAAAGCTCCAATACTTTGGCCACCCGATGTGCAGAGCTGATTGATTTGAAAAGACCCTGATGCTGGGAAAGATTGAAGGCAAGAGGAGAAGGGGGCGACAGAGGATGAGATGGTTGCATGGCATCACCGATTCAATGGACATGATTTTGAGCAAATGCCATGGGGATAGTCCATGAGGTTACAAACATTCAGACACAACTGAGTGACTGAACAACTACAGTAGACATCATTATTTTTTGCATTTAAATTTTTGTTAAATTGGAGCATAACTGCTTCACAATGTTGCATCGGCTTCTGCCACAGAACAATGTGAATCAGCTATGAGTATACATACATCCCCTCCGTCCTGCGCCTCCCTCCCACCCCCAGCTCTATGTCATTGCAGAGTGCTGACTGAGCTCCCCGTGTTAGACAGCAGCCTCCCACGAGTCACGTTTACACATCGTAGAGGATACACGTCAATGCCACTCTCTCAGTTCTTCCCACCCTCTCCTTCCCCTGCGTATCATTATTTTACTGTGTTGATAAACCTTTCTTTCAACCAGAGTGCCTGGACTTTTCTTCTGGGAACCTCCTTTCCCACCTCAACATAGTCCTTTAGGCACCACGCCGGATACCACTGTCCATAGTGACTGGTTACGGAGTGATCTGGTTAAGTGACTGGTTAAGGAGTGATCTGGTTAAGTGACTGGTTAAGGAGTGATCATATGACTCATGCCAGGCCAATCACAGACGTTAAGAATCAGCCCTGGGACTTCTGCTCCGACCTTGAGAAAAACAAGTTCTCTTTTCCCTGAGGTTGCTCTGCTGTTAGTTCATGACCTGGAGTTGCTGGGGGACTATCTCATCATCACTGAGGAGGAATGTGCCTGAGAACGATGCTAGTATCAGTAGGCTTCTCCCATCCAAGCACTAACCAGGCCCGAGCCTGCTCAGCTTCCGAGATCAGAGGAGATCGGGCTCGTTCGGGGCGGTAGGGCCGTAGACTATCAGTAGATTCTGATGACACAGTCTGACCTTAGGGCCAGCTCTGCATGCAGCTCAATCTGCTCCCGGTCTCTCCAGTTTCCTGAGCCAGTAAATCTTGGGCCACACCCACACTCCGGGATTATTTTTGAAGCCAGTTTGAGTTGGGTTTTTGACACATGTAATTTAGTCCTGACTGGCACAGGAAGCGGGGCAGGATAGCTCTCTGAAACTTGAAGTCATTGTGGTGTACCTCGAAGGGCAGGTTGATGCAGAGAGCAGAAGGGGAAGGGAGAGACGGTGGGCGGTGGGGGACGGCGGCGGAGCAGAGACCACCTCAGGGAGTACAGGGGCCAGGCCGGCAGGGGTCTCCAAGGTGGTTTTAAACAAAGTCTCTTCCCAAATGAGTTCTTGCTAGGATACCTTCATTCAAAACAGGAAAAGGAGGAGCAGATTTGGGCAGAGGGAGCCAGAGCCCACTGTAAACACCGGGGGCTGAAGGGAGAAGGTTCTCCCAGTGAGAAGAGATGAAAAATTGATAGACAAATCAGGACAAGGTGGGAGGTGCCCTTGAATGCCCAACTCAGAGGTTCACTGGGAACAACCTCCCCAAATCCAACATCTATTTCATTTCAGTGAGGCAAGGCAGGGAGGAAGGAACTTGGGCTCTAGAATCACAGTTTCCTAACCCCCAGAGCCTCAGTTTCCTTATCTGTAAAATGGAGTCATCAAGCCCATCTCACATAGACTTACGATGATTATCAGAGATAAAGCTCTGAGCTCCTTGCCTGGCAGAGAGGAAAGATTCAAGAAGCCTCTGTTTTAGAAAGAAATGATTTCATGATTTTACAGGGATTCACGCATCTTGGCCCTTTTCTCTCCCTTTTTTCTCCCACTAGTCCTGGGTCGCTTATGGAGCCAAAGAATAGGTCAAGGCATCCTTTGGGACACAGAGTCACCCTGGAAAAGTGATTTTACAACAAAAAGAGTTGTTATCAAAGCCACCCCAATAGTCATCAGTGTTATGAAAAAGAAAACACCAGTTCTGCTTCACTAGAATGAAGGAGACAGTTGGATAGTCCAGAACCTACTCTTAGAGAGTGGGAAGACAGGCAATAAACCAGCTGATGAAGAAATATGTGTGTCATTTAAGTTACAGTCAGTGCTAGGAAGGACCCCAAAGCCCGCTGTGACAGTGCAAGACACGAGTGGTGGGGGTGGGTGTTCCTGGAAAGGAAAGTCCCTCTGAAGCACCTGAAAGATGCCTGACATCTTGAACTGACACCTGAAAGATGACGAACTGGCCTGGAGAAGAGCTGAGGAATGTGTATTCCACACAGAAAGAAAAGTGCAAACAAAGATGCGCAGGCTGGAAAATGCTTGGCATGTTTGAGGAACCAGAAGACCATTAAGGCAGAACAGAGCTGGCGGGGAAGGGGGTGTTCCCAGGAAGGGCAGCGGCGGCATCACTGCAGGCTTATAAGCCAGGGTGAGGAACTTTATTCTGTTGAAGGTTAGAGAGGCGCAGGGGTTGGGGAAAAAGGATGAGATATAATTTAATGTATGTTTAAAAATAAATATATATGTAGATATATATATACACATGCATACCTCTGGCTGTTGTGCAGAAAATGGTTTTGAAAAGGGGCAGGGAAACTAGTAAATGGGCTTTCCCACATCTGAAAGGGACCATGGAACTCAGTCAATGCAATGGTCCCACCTTCCAGATGGGTAAACCGAGGCCCAGCACATACCTTACCAAGAGTCCCCATCCTGGGGATGTATAAGCAAAGTTTAGATGACTATCTGTGAAGGACAATGCCAACATGGATTAAAAAACAAGAAAAGAAAGACAATTGAAGATGTAAAAGCCAACACAAAGCATACACCCATAAATGGAAAAAAACAATTCTGCTTACACAATTCATTCTTGATCTCTTGCTTACAATTTTAAAAGTTCTGTCCCTATGGTACAAGAACTCTGCAGCAGATCTAATTGTTTACTGGAATCAACCTCTGAACACAATTTGATAGCTTCAAGTTTTAGGCACAGATCTAACTTTTTAATAAGAATTGTCCCACTGCAGGGCTTTGGCCTTGCCCAGGGCTTGGGGGCTGGTGAAAGAGCCCGTGTGCTGGGTTCTAATGCCAGCTCTGCTGTGGGTTGAAACTCACAAGGTATCAGTCTCTCTGGCCACAGCCTCCTCCTCTCTAACACGGGGGCCACAGGAAACCAACGTACGGTTCCCAAGGGGTAAGCGGAGGAGGGATAAACTGGGAGGTTGGGATTGACATGTACACACTACTATATATAAACTCAACAACTAACAAGAGCCTGCTGCGTAGCACAGGGAACTCAGAACTCTGCAATGACCCGTATGGGAACAGAGTCTAAGAAAGCGTGGACATGCGTGTAAGTATAACTGATTCACTGTGCCGTGTACCTGAAACTAACACAACAGTGTAAACCAAGTATACTATAAAAATTAATAAAAAATGAACTAAATGGAATGGGGACACTAATTCCCCTGAGGACTCACTATAATGACGAGGCGCACAGGGCCTTGTCCAGGGCCAGCACCCACGAGCTGCGTCTGGTATACCGGCTGGCCTGGTGCCCCCTCCTCTCCGTTCGGTAACAGCCCTCACTTTCCCCCGAAGAGTCACTCCTCTCCCTTCCCTTGTCTTTGTGACACAGAGTGTCGTGGTCCAAGCCTGGCTACCACAGTACCATCAGTCCCTGGTTTCAACAATGGTTCAGGGATGGGCACGTCACCCATGCCAGGCTGATGAGACTCAATTCTGGACTTCTGACGGCACGATCAGGAAAGAGACTGCTTTCCTCACTGCACTGACTAACTGGGAGACCATCACACCGAGACTTAAGCTCTGCAGAATCAAGCAGAGCTCAGAGAGAGAGATGAGCCAAGTCCTATGACATTGTTTGAATTCCTGAATCTAGCATCCTGGACATCACATAGACACAGGCCCAAACTTTCCCTTACTTATTTAAGTCAGTTTGAGTGAGTTTCTGTTACTTTCAACCAAAGCAATCCTAACACATCTAATCTTGGCTTTTAGATTATATCCCAAACACAGTTAATACTCAGTGGCCTGGCATTAAGAAATTAGACTTTTTCATAGCAGCATCACTCACAACAGCCAAAAGGTGGAAACAATCCAAGTGTCCACTGATGCATGAATGGGTAAGCAAACTGTGGTATATTCATACAATGGAATATTACTCAGCCTTCAAAAGGAAATTCTGCCATATGCTACAATATGGATGAAACTTGAGGACATGAGATGCTAAGTGAAATAAGCCGGTCACAAAAAGACACATGCTGTGTCACCCCACTCATAGTAGGTACTTAGAGTAGTTAAATTCATAGAGACAGAAAGGAGAATGGCGGCTGCCAGGGGCTGGGGAAAGAGGCATGGAGAGTCAGTGTTTAACGGGCTATGGAGGTTCAGTTCCGGAAGATGAGAAGAGTTCTGGAGATGGATGGTGGTGATGGTGCCCAACGATGTGGATGTACTCCATACCCCCAAACTGTACCCTTAAAAATGGCTGAAATGCTAATATTTATGTCATACATATTTTATCACAATTTAAATAAATAAACAAGCAGATATCCTTCAGAGATTTACACAGTACCTGTCATACTGCCTGGAAATGACACTATAATTTTATTGCATAGTCCTCAAAACATGTGCTGCAAACCTGAAGAACTTTTATACCCAGAATATATTTTAAAAAACACAAAACCAGCTCAACAGTAAGGAAACAGCCAACCTGATCACATGATGAGAAAAGACCTAAACAGACACTTTATTGAAGAGGATATATGGATGGTGAGTAAGTGCATGAGAAGATGTTCAACATCATTAGGCATTAGAGAAAGGCAAATTAAAACCATGATGAGGTATCACCAGACACCCATTAGAATGGCTACGATAGGAGATACCGACAAAAACAAGTGCTGACAAAAATGTGGGGCGCAGGAACTCTCAGACACTGCTGGTGGGAAGGCAAGATGGCACGGCTACTCTGGAAAGACCCTTGACGGATGCTGGACCACAGGGTGAGTGGTTATTGGAGAAAGGGAGGGTCGCACAGGCTGAAGATACCACCCCAGGAATTACTCTCCCCAGCAAAGGGGGATAATATCCCTTTTCAGTGGAGAGATCAGGTGACCACAGTTGTAACAGGTGATCAAACCTAACGCCACCAATAAGAGGGATAATTAGACGCTGAATGGTCCCAGAGGTGATGCAAAACCTTCTGTCAAGTATTGATAGCAAAATATTTAACCTGAATCTCAAGCCTCTTGAGCCAAGTTTAAATTCATAGGAAATAGAGGAGGTAGAGAAATAAGCTAAATGACACCAAAAGGAAACAATCAGACAGATCCAGAAGATGGAATGGTTCACAAGTCTATTCACAGGGCAGAGTCCAAATGCTACCTCCTCCAGAAAGCCCTCCCTGACTGCTCCCACCCTATCAATATTAGCTTGGGTCTCTGTGGTACATGTCTCCTTGGAACCCACTTCCTCATCACAAAGTCAGTCACATTTTACAGCACTTGCTGAGAGCAGGAACCATACTGTCTTATACACACACTGAATGCTATATGCCCAGCACTGAGTACAATGGAAAATCTATATTTTGTGGGGGAAAAAAAAATGAGGAAGAAACAGAGAAGCCAGGAGGTCAAGCCCTCTCTGACTCTGCCCTGCTTCAGCATGACCCTTCACCAGGAGCAGCTGGGACTCCCTTCCTCTGGGAATGAGGAAATGGAGACCACACTGGTGTCTGAGGGCCCCAAGGGCTTCCTCTTGCCCCCACAGGAGGCTTTAAACTGGAACCAGCCACCATCGAAATCCCTTCTTACACAACCTCAGCAGCAGAGTCTGCACCATTTACTCAGCCTAGACTCCCCAGGCCTGGGTTTCCCACAGCGGCTCAGTCACCAGGGTCAGATGTCCCGAGCTTCTACTTCCTCTGAGTCCGCAGGGAGATGACTGGCAGCGAGGGGCAGGCTACGGCGGGGGCGATGAGCCATAACAGGGTGCTCGGGGTCGAGGCGGGCTTGGTCTCCCCCAGATCCTCATGAGCTTGCAGGTCAGGCTAACACTTTCCACGCTGTCCTGATGAGCAATGGAGGTTAAGAAATGCAGGGACTTGCCTGAGGTCACAAGCTACACTGTGTAGCGCAAGGACTCTGCCCTCCCCATTACTTTTAACAGCCTTGCTGCCCCGGGAACCAGGCTCTCGCCCAGCAGCTGGGCCACAGCTGGACTGGGGAGGTGCCTGCTCGCTTTCTATCTTAGAGCTCCTCCTTAGAGCCTGCTGGAGGCTTCTGAGTTCAGGGCTTAAGAGGGCCTGGACTCACCCTCTGCCTCCATCTCAACTAGCTGCATGGTGTTGGGAAAGGGGCCTGACCTCTCTGCAACTCAGCTTCCTCCTCTGTAAAAACAGGGGGATCATAATAGCATCAACCTGGTGTGATAAATGGGAAAACACACAGAGAGTGCTTAGCATGGGCCCTGGCACAGGGTAAACGTTCCATGAAGAGAAGCCACCATCTTCGTCATCCTCACTAAGAGCTAAACACAGGGACATGAAGCTGAGGGGACCTTGCCCATGCTCTCTGACAGGGGAGCCCCCCAAAGCCCCCTCTCCAGTCCCCATCTCCCAGGGCCCTGCCTCTTCCACTGTCTTCTCTGGGCCCACGGCCGTGCAGAGGGACTGCCCCTTCAGGGCCTGCTGGATGAGCCAGGGTGCTGTCCCCTCCCACCCCAACCCCTGGCCTCCGCCTTGGTGGAGGGGAGCTGCGTTGTCTGCTGGGCCACCAGAAACACGTGAGCCTGCCTGGTGTTGGGGCTTCAGCAGCCCCGACCCTTCCTCTCTCTGGGGCTGAGGACCATCCCAGGGAGGCCCAGGTCAGTCTGACCCGCCAGGAGTCATCATGAAGAGGATGCAAAGGCCACCTGCTCAGCGATGCCAGTAGTTGTCCTGAAGCCTGGGCCACAGGAACCCACCCCGTCCTAGGGCCTCCAGAGTCCACTTTTCTTCAACTTGCACTGCTTCTGGGGGACACAAGAGCCCCCTGGGAGTCGCCAAGAATCCATCCCCGGGCCCCCTACATGAGAAGTGCCTCCCGTCCCACCTCACAGCCAGGGGTGGTCAGCATCTCTCAGGAACCTGAAATCAGACCTGAATACGCTGGCTCTGAGGATACTGCTGCAGCCCGAGCCACCTCCAGCCTGCGACAGACATTTGGTCTGCAGGGAGGGTGGAGGGAGACACAGAGGAGCCTTGCCTGGCTCCCGCCCACACTCCAGATCCTGCCTCCGGGGCCCGCCCGCCCGCCCAGGGCTGCCGGGACACAGGGCAGGGGACCGGCCTCCAGTGAACTCCCCTCTTGGCATGAAGAAGGTGCATGTGCAACTAAAGGGATTCTGTGATTCCGCGGAAAGTTCAGGCATCATCTCAGGTATAAGACCAGATTTCAATCTCAAAAAAATTATGTATACAATATATCAATGTATGCATGTGCTTGTGTATATTTAATTTGTGTAGCTACATTCTGGAGAAAGAAATAGCAACTCACTCCAGTATCCTTGCCTGGAAAACTCCTTGGACGAGGCGTCTGGTGGGCTGTAGTCCCTGGGGCCGCAGAGCTGGACACCGAGTGCACACACGGAGTCGCGTTCTAGTCACTGTGAACACTGACTCAGTGAACACAGAACTGCTGCTCCCGGGGAAACGAGGGCTGAGGTCGTGCAAGCCTCTGATCACAGCATTTTCCTCTACTAATCAATAACACACAGCCTGGTTGTATGTTTCTCTTTAACGACACCATACTTAATGTATATTGTTCATTCACTAACCTTGAACTCATGGCCAGCGGCACTGTAACTAATGCTTGAACGAAGCTTACCTAACACCTACGCTTTCTCCAAAAGGCACAACACAGCCAGCCATCCTGAGCTTAGGAACCCTAGACTGCCCTTCAGCACCACGTCTGAGGCCTTTTTAAGCAGTGAAATGGCTGATGAAGAGTGCAAGAATGTAAAGAGAATGTGGCACTAAACAGATCATGACAGACACTTGTTCAGTTTTAAGAGCCGGAACACAAAAGCAGAGGTCGTTTTGCTCAACCCCAGCTGGGAGCACGCACATCAGGGTGCACACAACTTCTGCTGCCATGCACACGCCCACATCTGCAAGTGACTGGGAAAGCCCTGCAAGTATTGGTTGGATTAGAAATAAAGTTCAGCAAATAGGCAAATCCCCAAATATGAAATCTGCAAATAACACGGATTAACTATATTATATATAAATGTGCATATGTACATAAACCACTGATATATACATATAAATAAGTAGACATATAAATGTACATATATGGTTTGCTCTGGGTTGGTAGGAAAATTAGACTTTAAAACTTCTCTTCTTGAGACTTCCCTGGTGGTCCAGTGTCCACCTGCCAATACAGGGAACACAGGTTTGATCCCTTGTCTGGGAAGATTCCATAAGTCGGGGTCCAACTAAGTCTACGAGCCACAGCTACCGTGCCATGCTCCGAGTCCATGCTCTGCCACAAGAGAAGCCCCTGCAGGGAGAAGCCCCCGAACCACGGCGGGAAAGCAGCCCCCGCTTGCTGCAGCAATAAAGGCCCAGCATGGCCAAAAATAAATGAATCTTAAAAAATTCTCTTCTTGATGCTTGCTTGTAGTCTTCATATTTTCTATAGTCTGTTTTCTTTTACAGTCAGGAAAAAAAAAAAAAGTCACTTTCCTAGGAGAACAGGAAGAAATGTGTCTGACTCAGCACCGTGAACTCCAGGGTGGAACGAGCCCCACCTTCCCGCACTACCATGGCTCATCCTCTGGTCGGCCAGGCCAGATCACGGAGCACCCACTGGGTGCAGACACAGCTGAGGACAGAGGCAGGAGTGCGGGCCGGGGAGGAGCTGGGAGCGGGCAGCGGGGGGCCTCAGCCCTGACCTCACTCTTAAGTTTGGGGACGTCCTTTGCCCCTTTGAGCCTCTGTGTTCTCTGAAAACTGGGGATAAGGATGCTCGTCCTTCTTATCTCACGGGCAAAGATTGAATGAGGTATTTTTTTTTCAAAGTTCCTGAAATGGAATCTACCTTGGTCAGAATCTCTGCTCATGGCTGGGATTTGAGACAGAATGTTCCAAAAATGCGTCCTACAGCATCCAGTCACCTCCTTTGGCAGGTCCAACTCAGCCCCATGGAGTTGGGGGTTCCCAGTGCCTGAAGCGGAGAAGGCAATGGCACCCCACTCCAGTACTCTTGCCTGGAAAATCCCATGGACAGAGGAGCCTGGTAGGCTGCAGTCCATGGGGTCGCGAAGAGTCAGACGTGACTGAGCGACTTCACTTTCACTTTTCACTTTCATGCACTGGAGAAGGAAATGGCAATCCACTCCAGTGTTCTTGCCTGGAGGATCCCGGGGATGGAGGAGCCTGGTGGGCTGCCGTCTCTGGGGTCGCATAGAGTCAGACACGACTGACGCGACTTAGCAGCAGCAGCAGCAGTGCCTGGAAGGACCCCATTAAACACACAGAAATTTACATTCCATTTTTAAGTGACAACAGCCAAGAGGTCACCCACGAATAAAGATTTAAACTGGAACAAAGTTTAGAGGCCTTTAAAAAATGCCTGGAACCAGGCCTGGGCACAGCTAAGCAGTGGCCCAGAAACAGGCAAGCCCCAGGCAACTCGGTTTAACTGACATGCCCTCTCCCTTCAGACCCACTGGCCCAGAGCTCTGCCCACAGCCGCGGCCCTGGGAGAGGCCCCAGAACTCCACCGATACAGCCTCCCCAGGGCAGGATGATATGAAACAGCTGTCGCCCCACCTCGGGAGTGCTGTGATCTCATATGCTTTCATCATGTGAACTCACAAAAACATGAGAAGGTGTTTTTGCCCTGAGAATAAAATCCCTGAGGCACGGGGGAATGTCCTCCAATCACACTTTGTTTTTGCAGACCTCGGTGGTGGGGTTTCTAGGGCTGAAATTCCTCGCTGACGTTAATTAGAAGGGGTGTGGCTTCTGCACTAGTCACAGGACAAAGGGATTACATTTTGATCGGAGGGGTGCAGTGCCCAGAGGTTTACATTTGGGGGAGGGTCTGGGGATGGGTGTGGTCCAAGCTCTTTTCTAGCGACAGTCTTTGCTCAGATGATGGTCTCAAGGCACGCAGGAACTTGGGCACACCAGCCGGTCTCAGGTGACTCAGGGCTCGGCACTCGACCGCAGGGAAGCCCACAGTGAGAGAGCCAGTCTCGGCCGTTCCCTTCCAGCCCTGACTGGCTCAGAAAGTTGGCAGTAGTGGTTTCTTAACACCCCTTCCAGCACTTGTTGGTCTCATTTCCTGAAGAAGGGACAGAAGACCTCAGGGCAGGCAACACTTGCCAGGAAGAACTCTAACACGCTGATTTTCTTTTTCCTTTCTCTTTAGTTTCCTTCTATTTCTAGCGAGGGCTGCTGGTTTTCCACTTACAGTGGACAGCTAAAATTTCCTTTAAAAATAATGTAAGTAAAAAAAAAAATGAGTCAGTTTGAAGAACAACACTGAGTTAAGGATTTAGGATATATGGGACAGGGGGTTGTGGCAGGATGGTGGCAGCAGGACAGTCACCAATGAGGGCAGTGCTGTTTTAAGTGGAATTCCTTGCCAGTCTCATCTGTCTGGACCTCTGTTGTTTACAGGCCAATGAGCCCACATTTCTCAAGTTGGAAGCCCTCTCCTGGCTCTACAGTATTGATGGGCAGCCTGGAATGACCTGGGAGACCAAAGAAAACATCTAAAGCAAGGGCACCAGTAGGACCGCAGGGTTGGGGCTATTTTCCTGCAAGGGCTGAGAGAAAGGAGCATCTGTGGTCCATTAGCAATGTCTGCCCTGGGCCCTGGGCCCTAGGCCCCGGGAGGACGTGTACCACACACAGCCCTGATTAGGGCTACAAATGGGGATTCAGAGAAGTGTCGTGACTTGCTAGGGGTTCCACTCCCAGCTATGGACTCTTTAAACTTCCATGGTAGTATCCAAATTTCCTTGCAAGCTCCTTGGGGCCTCCTGCACAATGACACCCCAGAGGATTTCACATTTGGAGAGTTCTCAGGTGATTGGCCAGTGGTCAAACTGGCCTGCAAGAAGCCCAGGGCTGCTGGTGAGGTGGGTGAGTCCCCAAACCCTCCACCCTGGTTTCCACTAGGCGCTGCCGCTTTTAGCTCTTCTATATGTGGAAGAGGGTGTAACCGGCAGCTTGCAGGTCCACGCTGCCACAAGGCAACCCTCAGTGGAGCCTTGAGACAGGGCTCAGGCTCCTCCATCGCTCACAGTCCTTCTTTGCCTGCTTCATGCTGACAGCACAGGGTTGCAAGACTTTAAAATAAACAAAAATCCTGCTCTAGATCATCCCGCATTTTATAGTTGGGGTTACTAGGTCATAGAGGGGAAGGGACTTGCCAAGGCCACACAGAAAGCAGGGAGGAGAGTTGGAACCAGATCGAGGGCCCTCTTAGGAGGTGCTGAGGATGCTGGAGCTCCCATCTGGAATGCTGTTTCTCAGGTCCGGGGAGCTCTTTTTGGATTGGGAGGAAAAACTCCATCTCTCACGCAGCACGAAAAAAAGTGAAAGCGTCAGTTGCTCAGTCCTGTCCAACTCTTCACAACTCCATGGACTGTAGCCCGCCAGGTTCCAGGGAATTCTCCATACCTGGGGGCTATGACTTCTGCTCACAGACCACACAGTTCCTGCAGCAAGTCCTCAGCCCAGGAAAACTAAAGCTGTCCTGCACTGCAGCCAGAGCAACCTTTATTAAACACAAAACATGTGCAGCCCTGAAATGAAGCAGCAGTGTTAGTTTCAAGATCTAGATGGGTTCCTGGGAATATGACTGAGGGCGCCCAAGAGTCTATAAACCCTTGTTTAAGAAACCGACTTTGAAAGGTAACTGCGACCTTCTGGGCCACCCCAATAAAACTCCCACACTGGTTGGGTTTCTGGGTTGGTGGTTCCTGGGAAGAGCTTGGTAATTAACGACTGGCTGGGCTCCAGGCCCACCTCACTGGCTATCTGCTGCCAGGGCTCAAGGCGGAGGACAAAGTCGCTAGAGGCAGGGAGGTGTGGGGGCTGGGGTGGGGGAAAGGAGGAGGTGGGGAGGGAGAAGAGGAGAGAAGGGTGGAGGAGAAGGGGAGAGCGGAGAGAGGGCAGGGGCAGTTGGCTAGACTCCACCAGCTTAACTAATGGGAAACATGATTCTGCTGTTCCCCATGGAGACCACGCGTTCCCTTCGGTTCCCAATCTGTCAGCTCTCCCCAGATGTCTGCCCAACATCTGGCCTATGTAGGTCAGCATTCCCAACCTCTTTTTGGAATTGCAACACCCTGCTGTGTGTTTGATTTCCCAACACCCCAGAGCAGCATCACTACCGGAAGTGCTGAGAAACGTGTTATTCCTCTTTTTAAAGAAGGTACATTAAGTTTATGTTAGTCGCTCAGTCGTGTCTGACCCTTTGCGACCCCATGACTGTAGCCCACCAGGCTCCCTGGTCCATGGGATTCTCCAGGCAAGAACACAGGAGTGGGTTGCCATTTCCTTCTCCAGACATTAAGTTTAATCCTGGAGAAATGCCACTGAGTGTCATGATGCCTTTGAGACCTAGGATGTCAGAGTGAGGCAGGACCAAGCTGAGTGGTGTGTGTGTGTTAGTTGCTCAGTCGTGTCTGACTCTTAGCGACCCCATGGACTGTAGCCCGCCAGGCTCCTCTGTCCATGGAATTCTCCAAGCAAAAATACTGGAGTGGGTTGCCATTTACTTCTCCAGGGGATCTTCCCAAGCCGAGTAGGGGCCTGAAATAAAAGCAGCATCCACGCCAGGAAACCGGCTGGCTACATGCTGACCCTGTGCTAGGCGCTTTGCTGTTGTTTAGTCGCTAACTTGTGTCCAACCTTTTTGTGACCTCATGGACTGTAGCCCTCCGGGCTCCTTTGCCTTTGGGATGTTACCAGCATCATGTCAATCATCATGAAAGGCCTGTCAGGAGGTGGGGCCGTCCTTGGGAGGGGGAGATAGAAACCCAGGGGAGAGCAGGGCCTTGCTGCCATGTCAAGGCCATGGAGCTGGGAAGCAGGCGACCTCAGTCTCAAGCCCAGCTCCTCCAGCCTCCTAAGTCCCTGCTCCTTCTCCCAGACCCCCACAGCCAGGCCTGGCTCTCCGGGCCCCAGGCAGCGTTTTCCTGTCCCGAGTCAGCATCAGGACTGCCAAGCTCAGGCGCCACAGCAAGGGACATACTGAGCGTGGCCGGCAGCCAGGGTTCTTTCTTTTCAATCTCTTCAATTAAGTGAATGCTTGGAAAGGGGCCCAAACACAAGTGCTTGTGGTGTTAGCGGCAGATAGAATGCCCTGGTTTAGGACTGACTGCACTCCTTGCCCCTAGGACACACAGTAAATGCTCAGGTGGGCGGTGAAGCTGAGGTCTCAGACTGTACCTCGGGGAAGAGGGGTGCCAAGCTGGGAGGTGGGAGACAGGTTCAGTTTATCTCTAAAGTGCAAGTAGAACTGAGTCTCTCTTCTGCTACAAACTCTCCAGTTCATTCACTCATTCAGCAAACACAGAGCACCTGCTGTGTACCAGGCTCCCTTCCAAAGGCTGGCGATACGGCTGTGAACCAGAAGTCCTGACCCTTCCGGAGCTTTCCACTCAGATGGGGAAAACAACAAAGGCATGTGGGGTCTTTAGGGGGCCTCCTCCCGCTCCCACCTGACCAGGTGCTCTCCTGCCTCTGACCCCTGCGCCTCCCATTGCCTCTGGAGGGAGCATCTTCTCTCCCTTCACCTGTATAGCAACTCTTCACTTCCCAGGTGTCAGCAGAGAGGTTGCCTCCTCCTGGAAGCCTTCCTGGAGACCCTCATTCTCTGGGGTCCCACTAGGGCTGCCCGTGCTCAGCACATGTTCTTCCGGGAAGTCTGTTCACACGACTTCAGCCCACTCCCCTGGGGGCCCTCAAGTCAGGCCTGTCGGGCTCACCCTCGTCTGTGCTGTGCCTGCTCCCAGGAACCGCCTGGTAGGAGACCAACAGGTGGACGGATAGGCAGGCAGGCAGAATGATAGAAAGCCAAGACAGGGCCACACGGTCATAAATCAAGGTGGCCTCATTCAAGGCTCTGAGTCTGGGGTAGCAATGCTCTTGGGATGGCTGAGTGAACAGTTCAACTGCCAAGCATGCTAGAAACAGAATTGGCTTTGTTACAGAGAAGAAGGCAGGCACAGGGCCCAGCCCTGGGAGAGAGGTCCACACTTCACCCCACGACCTCTCTGGATGGGCGATGGAGAATACAAGAACAGCGCAGGAGCAACTCCAACTGCAGGTGGAGGCAGCATTCCACATCATCCAACAGTCAGGGCAGCCCAAGGGGACTCTTAGGAGGTGATGGGCTCATTCTTCCTGTCTGGGGTGGTGGTTATGAGAGCCTACACATGCACAAAAGCTAACAGAATGTGATACCAAAAAAGGGAATCCTCCTGCATGAATGCATATAAATCAAAAATTAAAATTAACAACTACTCTTTAATGTCATTAAAAAAAAAAAAAAGGCACTGGCTTCTGGGTACCAGGGTGATTCTGGGCTCTATAGCTTAACGCTGCTGTGGGACTTCAGAAGTCACTTCATAGCTCGGAGTCTCCATTTTCTTATTTGTAAAATGGACAGAACAGTCGTACCTACTTTGCAGGGTTGGCTAAGGATTCAACAGGCTAATGCAGGGCAGAATCTTGGCACACAGCCTGACTTACAGGAAGCTTCGAGTGAATCACTAATAACTCCGTCACAGAGATGGGGCCCTAGAGGCTCAGGCTGAGCCTGTCCCCTGCCCCGCTCTGGGGCTGACTCAAATCTTTCGAGATAAGCTATGTTAAAGGGAAAAGTCAGGAATGTCTCGCTGTGAAATCCAATCAACTGCCCTCCTTGAAGCCCGTCTTTCCCTCACTGCTGGGGTCTCACCCAGAGGATAGGCACGACCCACCCGCAGGACCGTGGAGGCCCAGCCCCTCTGTTCTTCTGGACGGAGACACAGAGCTGGTGGAAACTCTCGCTGGACTGGGTCTGCAGCATCAGCCGGGCCTCTGGCTGCCAGCTCACGGCCTTGCACACATCTGGCCAGAGCGGCACGGGGAACTTTCCAATGGCAAGCAGAGGTGTTGGCAGCCGGAGCCCAGGCTCTGCTGAAACTAACCTGAAGGCTAGCTTTCTAGGAAAGCCTCCAGGGCAAGCATTGAAGGCTCGTGGAGATCGCCCAGGTTGCCAGGCCTCAGAGGAGAGCCCAGGGCAATGCAGGAAGTGGAACCGAGAGATTTTAAATCAGGGCCTCTCCTACGGGGAGAACTGGGTAGCCAACAACAGCACCCACTGTGTGCAAGCACACAGACAGTAGGGATAAGGCTCAGTAACGAAAAGAATCAAAGTGGCCACGGTTATTGGTGGATTGGGCATGGGGTGTGGTGACACTGGCTGACAGAAGGTCACACGGCCAGCACGTGAGAGTTAAGATCTAAACCAGGGCTGTGGGGTCTTCCCTGGTGGTCCAGTGGTTAAGATTCTGTGCTTCGGGCCCGGGTCCAATCCCTGATCGGGGAACTAAGCCCCCACGTGCCATGCGGCATGGCCATAAAATAAACCAGGACTGTGGGACATGGTGAAAAAAAGCCCAAGATGTGCGGTCACATGGGTCTTAGTGAGTGCATGCTCAGTCGCGTCCAACTCTGCGTGTCCCCACGGACTGGAGCCCACGAGGTTCCTCTGTCCGTGCGATTCCCCAGGCAAGCATACTGGATGGGTTGCCATTTCCTACTACAGAAGATCTTCCCGACTCAGGGATCGAACCCAAGTCTCTCGCATCTCCTGCTCTGGCAGGCAGATTCTTTACCACTGTGCTACCTGGGGTCTTGGTTCACACCTCAAGGGCCCAGCACAGTGCCTGCCACACAGTAGGTACCCAGCTTAGAAGACAGAAGTAGAATCCTCTCACAGGCCACAGGCCCTCTAGGGAGCACATTAAGCCTCTGATGAAGCATGGAGGAGGAGGGCTAATTCTGTCGGTGGAGCTTGAAGAGGCTCTGAATCTGGAGGGATTCACAGGGATTCTCCAGCTGAGGACGAACACTAATGAGCACTTGTGAAATCCTCAGCACTCTGCTCTCAGGAGCAGTAAGGAGTGAGGCTTACCATCCACCCATTTCACAGCATGGTAAACTGAGGGCAGGTCCAAGACCACACCACTGCTTGAGGAGGGGGCCAGGATTCGAGCCCAGGTTTGTCTGACTCCAGGATGCCCCTTACAGTCCCCAACCAAAGCTACAGACGCTGCAGCAGAAACTGCAGAAGCCAACTGTCCAAACCAGAACAAGAAACATGGCATCCCAGAGCAGCGTCTCAGGGAGTTTCAGCCTATAGCTGCCAGCCCCTGGGCCAGGGGGTCCAAGAGAGTGCTGGGAGCTCTCCTGGCACTCACGGGGAGACAGGCAGCCCTGTCTCAAGACAGCAGCAAAGCAAACAGCCACAGACTCAGGCAGACAGACCTGGGTTCCAACCCTGGCTATATACTTCCTTGAGCAAGCTACTTAGGAGCCCCAGTTTCCCCATCTGGTAAATGGGGATGCTAACACAGTCAGCCCTTGGCATTTGTGAATTCAACCAAGTTCAGATTAAAAAAGAGGAAGAAAATCCAGAAAGTTCCAAAAAAACAAAATTTGAATTTGCTGTTTGCTGGCAACTATTTACATAGCATTTACATTGTATTTACAACTATCTACATAGCATTTACATTGTATTAGGTATTATAAGTAACCTAGAGATGATTAAAGTATTTGCGAGGATACACAAGGTTATGTGCAAACACTATGCCACTGTATATAAGGGACTCGAGAATCCATGCATTTTGGTATCCACAAGAGGCCTTGCAACCAGCCCCCCATGGATACCAAGGGATGACTGGAATAGTATTACCTGTCTCTCAGGGCTGTTCTAAAGTGTAAATGGGATAATGTTGCTAAGATGCCTGGTAGAGTGGTCGCCCCTGATCCCCTGCCACGCAAGTAGAGTGGGTTCCGTAGACCCAAATCGAACTAGATTATTAGGTTGAACTAAGTGAAATTGCCATTTGTTAAGTCAAAAACTGGCAATTTTGTATGGTTCGACCTTGTAGCATCCCAAGGGGTTAGAGTATTCCATCTGTGTCCACTGGACTAGACTGAGAATTAGTTACTTTCCTCTTGAGGGTTTATTATGTGTCACTTACTGGTATGACTCCTCTATTTAAAGATGAAGATGATACTGAGGTTCTGAGAGGTTAAGTAACAAACCCTAAACTGCACAGATAGAAAGTAACAAAGACAGGATTTACACCCAGGCCTGGCTGCCTCCGAAGCCTGTGGCTTATCCACTACGGCACAATGCTCGGTCTGGTGGCAGGAGCGGGCCAAACATGAAGCGTCTGGCTCTGTCTCAGTTGAAGGATGCCATCAGGGGCCATCACCCTAGAATCATGGGACTAAGAGGGTTCACTGAAAGAACAAGAACTGATTTGTTCTGGGTCAGGTCCTGGACTGCGAGGGACTCAGGGCCTAGCGGAGAGGAGACAAGTTAAGAGCAGCAGACCCAGTGTGTGAGCACTGGGACGGGCTTGGTCCACGAGGAAGCACCGCAGCTGAAGGCCCTGGCTGGGTGACAGGCAGACACAGGCCAACTAAGGTGCTCCAGGATACTCCCCAAACATCTGCCCCTCCAAGAAAGTGTGGTTCACTTCCTATCCCACGGGGCCTGAGGGCAGGAGGGAGAAAAGGCACAGGTGAGCATGCAGAGGGACTGAGCCCTCACACCCTGCGCACAGCCATCTAGCAGGGGTATCAGAGGAGGATGAGGGATTCTCACACCAGATGGAGGAGGGGAGGCTGCGGAAGTGGGGACCAAACTGTGCCCATCCAAGGAGCCCCTCCTCCTGCAGGAACCTGCATGTGGTTCCCAAAGGTCAGCCTCTGTGGGTTCCGTGGCCACCCCTGTACTGTGCCCTGCCGGCCTCCTCCCCCAGCAGACCATTCCTCCTAGCCTTGGTGTGAGCCCCGATGTGGACTTTCCCACCAGCTTCTGGGGCTTCATATACAAGTCTATGAGGCAGAAAAAAAGAGCAGGGGAAGCAGGGTCCCGCCTTCTCCTCCCTTCAGGACGCTTTCCTGACTCTGTGGTCCTACCCAATCCTCTCCCCTCTAGAGAAACCTGGGATAATACATAAAAATATAATACAAAGTGAGTGAGTGAGTGAGTGAAGTCACTCAGTTGTGTCCGACTCTTTGCGACCACGTGGACTGTAGCCTACCAGGCTCCTCCATCCATGGGATTCTCCAGGCAAGAATACTGGAGTGGGTTGCCATTTCCTTCTCCAGGGAATCTTCCCAACCCAGGGATCGAACCTGGGTCTCCCGCATTGCAGACAGACGCTTTAACCTCTGAGCCACCAGGGAAGCCCAATGTAAAACAATGTAATTGCTCACAACCACCAATGGTCTCCAATGTGTTTCCTACGAGGCTACACTGTATTACTGTTTCCACTCAGCAGTGGCGGAAAGTAAGATCCAGTATGTGAAGTAACCTGTTCCATCCAGCTGGTAATGAAGTCTGATGGCAGAGTCTGAGGTCTTAACACGCATGTACGTTTCTACCACCAGAGATGAAGCTTTGGGCATATTTCTTCCTAGATCCTTTTTCTGTACATTAGTTTATGAAATTAAGATCACATTGTATATATGATCTTTTTCACTTGTGTTACATGGTGAGTGAGTCCCTATTTCATCAAAAATTCTTTGAGAAAAAATTTTGAAGGATCTTCAGTAGTCCATTTATTTAATCATGCCTCTGATAAGCACTGATATTATTTTCAATATCATTTTAATCACCACACTGTTAAATATCCGAATACATAAATCTTCAGGGAATATTGCTTTTAAGTCTTTGGGGGGGCGGTGAGTCCATTTAGAAAATGTTTCTCAAGGTGTGGGCATTCTAGACCACCCATGTCACATAGTCCAAAGCTGCTTATTAAAAATGCATATCATTCGTTAGGGAATGATAAAGATGATAAATATAATACTAACAGGTAACTATTCAGTATTTTATGTCCTAGGCACTGCTCTAAACCCTTTACAGGAAATTACCCACAGTAGGTACTATTCTTACCCTCATTTTACAGATGAAAAACCTGAGGCACAAAGAAGTCAAGTCACTTACGAAGGTCATACACTCAGCCAGTCACTAGCAGGGCCAGGTCAAATTGACGCCTGAGTTCCAAGCCCAAACTCTGAAACTTCTACCCAGAAGTCTTTCATCTTTTTGAGTATACATGCCATGGAGCCCCTTGGCAATCTGATGGTATCCATGGTCCCCTTCTCAAAATAACTTAAAAATGAATAAAGATGTAACATTCCAAATGAAACTAATACTGAATAAAAATGTTTCAAAAGATAATGAATAGACACACACTTTATTAATGCAATAAGTAACAAAATCCAGCAGTAGGTCAAAGAGCATTGTGATTCTGAAGCAGTGGTAAGTGTAAATGATCTACTGGGATCCATGCAACAACTGTAAAGTGATGTGAAAATACCTGTGAATTTCCACCTGTGACAAAGTCACAGGCATTAGTAAATATCCAAGGGTTGCTGTCTTCATAAAAGAAGGCAATGCTAAATTGCTATTGGAGGTTATTGATGATAAAGATGTACTCCTCCCACTTCAAAGTTCAAGGATGCTCCAAATTCTACCCATATTAAGAACTCTGCTAGTTGGCTCTCCTTGTCCTGGAACACCCATTTCCTGTGGACCCCAGCTCAGAATGCCACCTCTCTGTCCTAGCAGGGCATGGGCAAGCCAGGCTTCAGACTCTTGCCCTGTCCCCACGGCCCTATAGCAGGCCCCACCACAGCCCTTACACCATAGTGACACATTCTAAACAGATGGTGACCTCGGGGAGGACAAAGGCTGCCCGGTCATCGCAGCCTCTCTGGCGTGGGGCCAGGCCTGGCCCAGGGCAGACAATAAAGCACATCTGTGCAACTGACTGGCAGCCAAGGATGGCCCAGCGCCACCGGCTGCTGATTCACACCTTGGCCGGGAAGGAGGAAACGGTGACGCCTCCGTGTGGGTTTCTGGCTTTCTTTGTCAGTGGAGCAGGCAGGGGGGTCCCTGCAATTCTGCCTCATTAAGCAGAACAGAAAATCCTATCCTTAGGTACTTTAAAGGCAAGTCTGAGGGGTGCAGGTGGTGGCGAGTTGAAGGTTCCATTCTTTACATTCAATGACAGGCGGCAGAGCCAAGTGTGACTCTGGGCAAAGGACTTCATCTAAGCCTCAGTTCCCACATTTGTGAAATGGGCTAGGAACAGTACCTGTGTAGCAGACATCTATTGTTTCCGCCTATTCAGGCACCCTGCCCCACTTCTTCCAGCGACACAGCACCCCAAGTCCCCTACAACAACTACTGGCGATTTCACTGGGACTGTCTATCACAGTTCCTCGCCCTTGCCTAACCAAAGGAGGGTCAGGTGATCCGGCTCAGCCAATCAGTTTCTCTCTCCCTGGAACTAGACTCCTGAGCGGCCACAGGGCTGAGGGGTGGAGCAGGTGCCTGCTCCTGGTGATGCTCCGATGCCCGCTGGCAGCTTCAACTCCCTGGATGGCTCCAGCTGGCCAGGTCCTTTCCGTGACTGCGGGCTAAGCCAGTTCTGCCGGAGCCATTTGTCCACTACATCTCCTCTGGTTTAAGTTAGCTAGGTTCATTTCTGTCACTTGCTACCCAAGAATCCTGAGTAATACTCCTTACGTCACAGAACTGCTGCTCAGATTCTATGACATAAAGCATGAAAAGCTTTTAAGCATATAATAAGCACTCGAGTAAATGAAAGCTGTTCAATGATAATAACAGTAAATGATCATTAAGTCTTGAGAACCAAACAAATCCAGAGTTATTTAATCCCTCCCAAATTTCAGAATTCATGGTGGTGGTGGTGGTGGTTTAGTGGCTAAGTCATGTCCGACCTGTGACCCCATGGACTGTAGCCCGCCAGGCTCCCCTGTCCAGGGGATTCTCCAGGCAAGAATACTGGAGTGGGTTGCATCCCCATCTCCAGAGGACCTTCCCGACCCAAAGATCAAACCTCTGTCACGTCTCCTGCTGAGCCACCAGGGAAGCCCTGCCGGCTTTCACAGGCCCCTCTGATGTTTCCCACCCCTCCCTCCTTCTCTAACTGCACCTTTACTGTCTGCACAGTCCGCCTGTGGACAGCGTTCTCTCCCTCTAGCCTCCCGGGTGTGTTCTGTGTCTGCCCCTTCCATCCTCCTGTGAAACGAGTGTCCCCACCCATCAGGCCGGGGGAGTGTCCCTGAGTCCCGGCCACTCCTGACCTCTCCAGCAACTTTCATTTGGGACATCTCTGATTCTGAGCACTGGCTGTGTGTGTGTTGGGAGGAGGGGGCAGGGAGAGGAGGGGGCATGGCCTTCTTGAAGGTAAAGTCTATGTTTATTTATTTGGGCTGTGCCAAGCGGCTTGTGGGAATTTAGTTCCCCAACCAGGGATTGAACTCAGGCCCCCGGCAGCAATAGGGTGGAGCCGTAACCATTGGACTGTCAGGGAGTCCCCTTTGCTCTTATTCTTTTGTGGTTTTTGGCTCAGTCAGAAGCCCCCAGGCCCTCGGGGACCCCAGCCACCCATCAAGCTCCAGCTCCATCACTCCAGCCTCTCCTGCTTTTCTCAGACACGCCCGATGCCAGGGCTGCAGCTTCCTGGTCCTGCTCTCTGCCCGAAGCCCCTTTACCCTTCTCCACTCGGCAGCGTCACTCCTGTGCCATCTGAGCGACCTTGGGTACTGTGCTGCCTTCTCCAAGTCCAGCGTCCCGGAGTCCAAGGGCACAGGCCCCTGTTCATTCCCCAGTGCCAGACTGGTCCTCAAATGCCATCTATCTATCTCTTAGGACACTGACCTCCTTGAGGTCTAGATCCCCACTTTGCACATCTGGGTATCATCTCTCTGCTCAAAAGTGCCTGCCCCCTGAAGGGATTTACCTATGTTCAGTGAATTCTTAAGAACTGTCAGTATCACAAAGTATGAAGATTTCTTGAGTTGTCTTACTGAAAGTGGTAGTTTTAGCAGTCTCGCCAGATCAAGCACAAGATGCCCAGGGAAATTTGAATTTCAAATAAATAATGAATGACTTTTTAGTATAAGTATGTCCCAAATATTGCATTTTTATCTGAAATTCAAATTTCCCCAGGCATCCTGTATTTTCTTTGGTAAATTTGGCAGCCCTAAGCTCTGGGACAGCTGGAGCAAGGCCTGCAAAAGCTGGCAGGAGAGGTCTGCCTCCTCACCCGCTAAACACACATACACAGTAGATGCACCTCTAGGCCCCTGTCCCTTTGCTACAAGAAAAAGGTCCCAGGCTTGGGTTCATCTCCTGTCTGCAGGTCTGCACCTGGGCCAGCAAAGATAAGGAGAGAACACCTGTAGTTTGGAAAATGGGGCAAAAGGAGGATGCTTCCCGCAAAGCTCGGGCCTGCAGGCTCCCGATGGAGTCCCTGAGGAGCTGCAC
The DNA here is from genome assembly GCF_019320065.1 of Cervus canadensis. NCBI lineage: Eukaryota > Metazoa > Chordata > Mammalia > Artiodactyla > Cervidae > Cervus > Cervus canadensis. The sequence continues at coordinate 3,869,890 of NC_057401.1, forward strand.
CAACTCCCCCACAGGCTGACTGGTGGGAGACCCCAGGCCTCCTGTCTACCCCATCAGCCAGTCCCCACGAAGCAGCAGAGGGCAGGGATACCAGCTCCACCCTGGTCTGGGTGACCCCACTGACAAGGGCTCTGTGAGAGGGGCCCCAGGGCCCCAGTTTCTGGGCAAGACCTCGGGCCTGGAAGCACCAAGGTACAGCCGCCCCAGCAGCACCCTCAGGCACTCTGCACAAAAGCTCATTTCATTTCCCCACCAAAGCCGCCCATTTCCCAGAGGAGAAGGCTCAGGTCCCAGAGTGAGTGAAGAACAGAACCAGCCCCGAGCCCAGTCTCGGCGCAGACACCACGCGCGCCCTTCCAACCACACGGCCTCCTGAAGAGGCCTCCTTGCTGGGGCCAGGCGCTCACGCCTCACGACGGGCGCCCACCAGGCTGACAGATGCTCAGCCTGCGGCCGCCTGTCTCATAACAGCAATACCTGCAGCTGACCCTGGCCTCCCAGGGGAAGAAGAAAACTGAGTCACACCACCAAGGAAGACCTTTCGCCTTCCCAGAGCTCTCTCTTCAAGGGAAAAAGCATGCACGACTTGCAACAGGATATGAGTGTCCATGCATGGAATAGTCCGCTAGGTATTTCTGGCGGTGTGATGAGTCTGCTGTGTGTTGAGGCCTGTGCACCTCCAGTTGGGTGACAAGCCAATGGACGATCCGTCCAGGGGAGTGGGGTGTGGGGGCACACCTCTAAACCTGAATGACCTTCCTGGTGCCCCTACGACCTTATGGTGCAGACCCTAGAACTCCAGCCTGTAAGTCTTGCCAACCCATTCTGATATAAGCGCTACGGATATAAGAGTCCCTGAGGAGCTGCACTAGCTCCCCCCCACTGGCCGACTGGTGGGAGACCCCAGGCCCCTCAGTGGGGAGAGAGCCTGGCCCCTGAGCAAGGAGCATTTCACCCACAAAAGCATCTGCTCTGGATTTTCTTCCCTCCTGGAACCGTGAACTCATCTCTTGCCACTTCCTGGGCTCAAGGACTGGAAAGCCACATGCAGAGCCCCGACTCTGCGGCATGAGTTGGGGAGAGTCTTGGAGGCTAGAATCTGTCTGGAGAGTACAGGCTCTTGGAGGAGCTGGAGATTCTGCAGCTTCAGGACAGGACAGGGGGGCGGGGGGCGGGGGGCGGGAACCTGGCTGGAGCCGCCGTGGCCTGGCGCTGCTGCTCTTTTAAAATGAGCATTTGCCGTTTTTTAATTTTTAACTAAAAACAGGAATATGGGTTCTCCGCAGAACATTTGGAAAACAGAAATGCACAGATGAGCAAAAAGAAAGTGACATATATTTCATCAGCTACACTTCTGTGCTTTCACCGACACATATTTTCAGCTTTCATTCGTAACCAGGTGGGAATCAGTCTGAGCTTGTGGTTTTGCCACTGGTTTTGCCACCTGCTTTTACTATTTTACATTCCCATGAGAGAAGATGGAACACATTTTTGCCATCTTGATGGTATTCTAGCTCTTTGTAGCTCGTGGTCATGGTATGTTTTATCTTATTCTCTACTGATGGGTGTTTAAGTGGTTTCCAACTTTTACTATCATAAATGATACTAAATTTGTACATTCCTAATATAGCTCATAGCTATTAAGCCCTTACTGTGTGCCAGGACCATTTAGTCCTCACATCAGCCCAATGAAATTGGAGCTACCATTATTATTCCCACTTTACAGATGAGGAAACAGAGATGAGGTGCAGAAAAGGTAAGTAATTTGTCTGAAGTCACACTGTCCATAGGTGGCAGGGCTGGGATTTGAACCCAAGCCATTTGGTGCACTTTCTTTGCTTACCAGAAGCAAGGAATGGCACTGATTCAGAGTCTGAACTAAAGTGACATTTAAGTAAATATGAAGATATGATAGTCTCACCCCCTTGGATCGTCAGACAAGTGCAGGAGTCTGGAGTATAAGACTGGCAGGCTGAGGATGACCTGGCAGGTGGGGTGAGGGGCCTGGCTCCTTGCAACCATGGACCAGAGCGAACAGGATGGCACAGCATGGCTGACAAGGTCAACGGCCATTGAAACCAAACAACCAACCAACCAACCAACCAACCAACCTACCCGAGGGGCCTTAACGTCTGCTGAGGGTATTAACTCTGTGGACATAGACAGGGAGCAGAACCCACCTACACGGAAGGCAGGTGGGCTCTGCCTTGCTCGTGGGCCTCTCCCAGGGCAGCACCTTGCACAGAGAAAACACTCGGCAGGCCCCCGGGGCAGCAGGAGGGAGACAGGCAGAGAGGTGGGCCACGGCAATTACTATCATTAACATTAGTTTTCACGCCTAGTATTAGGCGTGATGGCCAATGGTTGGGTGCCTTTTCTACAGGAGGCATCAGGCTCAGCAGTATGTGAGCAGTACCACGTCCCTGGAGGTAAGCACTATTACTGCTCCTATTTTACAGGCCCCCGGGGAGCCACTGTGCGAGGTCACCCAGGTTAGGGGCTCGTGAAGAGAGCTCAGAGCCAGGTCCTTCCTTCACGAAGCAATGGTGCATCCATAAGAAAGACGCTAGGAGGTGGCATTCATCCCTCAGCAGGAGGGAAGGAGAACGGATCGAGTGCGTGCATTATCTAAACAAGTACACAATCATCCTAGAAGGGTGACACTGTCCTCATTTTACAGATACAGAAACTAAGGCTCGGGGCTGAGTGAGTCACCCGAGACCATGCAGAATTTGAAGCCAGAAATGTTTGTCTCTGACGCCCAAGTTCTTCTCACTCAAGTTTGTTGGCCCGCCCTGCATGTTTCTGCAAAATGGGGTGCCAGGATGTCTGGGGGGAGAGGTGGGGGAGGCTGGAAAACAGAATGTACCTAATTTGGGCAGCAGATTCACAGTCCGTTCCAGACCACTGAGCCTGCCAGCCAGTGGCCTCCCATAGACTGAAACAAGAATGCTGATGATGCCTCATATGGGCATGATCCATCCTGCAAAAGTCAGCTGCTCAGAGGAGAGACCCTCAGCTCTTCCAGCCTGGCAAGTGAGGAGGGAGGTCTCAAAGCTAGGAGCACAGAGTCTGCCAACCCGTCACTCCAGGGGCACAATCAACCCAGAGCTTTTCTGGGGTGAGAATGACTAAGGGCTGGCGGCAGCCTGTGCTTCGTCAACCCAGGCTAGGCAGACAGTGAGATGAGGAAAGGCCAGGATGCAGAAGCTGGCGCCTAGAGGCTTAAATGATCCACCCAAGGTCACTGGGTTCAGGGGTGGGATCACACGGCTGCTGAGTGCATATACATCAATCTCCACCCTTCCAGGCTTTGCTGCGGGACCTCAGGTATGTGCCTGTAGCACTCTGAACCTCTGGTCTCAAGGGGAAAACAGGAACACTAATGTAACTATCTGAAGGACCAGGATCCCAAGTGTATAAGTAAATCCTATAAATTAATAGAAAACCAATATATAACTCAATATACTAAAAAGGGGACAAAAGATAAAACAAGCAGATTCACAGAAGAGGAAACTCAAATGGCTGAGAAAGGTGTGAAAAGATGCTTAACTTTACTAGCGAGCAGGGAAATGCAAACAAACACTGCCATGAGATACTCTTCTGTACCCACTAAAAAGTCAAAGCTATGGTTTTTTCAGTAGTCATGTAGGGGATGTGAGAGTTGGACCATAAAGGCTGAGCACCAAACTGATGTTTTTGAATCGCGGTGCTGGAGAAGACTCTTGAGAGTCCCTTGGATGGTAAGGAGATCAAACCAGTCAATCCTAAAGGAAATCAACCCTGAATATTCATTGGAAGGACTGATGCTGAAGCTGAAACTCCAATACTTTGGCCACCTGATTCCAAAAGCTGACTCACTGAAAAAGACCCTGATGCTGGGAAAGATTGAGGGCAGGAGGAAAAGCGGGCAGCAGAGGATGAGATGATTAGATAGCATCACCGACTCAATGGACAGGAATCTGCGCAAACTCCAGGGGATAGTGAAGGACACAGAACCCTGGCATGCTGCAGTCCACGGGGTCACAAAGGTCGGACACGACTCAGCAACTACACAACAACAAGAAGTCTGACAATTCAGAGTGTCAGCAAGGACGCAGGGCAGAGTGATGCACAGACACGGCTCCCAGGGACACCGAGTGCACACGAGAAAATGCACGAAGCCCAGGACCCGGAAGCCGGGTCTGAGCCGGGGTCTGACCGACTGAGCTGTGTGCGCAAAGCCACTGAAAGCCAGCATTCTGGGAGTCTTCCCCAGGAGCATGAACCAGCACAGACGTATTCATAAATGGAATATGAAGCAGCAGTTGAAATGAACTGGAGCTCCCTATACCAACATAGATCTCAAAAGTATGTTTTTGTACAGTTTCAAAACTTTCCATGTAAGATCCTGGGGAGTGTTGAAAAGGTAAGAACATTAAAAGGTACGTGGGGCCTCGGTGGCAAGGGGAGTGATTGCCACAGGGCACAAGGGATCTTTCTCGGGGTGATGGAGACGTGATAAGGCTGGATTGAGATGATGGCTGCACAGCTCTATACATTTCTTTAAAAAATAAGCCAACCGTATACTTACAATGGTTGAATTTACGGTATGTAAATCAAACCTCAATAAAGCTAGTGAATTAAAAAAATCATGTCTGTTGGTTATTTTTAAAATGTGCATGGGAATGACAAGCACCAAATGTAGGATACTGTGTTTTGTTTTGTAGGGGAACTTGTTGGGATGAACGCACAGGGGGCTTTGCAGCTGCAATATTTTATTTCTTAAAAAATAAAAATGACTTGAATATGGCAAAATGTAGAGATCTGACAGCTGGATGGGAGAGAGATATTTAACTTATTCTATGTATCTGTATATTTAAAATTATGTATTAGTATAATGGAAAACTACTTATTTAAAAGGACCACTGTGATGACTAAATATGTACACAGATAGCTCATCTACTGCCTGGCTCACAACAACAGATTAAATTTCAGCTGTGAAGATTATTGCTTCTATAACTATTCCTAGCATCTTGTTCTTCGTAACATCTAAAGATCTCAAGACAAAGCAAGCCAGTGTCTCCTGGCCCCTGCTAACTGAGACTTTTTTCCTAACCCCAAGGCTTCTGTACATCCCTCTCCAGTGCTGGGACTGGGGCAATTCAAATAAAACCTGCAAAACCTACAGGGAGCACATCCTTCTCCCCTCAAGCTGGAAGATAATCTAGCTGGGAGGGTCTCCAGGGTGTCACGTGAAAGCCCCCTTTCCATTCATTCAGAAAGCCTGGATAAAGGCCAGCAGAGAAAGGCCCAGAGCCAGAGGGCAGTGGCTCCAGGGAAGTCCTCTCCAAAAGATAAAACTGTTGATACTATTGTCAACAATGATCCCTACTCACCCACTGGGATCTCAGGGGCCCTGGGAACGTCTGTCCCTGAATTCTCCAAATGTGGCCTACGACTCTGCCCTTGGGCCCAGTGATGATGTCTCTGCCCACAAGGTGAAGGTGCCTGGGACCAGGCCTGGTAAAGATGCCACCTTGATCATGGAGAAGATGCCATTTCAGGTGGAACAAGCAGCCTAGTCCTGGCGGGCAGCCCTAACCTCCAGGTGCAGTTGGAGATCTACAGCACCTATGAGTTTTTCTTTTTCAGGCAACCGAGCTATGAGCAGTGGAGACCAAAGCAGCTACAAATGGGGAGCAGCAGGTGGTGGGGAACCCTAACTGACTTGTATATTCTCATGGAGTGGTTGGGGCAGGGGGTTAGAGGTTGGGGGACACGTGTGGGGACATTTTTGGTTGTTATAATTAGGGAGGGGGATGCTACAGGCAACTAGGGGGTAGAAATTAGAGGTGCTGCTGAACATCCTACAATACACAGGACCAGCCCGCAACAACAAAGAATGATCTGGCCCCAAATATCGATAGTGCAAAGGTTCAGAAACTCTGCTCTAGAGGAAAGCAGTATCTACCATTTGCAGACATAGATGGTGGGGCTCAGAGAGGTGCACAGAGGTAAACCAGCTCAAGGTCACACGGCCCGAAGCGGCGGAGCCCACGGCTATCCCACTCCCCTGCCCACGGTCTCTCTCCAGAGAGGCTGGGCCAACTTCAGATGAGAGGGTACTAGCGGGGAAAACGTTCAGGTTCAGCCAATAGCTACTTCCACCCCAGTTCTTCCAGAGGGGCGGAGGCAGGTATGACCTGAGAACATGAGTGGGGATCACTGGCAGTTTCTGGTGGGTTTCTTGCCATCAAGGCACTTAATTTTCTCTGTTCCCGTGGATGACTCAGGCTTCTGTTCAACCTGCTGCCCCTCTTCATCTGATGAACCCAAAAGCCTGGCTGGGAGGGAGGGGGCCCTTTTGAATCGCAAGAGTGACTAAACCCACATGCAGAAAAACAAATTCTCGGTGAAACCCTCCTCACATGACATCGGCACGTTCCCAGCCAGAGTGACATGGATACCACGGGGCAGGGAGGCGGGCGGCTAGCAGTTATGGAATGTCAGCCCTGCCAGTCACAAGGTCTCTCCCCTAAGAAGTGGGCACCATTACCCCCATTTCATAGATGAGGAAACCAAGGTCACACAGCTAGCAAGTTGTGATGCCAAGATTTAACCCGAAATCCATGTTAATATGTAGAGATTTATCTGAAGGGGCCCCCAAAAAGTGGTTGAAGGCTAAGAAAGATGACCTTCAGAGCTGCACAACCTCCGAAAAACTGGCAGGGATGGATCTAAGCAGAGAATGAGAAGCCTCAGAGTGATCACAAATGATGGCAGATTTCCTAGTGTTTGAGGGGAGTCTGCTTAGGGAAACTATGGGGCATGAAATCTGCAAAATGGTGTGGTGTGGTGGAAAACACTTCCAGGTGTTGAATAGACTTGGGCTGACATTCCTGCTCTGCCTTGGTTGTGACCTCAGGCATAGGCCCTCACCTTTCTGAGCCTTAGTCTTCTCATCCGTCAAGTAGGCTTAATTAAGAACCTGCACCTGATGTGATAGGGGAGGACAGGAGAGTGGACGATGATGCCCAGTTCTTGGTGGCTGTGTGTATTCTGGTGTTCCAGGCTCACAGATCTGGGGGAAGGCAGCATGGGGACTTTCAGACTTCCTCCTGTTGCCAAATTGGTAAAAACTGTCTTTATACCAGAAAGGCAACACAGTTACACAGTCAACAAGCTCAAACAAGAAACCAAGACTTGGCAGCATTTGAAACAGTTTAAAAAAAAAAAAAGGAATTAAAAAAAAGACAATTTAACCTAGCTTTGGAATCAAGGGAAACTTCACTCTATTTAAAGATGCCACAGGTCCAGGAAATAGCTTCCCACCGCCTGGCTAAGGCTTGAATAACTGGCTGCCCAGCCAATAACAATACAGGCTCACACAGCACACCCTTTCTCATAGGGAGTGCAGAGTGGATTCTGGGCTATCTCCTTTCAGAATTGTGTAGACTATCCGTGGAGGGCATGTAGATCTGTCTTAAAAGAAAGAGCCTCAAAAAAAAAAAAAAAAAAAAAAAGAAGGAGCCTCTTAAGAAAAGAGACCCAAAGAGGACTTGCAGAGATATCAAGGAGCTGAATTTAGCCAGCCAACGCCCCTTGCTCTTTATTGTTCTACACTTCTTTGTTAGGATTTTTTTTCCCTCCCTCTTGCTCTTTTTTCCCTTCCTGGTTAACTTCTCTGCAGCTAGGCGCTGCCACTGCCCCCTTCTCACCACCAGAGACACCACAGCCCCCTTCCCTCCTGCAGAGAGGCCTCCCCAGGGCCTCACCGGGGCCCAACGCCCCCCAGCTCCACTAGCCCCCTAACTAGAACCCTTGAGGCCCTCCGAGGGCCCTCTGAACCCACAGATTGAGCTCCTAGGCTGGTGAGGGAACCCATTCCCATCTCGGGGGGGTGGGGGTGGGGGTGGGGGTGGTCACCGTCTACCCCAGGCACATCTTCCAGAAGCAGGGAAAAACCAAACCCAGCTCAGCCTTGTTCCAGAACCCAATGCCTCCCAGAGTCTCAGCCTTCCCATCTGCAAAATGAGGCCACTGGCCCATTTTCTCAAGTCCTCGCCAGCTCTAAACAAGTTCTCATTTTGTCAGGGAGATACCAGGAAAAAACTTTCATACATTTTAAAACAGAAGTTATTGGAGAGAAGGGGCCCAAAAAACCCCAAAAAACAAAAAAACGTTTTCATGGTGCAGGCACTGAAAGGATCCATTCTCAGAGATTTCAGGCTGCCTCTTCCAGAAGGACGGGGCCAACCTGGCGGTCCCCGGCGGGGCTACCTGTGGCTGGGCACTGCGGGTCTGAGCGCCTCCGGACAAGGAGGGACAGGGCGGGCGGCCTGAGAACAGGCGCCTCTCTCTCAGCCTCTCGTTCCCTACACCAGCTGGGGCCAGACTTTTCCATGGATGGGAAGGAAGGGACTGGGGGGGACCAGAGCGAGAGGGAAAGGGGGAGATGGCACGCAAAGAGGCGACGAGGGGCGATGCCCGAAGACAGGGTGGAGGAGCTGAACAGAGCGAAAGGGAGGAGGGGGAGGGGGAGAGGGAGGAGCCGGGAGAGACCCGGGCCGCGCAGCAGCAGGGCGGCGGGGGAGCGCAGGGGCGGTGGGGGAGAAAGAGCAGGAGGCAGAAGTTTTCAGAGCCGGGGGGCTCCCGGCCGCCCCCGACGGGGCCCGGGCTCAAGGGGGCGTGGGGCCGCGCGGCACTCACATAATGCTTGTTGGGCACCCGCCGCTTCTGCACGTCCAGCACCTTCACCTCCACGATGCTGCGCCGCGGCGGCATGGCCGCTCCTCCGCGGGGCCGGGGTCGGGCGCGGGGGATGCAGGGGCGCGCCGCCGCGGGCCGGGAACCAGGGGCCGGGCGTGATCAGGAGCCCGGGCCGAGCGCGAGCTGCCGCCGCCGCCGCCGCCCTTCGCTCCGCGCGCCCTCCGGCCGGGCCACCGCCGCCGCCGCCGCCCGCCCCCGTCCCGCCCCCGTCCCGCCCCCGTCCCGCCGCCGGCCCGCCCCGCTTAAAGGGCCCGGCCCCCTGCTCCCGCCCCCCGCGCGGACCCGGCTGGCCGACGTCCGGCCGCCGCGGGGCCTTTGTCCCGGCCTGCGCCCCCGCGGTCGGGGGAGGGGACGGGCGCGCGTCCGCCCTGCGATCATGATTGACTGGTGGCTTCGTTCCCTCCCTCAACCCTTGTGGTGGCCGCGGTCTGGCGCCGGATTTGAGGGCCGGACTCTGCTGCTATTCGACTCTGTGACCTTGGGCAAGGGGCTTAACCTCTCTGGGCTCAATTTCTTCATCTATAAAATGGGCCTAGTACTGCTGCCTTGTAAGCGGGGCTATCTTCAGGATTAAGCGCATGTCAGTGGCACTATAAATATTGGCAATTGTCAACTCAGCCCAAAGCCATGGGTATTGAAGGAGGAGCCAGAAAAGAGCCCCCCACCCCAACATACAAGTGTGGTATAAGGACAATAACAGCAGCAAAACCGGGCAAGAGGGTGGTGAATAAGGGAGGCGCAGTGGGTGCTTGTTAACAAGGACACTGATTCCCAAATTTGGAGCACTTACTCCATGCCTGGCCCAGCGCCTCCTGTTTTGTAAAAAATAATTTCTCTTTGAATTCTCAGGCCGACTGTGGGGGGAAAAGGTGGCTGACTCATATTACGGAGGAGGTGGGCTTTCAGGTGTACTAGTGGACTCGGGTTCCATCCCTGAGTGGGGAAAATCCCCTGGAGGAGGAAATGGCAACCCACTCCAGTATTCTTGCCTGGAAAAGCCCATGGACAGAGGAGCCTGGGATGCTACAGTCCATAGGATTGCAAAGAGTCTGACAGGACTGAAAGACTTAGCACTCAGGCTCCGAGAAGGCAAATGAGAGCAACCTCTGGAGTCTCAGAGCTGAGGGAGAGACCCTGTCACTGGCCAGCACTAGGCACAGTTCACAGGTTGAAGCTGAGGGTGCCTGGGGCCGCTCCACATTTCTTTATCCAGTGCCTCCCAGGCCTGGCTCCGCTCTGAGTCATTTTCAGGAGATGTTGACTGAACAGACTGTCTGAATGAGCTTACACAGTGCAAGGATAGGAGGTTCAGGCTCCTGGCCAATGTTCTCATATAGTGAGTAGTAAGCAGGTCCAAAAAACCACACAGCTCCCTTCCAGGCCTGTGAGAACCCAGGGCTCCTTACCACCCTGGGTCCAAGGTCAGCCTTTGAAAGTGGGTGGGGGTCATTCAGAGAGGATGCTTCTCAGCAGCCCTGGCCAGGCCCCTAGAGATTTCAGTATAGATTCCCTTTAGCTCTGTGCCACCCCTTGCCTCTCTAAGTTTCTTGCCAGGTTTTACCACCCTGCTCTGGCCCTGGAGGCTGACTGGTATGGATTTCACTGATGGGTTCCCTGTCCTTTGGCTTCGTGTTGGGCTGGGTGAATAGGGGGCAAGAGACTGAGGGCAGAAGGAGAGAGAGGTATGGGCATTCACTTCCCAAACTTTCTTCCTGCTGGGTTGTCCTTACCCAAAGCCACCTTCCCCTACCGGCTCTCTCAGCGTTCCCTCCACGGGTGGTGACAGTCCTGCCTATACTGCACCCTTCTCCTTTGACTCTCCAAGCCCTGCCCACAACTTTGTAAATAGACTCTTCAATAAACTTTCTGCTGTAACCCAGTTTGTGGGTGACATTTGTTTTGTGGGACCCTCATTGATGTAACTCGTGTAAGGCACCTTCTTCTGAATCATAATTACAAGTCAAAGGACATGGAAATGTCCAGTGGCTGGAAGGCTTGGCTTTTTGGTGCCTTTTGCCTCATCGTGTGCATGAGCCAAGCCTTCCTAATAAGGCAGAACCGTGGAGGGCAGACGCTAGAGGAAGTCTGTGAATCAGCCTGCTTCCTCGGTTTTCCCAGAAAGGCAATGAGACCTGTCCTCAGTCACACCCTCTGCAGTGAAGCCGGTCCTCCTGAGTGTGTTCCCCTCGTCCGCTGAGGCAGGCCTAGCTGGAGGAGACACACCTTCCCCCTACCTGCCTGTAGCAGAGATACAATGCCTGCATCCTTCCATGCCCACCTTTCCTTTTTCTTCTATTGTACTGAAATACACATGACATGAAATTTACCATTTGAACCCTTTGTAAGCATACTGCTCTGTGGCATTAAGTACATACACGTTGGTGTGCAGCCATCACCACTATCCATCCCTAGAACTTTAAAAAAATTAATTTTAAAATCGGAGGGTAATTGCTTTAGAATGTTGTGTTAGTTTCTGCTGTCCAACAATGTGAATCAGCTCTCTGTACACATATATCCCCACCCTCCTGGCCTCCCTCCCACCCCACTGCCGTCCCACCCCTCTAGGTTATCACAGAGCACCAAGCTGAGACCCTTGTGCTCTGTAGCAGCTGCCCGCCAGCGGTCTATTTTAAACATGGTACCCAGCCATCTGTTTTAACAACTCTCTCAATTGACATATGTACACTTCTAGGACTTTTTTGATGTTCCCAAACTAAAATTCTGTTCCCTTTAAACACTGACTCCCCATTTCCCCTCCCCAAGCCCTTGGCAACCACTCTTACCAAGTGTATGACTTTGAGCAAGTTACCTGACCTCCCCATATCTCCATCTCCGCATCTCTATGATGCGATAAGAATATTGACTGACCACGTACGTTTGTTCTGAGCTCTAAATCAGACAATATGGGTAAAGCACGCTTATTTTTGTTATTTTGCTACTAGCCAATCTGATACCCCTAAGTATCTCTTTTTAACCTACATCCAGATGCCAAACCTAATTTTTTAAAAACACTTATTTGTTTGGCTGCATTGGGTCTTAGTTGCAGAATGCAGAATCTTCATTGCCTCGTGTGGGACCTTCCACTGCGGCATGCAGGCTCAGTGGTGGTGCGTGGGCCTACCTGCCCCATGGCATGTGGGACTCCTACTTCCACAACCAGGGATCAAACTCATGTTCCCCGCTTTGCAAGGAGGATTCCTAACCACTGGACCACCAGGAAAGTCTCCCCAACCGAATTTTAATCCTGACTCTGCCTTGACCTACATTCAGTCTTCCCAGTGCTCTCCCTCTTTGTGACCCCTAATCGCGTGTCCCGCCTCATCTCCCACTATGTGTGTTCAGTCACTGAGTCATGTCTGGCTCTTTGTGACCCTGTGGACTCTCCCTGCCAGGCTTCTCTGACCGTGGGACTCTCCACGCAAGAATACTGGAGTGGGTTGCCATTTCCCCTCCAGGGGATCTTCCCAACCCAGGGACCGAAACTGTGTTTCTTGCATCTCCTGTGTTAGCGGGCAGGGCCTTTACCGCTAGTGCCACCGGGGCAGTCCCCATCTCCCACTAGTTGTCTCCACTTTCCTCGTCCCAACCAGAGAAACGACCTGTCATCTCAAGAAGAAAACACATTCTGTTTTTTCCTACCAGCATGCCTTGGCGTAAACTATTTACTTCCCCACCTTGTCTTCCGGTGACCTCTTATTCAGCCTTCAAAGCCCAGCTTGATGTCACTTCCTTCAGGAACCTCTGCCTCCCAGATAGATCATCACTTCGTCCCCTGGCTAACACTGTGCCCTATTGCAGCCATCACTCTGGGCTGTAACTGCCTTCTTACAGATGTGATGACTTTGCCAGACTCTGAGCTTCCAAGGAGCTGGAATGGGTCTCAAATGCCCCCAGCATCCGGCACAGACTAGTGTAGAGAGGCCCCGAGGAAATGTTTGTAGGATGAAAGAACGCAACTCCATCTCCCTAACTCAAAACTCAGTCTCCACCGGCAGCATTAATCAACCCTCCAGGCAGGGCCTAGTTTTGTCCCTCCCCACCCCCAAAGACATTTTCACCCCGAGCTCCACTGCTTCTGAGAACACTGGCATGCTGACTGTGGTGTGGCGTGGACAGTGTAGAGAAGATGGTAAATCTGCTGTTTTCGCTTTAGAAGGACTTTATCCTTCTAAATTCCTCTTTCAGGAGTGCACTCTGCAAACTTGAGAGCTGCAGACGGTGGAAAATCAATGCTAGAGCCAGTGGACCTCAGAATTCCATGTGGCAGGTTTATTTGGGAGGAGGGCTGTACTTTCAAGGAGCATTGAGTCCGTCAGCCTGAATTAGGCTCTGGTCTTTTTGTGATTTTTGGTGTCTATCGGGCTTCAGGCTGTACTTCTACCAGATACCAAGTTCCCAGGAGGGACAGCCAGGCCCAGGAAGCTGAGGCCTGCTCCTTTTCTGCCTCTCCCCTCAACTGCCTCTGAGAAGGAGCTAGGCTTCTTTCCAGGACAAGGGGGGAGGCCTGGACACAGACGCCCGCTCCCTCTCCCCCCAGCTTTTGTCTGATTGGCTGGCACGGCAAGATGCTCATAATTAGCAGGGCTAAGCCTGCGAATACCAGGTGGCCAGGCACATGTGGCCCTGTGGAATAGGCCATGAGCTGGAAGGAAGCAGGCCTTAAAGCAACATGGCAGGTGCCCGCTGCAGGATATAGCTTCCAGGGTTGGGGAGGAGGTTGAGTGAAGTTGTAACTCGGTGGCAAGAAGGGGATCATGACTTCCTTCCTCCCACCTTCTTCCTCTTTTCTGGAAACCAAAAATGCTCTTCCTCTGGAAAGGAAGCTCTGTCCTTGATCCTCCCCTGCTCAGAAACCCTCACAGGCTTCCACTGCTCACAGAGGTTTTCGTGCTTCAGGTTGGCATTCAAGGCCTCCGCGACCTGGTCCCTTTAGTACCGCTTTCCTTTCTCCTTGTTTTGTGTTTATTAATTGTGCATGTAGCTGTCTTTTCTCTACTTGGTAAAGGGATGTGTGATAATGTAACTTTTATCAAGCATCTGCCAAGTGCTGTGTATAGCACCAAACATTCCATATCCACTTCTCTAATTTGCCCAACAAATCCACAGTGTGAGTGCTATTTGCCCCCATTTTCCTGTGAGAAAACCAAGCTTAGAGAAGTTGCCCAGAATTATAGCATGGAAAAGTGGTGAAGCTGGGATTTGAACTCAGAATTACTGGGCTGCCTGACCCGTGTTCTTTCCACTGAAGTCAGAGCTCCCTTGAGGACAGGGCTGGTGTCTTCTGAATGTTTGTATCCACTCCCTTCCATTAAGTAGGTGTCCCTCTGCTATAGACTGAATGTTTGTGTCCTTCCAAAATTTACACTGAAATCGAGCCCCTCATTTGTTGGTATTTGGGAGATGGGGGAGGGGGACAGTGGAGCCTTTGTGAATGGGGTTAGTGCCCCTTTAAAAGACACCCTGTAATCAACATGTAAACACCACTAAAACAGGTAAACATTGAGGACCTACCATAGAGCACAGGGAACTATACTCAATACCATGTAATAATCTATAACGGAAAAGACTCTGAAAAACACTCTGTATTTATCTGTAACTGAATCACTTTGCTGTACACTTGAAACTAACAAAACATTATAAATTAACCATACTTCAATTAAAAAAAGAAATTGCTAAAATAAAAATGTCATGAGATATATGTAAATAGAAGCTTATGATTAACATTTTAATGAATGTAAATGTAAGCAAAATTTATCAATTTGCATTTACTCATGAACACATTATTTACAGTAAATATACAGTAGCAAAAACTTCAGAGAGTGAAAATAAGGAAACCCAAAGAAAAAAAGTATTTCAAGTCTGCAAAAATGAACAGTGAAACATTATGTCATTACGTTGCTTTAAAAGGCAAGAGAGGACAAGGTATCTAGATGCATATGAGCAACAAAAACAAGTTCTTTTGTTATTAAATGTAATATTTAATAAATAAATAAATAAATAAGACTGAAGAGAGCTTCCTTGTCCCTTCTGTGATGTGAATTCACAGTGAAAAGACAACCATTTATGAACAGGAGGCAGGCCCTCACCAGACTTTAAATTAGCACCTTGATCCTCGAATTCTCAGCCTCCAGAGCTGTGAGAAGTAAATTTCTGTTTTTTTTCCTATGAGGCAGCCAGTCTATAACATTCTGCTATTAGCCGCCCAAAAGGACTAAGACATCCTGTAAAGCCATTCTCCATAGCCAGCTAGATGGGTCTTTAGAAAAGAAAAGGCAAGCTGGATAATATGTATAAAGTCAGCTCTCAATGGCCAGCAGGATCTGGCCTCTGCAGGCTTCTCCCCCTCATCTCAGGCCCCTGACACACGCCCTCCACCCACTCGGGCCTTCTCTCCGTTCCAAGAATGCTCGCCGCTTTGCACCTGCCGTTCCGTCCTGCGAGAGTGCTTTTCCTCCGTCTGGCCCATTCCTGCCTCGCAGGCTTTAGTCTAGATGCGGCTCTTTGGGGGCCCTCCCTTAAGCAGCCCCTCGTTTCTCTCCCGTGTGTCTTTCCTTCACAGCACTCATCACCACTGTCATCTGAATGAAGAAAAACGGCGGCTCTTCCCTCCGACAACTGTTCCTCTCCTGTGTGTCTCCTTTACTACTCACAAAGAACGCTTCACTTCTGGTCACCAAGTGTGTGGAGGTTTTCCCCCACGGCAGGCTATTCTCTGTGACACCAGCTGGATGTCCTACAATATAGCTCAATTCTGACAAAGTCTCCCTGAAGGCTTTGATATAGTGTCAGATCCCACAGACTAAGCACTTAGTCCCACGAGGTTGCTCCCATCCCGCTTCAGACACCTAAGTAGTAGATCCCCAGGCTACCCACGAGCCTCTCCTCAGGTTCAATTAATTTGCTAGAGTAGCTCATAGAACTCAGAGACATGCTTATTTATGTCTACCAGTTTATTGAAGGATCTGATGAAGAATCCAGAGAAGGGGAGAGGAGAGAAATAGGTGACAGAGATTAAGAGGCATAAACTTCTAGTTGCAAAATCCAGAAGTCATGCGGGTGAAATGTGGGGATAATATAGGCAATAATTATATGACATCTTTGTATGGTGACAGGTTATAACTAGACTTATCATGATGATCATTTTCAAATGTATAGAAATACAGAATCACTATGTTCTGTAACAGGAACTAACACAGTATTGTAGTTTTTGTACTTCATAGATCAGATTTGTGGTTTTCAGAGTGGAAAACCACAGGCGCGGAAAGAAGAAATTGGATGAAGATGGTCAAATGTAAAAACTTCCATTTACAAGATAAATAAGTACCAAGGACATAATGTACAGCATGAGAAGTGTAATGAACAATGCTATGTGTTATGCATGACAATTAAGAGAGTAAATCTTGAATTCTCGTCACAAGGAAAAATACCCTTTCTGTTTCTTTAATTCTGTATCTGTATGAAATGATGGAAGTTCACTATTTTCTTGTACTCGTTTCGTGATGTATGTAGGTCAAATCATCATGCTGTCCACCTTAAACTTAGACAGTAGTTGTTATTCACTTGCTAAGTCGTGTCTGACTCTGAGACCCCATGGACTTAGTGGTGTATGTCAATTCCATTTCAATAAAACTGAAGGAAAAAAAAAGAATATAGATGAACAGCCAGTTGAAGAGACTCATAGGGCACAGTCTGGGAGGGTCTTGTACACAGGAGCTTCTGTACCCGTGGAATTGGACTGCATTACCCACCAACTTGGAAGCTCAGAGGACCCCTTACAACTGGAGTTTTATGGAGGCTTCCTCACTTAGGCATGGTAAGTTATTAACTCCATTTCTAGCCCCTTCATTTCCGGCCCATCTTCCCTCTCTGGAAGATTGGAGTGGGCTGAAAACTCTAAGCTTCTAGTCAGACTTGGTCTTTCTGGTGACCAGCCCCCAACCAGGAGCCCCCCAGCAGCCCATTCAGACTTGCCTCGTAGAACAAAAGATGCTCCTAGTGTTCCTATCACTTAAGAAATTATAAAGGTTTAGGAGCTCTGTGCCAGGAACTGTGGGCAGAGACCAATATATGTATTTTCTATGATCTCACAGTGTTATTTATTTATCTTCAACTGGAAGATTGGCTACATGAGGGCTGTCTACTCTGTCTCATTAGTTACGATTCACAAACACCAGTATGGAGCCAGCAGGCTCTTGGTAAATTGTTTCTGACTAATGAATGGCTTTCTTTTCACAGGAAAGCCAGGACCTCTTTTCCCCCCAGTGTCTGATCGTTCATAGTTCAGTTTAGTTCAGTCACTCAATCATGTCCAACTCCTTGAGACCCCATGGACTGCAGCATGCCAGACTCAGACTTTGCTGTTCATCACCAACTCCCGAAGCTTGCTCAAACTCATGTCCATCAAGTTGGTGATGCCATCAACCACTGTATCTTCTGTCATCCCCTTCTCCTCCTGCCTTCAATCTTTCCCAGCATCAGGGTCTTTTCCAATGAGTCAGCTCTTCGCATCAGGTGGCTAAAGTATTGGAGCTTCACTTTATCATCAGTCTTTCCAATAAATATTCAGGACTTATTTCCTTTAGGGTGGATTGGTTGGATCTCCTTGCAGTCCAAGGGATTCTCAAGAGTCTTCTCCAACACCACAGTTCAAAAGTATCAATTCTTTGGTGCTCAGCCTTCTTTATGGTCCATCTCTCACATCCGTATACTAATGCAAAAAATCATAGCTTTGACTAGACAGACATTTGTCATCCAAGTAATGTCTCTGCTTTTTAATGTACTGTCTAAGTTGGTCATAGCTTTTCTTTCAAGGAGCAAGCATCTTTTAATTTCAAGGCTGCAGTCCCCATCTGCAATGATTTTGGAGCCCAAGAAAATAAAGTCTGTCACTGTTTCCATTGTTTCCCATCTATTTGCCATGAAGAGGACCGGATGCCATGATCTTCGTTTTTAGAAAGTTGAGTTTTAAGCCAGCTTTTTCACTCTCCTGTTTCACTTTCATCAAGAGGCTCTTCAGTTCCTCTTCACTTTCTGCCATAAAGGTGGTGTCATCTGCATATCTGAGGTTATCGATATTTCTCCTTGCAATCTTGATTCCAGTTTGTGCTTCATCCAGCCCGACATTTTGTATGATGTACTCTGAATATAAGTTAAATAAGTAGGGTGACAATATACAGCCTTAACATACTCCTTTCCCAATTTGGAACCAGTCCATTGTTCCATGTCTGGTTCTAACTGTTGCTTCTTGACCCGCATACAGATTTCTCAGGAGGCAAGTAAGGTGATCTGGTATTCACATCTCTTGAAGAATTTTCCATAGTTTGTTGTGATCCACACAGTCAAAGGCTTTGGCGTAGTTAATAAAGCAGAAGTAGATGTTTTTCTGGAACTCTCTTGCTTTTTCTATGATCCAATGGATGCTGGCAATTTGATCTCTGGGTTCCTCTGGCTTTTCTAAATCCAGCTTGAACATCTAGACGTTCTTGGTTCATGTACTGTTGAAGCCTGGCTTGGAGAATTTTGAGCATTACTTTGTTAGTGTGTGAGACCTCTCATAACTGTTTGGCAAATGTTTGTTGAATGAATGAATGATGAATGGATGGATGAATGCATGAGTGTGTAAAAGGTCATGCTGATCACAAAAAGGGTTTGGACTTGCATTTCAGATCAGTCGTAACATACTCCAGAGACCTCTGAGGGGGCCAGGCCTGGGGACTCTCCTGTTGTTAACAGCGCCTAGAGAAACTTGCAAAGACCAAGTGCATTAAAAAGTAGAGGTCACCTGCCATTGAGCCGCTTCCCAGTCAGACTGGGTGCATTTCCTCATTTAGCCACTAGGTGGCTGAATGCACCACCAGTCATGTCCCCAGCCCTGACTGTTTATCCTCCTCAGGGCTTCCCACACCCCACTTTCCCAGGGGAACCTAAGCGCTTTGTTCCATATAAATTTGTTCCAGTGGTTATGAAGGTTGTGATTCAACCTCACCTACTCAAAGTGTATCAGAGCATGATCCCAAAGGGCAAGTAGCTCAGGGAGCCCCCATTATGTATTCATTCATATTTATGTATCACTTGTATACAAGTATTTCTCATTTATCTAAACAGGTTTTATTGAACTCCTAATATGTGCTAGGCACAGTAAGAGGTGGTTGGAATATATCAGTGAGCTGAATAGGTGAACATTCTTTTTCTTGTGGTGCTCACCTTCTAGTAAGGAAGGCAGACAAAAAGCAATAAATATAAGGAATAAGGCAATTGTGAAGCACACTAGAAGGTAAATTGTGTTATGAAAAACTGAGCCAAACGAGAGGGCTCAGGAGAGGCCTCCACTTCCAGAACCAAACAGAACAGACACTGGGCTCAGTTCAGTTCAGTTCAGTTCAGTTCACTCACTCAGTCGTGTCCGGCTCTTTGTGACCCCATGGACTGCAGCACGCCAGGCCTCCCTGTCCATCACCAACTCCCAGAGTTTGCTCAAACTCATGTCCATCTAGTCAGTGATGCCATCCAACCTTCTCATCCACTATCATCCCCTTTTCCTCCTGCCTTCAATCTTTCCTGGCATCAGGGTCTTTTCCAATGAGTCAGCTCTTCGCATCAGGTGGCCAAAGTATTGGAGCTTCAGCATCAGTCCTTCCAATGAATATTCAGGATTAATTTCATTTAGGATTGACTGGTTTGACCTCCTTGCAGTCCAAGGGACTCTCAAGAGTCTTCTCCAACACCACAGTTCAAATGCATCAATTCTTTGGCACTCAGCTTTCTTTATAGCCCAACTCTCACATCCATACATGACCACTGGAAACAAAGTAACATCTCTGCTTTTTAATAAGCTGTCTAGGTTGGTCATAGCTTTTCTTCCAAGGAGCAAGTGTCTTTTAATTTCATGGCTGCAGTCACCATCTGCAATGATTTTGGAGCCCAAATAAATAAAGTCTGTCACTGTTTCCATTGTTTCCCCATCTATTTGCCATGAAGTGATGGGATTGGATGCCATGATTTTCATTTTTTGAATGTTGAGTTTTTTTTTTTTTTTTTGAATGTTGAGTTTTAAACCAGCCTTTTCACACTGGTCTAGAGCTACATATCAGCTCCCTTTCTCAGAGCAAGGGGCCTCTGAAGGCTCTGGGCCTGGAAACCCCTGCCAGAAAGAGGCCGAGGGGCGGACCCTCGAAGCAGGGGATCTGAAGGAGAGTCACAGAGACCTAAGCTGGGCAGGAAAGGCCTCCGCAGTGGATGGAGACTTGAAAGTCCCTACAAAGCTCACTCGAAGAGGAAGAGCTACAGGTGTTGCCCAGCTGTGACCAGGAGCGTGGGGAGGGAGGCTGCAGTGGTTCTGAAGACGGTCAGGGACGCAGTCAGGTCCAGTCCTGCTTGTCCCCCAGGCCCCCAAATCCCAGCGCAGTGTTCACCCTGGCCTCCCGCTCTGTTTTCCCAGGATCTCAGACTGAGAGAGGAGTCTGGCTGGACACTGTGAGGAGCCATCTCCCGCCACGGGGACTGAAAGGTGGATCCTGTGAAACAGCGGAGAGGAAAGGATCAGTCAGACCTGTGGGGAGAAGCAGAAACACAGTCTGGCCTTCCTTTCAGGCAGAGGCCGGACTCCCCCAGAAGCCCCACAGCATCTCTGTCCTGCAGTTACTGGAGATACCCCAGTGTCCCTTTAAACACCATCCCCATCTGTTCCCCCCCACCCCTTAATCCATGCAGTAGGTATGAAGCTCAGGTCACAGATGTAGGTGTCTGAGAATAACATCATTTCTAAATTTTCTTAGAACAACTTCATTTTTGACCCTACCTCCTACATGCTTAGCCACCGCTGGGGTAACCCTTCCCTAGGTTCTGACAGGATTTCACATTAAGTAAAGCCCCAGTAGCTTTCCTTCCATTCATCATGTCCAGCCATTCATGCCAAGTCACCCTTGGCCCTGGTCCATATTGTCCCTTCATGTCCCTTGGTTGGCAGGTCCACACCCTGCTAGGGGCACAGGATCTCGGGGGAGACATGGGGTCCAGCCTTGCTGGTGATTCCAGGGTCCTCCTCAAGGTGCAGCTGGGGAGCAGCCGCATCTCCCTTCTGCTCTCAGATCTGCAGGCCCTCCTGCTCCTCCCACGCCCACGGAGGGCTCTTTTTTGTCCTGGGGGAAATCCCTGGTTGATGCCTACAAGCCAAGCACCCCAGTGCACACCTGTAGGCTGACACATCTGTGAGTGTGCCTCCTGCTGCTTTCACAGGGATATCACCACCGGGAGCTTGGGTGTCTGGGGGAGAGAGGGTGAGGAAGGGCTGGTTAGGGGTGGAGCCTGTGTTGGAGGGTGTGGGGAGGGCTCAAGGAAGTGGGGTCTGTTCTAGATTGGGTGCTGTCAGGAAGCGGGGCTACGTAGTGGATCGGGCAGTACTCTTCACCCAGGAGCCAGGGGAAACAGTCGCAGTCGCTCATCAGGCAGGAGGGGGTTTGCTGACTTGGGGGTGGATGTTTCCACCGTTGCTTGGGTGTGACGAAGGAGTGCTTGCTCTTTGTCCTGTTCCCTCACCATCACAAGACATCCTCATCTGACACTGATATTCTGGGAAGCTGTGTGTGTCTAGGATGGAGTGGCACAGCCTGGTGAGGAGCAAGAGGCCAGCTGCCAGCTGGCCTCCAGCAGGAATGCTCTTTCCTTTTCCCCTCTCTTCTTCAAATCCTGTTCTCCTTAGCAGGCTAGAGTTTGGGAGGGAAAGCCTTGCCTCAAATCTCCCAGGAGGTAAGGAAGCGTGGAGCCTGCTACCTGCTTGGGTCAGGGGAGGGATGTCCATAGTGAGGAAACAGGACTTCATTTGTGGACACGTGTTTCCAGCCTCACAGGCTTGAGGGGGTCCTGCAGAATCTAACCAGAGTCCCCATGTCAGGTACGGGGGCCCCTGCTTTATAGAAGCTCAGAGGAGGGAATGTGTGCTCTAAGGTCACATAGCTAGCAAACTGGAACTTGGATTCCAAAAACTGTTATTTAGTTGTAGAGAGTCATTTTATGTTGAGAAAGGTACAATTTGCATTGATGATATGAGTCATCAGCCTAGATGTGCCGGAAAACATTGCAGTTAAAAAAAAAAAAGAAGGAAAAAGAAGAAGATAAAAACAGAAAAGAAAGAAAAAGAAATAAGTCCAAGAGGGGATGGGCAGGTTTAAACATCCATCTCATTCTTTGGTAGGTCAAATAGACAAAACCACATACGGACAGAGAGCAATGGTTCTTGACTTTTTGGAGACTTGAATGAGCCCAGTGAACCCCTGCTCCAGAAAAATGTAAATCTGATGATACATTAGTATTTTATCCACATCCAAGGGGCTCGTTGCCCCCACCAGGTGCTCCATGAATTCCTGACACTGAAGACTCTAATTCAGCTCAAACTTAAGAATCAGACTTAAATCTGAATTCCATCTCCACATCTCTGGTGGCAACCTTATACATCCTAAAGGAAATCAGTCCTAAATATTCATTGGAAGGACTGAAGCTGAAGCTTCAATACTTTGGCCACCTGATGTTAAGAACCGACTCATTGGAAAAGACCCTGATGCTGGGAAAGACAGAAGGCAGGAGGAGAAGGGGACGACAGAGGATAAGATGGTTGGATGGCATCACTGACTCGATGGACATGAGTTTGAACAAACTCTGGGAGTTGGTGATGGACAGGGAAGCCTGGCGTGCTGCAGTCCATGGGGTTGCAAAGAGTCAGACACGACTAAGTGACTGAACTGAACCTTATACAAGGTATCAAACCTCTATAAGCCTTAGTTACCTTATCAGTAAAATGAGGATCACAAGAGACATTTCTTAAGCAAATATTATATGATGTCACATATAGAATCTAAAAGCTGGTACAGATGAACTTATTTATGAAACAGAAACAGACATGGAAAGAAAAACTATGGTTACCAAAGGGGAGGGGGAGCTTGGGATTAGCAGATACATGTTCAGTTCAGTTCAGTTCAGTCACTCAGTCGTGTCCGACTCTTTGCGACCCCATGAATTGCAGCACGCCCGGCCTCCCTGTCCATCACCAGCTCCCGGAGTTTACTCAAACTCATGTCCATCGAGTCGGTGATGCCATCCAGCCATCTCATCCTCTGTTGTCCCCTTCTCCTCCTGCCCCCAATCCCTCCCAGCATCAGGGTCTTTTCCAATGAGTCAACTCTCACATGAGGTGGCCAAAGTATTGGAGTTTCAGCTTTAGCATCAGTCCTCCCAATGAACACCCAGGACTGATCTCCTTTAGAATGGACTGGTTGGATCTCCTTGCAGTCCAAGGGACTCTCAAGAGTCTTCTCCAACACCACAGATACATGTTACTATATATAAAATAGACAAACAGCAAGGACCTGCTGTATGGCACAGGGAACTATATTCAATATCTTGCAATAAACTATAATGGGAAAGAATTTTTTAAAACAGTAGAGGTAAATACATACATATGTATACATAACCGATCACTTTGCTGTATGCCTAAAAACTGACACACTGTTATGAATCAACTGTACTTCAATAAAAAGATTAGAAAGCAAAAATAAATTATATTGGAAAACAACCCCCCCCCCAAACAAACAAAACAACAACAGCAGCAGCAGCAAGAGACATTTCTTGCAGGATCCTGAGAGGATTACGTGAGAGAATTCACGGAGAGGACTCAGCACGGAGCCTGGCACGCAGCAGGCTCTGCATGCACGGGGGCTCTCGCTGCTGTTACCGTTAGAATGACAGGGGGGCTCACAGATCTTGTCCTTTGCAAAGAAAGAAAATTCCTTCTTTCTGGTGCCAATGAATCGAGCACAAAAGTAGATCCTATCTGAAGCCACTAAGAAGAGTTACTTTAAACACAAAAGGCAGAAAGTGGATGGTCCTTACCCTCTACTCACAAACCAATACGATTGAGATGTGAATAACACAAGTTTAAGGAAAAAACCCCACATACTTAGACATGGAAAAAAATAAAAACAAAAGCCATTCTCCTGCATAGACCTTGGACCCAAGGGAAATCAATAAACGTGCTCTCATTGTGATGAAGAACCCGCTGGCGGTTTTGCCTCCTGTCCCAGGGATCAGGGTGTCTGACCGCCCCCGAGCCGTTTTCTTTTCAGACAGTGGGGATTTCTGTAGGCATGAGTGGTGCGGGAGGACCTGGGGATGAAGGCCAGGGTAGAAGAGCCGCCTGGGAGTGGAGCCAGGAGCATGATGGCTTTGGCTGTGGCATCGGGGCCCTCATTGTGAACTTAATCAGCAAAAGGGAAATGGGTTCCGGAAGACAGAGGCTTTCCAAATGGAGGCATTGAGTGACCCTGGGGACAATCAGGAAGTACAAAGTGGGAATGGAGATCAATATTGATTCCTTTGAATTTGAACAGGCTGGGGAGCCAGAGCGTAGAATTGGACCTAGAGCATCAAGATTCTGAACTGAAGGCAAGTGGAGAGAATATGGAAAGAGGGGGGAAAGAATTACTGTGTATGGGAGTCAGAAAGGCAAAGGGAAAAGTTCAATTAGAGAAGATTAATAATTGAGCTGTATTTAAAAGCCAGCTAGAACAGGAAGGAGCTGGCGTAAAGGAAGAGTTGAAAGATGGATGGCTGTGAGTTGAAAGATCATAAGTAATGGGAAAGGCCAGGCGGCCCGGGACTCCTCGGTTTTTGCTCTGACAGAAGACATACAATGGGAGCACACGTCTGT
This sequence comes from Cervus canadensis, assembly GCF_019320065.1. Taxonomy (NCBI): domain Eukaryota; kingdom Metazoa; phylum Chordata; class Mammalia; order Artiodactyla; family Cervidae; genus Cervus; species Cervus canadensis. The sequence continues at coordinate 3,894,338 of NC_057401.1, forward strand.
TATTGTCCGTCATGAGTTAGTCTGAACTTGAAGGGGAAGCGAGGTCACGAAGGAGTGATGACCTATAATTGAGATGCATTTGTAAATCGTCTCATTTGAGATGCAGTATCCAGGAAGGGGTCCTGGAGCCTCGGAGAGCTTGCCATAGGAAAAGGTAAAATACGATCAAGGACAAAGATGAATAGAGTTCTGCAAGAATGCTGAGATGGTTGGAGGGAAGACCTTTTTATCCTTCAGAAAGGAACTGGGAGATTACATTAGAAATAAATCATTGCAGGGCGAGAGAAGCGCTGAACATATTACATGTTCCAGAGAACTGAGGAAACCCGTTTGATATGAAGATTTTAAGAGGTGCTGAATTAAATACGGAACATGCAGTAGCTACTGTAGTGCTTGTTTATTAGCCAACATTCCCCGTGTGCCGGGCACTGTGCTCACATGACATTTAACGCTTACCTAACCCTTGTGGAGCTCTGGCATTAGTTCTGTGCACCATCATGATGACGATATTAGTTGCTCAGTTGTGTCCAACTCTTTGTGACCCAGTGGACTGTAGCCCACCAGGCTGCTCTCTCTGTCCATGGAATTCTCCAAGCAAGAATACTGGAGTGGGTTGCCATTCCCTTCTTCAGGGGATCTTCCTGACCCATGGATGGAACCCAGGTCGCCTACATTGCAGGTGGATTCTTTGGCATCTGAGCCACCAGGGAAGTCCTCTGTGCATATATCAGCTTATTTAATCCTCACAGCAACACTGAGAGGGAAGTACTATTGTTATCCCCATTGTCCAGATGAGGAAACCAAGGTACAAAGGAATTAAACCTTTGTACAAGGCACACCTGGAACTAGGGTGAGCTGAGTGAGGCATTCACCCGAAGATGCAAAGTCTAAAGGTGGGGAGGAATACCCTCAGTAATCAAGATAAGTACTATGTAAATATAATATTTAAAGAGACCAAAATTAATGCAAAAAAATCTATGATGAACAAAATACTAGAATTTTAAATAAGAACAGAATCAGCAAGCTCACACGGTTTGTAAGAGGCAGGGGCAGGATCTGAATCCAGACAGCTGTCTGAGACCCACTTATTACCCACTACCCTATACGGGCCAATGGGCCACGCCTGCCTTTCCTGCCTCTCTCTGCCCAACCCCATTCCAGGCGCTTACATGCAGCAGGTCCACAGTCAGTGTTTGCTGAGAGAACCTTGAATGAAGGTGTGGGCCTTGCCCTCAGGAGCTGTCATGCCTCCTGCTACGGGCCTGTCCTATGACTGTGCCAAGGCTCGCTGTGTGTCACTGACTGCACACCATATACTCGTCAGGACACAGTCAAGCTGAGCCATGAGCACTGGGAGCCCAGGAGTAGAAGGATGCCTTTAGTCTTGCCCTGCTGTGGCAGACTTCTTTTTTTAAAAAAAGTGCTGGAATCAAGATTGCCGGGAGAAATATCAATAACCTCAGATATGCAAATGACACCACCCTTATGGCAGAAAGTGAAGAAGAACTAAAGAGCCTCTTGATGAAAGTGAAAGAGGAGAGTGAAAAAGTTGGCTTAAAGCTCAACATTCAGAAAATGAAGATCACAGCATCTGGTCCCATCACTTCGTGGCAAGTAGATGGGAAACAATGGAAACGGTGAGAGGCTTTATTTTTGGGGGGCTCCAAAATCACTGCAGATAGTGACTGCAGCCATGAAATTAAGATGCTTACTCCTTGGAAGAAAAGCTATGACCAACCTAGATAGCATATTGAAAAGCAGAGTCATTACTTTACCAGCAAAGGTCCGTCTAGTCAAAGCTATGGTTTTTCCAGTAGTTATGTGTGGATGTGAGAGTTGGACTATAAAGAAAGCTGAACACTGAAGTATCGATGCTTTTGAACTACGGTGTTGGAGAAGACTCTTGAGAGTCCCTTGGACTGCAAGGAGATCCAACCAGTCCATCCTAAAGGAAGTCAGTCCAGAATATTCATTGGAAGGACTGATGCTAAAGCTGAAACTCCAATACTTTGGCCATCTGATTCGAAGAACCAACTCATTTGAAAAGACCCTGATGCTGGGAAAGATTGAAGACAGGAGGAGAAGAGGACGACAGAGGATGAGATGGTTGGATGGCATCACCAACTCGAAGCACATGAGTTTGAGTAAGCTCTGGGAGTTGGTGATGGACAGGGAGGCCTGGTGTGCTGTGATTCATGGGGTCACAAGGAGTCGGACACGACTGAGTGACTGAACTGAACTGGACTGATTTATTTTTAATTGAAGGATAATTGCTTTACAATATTGTGTTGGTTTCTGCCATACATCAATATGAATCAGCCATAGGTATACATATGTCCCCTCTCTCTTGAGCCTCCCTCCCACCTCCACCCCATCCCGCCTCTCTAGCGAGGTGTCACAGAGCCCCGGTTTGAGCTCCCCGAGTCATAGAGCGAATCCCCGCTGACCATCTATTGTACATGTGGTGGTGTGTATGTTTCCATGCTGCTCTTTGCATTCGTCCCATCCTCTCCTTCTCCCAGCCCCTCTCCCGTGGCCACAAGTCTGGTGTCTGTGTCTACGTCTCCATTGCTGCCCTGAAAATAAGCTCATCACTATCATCTTTCTGGATTCCAAATATACGTGTTAATATAGGATATTTGTTTTTCTCTTTCTGACTTACTTCATTCTGTAGAATAGGCTCTAACGTTCATCCACCTCATTAGAACTGGCTCAAATGTGAGACTTTCTATGGCTGAGTTTTATTCCCTTGTGTATATGGACCACAGCTTCTTTATCCATTCGTCTGTCAGTAGACATCTAGGTTGCCTCCACGTCCTAGCTTTTGTAAACAGTGCTGCAATGAACATTGGGGTACATGTGTCTTTTTCAATTGGTTTTAGGGCATATGCCCAGTAGTTAGATTGTTGGGTCATTTGGTAGTTTTACATTTTTAAAGCAATCTCCATACTGGGCTTCTCTGGTGGCTCAGATGATAAGAAATCACCTGCAATGTGGGAGACCTGGGTTCGATCCCAGCGTTGGGAAGACACCCTGGAGGAGGGCGTGGCAACCCACTCCAGTTTTCTTGCCTGGAGAATCCCATGGACAGAGGAGCTACAGTCCGTGGAGTCGCAAAGACTCAGATACGACTGAGTGACTGAGCACATGCTGCTCTGCGTAGCGGCTCCATCAGTTGACATTCCCACCAACAGTGCAGGAGTGTTCCCTTTCCCCTCACCCTCTCCAGCATTTACGATTGTAGATTTTTTGATGATGGCCATTCTGCCTGGTGTGAGGTGATATCTCACTGTAGTTTTGATTTGCATTTCTCTTGTAATGAGTGTTATTGAGCATCTTTTCATGTGTTTATTAGCCATCTATATGTCTTCTTTGGAAAAATGTCTGTTTAGGTCTTCTAACCACCTTTTGATTGAGTAGTTTGTTTTTCTGATATTGAGCTTCATGAGTTGCTTATATATTTTGAAAATTAATCCTTTGTCAGTTGTTTCGTTTGCTATTATCTTCTCCTATTCTAGAGGCTGTTCTCTCACCTTGTTTATAGTTCCCTTTGTTGTACAAAAGGTTTTAAGTTTAATTAGATCCCACTTGTTTATTTTTGTGTCTATTTCCAGTACTCTAGGAGGTGGGTCATAGAGGATCTTACTGTGATTTATGTTATAGAGTGTTCTGCCTATGTTTTCCTCTAAGAGTTTTATAGTTTCTGTCCTTACATTTAGATCCGTTTTGAGTTTATCTTTGTGTATAGTGTTAAGAAGTGTTCTAACTCCATTCTTTCACATGGTCCACTTTCCCCAGGACTACTTACTAAAGAGACTGTCTACTCCACTGTATACTTTTCGTTGTGGCAGATCTTTAGAGGGGGTGAATTTGAGCTGGGCTTGTAAGATCTGATGAATTTCTTCAAGCAGGAAAGGGGGGATGTTCCCTAGTGACATGGCTGAATCCCTGTGCATTATTAAGTCAAAAGCATTTGTCTGCAGAGTGATGTTTCTAATGTAGTAAGGAAATCTTCCCCAAGTATGCATACGGTGACACACATGTGGGGAGAGAGCTCGGAGGATAAACACCAGACTGGGGAGGGCTGCACGTGGGTATGGTGACCGGAGGGGTCTTAGAGAGCCGTCAGCCTTACATGCAAGGTTCAGCTTTTAAAAACACCAGAAGAGAGCCATTATTGATTATGTCATTAAAGATTAATTTTTCAAACAGATTGAAAGGATCTCTAGGAACTGACATGGAGTAATTTCCAAGATGTATTATTTTTTAATTATTTATTTATTTGAAGGTGCAGGTCTTAGCTGTGGCGTGTGGAATCTTTAGTTGTGGCATGTGATTTTTTAAAATGTATTTATTTATGGCAGTGCTGGGTCTTCACTGCTGCACAAGCTTTCCTCTAGTTGTGGCGAGCGGGGCTACTCTCTAATTGTGGTGCGTGGTCTTCTCGTTGTGGTGGCTTCTCTTGTTGGTGAGCACAGGCTCTAGAATACCAGGCTTCAGTAGCTGTGGCACCTGGGGGCTCGTGGGCTCTGGAGCACAGGCTCAGTAGCTGTGGCACACAGGTTCGGTTCTGCAGTGTGTGGGGTTTCCTGGAGGGACCGAACCCGTGACTCCTGCCTTGGCAAGTGGATTCTTCACCACTGAGCCGCCAGGAAAACCCCCACATGTAGAAACTTTCAGTTGTGGCATGCAAGATCTTTAGCTGTGGCATGTGGGATCTAGTTCCCTGAACCAGGGATCAAACTCAGCCTCCCTGTGTTGGGAGCATGGAGTCTTAACCACTAGACCACCAGGAAGTCCGCCAAGATGTATTTTAAAAAACTGATCCAACTGACAGGCTGTTGTTCAGTCACTAAGTTGAGTTTGACTTTTGCAACCCCATGTACACAGGGCTTCCTGTCCTTCACTACCTCCTGAAATTTGCTCAGATTCATGTCCGTGGAGTCGGTGATGCCATCTAACCGTCGCATCCTCTGCTGCCCCCTTCTCCTTTTGCCTCAATCTTTCCCAGCATCAGCGTCTCTTTGCATCAGGTGGCCAAAGTATTGTAGTCCTTCCAGTGAATATTCAAGGTTGATTTCTTTTAGGGTTGACTGGTTTGATCTCCTTGCAGTCCAAGGGACTCTTGAGAGTCTTCTCTTGTTATAATTGACATATAACATCATGCAAGTTTCTGGTGTACAACATAATGATTTAACCCTTGTATATACAGCAAAATGATCACCACAGTAAGTTAACATCTGTCATCACACATAGTTACAATTTCTTTCTTGTGGTGAGAATTTTTAAGATCTATTCTCTTAGCAACTTTCAAGTATACAATACAGTGTTATTAACTATAGTTACATGCATTGTTCTGCGTTACATCCCCATGACTTATTTATCTTAGAGCTGGAGATGTGTACCTTTTGACCCCCTTCACCCATTTTGGCTCCCTTGCCCAAACCCTGTCTCTGGAAACCACCCATCTATTCTTTATATTTATGTTTTGTTCTTCAATGCTGTTTTTTACTTCCACATATAAGTGAGATCTTACATCACGTGTCTTTCTCTGAATTACTTCACATTGCATAAGGCCCTCAAGGTCCATTCATATTACTCCAAATAGCAAGGTTTCTTTCATTTTATGGCTGAATTATATTCCAGTGTATGCCTGTATATGCATGTGTGTTAAGTCACTTCAGTCGTGTCCGATGGTTTGTGACCCTAAGGGTCATAGCCTGCAAGGCTCCTCTGCCCATGGGATTCTCCAGGCAAGAATACTGGAGTGGGTTGCCAAGACCTCCTCCAGGGGATTTTCCTGACCCAGGGATCAAACTTGCATCTCTTCTGTCTCCTGCACTGGCAGGCTGGTTCTTTACCACTAGTGCCACCTGGGAAGCCCATACCTATATACATGCACACACATATGTATACTACATTTTAAAAAATCCATTTAACCATCCACGGACCCTTAAGTTATTTCATGTCTTAGTTGTTGTAAATAATGGTGCAATGAAAATGGGAGTGCATTTATCTTTTTTAGTGTTTCCATTTCCTTCCAATGAATATCCAGAAGTAGAATTGCTGAATGCATAGTAGTTCTTTTTAAAAAATTATGAATTTATTAGTTTTTGGATGCCCTGGATCTTCCTTGCTGCTCATGGGCTTTCTCTAGTTGCAGTGAGCAGGGGCTACTCTCTAGCTGCAGCTAGCAGGCTTTAGAGCAAGGACACAGAGTTTTTAGCTCATGGGTTTAGTTGCCCCATGGGCTTAGCTGCATCATAGCATATGGAATCTTCCCAGAGCAGGGATCCAAGCCTTGTCCCTGACATTGGCAGGAGGATTCTTAACCACTGGACCACCAGGGAAGTCCCATATAATAGTTCTATTTTTAATTTTTTGAGGAAACTTCATTTTGTTTTCCATGGTAGCTGGACCAAATTACATTCCTACCAACAATACCCAAAGGTTCCGTTTTATTCACATCCTCATCAGCATTTGCTATTTGTCTTTTTGAGAATAGCCATTCTGACAGGTGTGAGGTGGTATCTCATTGTGGTTTAGATTTGCATTTCCCTGATGATGAGTGATGTTGAGCACATTTTCATGTACCTGCTGGCCATCTGCTGTCTTCTCTGGGAAGATGTCTACTCAGAACATTTATCTGTTTTAAACTGGGCTGTTTGTTTTTTCAGTGTAGAGTTGTATGAGCTGTTCATAAATGTTGGATATTAATCCCTTGTGACAGGCTGTTTTTATTACCATAGCTTTGTGATAGAGTTTGAAATCAGGAAGTGTGATGTCTCCAGCTTTGTTCTTTCTTATCAAGATTGCTTTGGCTATTTGAGTAAGATTTATTTTTATGTGCAAAAAAGTACTTATAGCATATGATCTTTTTTTATGAGAAAGAAGAATCTATGTATATATGTCTATGTATTTATATTTTTTGTTTTGTAAAAATGAAACATGGGAAGAATACTAAAATCATGAGAATAGGTATGAGAGTAGGCATGAACGGTGCAGAAAAGATAGGAATAAGAGAATCACTATCCTTTCACAGTTTTTGAATTTTAAATAAATAGTTTACCTAATTAAAAAATAAGATGAAATAGAAATGATGGGAAAGTAACCCTAAATTTAAATACAAATAGAAACTGTAAAATGGATACCAACTACCCAGAGATATTGATAACTTCAGATTTGCAGATGACACCACCCTATGGCAGAAAGTGAAGAGGAACTAAAGAGACTTGATGAAGATGAAAGAGGAGAGTGAAAAAGCTGGGATCTTGTCCCATCACTTCATGGCAAATAGCTGGGGAAACAATGGAAACAGTGAGAGACTTTATTTTCTTGGGTTCCAAAATCACTGCAGATGGTGACTGCAGCCATGAAATTAAAAGACGCTTGCTCCTTGGAAGAAAAGCTATGGCAAACCTGGACAGCATATTAAAAAGCAGACATTACTTTGCCAACCAAGTTCTGTCTAGTCACAGATATGATTTTTTTTCAGTAGTCATGTATGGATGTGAGAGTTGGACCATAAAGAAAGCTGAGCGCAAAAGAATTAATGCTTTTGAACTGTGGTGTTGGAGAAGACTCTTCAGAGTCCCTTGGACTGCATGGAGATCAAACCAGTCAATCCCAAAGGAAACCAATCCTGAATATTCATTGGAGGGACTGATGCTGAAGCTGAAACTCCAATATTTGGCCACCTGATGCGAAGAGTCGACTCCTTAGAAAAAACCCTGATGTTGGGAAACACTGAGGGCAGGAGGAGAAGGGGACGACAGAGGATGAGATGCTTGGATGGCATCACCGACTCGATGGATACGAACTTGGGCAAACTCCGGGAGATGATGAGGGACAGCAAGGACTGGCAAGCATGCTGCAGTCCGTGGGGTCGCGGAGTCAGACACAACTGAGCGACTGAACAACAACCGAGAGCTTAGAAGCAGCTTCATGACTGTGACTGCAAACGCTTCATTGGATGTATTTTAAGGATGAAAAGAACTTCAAGTAAATCATGAACTTTACTTAGTAGAGTTTTTGTTGTTGCTGTTGCTAGTGATATAGGTGTAGTAGTTTGTGTGTGCTGTGAAACAGACTCATATATTGATGTCATTACGAGCCAGAGTTCTCACTCTGGAAGAAGGAAGATGTAAATAGGAATGGGGGAACATGCCAAGGAAACCTGTGGTGTTGAGGTTGAATTGAGATAATCATTATAAACTGATAGCTAAAACTAAAGTAAAGCAACAGTTAGCACATCTATCCCTTAGGTGTTGGTTTCTAAACACCATTTTTCACCAAAAAGAACTCTGAGAAAATGAGAGATTCCTGAGTTGGGGGATGGAGGAGAGCAGAGGTTAAGTCTGTAGCTTCAAGGCCGATGAAGACGAGAGGGAAGGACAAAGAGCAGGCACTTCCCTCTGCCGTCCAGCGCAGGAGACACAGGCTTGATCCCTGGTCGGGGAACTAAGATCCCACATGCCGAGGGGCAGCTGAGCCCACATGTCACAACCAAAGAGAGGCCCGCACCCCACAAGCAGCGAGGAGCGTGTGTGTCCCAGCTGAGATCTGACGCAGCCGAAAGTAAACACAGCGATGTTTTTTAGAAAGGACAAAAAGGACACAGGAGTTTGCTTGAAGGGTCTCCCACTGGTCAATTTGGGCATGACTTAAATATCAAAAAGAAGAGCAATGAAAATGGATAATAATATATCAAATTTTTAAAATCCATGAATCTATAATAACACTGAAGAAGAGGAAAGAGAGCTCTCTTTCAGAGTACCAATGAATACATTTAGAAGGGATGAAAGAAGTGTAAAATCACCATTTAGTAAGCAATAATTGATTGCAGGTGAAGATTGTGAGTGAATGCTAAAGCCAGTAGGTGAAAATCTGCTGAACAGAACTGTTGCATGGTCTTGCAGAGCTGTCCTACACTTTACTCATCAGTTACAAGAGGACCAGGGTACAATGAAGCAATCTAGCAGATACTATCTTCATCAAGCATGGTGAGCTTTCCCTGTTCAAAAGGATGCGTGCTCATCTGAGAAGTTCACAGTATACCAGTTATGTATACAGGCTTTGCCTCTGGACTACCTGGGTCAGGGCCCAGCTTACTTCTGGGCAATCCTGGCTGCTTATCCTTTCTGGGCTTCTTTTATAAACTGGAAATACCAGTAGCACTTACTTCCCAGAGTTATTATGAAGGTGAATGGAGCTTGCTTGGAGAATGCCCTTAGAACAGAACACAGTGGACTCGTAGCAAGCACTTGGAAAGTGTTGGCGGCTCTTATCATTGTGAGGCGAGCAGAAGTAATGCCATGGCAGGCAGCTTAGATTAGGAGTAGGCCTTCCTACTTCTGGGTGGTAAGATTATCAGGCCACCTGGATCAGCTTTCGCTTAACACTGACCGCTGTTTGCCAATTAGGAACGGGGCGGAAACCCCCGGGAAAGTCCCGTGCGCGCGAAAGTTTTGACCAATGAAATTGCTTTATCCCCTTAAACCAACTACCAACGGCGTGTGCTCACCCTATAAATTTGTGTAACAGCTTGGGCTTGGGGCTCTCTGACCCCGCACCACTGCGTTGGATGCGGCAGGAGCCCTGACTCGAGTCAGCAATAAACTTCCCTTTTTGTGAGTTGCATTGTCTTGGAGGCCTTCTCTCTTCCCGCTCGGGGATTCAGACATCGGGCTTAACATTTGGGGGCTAGTCTGGGATCCCTTGACCGGGGGAAGAGAACACTTCCAGGACAGAGGGGAAGGATAGATAATAGCACCGGTGCTCAGGCAGGACAGGAAAGTCCAGTGTAAATCCGAGGCCCTGCTGTGAAGCAGGAAGGTATCTGGCACAGGAGAAAGCTTTCTATAGAGGGTTGGGAACGGACTGGACGTTCCAGCCGGCGCAAGACTGAGGCCAGCGAGTGCGCTGGAAGGCAGCCGGCTCTGTGGGAAGGAGAGTTCCTCTCCTGATCCCGAGTCTGGTGAGCAGTGGACACCATTCGGTAAGGTGAACCTAGTACCGGGAGACAAGAAAACTCAGGGGGCCCAAAAACCCAGTGCTGTGTTGTCGGCCAGCGTTTGTCTGTCCGTGTGTTTGTCTTTGGCTCTCCGTGTTTGTGTGTGTGCCGGCATTGTCTCTGGTCTCCTTCTCTTCTGGTGCATCATTCTCTTCTCTCTCTTCTGACCTCTTAGATTACGATTGTCAGCAGCTGTTGCAGGTGCTCTTCACCACAGAAGAACGGGAGCGAATTCTGGCAGAGGCGTGGAAACAGGTCCCGGGGGTCGACAGGAGGCCAACCGCCCAGCCTCATCTCGTGGACGAGGGGTTTCCTCTGTTGCGGCCTAACTGGGATTTTGAGCGAGCGGAAGGTAAGGAGCGTCTTCGAGTGTACTGCCAGACTCTGATGGCTGGCCTGCGGGCCGCAGCTAGAAAGCCGACAAATTTGGCAAAGGCAAATTTAGTAAGGCAAGAGCCCACTGAGAGCCCAGCAGCCTTCCTAGAGAGGCTGATGGAAGCTTTCAGGCAATATACACCTGTAGACCCCCAGGCTGAGGAGTCACGCGCTGCAGTTCTGTTAGCGTTTGTAAATCAGGCAGCCCCAGATATTAGGAGGAAATTACAAAAGATAGAGGGATTGGGAGAACAGACGATACAGGATTTACTGAAAGCAGCTGAAAAGGTATTTACCCCAGAAGAAAGGGAAGAACGAATTAGGGAAAACTGGAAGAACCAGAGGGAGCTAGCCCAGATTCTTTTTGTGGGGATAAAGGCCGGAACAGAATTGAGGGAACCTCGAGACCCCCGGACGAGAGAAAAAGAGAAACCAAAAAGGCAGGCCCTAAAGAAAGATCAGTGCACCTACTGCAAAGAACAGGGGCACTGGAAAAACGAGTGCCCTAAGAGGGACCCGAGGAGAGGAACGACCCAGAGAGAGAGAATCTCCCCTAGAACTCGAGTTCTATATGCGGGGGAAGACAGTGACTAGGGGAGTCAAGACTCGGCACCCCTCCCCGAGTCCTGGGTAACCATACATGTGGAGGGGAAACCCATTGGCTTCATGGTAGATACTGGTGCCCAACACTCTGTTTTAAATAAAAAACTGGGACCAATGTCTAAGAAAACCAGCTTGGTGCAAGGAGCCACGGGGACAAAAAGATATTGTTGGACCACAGAACGAAAAGTAGATCTGGGGACCCACCAGGTGTCCCATTCATTTTTGGTGATACCAGAATGCCCAGCCCCTCTACTTGGAAGAGACTTGTTGACTAAAGTTAATGCTCAGATTCATTTTGACCCTGGGAGAATGACAGTCACGGATGGACTTGGACAGCCGATACATGTCTTATCCCTAGCCTTAAGAGATGAATACAGACTTTTTGTGCCTAAGCCCTCAGAGACCATAGCACCAGATATACAACCGTGGGTTCCATAAGTACCCATTGTCCTGGGCAGAAACAGCAGGAATGGGACTGGCCAAACAGAGACATCTGGTCGTCATCAAGCTAAAGGTCGGGGCAACTCCCGTGAGGGTGAGACAGTACCCCATGAGCCAGGAAGCTCGGCGGGGGATCACTCCCCACATTCGACGTCTCATGGATGCCGGAATTCTCAAGCGGTGCCAATCCCCTTGGAACACCCCCTTACTGCCAGTGAAGAATCCAGGGGGGACAGATTACAGACCTGTCCAAGACCTGCGAGAAGTCAACAAATGGGTGAGTGACATACACCCCACTGTCCCTAACCCGTATACCCTCCTGAGCAGCTTACTGCCTGAGTACACTTGGTACACTGTGCTAGACTTGAAAGATGCCTTTTTCAGCCTACCCCTGGCGGCCCAGAGCCAGGAGATATTTGCCTTTGAGTGGACCGAGGGGGAAGGCCAACCGGTAGTACAACTAACTTGGACCCGCCTCCCACAGGGGTTCAAGAACTCCCCTACCTTGTTTAATGAGGCTCTGAGTAAGGACCTCTACGAATATCGGACTCGCCACCCAGAGGTCATTCTGCTACAATATGTAGATGACCTTATGTTGGCTGGAACCACAGAGGAGGCATGCAGCCGTGCCACTGGGGACCTCTTACAGACCCTAGGCACCTTGGGGTATCGTGCTAGTGCAAAGAAGGCGCAAATAGCCCGGCAAGAGGTCACCTATTTGGGGTATAAGATCAGGCAGGGGCAAAGGTGGCTAGCCCAGGCCATGAAGGAAACAATATTACAGATACCAGAGCCCAAGACCCCCTGCCAGGTGAGAGAGTTTCTGGGGACTGTTGGATATTAAAGACTGTAGATCATGGGGTTTGCTGAGAGGGCCGGGCCCTTGTATGAGGGAAGTAAAGAGGCCCCAAACTGGCGCCTGGATCAACGAGGATACCACCCTCCAGAAGGATGACAAAGATGGATGGCACCGAGATCAAAACAACAACCTGATATTGCCTACCATCCTGGGTCGTCACCTGTGTGAACACCTGCACACAACTACACACTTGGGAGAAAGAAAGACCCTAACACTTCTCCAGACGGCCTGCCTGAGTTTCCCTCGACAAAATGCAACTGTACGAGAGATAATTCAGGCTTGCAAAGCGTGCCAGCTAATGAGGGCAGAGAAGAAGCAGCACACGGGAACGAGGTACCGAGGGGAAGAGCCAGGGCAACACTGGGAGATAGATTTCACTGAGGTAAGGCCAGGCAAGTATGGGTATCGCTATCTGTTGGTTCTGGAAGATACCTTCTCGGGGTGAGTGGAGGCCTTCCCCACTAAGGGAGAGACAGCAATAGTGGTTGCTAAAAAGATCTTAGAGGAGATAGTGCCTAGGTATGGGCTGCCAGTGACTATGGGCTCTGATAACGGACCTGCCTTTGTGAGTCAGATTGTACAAGGGCTGGCCCAAGCTCTGGGGACAAAATGGAAGTTACATTGTGAATATAATCCCCAGAGCTCAGGACAGGTTGAGAGAATGAATCGGACCCTAAAAGAAACTTTGACAAAGTTGGCAATAGAGACTGGCGGGGACTGGGTGACCCTCCTTCCCTTCGCACTCTTTCGGGCACGTAACACCCCTTATAAGCTGAATCTTACCCCTTTTGAGATTCTGTATGGAAGACCCCCTCCTGTGTGTCCTATTTTCGAAGGAAAATGCCTGCCACCCCCTCTATGTCTTGGTTGCTGTAATGCCAAAAATCTTTTACCACTCTGAAGAGGTTATGTACTCATATTGGGACCGGGAAATGCTAAGACAAAAGAGAGAGCCAATCAGTGCGATCACCATAGCAACCTTGTTCAGTCTTGGGCTGGCAGGAGCAGGACTTTGGGACAATTCCAGCAAACTCTGATGGCCTTAAGTAAGGTGCATAACCATGTTTGGAAATTGATTTGAGAGATACACGAGGGTCAAAATAAGGGGGCCATCCCCTCACATAATATTGGCCCAGGTGATTGGGTTTGGGTAAAACGGCACCAATCTAAAACATTAGAACCTAGACGGAAAGGCCCTTATGTTGTTCTCCTTACCACTCCTACCGCTGTCAAGGTCGACGGGATTGGACCCTGTGTTCACTGCAATCACGTGTGGATCTGAGGGGGGTCTTCCCCGGGGAAGGACCCCAGGGGAAATACCCACAATTCGGGCCATGGGGGGGCCATAGGGACCGGGAGAAAACTCGGCCAAGAAGGGTTCTTCGCGTGCCCAGGCAACATAAGAAATAACTGGAAAACCTGTGGTGGCATGGAAATCTTATTGCAGGAGCTGGAGCTGTGTAACCTCTTGAGATGGGTCCCGGGAACGGGACGAAGGAAACAGAGATTTGGTAGCCCCGAGTGTGGCGCAATCCCCAGGGCCAAGTACCTCAGATATGGGTGCAATTTAACCAAGCTTCACTATCTCTGCAAGGCCAAGGGCTTTCCTCCCTACGAGCCGCTGTAGATGCAATGCAGACCATACAAGAGTGGTAAGAGAATCTATGGCAAAAGCGAGAGAGGGACTGGCACAACGAAAGAGAGACGGGAAGCCCAGCAGAGATGGTCTGAGTCTCGGTTTCAACGCTCCCCCTGGCTGACTACCTTAATTTCCACCCTCCTGGGTCCACTTATAGTGCTATTCGATATCAGCCAGTGGCCCAAGATGGAAAAGAGGAAGATTCCTCTACTTGAACAACAGACAGGGGGCAATGTGAGGCGAGCAGAAGTAATGCCATGGCAGGCAGCTTAGATTAGGAGTAGGCCTTCCTACTTCTGGGTGGTAAGATTATCAGACCACCTGGATCAGCTTTCGCTTAACACTGACCGCTGTTTGCCAATTAGGAACGGGGCGGAAACCCCTGCCCGGGAAAGTCCCGTGCGTGCGAAAGTTTTGACCAATGAAATTGCTTTATCCCCTTAAACCAACTACCAACGGCGTGTGCTCACCCTATAAATTTGTGTAACAGCTTGGGCTTGGGGCTCTCTGACCCCGCACCACTGCGTTGGATGCGGCAGGAGCCCTGACTCGAGTCAGCAATAAACTTCCCTTTTTGTGAGTTGCATTGTCTTGGAGGCCTTCTCTCTTCCCGCTCGGGGATTCGGACATTGGGCATAACAAACACAAAGGAGCCTTGCTGTCCAGGGCATAGATGATGCTAATAAATGCTGTTTGCATCCTTTCCTCTCTCCTCCCCATAAGGCAAATAGAGCCTGGGCTTTGGGACTCTTTGGCTTGGGTTTGACCCATGTTGAACAACTGAGTGACCTTGGCCAGAGCAGCAAACTGCTTAAAGTCTCAGTGTTTTATTCCGTATAATGGGCACTCAAAGGATTATTGTCAGGATTAAATAAGAAGGCTCACGAAAAGAGCCCGGCACATGGTAGGTGCTCATTGAAAGGTAAATTTTACTGGCTATTTTGTCTGCTTGGGGCTGTTGGGACTCTTGGCTCTTTAATCAAGAGTCCTGTCTTCACGTGTACCCCAGTGTTCATCATAGCACTGTTTACAGTAGCCAGGACGTGGAAGCAACCTAGCTGTCCATCGGCAGACGAATGGATAAGAATGCTGTGGTACCTATACACAATGGAATATCACTCAGCCATTAAAATGAGTGCATTTGAATTAGTTCTAATGAGGTGGATGAAACTTGAGCTTATTATACAGAGTGAAGTAAGTCAGAAAGAAAAACACCAATACAGCATATTAACGCATATATATGGAATTTAGAAAGATGATAACGATGACCCTATATGTGAGATAGCAAAAGAGACACAGATGTAAAGAACAGACTGTTGGACTCTGTGGGAGAAGGCGAGGGAGGGATTATTTGAGGCAATAGCATTGAACATGTATATTACCACATGTGAAACGAATCGCCAGTCCAGGTTCGATGCATGGGACAGGGCGCTCAGGGCTGGTGCACTGGGACGACCCTGAGGGATGGGAGGGGGAGGGAGGTGGGAGGGGGGTTCAGGGTGGGGAACACATGTACACCCATGGCTGATTCTTGTCAGTGTATGGCAAAAACCGCCACAATATTGTAAAGTAATTAGTCTCCAATTAAAATTAAAAAAAAAAACGAGTCCTGTCTTCCTGTCTCCTGCCAGATGGGGGCAGTCGCTGCTTTCTTATTCTCCGCGTGCTCATAGAAGGCTTTTCCAGCAGCTGGCTCACTCGCCACCAGAGGGCTTCTTTTTCACCTCTTTTTAAAAGCATTCTGGGGTGGACAGAGTCCTGGATGGCAGACAAACCCATGAGATTCTAATTTGTTTCTCAGTTGATTGCGTCTTCATCTGAAACGAGCGGTCAGGCATCTCCCTCACTCTAAGCTCTCTCTGGCTGAGACGGCCACACCCACTCCAGATGCCCTGACGGGGACCCAGTTTTCTAGAGAGATGCTGCCCAGGTACACAGGTGAGCCCCCGCTCTATCCTCCATGTGAGAGGGGAGTCATCTGGTGGCAGTGCCAAGCTTGAAAATGCTAGAGCTGCTTCGCCAGAGATGCGCAGTCCGCCCATTCATCTGCCTTCTCTCTGAGCCCCCACAGATGCTGAAAGTGCGGGGGCTGACCCAGCTCCAGCCTGAGCACGTCAGTTTTCACAACTCACAATTCATACATGGAGAATCCGGTCCCCCATACAGGGCACTGGATTCACGCTTACTGCGACTATGCTGGGTTTGCTTCTGTAAGAGTGAGGAGGTGGGGATGGAGAGGAAATGTTCTCCAGCGAGTCCTACCTGCCCAGCAGTGTGCTAGGGGCCCTGCAAGGGTCAGATGGAGAGAGTGACTTACACGGTGTCACACGTCTCGGAGTGGGCAAGCCGGATCTGAACTCTAGTTGTTGGGCTAAAGAACCGTGATGCATTCCCCATTCTCCATCCAGCCCCACACTGGCGGCCTTTGTGGAGGGTCAGTGCTGTGCTCAGGCCTGTGTGGGTGTCTCTGGGAGATACAGGTGGTCAGCCTGTTGGGAAGATAAGACCCATTTACTGCTATTGGTATTTATTACTGTATGTGTGTTAGTTGCTCAGTCATGTCCGACTCTTTGCAACTCCGAGGACTGTAGCCCTTCAGACTCCTCTATCCATGAGATTCTCCAGGCAAGAATATTGGAGTGGGTTGCCATTTCCTTCTCCAGGGGATCTTCCGGATCAAACCCACATCTCCTGCATTGAAGGCAGTTTCTATGCTGCTTGAGCTACCAGGGAAGCCCTTGCTTATTACTACCCTCTGAAATCCGAGAGGAAGAGAAACAGAACCAGGCTGGAGGAGAAGGACCAGGATTTCTTTTTCTCCACTAGATTGATGATTGAAATGAAATGTTTTCCTTCAACTTATACCTCAGTCTGGACTTCTTAAAACTGTTCTTTTTTAGTAGTTTGACTAAATATATCTTTCTATGAACATTTGCACAGATTTTTGTCTTGTCATTTTTTTTTCCCCGAGTGATTGGTGTTGTGGGCAGAGTTTGGGTTCTGGAATAATGCTGACCTGGTTTTGAATTCTGAGTCTGTGGCTAAATGAGCTGTGTGACCTTGGACAAGTTTCTGAACCTCTCTGTGTTTCATCTTCTTCATCTGTGAAATGGAAATTAGAGTATGTTTCTCATGAGGTTCTTTGGAGAGCTTTAAAGTAATACTTTCCATTATGAAATGCTTCAAACACAAATAAGAAACACAGAAAATGCAGCTTCAAGTCCCATGTGCTCACCTTGTAGCTACAACAGTGTTGACGTTTTAGACACTTTTGTTTCATTACTTCTTTCACCCATGTTGCCCCCCATCCCAGGAATTTTGAAGCAAATTCCTATCATTATGGCATTTTATTTGTAAATATTGTGATACATCTCTCTGTTTTAAAACATAGCTTTGGAGAGGTTTCATGGAGCTTATTCTTTGTGACCAGGATTTTTAATAAAATCTACAGGATCTGATGAGAGCTCTCGTATCCTGCCATTAGAGTTTTCCAAGAATAATCATAACCACAGGCTCTTGCTTATTGATTGTTGGATCACTTGACTGCAGACGCGAGCAGTAGTGACCGTTAGACTATTGTGCTGTAATCTAGCCACAGTTATATTCCTGATGATCATTTTGGGGGCAGCGCTATCTACCGAACTATGTTTTTACAACCCTTTAAGGTGAGAATGACTATCTTCATCTGTAAGCAAGGTAAAAGAGACACGGAGAGGTTAAGGTGTTTCCTGGGTCACACAGCAGTAAGTGGTTGAGGTGGAGTTTGAAACCAAAGCCTGTTTGACTCCAGAGTCCACATCCTTTCCTCTGTCCTGTGCTGTGATCTCTGGAATTTCAACTGGCTTCTCTGTTGAGATTGCAAATTCTTCAGGGTAAGGGCTCTACCTCACATGTCTATTTCCATGGTCCTCAGAAGTTTGATGATTTGACTAATAGAAAGTCCAGAGCAATCTCTGAAAATTGGTGTGTAAAAGCCAAACTTATCATCATCACCATCAGTTTGAACAAACAAGTGCTAGTTACATGTCTCTGCATAGCACAGTACTCAGACCCTGTGGGGAGTTAAATACACAGTCTCTGTCCTTGAAGTTATTTATGGAATCTGCCTGGGATTGATTCAGACATAACAGCAGTAATATGGGAAAATGGGTTGGAAATATTACTGCCTCTGAGAGTGATTTCTTATCTGCCTCAATGGCCTCATGTTCCACATGAAGGCAAAGATGTGGACATGAGCTGAAAAATATTTATCTAGCCCAGTTTGTGCCAGGAGCTGTGCTGGGGATCTTCTAGTACTAGGGAGAGGTAGTAGGAAGCAGGATACTGGGGCCAATGGACAATCACATAGACAATACAGAGCAAGTGAAAAACACACAAGATATTTTGCAGTAGCAATAGTGCTGCAGGGAGATGAGCAGGATGGTGTAGTAGACAGTAACAGGGGAAGAGGAGACCTAGTGTGGATGTGGATGTCAGGAAGACCCCTCTTGGAGGATGACCTCTGAGCCATGCCCAGAAGGTTGAGCCACAGGCAGCAAGTGAGAAGCCACAGAAGGCTCATTCCAGGCAGAGAACAGCACGTGCAAAGGCCCTGAGGAGGAGCAGGGTTGGCACATTTGTGGGACAGCAGCCTGGCAGCTCAGCTGGTAAAGAATCCACCTGCAATGCAGGAGACCCCAGTTTGATTCCTGGGTCAGGAGGATCCCCTGGAGAAGGAATAGGCTACCCACTCAGTATTCTTGGGTTTCCCTGGTGGCTCAGATGGTAAAGAATCTGCCTACAGTGCGGGAGACCTGAATTTGATCCCTGGCTTGGGAAGATTCCCCGGGAGGAAGGCATGGCAATCCACTCCAGTATTCTTGCCTGGAGAATCCCCATGGACAGAGGAGCCTGGCAGGCTGCAGTCCATGGGGTCGCAGAGCTGGACATGACTGAGCGACTCGGCATTCATGCCTGCAGAGGGCCAGCACATCTAGAGACTAGAGCATGCTAGGCAAGGAGGAGCGCGGGGTGAAGCGAGAACCAGAGACACTGGTTGGCCAAGGCCAGATCCCATGGGGCCTGTGAGGCCAGGAGAGGAATTTGGAGTTTACTCTCTGTGTGATGAGAAAGCACAGGGTGGTTTTAGAGCCCCGAGTGGTGTGACGTGACCTGACCTTGTCACTTTCTACAGCTAAGTCCCTCCTCAGAGTTCTGGGGGGTGAGGCTATTGAATCTGGCCGGGGCCTTGGTACAGCCCTTTTGCTCACCCCTCTGCAGGGAGCTAGGCCTCTGGTCTGGATGGGTCCAAACATGAGCCAGAGACGGCTCACCCGCTTCTCTCTTGCCTCTCTGCCTGCTCTGCACCCTCTGCACTGCCTCCAGAGGGGCCCTTCTGAAAAGCAAAACCATATCCCTCCTTGCGGCTCCCATCACCCCTGGAGAGAGTCCAGCCGCTTCAGCTTGACTCCATGACCTGCGACCTCTGTCAGGCTCTTCCCACTGTCTGGAATGCTCTCTCCCACTGGTTTATCTAGTGACTTTCTAATCACTCATCGAGGCCCTTCCTCTCAGAAGCCTGCCCTGAGTTCCCCGTGTCTGGCACGGTGCCTGTTTCTATTGGGGTACTTCATTGGTCAAATACAACAGAACACTCAACGAAAAGAAGCTGAAGCAGTGAGGAACTAATCATTTCACTTAACGAGCAGTCTAGAGATATGGCAGCTCCAGAACTGGTTAATTGAGGCACAACTAGGTCTTTCCTCTGTGGCATCTCGTTGATGGTGATGACTTTCCTCAGGACTGAAAAACGGCTGCCACAACTTCAGACAAGTCAGCATATGACATCTGAAGAAGGCGTGGTGGTTTCTTCCTTGTAGCAGGGGGGAAAAGCTTTCTCAAGAGCTTCTTAATTTCCCTTGGACAGATCTGGATCAACTGCTTTAAACCAACAAGGAATATGGGATTACCTGATTAAATCAAATAAATCATATATTCTCCATGGAGCTAAGGAGGGATTGTCTGATCGAAACTGGGGTCTTATTAGCAAGAGAAGAGGAAAGGCTTTTCTGGGGTGTGGTGTCAGCCTCCAGGGTGGCCCTGTGGTCCCTCAGGCTGGCATTCACGTCCCGTGCAGCCGCCTCTTCACTGTGCTGGCCGGTCCCTGTGACCCACATCACAGGGCGGAGTGAGGGCATGTCGCTTCTAAGATTAGCTCATGGAAAGCTGTGGTTTCTCCCTTGGCTCCTCTGTGGATCACTTGTGCACACTCTCTTGGCTCACTTGCTCTGGGGGAAGCCATATCATGAGCAACCCTGTGGAGAGGCCTGCGGGACCGAGAGCCGCAGCCTCCAGCCAGCAGCACGTGAAGGTGCTCAGAGGCAGACACGTGTCCGTCCAGAGACTTGGCCTCACTGACAAGCCGCTGCCGCCCTATGGGAGGGCTTGAGCCAGAACAATCCAGCTCAGCTGTTCCCAGATACCTCATCCTCTGAAACTGGGTGATAATCGATGTTTGTTGCTTTAGGCTGCTTAGTTTGGGGGTAATTTGTTACGTGGTGGTAGAGAACTAATACAGCTGGGACACAATACTGGCTACAGTAGGGTTGCTCTCCTATGGCCTGTAAATCACAATCAGAGCATCACTTCCATAATCTGTGTATGTCTCTTCCCCTTCCCCCCACCAACAAGCTTGTGGATGCCTCGATTTTTTATTTGTGTTCAAGGATTTCGAGAGTATATGTGCATGCCTCTGTGTGTGTGTGTGTGTGTGTGTGTGTGCACTAAAGTCACCAGTCTTCCCCTTCATGGCTCCTTCTTACTGGGCTCTCCCTGGACTCAGGAATGTCTTATTTCCTCTGCATGTCCCAGGTCTGGCCCAGGCCTTGGCACAAAGTTGCCTCAGAAAATACAGAGAGTATCAGTGATGTTAACAGGATGCTGAGGTGGGTGAGGACCCACTTGGCTGCCATGGCAACCACAACATGGAGAACTCAGATCAGCCTGGGCCCTGCTAAGGAGCTGGGAGGTTTGCAGTAATTCTTCTGTGAAATGGCTCAGGAGGTGGCAATTAGCCTCTGTTCTCATCACCTCAGAAAGAGGGCCCCCAGAAGTGTGGGGTGGGGTGGGGGAGACAGTCGAGGGCCTGCCTGCTCGGCACACTCCCACGTACAAACCCTGTCACTTCCATGTCATCGGTGGTGCCTCATCAGAACTCCTCCAAGCCTCTCTTTTGTTTACTGAACACCTACTATGTGCCAGTCTCTTGGCTGAACATTTTATGCCCAGCTCTGGTCTATAAGTCTTACAAAGATCAGCCACGGGAAGAGTTAGGCAAAAGGAGATAAGGAGAGGATGGGTAGGATGGAGAGAATATTCCAGGCCAGGAAATAGCATGTGCAAAGGTCCTGGGGTAAGAAAAAGTTTACAGTTGGAACTCATGCCTCCTTGGCTCCATAAATGACTCTTCCGTTATACCTCCTGGGTTAAGTCCTCTTGTCACCAGCACCCTCAGTAAGAAAAGTTCTTCCTAACCCCTCCAAAGGGGTGAGATCACAGGGAGTGCCCAGTGTCACGATTTGGAAAACAGGCTGCTTGAGCCTGGCTCTGCCATGGAGTAGCTGTGCTTACGGGGTGATGGCCTCCGTCTCCTCATCTGCCAGATGGGGATAACAGCAGAACCCACTTCACAGGGTTTTTGCATCACTAAGTGAGCTTATGGATGGAAAGCACTTATAAGACACAGGTGTTATATTGTGAGGGCTTCCCAGGTGTCTCAGTGGTAAAGAATCTGCCTGTAATGCAGGAGATGCAGGTTTGATCCCTGGGTCGGGAAGATCTCCTGGAGGAGGAAATGGTCAACTCACTCCAGTATTTTTGCCTGGAGGAGCCCATGGACGGAGGGGCCTGGTGGGCTACAGACCATGGGGTGGCAAAGAGTGGGACACGATGGAGAGACTGAGCATGCCCGTATTTTGTGGGTGATGGAGCCATGCAGAGGCAGACCCCAACTGTGTCCCTCTGGAGGGCAGCCCTCTTGGGGGGCAGCCAGGACAAAGTGTTGGCCATCTCCCTGCTGAGGTGGAAGCAGGCAGTCAGGTGCATTCGAGCCTCCCATTTCTGCCTGAGCCTCCCACTCCTCTGCACTGATCAGAAAGGACACTTGGTGTAAAGAAATTGTCCTTTGCCTGAAGTCTCCAGTTTCTGAGAGTTGGAGACCATGTACTGGGCCCATTGTCTCCATTTCCAGACAGTTCCAGACAAAACCAAGTGTGCCTGCTTTGGAGGAGCATGGGGGTGAGACAAACCTACCATTTCAAGGTCGCTGTGGGGGCTCCGTGTGCACTCTCTCGTCACGGGCCTGTCCGAGGAGCTACAGCAGACCTGAGAAGCTGGTGGGGGTGGGGGCAGGCCAGGAGCTGGGTGAGGGGAGGCCGGCTGGCACACACAGACCCCAGCGCAGTTGTGGCTACAGAGGCGACCAGGCGCAGGAGCGGGCCTCCAGCGCGGGCACCACGGGCGGCAGAGATAGCGTTTAAATCACAAGCGCCTACAGAGGTCGCTCAGGCCCATGCCTCCATTTTATGGGAATCCCAGGTGGGTCAGCAGTAACGAATCCACCTGCTAATGCAGGAGATGCAGGTGTGATCCCTGGGTCAGGAAGATCTCCTGGAGGAGGACATGGCAACCCACTCTAGTATTCTTGCCTGGAGGACCCCATGGACAGAGGAGCCTGGCGGGCTGCAGTCTGTGTGAATGCATCCTCAGTTGCTTCGGTTGTGTCCGACACTTTGCGACCTCACCGGCTACAGCCCATCAGGTTCCTCTGTCTGTGGGATTTTTCAGGCAAGAATACTGGAGTGGGTTGCCATACTCTCGTCCAGGGGATCTTCCCAACCCAGGGATTGAACCTGCATCTCCAGTGTCTCCTGCATTGTAGGCGGATTCTTCACAGCTGAGCCACTGGGAAGCTGGGCTACAGTCTACAGGATCGCAAAGAGGTGAACACGCCTGAGCACACACACACACTCCGTTTTATAAATGAAGAAACTGAGGTTCAGAGTTGGGTGTGTGGTTGGGGGAGAGGCATAGTTTTCTTTATAAATTGACACATACTTTTCATTTTCTTTTAAATAATCACTGCATTAAATAGTTAAATAATGTATGCCACCTCAATGCTGTGGTTCTTTATAGGATTTAAAAAGAAGAAAAAAGATCCGTGTGAACCAACAGAGATCTCTAACGCTTGTTAAGAGGAAAAAAGCTGCAGAAGAATATGTATAGCATGCTACACTTAAAAAAAAAAAAACAGCCAAGCCAGAATGACGTATTTTGATAGGTCTATGTATGTTTATAAAGGCCTCAAGAAGGTTCCAAAGGGCATTCATCAAGTCAGGTAGGATGGTCACTTTCCAGAGGGCACCCAATGGGCAGTGGGGGGCAGAGGGAATCTCAGCTTCATCAAGATGGTTTTAACGTTTAAGAGAATCTTTTCATATATTATGTGTGTCATTCAAACATGGAATAAAAAAACTTCTTTAAAAATCATTGTCAAAAGTTTGTTTGACCCTGGGGTTAGATTTGTCTAAAAAACATTTCTCTTCTGGGTACCAGACCTAATAAAATCCTGACCTCTCCTCTCTGAAGCCTCACCCCTACGACCACTCATCATATGCTGGATTTTGTAGAAGACAGAAAAAATGATGAAAATGCTAATTCTAAGACACTCACCCAACTCCCTTTGCCCAAGGGCCGTGAGAAGATGGGTTTTCTCAGGATGTCTCAGGCTTCCGGGAAATTCCCCAGTCCCGGGGGCCAGGCTGACGTGGGTGCACAGCCCCAGCGTGATTAGAGGTGGGGAGCTGTGGGGCCTCTGGCTTCCTCCTCCACTGGAGTCTGTCCACCCCCTCCTGTGTTTCTTAGAGGTGGGGGGCAGCGGGGCCTTTGGCTTCCTCCTCCACTGGAGTCTGTCCACCCCTCCTGTGTTTCTTCTACTCTGCCTTGAGAGGAGCGGTCAGCACCCTGGATGCTCTTCCCAGAAAAATACAGTTATCATGAGTTAACCATGTTCCCGGATTTGATCATTTTTCTAAATTAATTTTTAGAGCACAAATTAAACAAGAATACATTCTTCTCAGGGGATGAGCACTCTAGATGAGGCTCAAGTCCCTCTGGACAACCCTCATCTCCAGAGGTAACCACTGTTAGCAGTTTGACATGGATCCCTGCAGAGATTTCTCCCCTGCATTTTGTATGTCGTTATTCATATTCTTAAAACAATATATTTCATTGTTGTTGTGTACTGAGTGTGTACATGTGTATATGTACTGTATATACATATGTGTGTACTATGTGTGCGCATATATGTGTGTGCAGGTGTGTGCACTGTGTATATGCATGAGTACTGTGTATACATGTGTGTATGTGCTCTATATGTGTGTGTACTATGTGTGCACATATACGCGTATGCAGGTGTGTGCACTGTGTATATGTATGTGTACTGTGTATACATGTGTGTATGTGCTATGTATGTGTACTATGTGTGCGCATATACATGTGTGCAGGTGTGTGCACTATGTATATGTATGTGTACTGTGTATACATGTGTGTATATGCTCTATATGTGTGTGTACTATGTGTGCGCACATATGTGTATTCAGGTGTGTGCACCGTGTATATGCATGTGTACTGTGTATACATGTGTGTATGTGCTCTATATGTGTGTGTACTATGTGTGCACACATGTGTATGTGTGTACAGTGTATATGTACTGTGTGTACATGTGTGTATGTCCTGCATATATATGTGCATTTATGTGTGTGCATGTGTGCACATGTATATGTGTGCACGTACTGTATATATGTGACCCTTGTGTGTGCATACATGTATGTATGTGCACATGTGTGCCATGTACATCTATCTGTCCTGTGTATACATTTGTGCACACACTGTATATATGTGTGTGCCGAGTATGTGCATGTGTGTGTATGCATGTGTGTGTACTGTGTATATGTATATGTACTGTGTGTGTACATTTGTACTTGTGTGCATGCCTGTGTAGGGTTACTAGGTCTGGAGCCAGCTGTGCACACTGGATAACTGTCCTTTGATGTCATAGACTGCTCGCCCATGAGGCAGCGCTGCCTCTGTCCTGTTTCTGATTTTCCCGCTGCCTGGCACACAGTGGGTGTTTACAAGAGCCCCTGCACCTCAGTCTCAGGCTCCACCTCTGCCCAGGCCCTTGGGCACCGCGTCGGAGACCCCGAGCTCTGCCTCCGTGCCCAGCGGTGCCTCGGAAGGGAGGCTCCTGGGTGTCTAGTGGGGGAGTGGCCCAGCAGAGCCACTCTGGTGGGAGGGACAGCCCAGCGGATTTGAGCTTGTACAGTAGCCTCCCAGAGAGAAGAGGCCAGTCTGGAGGCAGCTTCTGGGTGGGAAAAAGAGAGCACTTGAGATATGAAGTAAGCCTCTTGACCACAGGAAACAGGGCCACCTTCTTATCCTACGTCTGTGGAATTAATAATCGGATCAACGGGGAGCCGAGACTCGTCGCCCAATGTTGCATTTGCGGAAAGTCCCCTCTTGGGCCTTCACTTTCTTACCTGACAACCCTCTGTCCCTGGCATGTAGTGGGTCTCAACCAGCCTGAGTTTCATTTTCTTAGATCAAGGGTCCAACTGTTTGTCAAATCGTGGTGCTGAGCTCTGGAGCTAACTTCAAATTTGATGCACATTTATCCGTCCTCTGCTGTATGCCTAGAACCATTAGAATGCTTTTGGTTGCACATGACAGGAAAAAAAAAGCTCATGGAATTGAGTGGACAAGGGCAGCTCAGTCCAGGACGCCTGTGTTTCTCTCCATCTGCTTCACGGGTTGGCTGCTCCCATGAAGCTCTGCCTCAAGCAGGCCTTCCCTCTGCGGTCCCAGGAGGGCTGCCAGCAGCCCAGAGTGACATTGGTCTTCCTTCCTGTTGAGCAGAGGAGGACAAGTAATTCAGTGTTTCCAGCAGAACCTTGAGGTCCATCCTGACAGGTCGTCTTGGTTCCCAGGCTTTCCCTGGATAAGTCAGGCTAGCTGGTGCATGGGTGCTTAAATTGGCCAGGCCATTCATAGGTCAGCCCTGGTGTGGGGTCAGCCGACTTCCCCAACTGTCACATGGACCAAGGTTGGGAAGGATGTTGGGCGGCTAACCCCCTGCGCGCTGAAGGCTGTAGGAACACTCACCCTTCGTTTACACTCAGAAGCTTGGAAGATGGGGTGAGTTTCAGTAGAATATAGGTGAGGACTGAGGCACCTGTGTCCGTACATGGACGAGGTATGACTACTGCAGTGCTTTGAAAATCACCTACGAGCATCATAGCTTCTAGAAACTAGATTTCCCAACAGAGAACAAGATCCATTATTTCATGAATAAGGAAACAGAAAGTCATAACTTGCCTGGCTCACACAGAAGCGCTATGATCCAGCTGATGGTAGAATTTAAGACTTTCGATTTTGAGATGAGTGCTCAGTTGGGTGGTATAATTTGATGCCCCCACAGTTACACCCCTGGGGGGAGGGAAGCTGGATAACTGCTCTTGGGTGGAGGTGAGTGGTGTATGTGCCATGGGGCACAGCCTCTGCTGGTGGGCTTAGCCGGCTCTAGTCTGCTGTGGCCCCAGGCCCTTGTCTGTTAGGCTTCGGGTCACCCCCTGCTGGGCAGTCCCAGAAGCTCACCCCGAATTCTTGGTGCAGTCTCTCTGGTATAGAAAAGAACGTGGATGAAGAGCCAGAGAGACCTACCAAGCCTCACAAGCCACATTTGCTGGCTGTGTGATCTTGGGCAAGTTACTTCACCTCTCTGTTGCCTCCTTAGTTGTATAACGAGAACAATCACCCCTACTTCTCCAGAGGGTCAGGAGGAAGAAACGACATAAGACATGTGAAGTGTCCAGCGTGACGCCTGCCCATGGCCACTGCCCACTAAGTGTGCCTGGCTCCCAGTGGGCGACAGATGGTCCACTCCCCGGGCACGTGCTTGCCCCCATGGTGGCGCCAGGCTTCCTCCTGAGGCATGGGGGCTCTGTCTGGTGTCTGCAGGTTGAGCTGGAACTGCGTTCGGAATGTCCAGGCCAGCCTGGGTGCACCACTCCTGCGCCAATCTGCCCCCACTCCTAGGAGGCTCTTTCCCCCAGCCCTGCCTCTGGGGCTCCAAGGTGAGGCTTCTGGGCTGCCCGCCCAGATAATCTGCAGGATTGACACCGGGTGACTCATGTGCAGAGAGGGAGGCCAAGACAGGGGATCAAAACAAGACAGAGAAAGATTTTTCCCCCCACCCCCACAGATTGTGAGAGGCTTCAAAGGGGACCCACGCATCATTTATTATTCATGGGGCCTAAAGGAACCCATGTGAAAAGCCCAGCTGGAGAGCAGGGTGGGATGATGGGGTGAGAAGTGGGAGGCACCTCACCCGGGGCAGCCCCTCCAGGTTGGTTCCCTCCCCAGTCACAGGGAGCTAAGCTAAGGCCTTCTTTTTTTTTAAAATTAATTTATTTTAATTGGAGACTAATTACTTTACAGTATTGTAGTGGTTTTTGCCATACATTCACATGAATCAGCCGTGGGTGTACATGTGTTCCCCATCCTGAACCCCCCTCCCACCTCCCTCCCCCTCCCATCCCTCTGGGTCATCCCAGTGCACCAGCCCCGAGCACTTGTCTCATGCATCCAACCTGAAGATCTGTTTCACATATGATAATATACATGTTTCAATGCTATTCTCTCAAATCGTCCGACCCTCACCTTCTCCCACAGAGTCCAACAGTCTGTTCTTTATATCTGTCTCTTTTGCTGTCTTGCATGTAGGGTCATCGTTACTGTCTTTCTAAATTCCATATATATATGCATTAGTATACTGTATTGGTGTTTTTCTTTCTGACTTACTTCACTCTGTATAATAGGCTCCAGTTTCATCCACCTCATTAGAACTGATTCAAATGAATTCTTTTTAATGGTTGAGTGATATTCCATTGTGTATATGTACCACAGCTTCCTTATCCATTCGTCTGCCGATGGACATCTAGGTTGCTTCCATGTCCTGGCTGTTATAAACAGTGCTGTGATGAACATCGGGGTGCACATGTCTCGTTCAATTCTGGTTTCCTCGGTGTGTATGCCCAGGAGTGGGATTGCTGGGTCATATGGCAGTTCTATTTCCAGTTTTTTAAGGAATCTCCACACTGTTCTCCATAGTGGCTGTACTAGTTTGCATTCTCACCAACAGTGTAAGAGGTTTCCTTTTTCTCCGCACCCTCTCCAGCATTTATTGTTTGTAGACTTTTTGATAGCAGCCATTCTGACCAGTGTGAGATGGTACGTCATTGTGGTTTTGATTTGCATTTCTCTGATAATGAGTGATGTTGAGCATCTTTTCATGTGTTTGTTAGCCATCTGTATGTCTTCTTTGGAGAAATGTCTGTTTAGTTCTTTGGCCCATTTTTTGATTGGGTCACTTATTTTTCTGGAATTGAGCTGCAGGAGCTTAAGCTAAGGCCTCTGAGGTGACCTGTGTTGCTCAAGGATTTGCACTGGGAGGGGCATGCGGTAGCAGGTCTCCTCAGCACCAGGCCTTTCTGCAGCCTTTGTGTTGTGGCCGGCCAGCTGTGCTGTGTATAGACTAGTTAGCCCCATTGTATGGATGAGAAAACTGAGGAGCAGAGAGACGTGACCTATCTTTGGTCACACTGCTATGAAGTGACCAAACTGGGAATGAGTGAACGGGGATCACTCATGTGAAAGGGGGTGGGTATTTGTTGAGAATCTACTGTGCACCAGGCTTGGCTCTGGGTGCTGGGAATGCAGCGGGGGCTATGCAGTTTTCAGCCCAAGGGGCTTATATTTTATCAGTGAGCTGAGAGGCAATAAACAAGCAACAAAGAAACATATGAAGTAGTTTTAAGTAAGGGAAATGCTAGGAAGGAAAACAGATGGGGTGAGGGAACAGAGAGAATGAGGGTCAGGACAGGGGCAAGGACAGGCTGCTGCAAGGACAGGGTGACCGTGGAAGGCCTTTCTAATGAGGCGGCATTTGAACTGAGGCTTGGATAAAGCAAGGGACTCAATCCTGTGAAGATTCAGAAAAGCACTCCTGTTGGGAGAACGGCAAGTGCAAAGGCCCTGAGGCTGGAGGGTTCTTGTATGTTCAAAGCACCAGAGGAAGGCTGGTGAGGTGCAAGGTGGGCAGGGCGGTAGGAGGTGGGCTAAAGGGGGAGTCGGGGCCAGGATGTGGGGGCCCGGCAGGCCATGGTGAGCACAGATGACTGTGTAGGAACTCGGGGTGCTGGGGCCGCCGAGTGGGAAGATTTGTACTGTGTGTCTCACAGTCCCCTCCCCAGGGCAGCCCAGGTTTCGGGGTCTCCTTCCCTCCTGAAGCACCATGAAGGAAGCAGGGACAGTCCACAGAAGAAAGGAAATGGGGGTTTACAAGGCTGCCTTCGCACCCCAGGAGAGATGCTGCCGCTATCCTCCGCCTCATCCCTGTCTTTTCTTTAGCTCGGCTCCCTGGTGCGAGACCTGGGGAAGTGCAGTCATCTTGACTAATGTATGCTCATGGCGACCCTGGGAGGAGGCACCCGTGTGCTACACCTGTGCTCCAGAAGAGAAAACTGAGGCTCGTGAAGACAGACTTACCTGAGGTCACACAGCTGGCATTGATGCTGACTTGAGCCAAGATACCAGAGACGATGCTCTTAACCCAGGGCAGGTTTTGAAGACTGGGATGCACCTGCTGCTGGGGCCCCCACAGACCCACAGCCCCCACCGCTGAGGCAAGGTGCGCTTGCTCACTGGGTGTTCACGTCTCCAGCCTCCTTCCCTCGGGCTTCCTACAGGGACCTCGGACACCCCACCAGCTGTGTGTTATCAGCCTCTTCTGGGGAACAACCAGCCCAGCTGACCAGGGAGTTTCTGGTGAGAAATTCCATCCCAGCGCCTTTTTGACCGATTACCAGATAAGCAACTGGGAAAATGGAAAATGGGAATTCTGTTAGTATCACTCAGATTCTTTTAGAATCTCTTCTAAAGTGAGAGTGAGTCTTGAGACATTTAGAAGTAGATGTCACAGTTTTAAAATGTTCACTTATCCTTTGGGTCACTTAGAAACTCTGCTTCTTAGAACACATGCAGGGGAAATCACAGGGTGTGTGCAATTGTGCAAAGACAAACGTGTGTGCAGTGGGTATACACAGTGCTGCTTGTGACCACTGCACACTCCAACTGGTTTGTGTCCAAGCCCAGACCATCCCAGCTGTCACATATTTTGAAAGCCACTCACTATTTAAGGATGGTCATTGCATCCCTAACATTAATAGGAAGAAACTGGAAATGACCTAGGTGTCCAACAGGAGGGGACTGGTTAAATAAATGATGGTATATTCATAGACTACTGCATAATGTTGAAAATTATGCTTCTGAAGAATATGCAAGGTTATGAAAAAATCATTATAATCTTTTGTTAGATAAAAGAGGGTTTTAATAGCACATTCCTAATCTAGAAGACATGATATAAATTTTTCTGATTCTGGCAAAATGGCAAACTGGGCTGACACTTCTCATTCCTCAACCAACAGAAACATCTAGAAGTGCTGGATAATATAAAACAAAGGTATTAAAAAACTTAGCTGAGCTTAAATAAAGGGAACTCCCCACTGGGATAGAAGACATGGGCTTGACATGCCTGTGGTGGCAGGTAGAACTGAGACGTGTTAATGAAGCAAGAACCTCATAGTGTTCACGAAAAACTTCTAGAGCATTAAGTGCCTGTGCAGATTGTCCAGACTGGGAATGGCTATTCCATCAGCCTGGGCCCTTGAATGAGGACACATTGAGCAGAATTCTCAACTGATCCCTGAGCGATGTGGGGAATCAGCAGGAAATAAACCTTTACTGTGCTGAGCCACAAGGAGTCTGGGCTTGTTTATCACCAAGCATAACTGTTCCTTTCCTGACTGCCATAACTATCCATGGAAGAGGGGCTGGAGGACCTTCACCCAAAATGTGGTCTCCACTGCAAGCTCTGGGTGGAAATGAATAAGTTTCCCTGGAGAATTTGAAATCTCAAGCTTGTACCATGTGAGTGAGTAGAGATGAAATTTATGCTATCCAATTAGAACAGGAAGCCCATACCAAGACAACATTATAGAAACTGAATCTTGATTAGTGAAGACTCAGGAGCAGCAAAGAGAAAACGTAAAACTGGTTTTCAAAGACACTTCTCCAACCAAGGGAACAGGATACTCTCACAGAAATCACAGCACACAAATTATTAATACGTAAGAAAAGCAAGGGCAGAGTCAGCAAATAGAACAAGTTAGGAGGATGTGAATCTCAGTACCATGAGATGGAAGGACAATTAGAAAGAGACATACATACATTAAAAAATGTACCCTTAAATTATTTTATGCAATGGAATTTGAAGCATGAATTTAAAGATGTGGTGAACTCCTTTGGTCAACTTTGGGCCTAAAATTATCAGTCCACCCCCTGATGATTCATGCCTTACCCAGGGATCTATAATTTCCTGACATTTCTATTTAAGGTTTCATATTTGTTCTACTCAAATATGGTATTCTTTTCCTACCCATTTAAACACACCTCTTGTTGGTGAGCACAAATCAAATATATCTATCTGAGTGTTTACATGTGTACGCAAGTACCTAGCAAACATCTAGGCACATGAACACAGCACTGTGTGCACATGTATGTGGGTATATATGTAAATGTGTGTGGATACCTGACAAATAATACTTGTACAACAATGTGACATTTTATGATAAGTACGTCGCTCATACATAATTTTAAAATAATTTAAGTAAATGGCGGCTTTAAGAAGAAAAAAGAAGCCATGAGACAGAAAGACAGCTACCATGAAAGCGTGGCCATCTGCACAGGAAAATGACTATAAGGAATACATTCACATTCTGATCCTAATATTACCTTTGAGTGCTGGGGAAACAGGTGATTTTAATTTTATTTTTCATGTTCTTCTGTATTGTTTAAAAATTTATGTTATGATTAAAAATGACTTTTTTTTTCAATTTGCATTAGAAACTTTAGCAAAGCAAGTGATACATACAGATAATTAAAAGAAGGTAACACAATGAGAAAGAAGTTGAAGTATATATACGGGCTTCTCCGGTGGCTCGGTGGTAAAGAATCCGCCTGCAAGGCAGGAGATGCAAGAGATACGGGTTCAATTCCTGGGTCAGGAAGATCCTCTGGAGGAGGGCATGGCAACCCATTTCAGTATTCCTGCTGGGAAAATCCCAGGGCAGAGGAGCCCGGCGGGCTACTCTTCCCAGGGTCGCAGAGTCACACGTGACTGGAACACCTGAGCATGCACACATACATACAGATGTGAAAACAAACTGTATTACTTCTGTACTTGGGAAAAATTCTTCTAAAAATCCAAGATGGGAATATTACCTTTCCCTTCTCCAGTGGGTATATTGTAATTTGGGGAGGAGAATGAGGCAGATTTTCCTTGGCTTAAGCCAGCATCAGGTTCCTAAGTCGGGGATTTTCATTCATATCCGGGGCTCTCTGGAGGGTGTGCAGTTGATGATCCAAGGTAGACTTGTCTGTGAAATCCCACACCTCTTGAAAGCTCCCATAGAGGCAGAGGATTGGGGAATCAATGGGCACTTCAATGGGGAATCAGTGGTCACTTTTTTGAGGGTTGAGGGATCCTTAGCTTATTTCTTTAGAAGAAAATCAAGCAATCCAAGTTTATTGTAGAAAATGTGGAAACTGACACAAGATGTAAAGAAGACGTTAAGAATGGCCAAGGATGACACCATCCAGGATCTCCACACTGCTCAGTTTCTCCAACACACATCAGGTGCCTCGCTCTGGGCCAGGCACAAGGAGAATACAAAAGGAGTGTGAGGCAGGGCTCGAGTCTCGTGGATCTTATCACCAGCTTGGGAGAAGCAGCCAGTGTTTCTGGTTGCAAGCAACAGAAACAGGTTGTCCAACTTCAGCTCAAAGGAACACACTGGAAGAGTACGATGTGGCTCCCAGAGTCCGCAGAGAGGCTAGAGGCTTCTGAAAGAGCTTCTGGGGTCCAGGCAGTGAGGATCCATAGACACTCTCACAGGAAGCACTCAGCAAAGGCCACCTGTGTGGGGTCCCTCGGCTAGTCTGGGTCGAGGGCGGGTGAGGCACCCTGATGGACAGCCTGCCGGGCTGTGCATGATGGGGGGTGGGAGGGTGAGCCCCGCGGAAACCAGGCTGCCGGCACCAGCCCGAGGACCGTGGAGGGGGCAGGTCACTCCATGGCTTCCCTGACCTGGGCCTGACTCCAGGCTCTGCTTCCCAGCAGGTGTGTGGTACAGGGTGTGTTGCTAGCCATGGATCCCTCTGTTCTCCTACCTCTAAAATGGGAGTGGTAACGCCATTCTGGGGGGCTGCAATGAGAAAGAAATGAGGTACAGTTAAACATCTGTGCAATTAGTTGAGCAGGAAGAGGAGTCGTGTGTTGGGAGTCCCAGAGATTGTGGGGACAAGGAAGGATGGAAAAACCCCTAAACCCTGGCTGAGTTTCATACTAGGTTCTGAAGACCACCGTTGCCTCAAGATCTGGCCACTTCTCAGCTGCGGGAGCTCAGGCAAATCGAGGGTCCTCTTTGGGCCTTAGTTTCTGTACCTGAAAGCAGGGTAACAATCTTCCCTGCTGCCTCACGAGATGGCTGTGAGCATCCAGAGGGAGGAAAAGCTAACTGGTGCCAGATGTTACAGAAGAGGAGCGAGATGGACATACGTTGTTGGGGCACCAGCAAGAGCAAGGGATGGAGGGGGAAACACACCAGCTCCTCCCCACAAGCAGGAGGATGCTAATAGTCTAATGATGGCATCTATCGGGGACTCTTGCCCTGCGCCCGGCTCTATATGAAGTGCTCTATATGAAGCAAAAGGGAAATGCTCCTGGCCAGATGGAGTCCAGGGATGGGGCTGGCGCTCAGATGATTAGGGGGCGCTTGTTTCTGCCAAAGCAGTAACAGGGATCTAAGCTGGTCTGAAGTATGGGAAGGCTTCCTGGAGGAGGTGACTCTGAACTGAGAGCTGAGCATGAAGGAGGTCACAGGGTCCATACGTGGAGGAAGAGCGCCCTGAGCAGTGGCCACAGTGGTGCAAAAGCCCTTTGGCAGAAGGAAGGGGGGCATGCCGAGGAAACTCAGGCAGACTGCAAAGTGCACGCACGCTGAGATGGCCAGAGGGGGTGCAGCTGCCCTGAGGGGCCCTTTAAGAAGCAAA
This sequence comes from Cervus canadensis, assembly GCF_019320065.1. Classification (NCBI taxonomy): domain Eukaryota; kingdom Metazoa; phylum Chordata; class Mammalia; order Artiodactyla; family Cervidae; genus Cervus; species Cervus canadensis. The sequence continues at coordinate 3,928,532 of NC_057401.1, forward strand.
GACAGTGCTGCCCAGGGACATTCTGCTGGGAGGGCCTCCAGACAAGCTAATGAGACAGAGACCCTTCCCCTCCCAGGGGTCTGGCCTCAGGGAATCTGAGTGCTTTGCTCAAGGGCATCCAGCTTGTGGGACAGCTGCAGGAAGATTCAGGCACAGAGGACCATGGCTTTGACAGAGAATGGTGAGGGAGCTGCTGGCAGACACATTGAGGCAGACACGCTCCTCTGGGCACTAGGGAGCCACAGAGGTCTTAGAGCACTGCGGTTCTCAGTGCTCGAGGAGCGGTTTAGCTCCTGTCCAGAAGCCTCAGGCTCGTCGCTGGGGATGGCACATCGTGGCCCGCCACACCTCATGCCTCAGGGCTCTGTGAGTAAGTGATGGTGACGAGGGGCGGCAAGTGTAATTGGAGGTGGCTTCTGGGGCCACTTTGTCCTTTGGAAGAGGAAGGCCGGTTTTTCCTGTGAGAGGTCTGTTCTGGGGGAGTGAGGCTGGAGAGAGGAACTCGGGTTTCTGGCCACCTTCTGTGTACCAAGCCAGGACTTGGCCTGTGTGCTTGCAGAGAGGTGACAAGTTGCCCGGAGGGTCACCTGATCCAGCCTTGGATAACCCAGCCTGGAGACGGGAAGGAGCAGGAAGTGCACTCGCCTGTGAGTGGGGCGCTAACGCATTAACACTTTAACACTTGTTTGCCAGCATTCACTGTTTAAATACCTTCTATTTGTGGCAAACATGCCCGGTTTCCTTTTTAAGGTAGCGACAGGAAGTTAGTTTCAATAAAGTTTCTATAAATATATTTGAGTAATAAATTGTGGTCCATTTAAAGAAAAAGCCGCTAGTGGTTAATGCAGGGGAGTTATTCAGTCTCCAAGTCGTGTCCGACTCTTTGCGACCCCATGGACTGCAGCGCGCCAGGCTTCCCTGTCCCTCATCATCTCCCAGAGTTTCCCCAAGTTCATGTCCATTGAATTGGTGTTGCCATCCAACCATCTCATCCTCTGCCACCCCTTTCTTCTCCTCCTGCCTTCAATCTTTACCAGCATCAGGGTCCTTTCCAATGAGTTGGCTGTTTGCATCAGGTGGCCGAAGTCTTGAAGTTTCAGCTTCAGCATCAGTACTTCCAATGAGTCTTTAGGGTTGGTTTCCTTTAAGATTGACTGGTTTGATCTCCTTGCAGTCCAAGGGCTCTCAATGCTGGGGAGACGAGGCCTTTAAACCAGGAGTGGCGGAGGTCCGGGAGATCCTCTGTGATCCCCACAATAGCTCTGGGGGACTGTCATTCCCATTTTACAGCTGGGAAAGTTGAGCCCTGAAAAATTAACATTCCCTCTCCCCAACAATGTGCAAGGGCTAAGCCACTTCTGGAATCTGATCCCCTGACACCTAACCTCACTCCACTGAATGCCCAGGTTCAGCATATCTGGGCCGCAAAAAACCATGCCCACCTCTCTGGGTCACTCCTTAGCAGTTTAGAGCTCTCCTGATATCACAGGTTCTAACCCAGGCCCCGGCTTCCCCTTCCGCTAGCTTGTGGCCTTGGGCTAATGTCTGACTCTCTCTGTGGCTGGTTACTCATTTGTCAAATGGGGACCTTGCTTGTACCTCAGAGGATTGTTAACAGGATTCAGTGAGATGATGTCTGTTATTATTCCCAACTGAAAAATGAGACGGTAGAATCCCAGAGCCATGGAGCTACCTGTCCAAGTTCATGCAGGTGGAAAGCAGAGGAGCTGGGCAGGAATGTTTTTGTGCTCAGTCACTTCCGTCGTGTCCGACTCTGCGATCCCACAGACTATAGCCTGCCTGTCTCCTCTGTCCATGGGGTTTTTCAAGCATGAATACTGGGGTGGGTTGCCATTTCCTTTTCCAAGGGATCTTCCCAACCCAGGGATTGAACCTGCATCTCTTTTGTCTCCTGCACTGGCAGGCAGGAATGTAGGTCTAAGAGACTCCCAAGCTGCTGTTTCCCTGACCCCGTGGCGCTGCCTCTCTTCTGTTCAAAGCCACCCAAGCCCACGTTGGAAGAAGCTGAGAGGGTCTGCAGTGGATGAAAAGATGCCCCGGGGGGCATTGGTTTCCTTCAGGCATAAGCCCAGAGACTCTGCCCAGATCCCCAGAAGCACGCAGGGTCAGGAGTGAGGGAGCGCGCTTTCCTGTGGGAAAATGCAGGGCGTTTCCACTTATAGCCTGATAATTGGGCCCCGTGAGGTCCGGAGCACAGATGATGTAATTTATCCTCGGTGGCCTCTGGGGCCTCTGGGGAAAGTGGGATGGGGAGGAAAGGCTAGAGGGCCAGGAATCTGGAAAGAATGACAGATGAAAACAAGAATCAGGGTTCTGGGTGTGTGCACTGTTTCGAGGGGGCTTTTCAGAGCAGTTGCAGCAGGAGACGAAATGCACAGGAATCAGAGGCAGAGGCTGGGGGCAGGGCAACAGGGTGAGCCGGGCGCCCGAGTGGGTGCTGGGTGGCTTGAGCGCAGTGCTCAGGAGTGGGGAGAGACTCCTGGGAAGGCGCTGGAGCCGGGACCCGTGTGCTCTGTGAGAGTGGAGAGAACGGAGTTCAAACCCCTGTTGACATTTATCAGCTGTGTGACTTTGGGCAAGTATCTTGACCTCTCTGAACCGCCTTGGGGCAGACACTATCAATTGCCAACCAGACAGCCATTTCTCAAGTCATCCTGGTGAACGAAACCCTGCTCCTCCTCAGGGTGGCAACGCACTCAGCCCAAGGGCCTCTGCGCCCCCTGCCTCCCTCGCAGCGTGGGGTGGCCAAGGTGATGCCCTCAGCCTCCTCATCCCCAAGGGAAGATGATTTTTGCCTCTTTGCAGGGCTTTGGGGAGGACTTCAAGGGCTGCGAAAGCAGTGGTCCTGGCACAGAGTCCATGTACACTGGCGAGAGTGAGGCAGACCTCTGCCCCGGGGATGGGTCTAAACTCCTGTCTCCAGCACTTGTCTCTCACTTCCTGGGACCTGCACGTGGCAGTCCCCATCACCCCAAATGCAACAGACCCCACCTGCCCCTCCCCAGCCACCCCGGCAGCATGTTCCAGCTCCCCTGTGGTTGTGTCACCTCTTGCGGGCCCTGGAACTAGAAGTCTGTCTGGACTTGAATCTTGGCCCATCCCTTCCAGCCGTGTGACTTTGCAAAACACCTAACCTGGATAGTAATAGCATCTGCCTCCTACGAGAACTGTGAGGGTGCAAATCCGTGATTGGTACCCGGCACTTGGCACGTTGTGAGTGCTTGTCTGCGCCGTCCTGTCCTGACGCCTTGGCTTGGCCTGCCGCGCCCTGTAACGCGTCCTCCCTCTGTCCCCAGCAACAGAGCTAGGGGCCCCTGCCCCGCGCTGATTCCCACTCCTCACTCCTTGGCGCCTTTGCACTGGCTGGTCTTCTATCTGGACTATCCCACAGCCCTTGTGCCCATCCTTCTTTCTTCACTTGGCTAATCTGGCTGTAACCTTTAAAACTGATGACCACGTCGCCTTCTCCAAGAAGCTGTCTCTGGCCTCTGGTTTGCTCCTGGGCTCCCACCGCCTTCCCCTGTGTGTCCCGGCTGTCAGAGGCATGTCTGAAGTTTTGTCGTTGTCTGTGTTTCTGCCTCCACTGGCTGGTCTGTGAGCCCCTCAGGGGCACTGCGGCCACATCATCTGTCCTCAGGGCCCGGCTCGCGGAGGGGAGGCGGCGGGTCCAGAGCCCATGGCTCTCATGCATCTTCTGACGTTGTAATACCTGTGGCGGCCCAGCTTGCAGCACCAACAGCTAAACCTTGTTCACCACTTACTACAAGTTCCATGGGCGGGGCCCAGCCTTCTCACGCTTGCTTTCACATGGGCTATGTCTGTTGGGATGTCCACTGGGCAAACTGTGGTGTCCAGTCGTTGGGCAAACACTAGGTGTTGCCATGAAGGTGTTTTGTAGATGAGATTAACACTTATAATAGGTTAGTTTTAAGAAAAGACTACCCTCCCTAATATGGGTGGGCTTTCTCCAAAGAGTTGAAGGCCTGAAGGTTTCCCAAAGAAGAATTCTGCCTCAAGACTGTAATACAGAAACCCTACATGAGTTTCCAGGCTGCGGGCCTGCTAACAAGTTTTGGGTTTACCAGCCCTCACACTGAGTCACAGGGGGCTACAGAGGACAAGATGCTTGGATAGCATCACTGACTCGGTGGACATGAGTTCGGGCAAACTCTGGGGGAGAGTGAAAGACAGACAAGCCTGGCGTGCTGCAGTCCATGGGGTCGCAAACAGCCGGGCACGACTGAGCGACTGAACAACACTCAATCGTGTGAGAAAGTGAAAAGTGAAAGTGTTAGTCACTCAGTCATGTCTGACTATTAGCGACCCTACAGACTATAGCCTGCCAGGCTCCTCTGTTCTTGGGATTCTGCAGGCAAGAATACTGGAGTGGGTTGCCATGCCCTCCTTTAGGAGACTTACCCAACCTGGGAATCAAACCCATGTCTCCTGTGTCTCCTGCATTGCAGGCGGATTCTTTACCCACTGAGCCGTTAGGGAAGTCCTGAGTCAATTATATAAAATAAATAAATTGATTCTGTTCTTCTGGAGAATCATCATCCCTATTTTATAGATGGGGAAGCTGAGTCCTGGAGAGGTTAAGTCTTGTGGTCAACGTCATACACCTGCTCAGTGGTAGGGCCAGAACTGGGACCTGTGAAACCTCTCCAGGACCAACCATCCTGACCACCCAACTGATGCTGGGATCCAGGGTCTTATCCTTCTGCAGACATTACCAGGCACCTGGAGCCAGCTTCCTGAGCCAAGGAAATGATCAGTGAATTAACCCCAGGACAGTTTACAGCTCTTCTCTGCACTGTGCTTTTCAGAGAGATGTAGTGAAACTTCTCTAGGTATGAGAAAGAAAAAGGCGAGGACCTGGGAGCCCTTCCTTCTACTTCCTGGCTGTGTGACCTGGGACGAGTATCTTCCCCTCTCTGGTCTTCAGTTCCACAATGTAAAATTCCCTTAATAGGGACTGGTTAGATACATTATGATACCTCCAGACCGTGGGATAAAGTCAGGAGATTCTTTGTCTATTGAAATAGAAAAGTCTTCGAGGTGAATTATAGATTAAAAAGAACAAAGTGTTGGATGGCATGACAAATTTCTATTTTATATAAGAAAAGAGGATTTTAAGACTATGTTCTTGTATTTGCATACAAGAATGTATTTTTGTACCTGGAGAGACACAACAGAACCTATTCAGTGTGATTCCTTGAGGCAAAGAGTAGATGGGAACAGGGATGAAATAAGACTTCTTACTTATTTCAAAAAGAAATAATACTTCTAAGTGGAGACAGGGAGAATATTTCCTTTAAAAACTTGTAGTTAGGATTAAATTTGAAAATATATGTAAAATGCAAAGTATTTTAGTCAGGTACTTAAAAGTAGTAGCTAGCTGTCTTTTCATTGTGAACCTTCAGGGTTTTCCCCGTAAAAAATAACTCCACTTCCCACTGGAGCAAGTGTTTCCTGCTGCATGGGGTCCTTTGGGCTACAGATGAGATATTCCCCACAGGCCCTGGCTTTCCAAGTTTTAATAATCTACCCAGGGAACTTCTAACATACACAGACAATGTAGTGCTCTCCATTCACTCAATAAAGTGACAAAAGGAAATTCTCATTTATTGCTGGTGGAAAGGCAAAATGGTAGTGTCACTCTGGAAGATAGCTTGGCAGTTTTTTTTTGCAAAACTATACATATTCCTACTATACAATTCAACAATTGTGATCCTGGGTACATACCCAAATGAATTTAAAACTTATGTCCAAAAAACAAAAAAACAAACAACTTATGTCCATGCAAAAATCTGAACATGGATGTTTATAGCAGCTTCATTCACAATTGTCAAACCTGGAAGCAACCCAGATGACCTTCATCAGTAAGTGAATGGATTGATAAACTGTGGCATAGCCAGACAATGACATGTCAGTCAACACTAAGAAGAAATGTGGTATCAAGCCATGAAAAGACAGGAGTAATCTTACATGCACATTGCTAAGTCACAGAAACCGATCTGAGGAGTCTGCGACTGGGAGATTCCAACTACACGACATCTGGAAAAGGCAAAACTATGGAGACTATTGTCAAAAGGTCAGTGGTTGCCAGGGATGAGGCGGGGGTGAATAGGCAGAGCACAGAGCATATTTCAGGATGGTGAAAACACTCTGTAGGATGCTATAAGGTCAAATATAAGTCATTATACATTTGTCCAAATCCGTGGAATGCACATTAAGACTGAATAGTAATGTAAACCACGGTCTCCAGGTGATAAAGATGTGTCAAAGTAGCAAAGGTAGGGATGTTAATAGTGGGGTAGGCTATGCATGGGCAGGGGGAGGGGCTGTAAGGGCACCCTGTATTCCCTCTCAGTTTTGTTGTAAACCTAAAACTGCTCTAAAAAATTAAGCTTTCTTAAACAAGTTTTTTCTTTAAAAAAATTGTTTTAAAAACTTACGTTGGCTGCACTGGTCTTCGTTCCTGTGAGCCAGTTTTCTCTAGCTGCGGCGAGTGGGGGGGCTCCTCTTTGCCGCGCTGCTTGAGCTTATCTTTGCGGGGTCTTCTCCAGTTGCAGGACAGACTCTAGGCACAAGGGCTTCAGTAGTTGCAGCACGTGAGCTCAGAGTGAAGGCTCAGTAGCTGTGACACATGGGATTAGTTGCCCCAGGGCATGTGGAATCTTCCCTGACTAGGGATCGAACCTATGTCCCCTGCATTAGCAGGGAGACTCTTATCCACTGCACCATCAGGGAAGTCCCTAAAAAATTGTCTTAAAAAAAAGATTCAAAAGGAAAGAAAGGTCACTGGTGGATAAGAAGAAGGCTTTACAGGACAGGAGAAACATTCATTGATCTATATTGCGTTCTTACACACACCCCCTTCTTTAGTCCTTATATCAACCCTGGGAGGAATGCTGATTGCTTCCATTTTACAGAGGCGGAAACTGAAGCTCAGCGAATTGAACTAATCTTGCCAGGAAAACACAGTAGAATTTTGCAGAGTCAAGGTCTGACATCACATTTCTCCAAGTGCAAAGCCTTGTCTTCCCCTACACTCTGACACGGGCCAAGGCCTAGAAGGGTCCACTGGGTTGACTGAGTGAAGCTGGGGCAAGTGGTGGACAGGTGTGGGTCAGAGAGGGTGGTAGTAGCAGCGTGAGAGTGAAAACTAGTTCTTGCAGGCATTGTGTTGGGAACCAAGGACGTTAAAATGAAGAAACACCCAAGGAGTTCACAATCCAGCAGGAGAGAAAGATCCACAAATGAATGTGGGCATTTGAGCGGTGAGTTAGAGGATGAACATGAAGCAGTAAGAGGTGACGTGGCAGGGCAGAGGTCTTGGAAGATGTGTAGGAGTTTGCTGTTTGGGTTGGGACTGCAAAGGACAGCATGTGTAAGGACCAAGGTGGGAGAAATCGTGATGAGTTTGGAGAACAGCTAGTGGCTCAGGGTGACTGAGGTGTATGGGGGGTTGGGTTGAGGGGTGTGAAGCAGGTAGGGAGGGAACACAGCAAGGATGGAGAGATGGTTTGGGAGAAAGTCAGATTGTGACGCATCATGACAGAGACTGGGCACCATCCTATAAACCCCAGCAGAGGAGCCAGGCACGTCTGGACTCTGGAATCACCACTCCAGGGGCCTGGGAAGGGGGCAGAGGGAGTGGGAACAGGGGCCCTGGGTCCATCTTAGGGTAGCTTCTGGTGACTTAGGGTACTGCAGAGTCTCTCCTTTGCCACTCACCCCTTTTCACAGAGATAATTATAGACTCATATGTGGTTATAAGAAGCAGTTTGAGATAGCCCTTGCACATCGTGTCCATTGTCCTTCAGTGGTAGCACATTCTGCAAGGACTGTGGATGCTGGGATGGGGCCTCAGTGTGCTGAAGGACAGGTGCCCCAAGAGCTCTGGTGACCTAGGGCCTCCTTTCCCATCACCCCACCTTCTCTGAGCCAAAACCACCTCACAGGTATGTCATGGAGCAAGTTTGGGAAGCCTTGTATTAGCAGCTTACAAATACATCCTTACAACCCTTGTAAAATCCCTTTTCTATCTCCTTGCAGGAGACCAGGCTACCTCCTTGGGCATCACCTTAACACGCCTAGCAGAGTAGTTATAGATGATATGGTCAGCTGACCAACTAAGTTTCCATTCCCTTTCTATTATATGGTGGTGATGCTGGAATGTACACACCCAGCCAGGAATTATATCTCCCAGTACTTTTCCTTGCCAACCACGTGACCAGTTCTCACCAATGCGATGTGCAGAGCACTTTCAGGATGAGGTGCTAAGTAGTGGGTATATCATCTTTTTTCTTTCTTCTCCTTGTATTCTGTTTGGATGATTCCAAGATGAGCTTGAGGCCAAAAGATGGCAGAGGAGACACAGATGAAGGGGCCTGTGTCTTGACATGTCCATTAAAGGAGCCCAGGAGAGCCACAGGCCAGCACCATGAGCACTGAGCTTTGTCTGAGTGACAAATACATATTCATAAGTGTGTGGAATATACAAAAGCAGTAGAGAGTATGGTATAGTAACCCATCTTAGTCAATCATCCATCATTCAGTTTCAAAATCTAATGACACTTTCCCAGACTTCTTTCATTTACCACCTCCACTCAACTTTTCAAATGGTTTGCCAGTGTACTTGAAAGTCATTCGCAGACATCGTGCAAACGGAGGAGACAAAGAAACAAGACAGAAACCCAAACACCTTTATCGTCTAAGCCACCTGAGATGAGGGGCCGTTTGTCACAGCAATTAGCCAGCGCTGACCAATGCAGTGGGACCTCGGTCTCTGGCTGTTGGACTGAACAGAACGGAACACAACAGACCTGTTTTTCTAGGCCGTGCAGCGCAAAGAGGCATGTGTCTGGGCCGAAAATAGCAAGAATGCCAAGTTTCTAGCTCTCTGAGAAGCAGCTCTCTTTGTTTTTCAGGCCCAGCTGCGCCTAGCGCACCCACCCAGCCTGTTGGCCCCTGCCCCCGACGTCTTCCAGGCCCTGGGCTGCCTGAGGTGGGGTCGGGAACAGAGGGCTCTTGGGGCCATGTCTGGGCTTGGGCTGGGCGGGGTGTGGCGGGTGAGGCTCTGTTGGAACAGAGAGCAGGCAGAAGGGAGAGATGTTGGAAATCCAGAGCTAAGCTGGGGCCAGGGGAGCAAGACCTTTTGTGCCTTTCAGCTTGGCCTGTATTGATGACCCTGAAGCACAGAGACAGGTCAGACCTTTGTGGTCTTAAGTCCCTTCAGAAAGTGATTCTAAAGCTCCGGCGGGGCAGCCCTGGGCCTGGTGCTCAGGGTGTGCTGAATCCTGGCTTAGCGGCGCTCTGGTTCTGTGACCTGGGACAGGTTCTTTTAGCCCTCTGAGCCTCAGGCTCCCCATATTGAAAATGCGGATGGATATGGGCACCTCACTGAGCCCTGGGGAAATCAGCCATGGTGTACAGAGAACCTGGCACCCAGTAGACGCTCGGTGACTCACAGCGGTTGCTACCGATCTGTTACCCACAGCGATAAGCAGGGGAATGTGAGCGGGCACCCGTCCAGGAGGTGGATCGGGCCGGGGGAGGCTGCGCCCCACCCTCTCGGAGCTGTTTTTAGAGAAGGAGAAGTAGAGAAAGGCGGGAGTTGGGGCACTTTCTCTGGGTGCCGCCAGGTCTAGTTTTGCACGTCAGAGTGGGGGCGGGCAGAATCCTGCAATTCAGGAGTTCTTTCCTGGAAGGGGCTGGATCGGCAACACAATGCTTCCCCCCTTGGAGACACCCTCACAGCTGTCAGGAAAAAACAGCTGTGTGGCTTCTCTTCAAAGAGGGGAAACCTCAGTCCTGTAGGGGAGCAGGGCAAGATGCGATAGGAAACAGGAACTCCCAGGCAAGTTCTCCTGTGGGGAAAGGGGTGGGGGTGAGGGGCCGGGTTCAGAAGCCAGCGCTCTTGCTTCCTGGCTGTGTGACCTTGGGCAAGTCACTTCACCTCTCTGACCCTGAGTTGCATCATGCTCTAAATGGGATACCGATGTTTATCTCTCAGAAGCATGGTGAGAAGAAGAAGAAAAAAAAGTGTCTAAAGTGCCTTGCAGAGTGCCTGGTACACAGGAAGTAGTCAATAAAAGGTCACTGTAAGTCACTCACCCTAGAGCCAAGATGAAACTCCCTTTGTTTGCTCAAGAAGCTTCTAGAGACCTAGATGTAGAGACCAGGCTTGGGGACACAGTGGTGGAAGGAGAGGGTGGGAGAAGTTGAGAGTAGCATGGAAATATATACACTACCATATATATAAGTGTATATGTGCAATACAGGTATAAAATGTATAATAAATACACTTATAGATAAATGTAAATATATATCAAATATATAAATGCACATTTAAATATATTAAAAATATATAAATAGATATGTATTTAAACATGCATATATGATAGAGAGTTAGTGGGAAGCTGCTGTGTAACACGGGGAGCTCCGCCCGATGCCCTGTGATGGCCTAGAAGAGAAGGATGGGGTGGGGGAGGTGGGAGGGAGGCTCACGAAGGAGGGGATGTATATACACACACACACAGCTGATTCACACTGCTGTGCAGCAGGAACCAACGCAACACTGAGAAGCAAGTATCCTCCAGTTTAAAGAAAAGCGGCTTCAGGTATCAGAGGGCCCCGGCACCTCTTCTCATGCTCTACACTGACTCCTTGAGGGCTCAGCCACTCCAGCACTAAACTCTGTTTCCACGACACCGGCTCAGAGGTGTCCTTTGGAGCTATGGTGTCTTTGCTCTTGTAGGTCACAGACCCTTTATATTCCCCTTTAAGCAATACCTGCCCCCCCAGCCCTTCCCATCTTGGGAAAGTGCCTCTGTTCAGTGGAAAGATCTTGATTATTCTCTCTCCCTCTGGCCCCAAGTCCAGCCCATCTGCAGATGCTGCTGCCTGTACCTTCAGAACACACCTCCGACCTCCCCACCTCCACCAGCGCCACCGTGGCCCACACCACCGTCTGCCCTCTCCTATGCTGCTCAGAGTCCTCCCCGTGCCCCCTGCTCCCACCCGTGCTCTCCAACAGCCGGCTCTGCAAGGCAGCCTCTCCTTTTCCTCTTAACTGTTCATTTTGATGTAGCTTTTAGCCTCCCAGAACAATGGCAAGAGCAGTTCAAAGATTCTCCATACACTCTTCACTCAATCCCCGACATGTACCTTATCATCTGTGGTCTCAATATTTACATGTATTTTTTTTTCTCAAACATTTGAGAGGAAGTGCGGACATGACACTTCTTTATCCCTAAGCACTCCAGGGGATAGCTCCTATAAAAGGGGCCTTGTCTTACATAACCGCAGTACCATGATTTAAAATATGTGCTATTGAGCTAGTACTATCAGCTAATCTCCAGACCTTATTCATATTCTGTCTGCTGTCCCCAAAGAAACGTCCAGAGCATTGCATTCTGCTATCGTGTCCCTTCAATCACCTTTAAACTGGATTAGTCCCTTGGTCTGTCTTCACCTAAAGTGCCCTTGGCACTTTTGAGAAGTACAGTCCAGTTATTTTGTAGTATGCCCCTCAGTTTGAACTTGTCTGATACTTCCTCCCACAGTGAGCTTTTGAAAAGTGAAGGCGATCTCCTCACTTCTCGGCTTCAGTCCTACGATGGATGTGCTTCACACTCAGAGAAAACGCAGACCTCTCCCCACGTCTCCACGATGACTGGGTGCAGGCGCTGCCTGACTCCCCCATCACCCCCTTTCTGCTCTCTCCTCTCGGCACTCTGACCTCCGCCCTAGCTTCCCCTCCCCAAGCTCCTCATCCTGCTGCACTGCTCTTCACATGCCGTTAGGTTATACACCGTCTCCTCCACTAGGATGTAAGCCCCAGAATCTGGCTGGTTTTTGCCCATGTCTGCGCACCCAGCACCACAGAGGCGCCCTGGCTTCCACATTCCTCCCTGGGGGATCCCTATCTTCTCACTTCCCACTGACCCTTGGTCCCTTTCTCCAATAAAGCATCTTTCTGACCCCATGCCATGTGATATTGTAGGATTTGTCCCAAGCCCTGGTGGGATCCTTTTGTATGACATGGACAGACCTGAGTCCAATATCCTTGTGCTGTTTCCTAGCTGTGTGGCTTTGGGCAACTTACTTAACAACTCTGAGCCTCTATGTCCTTATCTGGAAAGAGGAAATAAGAATCCTTAGCTTGGCAAGATGCTGGACAGAGTCACGACAAAGAATGTGGAGATATGTAGACAATGACGTTATCCTGGCACATAACAAGGTTCTTCTCTCTCATCTCTTTCTAGTTGGTGGAGTAATAAGAACCATCACATCTTGTGAAGTGGGAATGGCGTTGCAGTAGGTTGAATGGTGGCCCTCCAAAAGTATGTCTACCTCTGAATCCCAGAACCTGTGAATGTGACCTTCTTTGAAAACTGTCTTTGCCAAAGACATTAAGTATCTTGAGATGATCTCATGCTGGTTATCCAGTGGGTCCTAAGGCCAACAACAAATGCCATGTTTATAAGAGACACAGAGAGGAGATGATGGGAAGCTGGAGGCAGAGACTGGCTTGTGGTTACAAGCCAGGAAACACCAAAAATGGCTGGCAGCCACCAGGGGCAGGAGAGAGGCATGGGATGAAAGGGTACCCAGTCCTGCCAAATCCATGACTATGGACTTCCAGCTTCCAGAACTATGAGAGAATAAATTTCTTTTTTTTTAAATTTATTTATTTTTTATTGAATGATAATTGCTTTACAGAATTCTGTTGTTTTCTGTCAAACCTCAACATGAATAAGCCGTAGGTATACATATATCCCCTCCCTTTTGAACCTCCCTCCCGTCTCCCTCCTGAACACCCCTCTAGGTTGACGCAGAGCCCCTGTTTGAGTTTCCTGAGACATACAGCAAATTCCCATTGGCTATCTGTGTTACATACGGTGATGTAAGTTTCCATGTTACTCTTCCCATATATCTCACCCTCTCCTCCCCTCTCCCCATGTCCCTAAGTCTATTCTCCATGTCTGTTTTTCCACTGTTGCCCTGTAAATAAATTCTTCAGTACCATTTTTCTAACTTCTGTACATGTGCATTAGAATACAATATTTATCTTTCTCTTTCTGACTTACTTCACTTTGTATAATATGTTCTAGGTTCATCTACCTCATTAGAACTGACTCAAATGAGTTCCTTTTTATGGCTGAGTAATATTCCATTGTGTGTATGTACCACAACTTCTTTATCCATTCATCTGTCGATGGACATCTAGGTTGCTTCCATGTTCTAGCTATTGTAGATAGTGCTGGAATGAACAAAGGCATACATGTTTCTTTTTCAATTTTGGTTTCCTCAGGGTATATGCCTAAGAGTGGGATTACTGGGTTATATGGTGGTTTTATTCCTAGTTTTTCAAGGAATCTCCATACTGTCTGCCATAGTGGCTGTATCAATTTACATTCCCACCAACAGTGCAAGAGTATTCCCTTTTCTCCACACCTTCTCCAGCATTTATTGTTTGTTGACTTTTTGATGATGGCCATTCTGACTGCGAGGTGATATCTCATTGTGGTTTTGATTTGCATTTCTCTAATAATGAGTGATGTTGAGCATCTTTTCATGTGTTTGTTAGCCATCTGTATGTCTTCTTTGGAGATATGTCTGTTGAGGTTTTTTTTGCCACTTTTTGATTGGGTTGTTTGTTTTTCTGGTATTGAGTTGTATGAGCTGCTTCTATATTTTGGAAATTAATCCTTTGTCAGTTGTTTCATTTGCTATTATTTTCTCCCATTCTGAGGGTTGTCTTTTCATCTTGCTTATAGTTTCCTTTGTTGTGCAAAAGCTTTTAAGTTTAATCAGGTCCCATTTGTTCGCTTTTGTTTTTATTTCCATTACTCTAGGAGGTGAGTTGTAGAGGATCTTGCTTTGATTTATGTCATCAAGTGTTCATCCTATGTTTTCCTCTAAGAGTTTTATAGTTTCTGGTCTTACATGTAGGCCTTTAATCCATTTTGAGTTTATCTGTGTGAATGGTGTTAGGAAATGTTCTAATTTCATTCTTTTACATGTAACTGTCCAGTTTTCCCAGCACCATTTATTGAAGAGGCTGTCTTTGCCCCATTGTATATTCCTGCCTCCTTTGTCAAAAATAAGGTACCCATAGGTGCATGGGCTTATTTCTGGGCTTTCTATCTTGTTCCATTGATCTATATTTCTGTTTTCGTGCCAGGACCATACTGTCTCAATGACTGTAGTTTTGCAGTATAATCTGAAGTCAAGAAGGTGGATTCCTTCAGCTCCATTCTTTCTTCTCAAGACTGCTTTGGCTGTTCAGGGTCTTTTGTGCTTCCAAATGAATTGTGAAATTTTTTGTTCTAGCTCTGTGAAAAATGCCATTGGTAATTTGATAGGGATCACAGTGAATCTGTAGATTGCATTTGGTAGTATAGTCATTTTCACAATACTGATTCTTCCTACCCAAGACAAAATAAACTTCTGATAAAAAAGTTTTGTTTTTTTTTTTTTTAAGGTAGAGGATAATTGCTTTACAATGTTGTGCTAGTTTCTGAGTAGTGAGGTGGCGTTACCTAGAGCCTGTTATACAGGTCTCTTGCGTTGGCAGGTGGATTCTTTACCATTTGAGCCACCAGGGAAGCCCTTACACAGAGTGAAATAAGTCAGAAAAAGAAAAACAAATAACGCACATCAAATGCATATGTGGTGGTGGTGGTTATTCACTAAGTCGTGTCCAACTCCTGCGACCCCATGGACTGCAGCTGGCCAGGCTCCTCTGTCTGTGGGATTCTCCAGATAAGAATATTGGAGTGGGTTGCCATTTCCTTCTCCAGGGGATCCTCCCAACCCAGGGATCAAACCTGTATCTCCTGCACTGTAGGTGGATTCTTTACCACCAAGCCAGGGAAACTCTTGACGCATGCATATGAAATCTAAATTTCTATTGTTTGAAGCCACCCAGTTTGTGGTCATTTGTTACAACAGCCCCAGGAAGCAAATACAGGAATGAACTTTTGCAAAACAATAGATGGAAGTTGCTGGCCCACAAGGAACGCTTTCTGGATGGAACTTTCTACACCAGAGTTTCATTCCCTCTTGACCGTAGGTTGGAAAAGATTTCAAACATATTTCTCTCATGAGGGCTGAAGTCTCCTGAACCAGAGGGCTCCCCATGTCCCCTCTTTTAGTAGAGTGGAGGGACCTCCCCTAGGTCTCCCTTTGGAAAGACAAATGCCAGAGAGAGGCCCAGACAGACCACTTAAAACAAGGCAGAGTGGAGTCGGGGTGCTGGCTGATTATAGGGGTGGTTTGCCTGTCAGCACCCAGGAACCTTGGGGCCTCTGGGGGCCAGTGGGATGTTAAAGTTGCCCTCTGTGGTGGTGGGGAAAGGGGGCCGCTGGCCTGTTGGAACAGGCTGCCTCCTGATAGCTCATTGCTCAGACAACACAGCACAAGATTCTGGGGCCCTTTTCAGACAACTCTTCCCATCGCACCAGTCTGCCCAGAAATACACGCCATTTTTTCATGGCATCGCAGGCTTCCCTGGAGAACTTCATGTCCATAGCCTGAATCTAACATTTGGTGACACGGCTCCCGCCTCAGAAATTTTTGTGACAACTCCAAGAAGCACGGAGTCCCCAGCAGCAGGCTGCATGTGTTGGATGTGACTGGCTGCCAGGCTTAGGCTTGCTCTCATCCACAGCGTCTTCCCAGCACCCAAAGAAGGACAAGGCTTCCTGCAAGTAGATCCTAGCCAAGGTGGAGCTTGAGCTAAGACTTGCTTGCAAGGGGCAGTGCCTGAACTTTCTTCTGGGAAAAGCCACCTCCCAGTTGCTACAAGAGCTAGAGGGTGGATTAGGGCACACATGCCAGCCTCAGGCTCTGCCCACGGTACCCCCACTGCTATGGGGCCAGCAAGGGGCCGCTAATGAATTCTCCAGCGAGGATCACACACCAGGCAGGAAGGGAAAAGCTGCTCTGGGAATAGCAGGCCCAGCAAGTGAGGACTCCGGGGAGGCACGTGGGGGAGGCAGCGGAGGTGGCTCTTTCACACCCTGTCACAATGGAGATAGCAGTTTCCTTTTTGGACTGGAAATGTGACCTACTTCCTTGTAACAAAGATGCTACTTCAGCGCTTAGATGGAAAACACAAGTGAAGGACACTTTCCTCCCCAGACAGAGCAAGAAAGAGAAAGGTCCTCGCCTTGATTTTTTCTGCACATTATCCCCCCACCTAAAATCCCCCGCTTAGCTATTCCATCTGGAAAATCCCTGTCTGTGCTTCATAAGCTGGCTGGAGGGAGCCCCCCTTCCCCCCAGGCAGCCTGCCACCACTTCTCCAGACTGAGCCACCCACACTAGGGGTGAAGTCATAGCCTTTTAGACGTGGGCTGAGAAAGGGGGCTGTCTGCCCTACGTCCCTAGGCCCTAGCTCAGAGGCTGGCACGCAGAAGATCAGGAATGTTTGCTGATAATCTGTGAGATGCAGACATGAGGAATCCACTCTCAGAGCCCTGGTGTGCTCATCTGATGGCAGAGCTAGTGTTCAACAGCTGCCTTTATTAAGTCCTTCCTACAGAAAAGTTCAGGAGGTAGGTGCTAGCGTTAGCCTCACTGACCAAGATGTAAAATAACTTGTCTGAGATCTCTATATCTCCCTAGTCCTCTTTTAAGGATCAAATTATATGTATGTAAATGTGTGTGCTATGTGTTGTATGATATGCTATATAAAAAATATGAGAATATATGTTATATGTGTTATATTGTATGTATAATATGATACATATATATATATATGCATATATATATATATGCATATATATATACACATTATGGATGAATTATGGCCTTTAAAGGTATCCAGGTTCTAATTCCTAGAACCTGTGAATGTTCATAAAAATACGGAAATGTATTTATATGTATATTTCAGGGTAGTCACTGTCTGACACATGGGAACTGCCCAGTAAACAGGAGTTATTTTATTTATTCTCATTGCTATCTCCCCACTGTTCCTAGCACTTCCCAGTCATTGATCCACTATATCATATAGTCCTTGTCCAATTCTCCTCCCTTGGACAGGGGATCTCTGAGCACAGGCCTGCCCATAGTAGGTGCTAATTAAATGCTATAGAATGAATACAATGAATGAAGAAGTGACTCTAAATGTGATTTCGTAACCAACAGATGCAGCTCCCAGGGAGACTCAAAGCCACTTCTATGAAAGGCCATTGTCACCAGTGAGTAACATTTTATTGTAATCATTTCTGCAGTGGAAAGAGAATTTTCCACTTTGGAAAACTCTCATAGTTGTTACCTCAGTAGGCCCACCCAGATGACTGCTGCAGAAGTTTATGGGACCTGTTTTATAGATAGTTGGTACCTGGTCTGTGAAGGATGTGGTTCAAAGCATTTTTAGCTTCTTGATGTCCATTTATGCTCTGCCACACCTTCTGTGTGATCTGTGACAAGACACTTCTCTACTCTGAGCCTTACTTCCTCATCAAAAACGTAAATATTCCTGTTATTACAAAAATGTAGATAATCCTACGTATCTGATTGGTGTGACGCTTGCATGTATAGAGAGACAGTTTCATGCTAAGTGCTCAGTTGCTAAGTTGTGTCTGACTCTTTGTGACCCCATGGACTGTAGCCGACCAGGCTCCTCTGTCCATGGAATTTTCCAGGCAAGAATACAGGAGTGGGTTTCCATTTCCTACTTCAATAGGAAGATAGTTAATTAGGACCAAATCTTCCACAGAGGACAACTGAAAAAGATATAAGGAATATAAAAATATCTTAAAAGCACCACAGAGCCAGTAAGAGAATAAAAATTTTTCTATCAAAATAAACTGAAAAATGAGAACCCAGAGAAGTAAGACTATTACCCAAAAGTGCATTTTCCCTAAGGACATTTACAAATCCAGAAGAAATAACATGGTTTTGGTAGTCTCAGGAAAATTTAAGTCTCAGAATCTGCCAAAATGTTCTTCCTTCCTTATTATAAGCTGGGATCCTGAATAACTATACTGAAATTTATGATAAGTCATAAGTAAACCAAGTGTCTCATGAACTTTCCAGTTCCAACTACCTGGGTTATCTAAAAAACCTCAAGCTTTGAATTTTGACTAAAGTGTTTCCAGGATGGTAGAGTACCTGACTCCTGGCAGAAGCAAGCAAAAAAATCTCCTCTGGAGAAAATATCACTATCTTAGTTTATAAGTTGTTCTTACATATAATTTTTTGAATAAAATTTCCAGCACAAAGTGAGAAAAATCAGGAAGTGAAGGAAATAATAAACATGTGAAAGCCACAGACAATAGAAATATACATGAAACTTCAGTTATTAAAATTATCAGACTCAGACTATAAGATAACAATGTTTACTGTGTTTAAAGAAATACGAAGGGACAAAAACTATAAAAAGAAACATTGTATATTGGTTAAAAGCAAAATGAACTTTGAGAACTGAAAACTTAAAAGTTCAAAGTTAAAGTCAGATTAGATACAGCTGAAGAGAAAATTAATGAATTGGAAGACAGATTAGAAGAAAGTATCCAGAATGCAGCAGGAGAAGTAAAAAGATGGAAAATATTGGTGAATATAATGAGAACCTCTAACATATGTGTAAGTAGGTTGGAGTTCTAGAAGGAAAGAGAGATACAAATAATGGCTAAAAACTTTCCAGTTCTGTTGAAAGATACCAATTGCAATATTTGTGAATTTAAAAGCTAAAGTGGGATACAAAACAAAAATCCATATCTTGATACATCATAGTGATTCTTCAGGAAACTACAGTAAAGAAAAAAGATCAAAAGAAATGAGAGAAAAAGTATAGCATGCTCAAATAAGTGACAGAAGGACAGCTGGCTTCTCAACAGAAACAATGGAAACCAGAAGACAGTGAAATGATATCTAATGTACTGAGAGAAAATAATCCTAAGATAGTATTCTATACGCAGAGACATATCCTTTAAGAATGGAGTGAAATAAACATAATTTTTGACAAATGAAATGTCACCAGTAGATAATCACTAGTAGATATTCTTCAAAAGCAAATTATTCCAAACATAAGGCTAGAAATGAAAGAAGACAAGCAACAAAAGAAAAAATTTATAAATGAACTTCACAAAAATTAAAAGCTTTTCTGTTTCAAAGAACACCATCAAGAAAGTGAAAAACAACCCATAGAATGGGAGAAGATGGTTTCAAATAATATTTTTTTATAAGGGACTTGTATATTGAATATATTTTTAAAAATTCTTACAACCCAATAATAAATAATTTAAAAATACATAATTAATAAGAATACGATTTTCTCCAAGGAAGATATACAAATGGCCAATAACATATGAAAAGATGTTTAACATCATTAGTCATCAGGGAAATACAAATCAAAACCACTTAGATACAACTTCACACCCACTAGAATAGCTAAACTAAAGTTAGATAATAATAAGTGTTGGTAAGGATGTGGAAAAATTGGAGAAATTGTGAAAATTGTGAAAAATGTGGAAAAATTCACACACTGCTACTGGGAATGTAAAATGGTATGTGCACTTTGGGAAAAATTCTGACAATTCTTCCAATGATTAGACATATGACCCAACAATTCTACTCCTAGATATATATCCAAGAAATGAAAACATGTGTTCATGTACACAAAAAGGCTTGTATGTGACTATTTATGGTAGCATTATTCATAATAGCAAAAAGAAGCAACCCAAATACCTAGGAACTGATCAATGGATAAACAATGTGTGGTACATCCATGAAACAGAATATTATTTGGCTACAGAAAGGAATGAAGTGGAGTTCAGTTTTCTTGTCCACTATGTAAGGAGCTCCACTCTAACAACAAATTAAAAGACGAACTTGAACTTTTGAAAAATCAACTTTTTCAGATCTGATCATAAAAGGGATATTACAGGGCAAACCACTGCCCCTCAAATGGGAGAAACAGGCAAATACAGAGTATTACAGAAAACCTTTGTAAATACCCAACTCCAGCCAGCTCTAGACCTCCTTCCTGGGGAAGAGAAATATCCAACTCCAGCCCTCTGTAGTCATCCTGTCTCACCTATGAAGACACAGGGTTCTAAGAATACTTAATGTCTATGTAACCAACAACACGAAGCAAAAACTGATAGAAATTCAAAGAGAAGTAGATAAACCCTCTGTTATAAATGGACAGTTTAATATACCTGTATCAGATGAACTGATTCAGTAGACAAAAGATCAGTAAGCACATATTTGAACTCAACAGCACCATCAATCAACTGGATATAATTGATATTTATAGACTACTTCATCCAACAACAGCAGATTATACATTCTTTTCAAGCTCACGTGGTACATTCACCAAACAGACCACATTCCAGACCATAAAACACACATTAACAGATTCAAAAGGACTATAAATCATACAATGTCTGCTCTCAGAACACAATGGAATTAAACTAGAAATCAGTAACAGAAAGATAGCTGAAAAATCTCCAAATACTTGGAGATTAAACAGCATATTTATAAACAACACATGAGTCAAAGAAGAAATCTCAAGAGAATTTTTTAAAAAATTGAAATAAATGAAAACTAAAATTAAACTTGAAGCATGTAGGATGCAGTGAAAGCAATGCTTAGAGGGAAATTTACAGCATTAATGTATATGTTAGAAAAGAAAAAAATCTTAATTAATAATTTAAGCCTTTGCATTAGAAAACTAGATAAAGAAGGACAAATTAAATCCAAAGTAAGCAGAAGAAAAGAAATATTTAAGAAGTTGAGTACAAATCAATAAAATTGAAAATAGCAAATCAACAGAGAAAATCAAGAAAATCAAAGCTGATTCTTTGAAAAAAATCAATCAAACTGATAAGCCTCTGAAGTGAAGTGAAGTAAAGTGAAGTGAAGTCGCTCAGTCGTGTCTGACTCTTTGCGACCCCTTGGACTGTAGCCTACCAGGCTCCTCCGTCCATAGGATTTTCCAGGCAAGAGTACTGGAGTGGGTTGCCATTTCCTTCTCCAGGAGATCTTCCCAACCCAGGGATTGAACCCAGGTCTCCTGCATTGTAGACAGACGCTTTACCGTCTGAGCCACCAGGGAAGTCGATAAACCTCTAGCTGGACACAAATTACTAAAATTAGAAATCCCATGTACATTAAAAAAAGGTAATAAATGAATGTTATTAACAACTCTATACACATAAATGTGATAGCCTAGATGAGATGGACCAATTATTTTAAAGTGCAGTCTTAAAACTCACAGAAGAGGAGCTTCCCTGGTAACTCAGGGATGAAGCATCTGCCTGCCAGTGCAGGAGACGCGGGTTTGATCCCTGTCTGGACGATCCCGCCTGCTGTGGAGCCGCGGAGCCTGTGTGCCGCGGCGGTAGAGCCCGCGCTCTAGAGGAACCGCAACTCGTGAGCCCGCGTGCCGCAGCTACTGAAGCCTGCGCACCCCGGAGGCTGTGCACCGCAGCGGGAGGAGCCGCCACAGCGAGAAGCCTGTGCCCTGCCGCCAGAGAGAAGCCCCCGCTTGCGCCACTAGAGAAAAGCCTGCGCGGCAGTGAAGACCCAGCAGAGCACAAGAGGAAACAGATAATCTGAATAGACATACGCCTATTAAAGAAACTGAATTCAGAATTAAGCACCTTGCAAAACACAAAGCACCATGATCAGATGAGTTCACTGGTGAAGTCTACTGAACATTTAAGGAAGAGAATGCATCAATTCTCTACAATCATTTCCAGAAGATAGAAGCAGAACAAATACTCCCTAAGTTACTCTATGTCACCAGCATTACCCTAATACCAAAAACAGACACAGATACTACAAGAAAACTACAGAACAGTATCTCTCATGAACAAAGAGGTAAAAGTCCTCAACAAAACATTAACAAGTTGAACCCAACAATGCAAAAAAAAAGTATAACTATAACCAAGTGGGGTTTATTTCGGTTATGCAAGGCTCTTTCAACATTTAGAAAACAATTAATGTAATTCATCAACTCAGTAACTTAAAGAAGAAAATTCACATGATCATATCAATTGATGGAGAGACAAAATCCAACACTGATTCACAATAAAATCTCTCAGTAAACTAAAATAGAAGGGAACTTCCTCAACTTGATACAGAACATCTGTAAAAAGTCAATAGCTAATATCATTCTTAATGGTGAGAAACTAGCTTTCCTTCTAAGATCAAGAATAAGACAAGGATGTCTCTTTC
Source organism: Cervus canadensis (assembly GCF_019320065.1). Classification (NCBI taxonomy): domain Eukaryota; kingdom Metazoa; phylum Chordata; class Mammalia; order Artiodactyla; family Cervidae; genus Cervus; species Cervus canadensis. The sequence continues at coordinate 3,950,759 of NC_057401.1, forward strand.
ATCATGCCTTTTCACTGTCATACTGAACGTCGAAGCTCATGTAGTAAGACAAGAAAAGGAAATAAAAAGTAAACAGATTGGGAAAGAAGAAATAATACTGTCTTTTTACACAGATGACATGATTGTCTATGTAGAAAATCTGTAAGAACTGACAAAGAAATTGGAATGAATAAGCAATTATAGCAATATTGCAGGATAAAAGGTTAATATAAAAAGTAATTGCTTTCCTATATGTCAGCAATGAACAAGTGGATTTTGAAATTAAAAATGTAGCATCATTTACATCAGCACTCAAAAAAGAGAAATATGTAGGTAAAAATCTTATAAAATATATACAAGATCTATATGAGGAAAACTACAAAACTCTGATAGCAGATATCAAAGAACTAAATAAATGCAGAGATAGTTCATGTTTATGGTTAAGAAGACTCAATATTTTCAAGATGTAATTTCTTCCCAATTTTATCTGTGGATTCAATTAAATCCCAGTGGAAATCCCATTAAGTTGTTTGGTGCATATTGACAAACAGATTCTAAAATTTAAATGAAGAAACAAAAGACCCAGAATAGCCAATTCAATATTGAAGGAGAAGAACAAAGTTGGACACTACCTGATTTCAAAACTCACTATGAAGCTGCAGTAATCAAAACAGTTTTGGCAAAAGGACAGTCACATAAATCAGTGGAACAGAAGAGAGAGTCCAGAAATAGGCCCTTCAAAATATAGTTATCCAATCTTTGGCAAAGGAGCAAAGCCAAAACAGTAGAGTTAAGCAGTGTTCTCAAAAAATGATGCTGGAACAACTGGACATCCACATGCAAAAAAAATGAATTTGGACACATATGAAAAGATGTTCAACATCATATATCATTAGGGAATTGCAAATTAAAACAGTGAAATACATATTAGAATGGCCAAAATCCCAAACATTGACAACACCAAATGCCAAGGATGTAGAACAACAAGAACTCTCTTACTGCTGGTGGGAAGACAAAATGGTACAGCCAGTCTGGAAGACACTTGAGCAGTTTCTTACAAAACCAAACAGACTTTTTTGGCCCTGATACGTGATATGTGGGATCTTAGTTCCCCGACCAGTGATCAAACCTGCATCCCCTGCAGGGGAAGCGTGGGGTCTTAACCACTGGACCACCAGGGAAGTTCCTCAAAGCTAGACATACTCTTACCATACCATCCAGCAATCATGATCCTTAGTGTTACCCAAATGAATTGAAAACTTATGTCCACATAGAAAACTGCGCACAGATGCAGGCTTATTTATAATTGCCAAAACTTGGAAGACATCAAGATATTCTTCTGTAAGTAAATGGATAAACTGGGGTACATCCAGACAATGAAATATTATTTAGAACTAAAAAGAAATTAGCTGTCAAGTCATGGAAAAAACATGGTGTAAACATAAATGCATATTGTTAAGTGAAAGAATCCAAGCTGAAAAAGCTACGTTTTGTCAGATTCCAACTATAAGACATTCTGGAAAAGACAAAGCTATAGAGACTTATAAGTCTTTTTATAAAAAGATTAGTGGTTGTAGGGGTTGGAAGTAGTAGAGACAGAGGGATGAATATGTGGAGCACAGAAGATGTTTTAGGACAGTGAAACTACTCTGTATGATATTACAATGTCATTATGCATTTGTCCAAATCCACAGGATGTACAACACCAAGAGTGAGCCTGAATATAAACTATGAACTCTGGGTGATAATAATGTGTTAATGTAGGTTTACTGATAGTAAGCAATGTACCTATTCTGGTGTGGAATGTATCAGTGTAGAAGAGGTTGTGTCTATATGGGGACATATATATGGATGTGTATGGGAATTGTTTGTTCTTTCTGCTCAATTTTGCTATGAATTTAAAACTACACTGAGAAATAAAGTTTATTAATTAAAGAAAGAATAAATTGCTGATATGTCACAACATAGATGAACTTTGAAAGATGTACTAAGTGAAAGAAGTCAGTCATAAAAGTCTACACATTATCTGCTTTCATTAATACGACAGTCAGTAGGGAACTCTATAGAGACAGCTGGTATATCAGTGGTTGCTTAGGGCGGAGGAGGGGGTGGTGATGAGGATGGTGGTGATGGTGGTCATTTAGTCACTCAGTTGTGACTCTTGTGACCCCATGGACTGTAGCCTGCCAGGCTTCTCTGTCCATGGGATTACCCAGGCAAGAATACTGAAGTGGTTGCCATTTCCTTCTCCAGGGAGTCCTCCCAACCCAGGGTCAAACCTGGGTCTCCTGCATTGCAGGCAAATTCTATACCGAATGAGCTACCAGGGAAGCCTGGTGATGAGGATATGGAAGGGTAATACCTAAAGTGTTTGGGGTTCCCTTCTGAGATGATGAAAGTGTTCTAAAATTGGCTGTGGTCATGGCTGCACTCTGAAATACATAGAATACATTTTAAACGAGTGAACTGTATGGTATGTAAATTAAAATTCAAGTTGTGTTTAAAGAAAACCTCAGCACTGACAAAATAAAAAAGAAATGAAATAAAAGAAAAGAAAGTAGTGAGTATAAATCTAAATAAAACTATACTAATGTCTCATGGAGACTTAAAAAATATATGTATAATTAAAATGCACAGAAACTATGATGTAAAAGTCAGGATAAGGATAAATGGAGTTAAAGTGTTCTAAAGTCTTTTCTCTTTGTGAGGAAGATAAAGGCACTAATCAATTATACTTCAATAAATCAAGGATGCACGTTAACCGCTAGAAAGGTTTGTGACTTTCAAATTAGAAGGGGAAAAATTATTCAAAAGAAATTAATGCATAAGATAAAAACAGCACAGGTAAATAAGTAATTTTAAGTAACTATATTAAATGCAAACAGACTAAGGAACTCTCTTAAAAGATTAAAACAGTTAGATTGAGGGCAAAATACAAAATTGAACTATATGCTATTTATAAGGGTTACATCTAAAACATATGAATAGAGAATGGTAGAAAATAAAAATGTGGAAAAAGAAATAATATATATAAGTATTGACCAAGAGAAAACTGATATAGCTATACTAAATTCCTATAAAATAGACTTTCAGGATGCAGAAGAGTTCACAACGTCACTTGTAACACCCTAAACTGAAACTACCCACATATCCATGGAGAATAAAGGGATAAACGCTGATATATTTGTGCAGGCAAATGAGTGAGCTATAAATACCCACAACACTTGGATAGCTCTTAAAAACATAATGTTGAGCAAAGGCAGTAAGACACAAAAGAATTCATGAAGTATGATTCCACTTAGAAAAGTATCCAAAAACAGGCAAAACTAAACAATTTTATTTAGACAGGTACCTCTGTGTTTACAGTGTGGAAAAAGTCAAGGAAGTAACTATCCTTCCAGGGAGAGGCTTCATTCAGGCTCTCTATGTTGAGAGGGATCTTCCCCCAGAAATACAAGGAGGTGTTTGACAGGTTCTATATCTGGAAGGGTCAAGACTCTGCCCATGGTAATGAGGGACCAGGGCAGGGAGGGGAGCTTCCGAGGCCAGGGCGAGGCTGTGCAGCCACCTGAGATTTGAGGCTTCCTTGACCACTCCTGACCGAGTACAGGCAATGTCCCCAGGGAGGGGCGGAGAGCGCAGAGCAAGAGGGGAGCGGTCCGCCCCTGCTCCTCTCCCTGGCCCGTCCAGGTGCCAATCCGCTCCCAATCCGCTCCAGGTGCCAGCACTAGGGGCCTCCTTGGGCTGTCCTTTAGGCTCAGTTCAGTTCAGTCACTCAGTCGTGTCCGACTCTTTGTGACCCCATGAATCGCAGCACGCCAGGCCTCCCTGTCCATCACCAACTCTCGGAGTTTACTCAAACTCATGTCCATCGAGTCAGTGATGCCATCCATCCATCTCATCCTCTGTCGTCCCCTTCTCCTCCTGCCCTCAATCCCTCCCAGCATCAGGGTCTTTTCCAATGAGTCAGCTCTTCGCATGAGTCCTTTAGGCTTAGGGTGGCCATATTCAGGATCACGTGACCCTTATTTCCAGTTGGCCAACCCACTGCAAGCTTGGGGCCATGGACTCCATAAGCCATGAAACTGAAGGAGTTCAGGGCAGTTTCCCCTCAAGTGCACTGAACAAATGGGCCCCTCACTAACACCTGAACTGCAGGAGCCATTAAGATGAAATGATTTCAGGCTATTCCTATAATGGGGGCTTCCCTGGTGGCTCAGCAAAAAAGAATTCACCTGCCAACATAGGAGACACAGGTTTGGTCCCTGGGTTGACAAGATCCCCTGGAGAAGGAAATGGCAATCCACTCCAGTATTCTTGCCTGCAAAATCCCATGGAGAGTGGAGCCTTGGGGGCTATAGTCCATGGGGCACAAGAGTCAGACAGCCTAGCCACTAAACAGCAATTCTTATAATGAGATCAGCTTGGAGTGGGGTTTTGGTAGAGACTGAACTTCCCGACAGTGGCTTCAGCTCAGGTTCCCACAGCCAGCCTCAACCACCCCCTACCTGCATCTGGTTTGGCCATATCTGCAGCTTGCTGGGGAATTTGTATGACCATCTGCAGGCTGCTCCCGACCCTTCAAGCAGGAGGAGTGGAAACTGCTGGGGATGTTTAACTTGACCTAGTGATTCTTGTAGGGTGAAGGTGATGCCTGGTTTCTCTCCCTCTCTTCTTTATTTTGCCTGTTCTTGGTCGACTCAGTGATTCTCAGTTGGAAACAACAGAAATTAATCATAGCCTACTTATAAAAAAGGAGTATATTGTAAGAAGGTAGCTCTCAGAATGGACTGAAGGGGATGCTGATGGGCCAAAGCACAGACAGGTCATCCCAAGGGCATGGTCTGATGCTGCCCTGGCTGGTTGCTGATCTCTGGACCTCTGGACTCTCAACTCCATCCACAGCCATCCAGCATTCAAGATCCCTGATGCCACCACCCTGGTGATAAAATGGAATTGGAGGAACTTCTGTTTGTCTCTGTTCCTCATCCAGACTTGTGTCCTAGACGAGATCATCTCACAGACTGGCAGGACTGTGGGGGTTTGGAGAACAAGTGTTTGGGTCTTTGCCTTCTGTAGAGAGGAGCGGGGTTCATCAGGACCCACATGGTGGGCATTTCTCCAAACCCAGGATGGGGGCTCAGATGCTGAGCAGCCAGCCCCCAGGTGGTGAACAACACTGAACATGGCCTCCAGGACTGGGCATCAGGGCGAGAGGAGAGTCCGACCCAGCCCCTGCCACTGGGTGTGACACAGATGCATGACAACTGCAACAACACAGGGTCAAAAAACCACAGTGTCAGCACCTAGGAAGGAACCATGAATCTGGCCTCAGTTTCCCCATCTGTAAAACAGGAGTAGTAATGACAGCACTTGTCTCACTCACATGGATGTTTGAGAAACAGTGATAAAATCACATGTGAAGTACCCTCTACTGTCCTGGCACATATGGGGCCCTGCACGAGTGGCGGTGTTCTCATTAAAGAGGCAGTTGCGCAGAGGCAGAGTAACCAGGAATGTAGTCACTTGTGATTTGGGGTTCTAGTAGCTCCACCCACACACTTCCAGGGGTAGCATAGTGGGGTGGGGTCAGCCCACACGCTCTGGAGCCAAACTGACTGAGCCTGGAACCCATGTCTGACTTGTACTGTTAGAGGACCCCGGGTGTCTCATTTTACTGTTGTGGGCCTCGGCTTCCTTACTTGTAACTTGGGAATGGTTGCCATTGCTCCCCCCCCAGGGATGATGCAAGGATCACACAGGTGATACGTAAAGGTCTCTGAGCAGGGCCTGGCGAGTCGTTACCAACTCAGCTGTCTGTGTGCGTGCTCAGCTGCTCGGTTCTGTGCTGTTCCTTGCAATCCCACCGACTGTAGCCGGCCAGCCTCCTCTGTCCAGGAATCTTCCAGGCAAGAATACGGGAGTGGGTTGCCATGCCCTCCTTGAGGGGATCTTCTCAATCCAGGGATCGAACCCAAGTCTCTTAAATCTCCTGCACTGGCAAGCAGATTTTTTACCACTGTGCCACCCGGGAAGCCCACTCTCTCAATAAGTATTAGTAATTTTTTTTAGTCAGAATCCATTCTGGGCGCAAAGCCCTGACAAATGCCAGACTGCTCCGTCTTGGAGGGAGGTACCATTTGCTCGTGATAACCAAGGAACTGTGCTGTACAGTTAGCAAAGGCCTGAGGGAGCTAGTTGTTCAGACCCAAACTTCTCAGGCTCAGAACCTCACATTCACAGCCTGTGTGAGCCTGGAGCTCACTGTTAGTTCCTGGCCAAGTTCCTGCTAATACCCACGTCCCCATTTCTACACCGAGCCCGCCATCTTGGCTTGGCTTCATCACACTTTTCCACACTACATCCGGTCTCAGGATGTTGAACTTCACAGGAGACTCGATGGGGGATAGGCTGGTATCTGGGCAGTGACTCCCGATCTCTCCTTCCAAATCTACTCTAGGGGGCAGCCCTATGTTCTAGCCTGTCTTCCTCTTCCCCTAGGACAGTGGGTCTCAACCAGGAAACATTTAGCATTGTCTGGAGACACTTTTGCTTGTCACACTTGGGGGGATGGAGGAATTGAGGGGCATTGAGTGAGCAGATGTCAGGGCTGCTGCTCAGTATCCTATGATGCACACGACAGTCCTGTGCAACAAAGAACTTTCCAGCCCAATAAAAATTTTCCAGTGCTGAGGTTTAGAAATCCTGTCCTAGGAATTTCGTGAAATCAAAAGGTCTATATCTTGCTATAATACAATTCTTGCATAAGAAAGAGAGCAAAAATCTCTCCAAATCTCCCTACTCACAAGCGACCACTGTATACATTTTGGCGATTTTGGCTCCGTGTTTCTCTCTCTGCGTATGTACGTGTAAATTTATAGATGTGTATAACGTGACAGAAATATGCTCATGCTATACATGCTGTTCTGCAAATTTTTTTTTCACTCAGCAATATACCATGAGCATCTTTCTACTGTCAACAAATGGAGATTTGCAACATCCTTTTTAGAAGTCTGCATGGCATTCCATAGTACGGATGTAACACTTTATTTAGACAATCCCTTATTGATGGATATTCAGATCATTTCCAGTATTTTGTTATTATAAACACTACTGTGATGAATATCATTGTATATACATCTTAGTGTGCTTGGCTGAGTAAATCCTTAAGATAAATTCTAAGAGTGGAATTGCTGACAAAAGAATAACATGCCCTTTTAGGACTTTTAATACTCAGCGATGAATTACACTTGAAAAGGTACATTAATTTACACAATCTCCAACAGGGCACAGGGATGCCAGTCTCTCTGCCCCTTTGCCCACACTGGATATTATCAATTGTATTAATCTGCAAAAGGGATTTTTTTAAGACTAGTAGAGAATAGCCAGAAATGCTCAAAGCTAAGTGTGTTAAGTTTGTCCTTGGCAGCTGAATCCTGGATTTGATGTAACCCTTCTGGATCCTGATTTTCTGTCTCCTCTCCCAGGTCCTCACTCTCTTTGTGGAGACTTCAGCTAGGCCAGGGTGGGTGAGGGAAACTTGGTGAACATACTGTGGCTTTTCATTTGGGGCTGCTGCTCCCCCACCAGTGTTCTCTCTGGCTGGCTGGGAACACTCCTTGGCTCTCCTTTCTCTGTGGTCACTTTTCTCCCTGATTTTTAAGGACCCAGGAGTGTCTGTCTATCAGAGAAGTCTCTATGGCCTGACCTGAAGCTATCTACTCTTTATGCTGTAATTGGGGGCAGTCTCCACTCCCAGCTCATATGATTTTCTCAGCATATATGCCCAGTAGTAGGATATCTGGGTCATACCGGTAAAAGGGCATACTACCAGTAGTAGGATTGCCGAGTCACACCCACTCCAGGCTTCTTGTTTGGAAAGTCCCATGGACAGAGCAGCATAGCAGGCTATGTACAGTCCATGGGGTCACAAACAGTTAGACACAACTCAAAGACTAACACTCTCACACTTCCACTTTTTCATAGTAATTTTATTCCTTTTTTTTAGTTAAGGGAATCTCCATATTGTTCTCCATAGTAGCTGGATCAATTTACATTCCCATCAACAATGCAAGAGGCTTTCCTTTTATCCACATCCTCTCCAGAATTTATTGTTTGTAGATTTTTTGATGATGGCCATTCTGACAACTGTGAGGAGATACCTCATTGTAGTTTTGATTGCATTTCTCTAATATGAGTGATGTTGATTACCTTTTCATGTGTTTGCTGGCCATCTGTATGTCTTCTTTGGAGAAATGCCTTTTTAGGTTTTCTGCCCATTTTTTGATTGGGATGTTCATTTTTCTGATACTGAGGTACATGAGCTGCTTGTATATTTTGGAGATTAATCTTTTGTCAGTTGCTTCATTTGCTATTATTTTCTTTCATTCTGAGGGTTGTCTTTTCATTTTGTTTATAGTTTCCTTGACAGCCTCCTTTCCCAATTTGGAACAAGTTTGTTGTTCCATGTCTGGTTCTAACTGTTCTGAGGAAGCACAACAAGGCTGTATATTGTCACTCTGCTTATTTAACTTATATGCAGAGTACATCATACAAAATGCTAGGCTGGATGAAGCACAAGCTAGAATCAAGACTGCAGGGAGAAATATCAATAACCTCAGATATGCAGATGACACCACCCTTATGGCAGAAAGTGAAGAGGAACTAAAGAGTCTCTTGATAAAAGTGAAACAGGAGGGTGAAAAATTTTACTTAAAACTCAACATTCAAAGAACGAAGATCATGGCATCTGGTCCCATCACTTCGTGGCAAATAGATGGGGAAAAAATGAAAACAGGAGAGACTTTATTTTCTTGAGCTCCAAAATCACTGCAGATGGTGACAGCAGCCATGAAATTAAAAGACCCTTGCTCCTTGGAAGAAAAGCTATGACCAACCTAGACAGCATATTAAAAAGCAGAGACATTACTTTGCTGACCAAGGTCCATATAAGCAAAGCTGTGGTTTTTCCAGTAGTTATGTATGGTTGTGAGAGTTGGACCATAAACAAAGCTGAGTGCTGAAGAACTGATGCTTTTGAACTGTGGTGTTGGAGAAGACTCTTGAGAGTCCCTTGGACTGCAAGGAGATCCAGCCAGTCCATCCTAAAGGAGATCAGTCCTGAATATTCATTGGAAGGACTGATGTTGAAGCTGAAGCTCCAATACTTTGGCCACCTGATGTGAAGAACCAACTCATTGAAAAAGACCCTGATGCTAGGAAAGATTGAAGACAGGAGGAGAAGGGGATGACAGAGAATGAGATGGTTGGATGGCATCACTGACTCGATGGACATTAGTTTGAGCAAGCTCTGGGAGTTGGTGAGGACAGGGAAGCCTGGTGTGCTGCAGTTCAAGGGGTCACAAAGAGTCAGACATGACTGAGTGACTGAACTGAACTGAAGTGATTGTTTCCTTTGCTGTGCAAAAGCTTTTAAGTTTAATACACCCTGAGAAAACCACAATTCAAAAAGACACATGAATCCCAATGTTCATTGCAGCACTATTTACAATAGCCAGGATATGGAAGCAACCTAGATGTCCACTGACAGATGAATAAAGAAAGAAACTGTGGTACATATATACAATGGAATATTACTCAGCCATAAAAGGGAACAAATGTGAGTGAGCTGAACTGATGTGGATGAACCTAGAGAATGTTATACAGAGTGAAGTAAGTCAGAAAAAAAAAACAAATATCATATATTAACACATATGTGTGGGATCTGGAAAAATGATGCTGGTGAACCATCCCTGCAGGGCAAGAAATTGGACTTGCAGGCACAGCATCCCATAAATGTCATCTTTAGACAAGCAACTAGAGGGCAGCTTAGGGTGGTACCCACTGCTGCCTCTTATTCTCCTCTTTCTGACATGCCTATCCAATCCCAGGAGAGTTAGTAAAAGCAGCTGGCAAGTGAGAAAGCGGGTGAGCTTTCCTATAGCAAGCATTGATTTTTAGCCAAGCATCCCACAAGTATTTCTAGGACAGCGAGTTGAAACCAGGCTCTGGTTGAGTATTTGGGGTAGGGTTATGAGAAAGTGAAATGAAGGCGAGCCAGCAGCTCTTGCCATCTAGAAGCTCACATTCTAGTGTAAGAGGCTGGCATATGAAAGATAATTACAAAATGGTGGGATGCATATAATAATAAAGACTAATCTTCATTGATTATGTGCTGAGGGCTTTGCCTGAATGATCTCATTTAATTTCCATAAAACCCTGTGATATGGGTATTATTAGGCTGATTGAAGAAAGTGGAGCCCACAGAAGTAAAGTAGAGTTGAATTTGGTCCTTTCTGACTACAAACCCATGTCTTCACAATTCTGCTATCAAATGGCACATGGAGAAGGTAGCCACTGGGGATGGGATGTGGGAAATGGGATTCGAGAAGATGAGCTGCTAAGAGAAGGACGTATATTCCATGGATATGGAGACGTGGAGAATGGACTTGTGGACAGCTGGGGAAGGAGAGGGTGGGATGAACTGAGAGACGCATTGACATGTATACACCATGTGTAAATAACTAACGGGAAGCCGCCATATAGCACAGGGAGCTCAGCTTGGTGCTCTGTGATTGTTCAAAGAGGTGGAGTGAGGAGAGCTGGGAGGGAGGGGATATACAGATAGCTGGTTCACAACCTTGTATAGCAGAAACTAACATAACATTGTAAAGCAATTGTACTCCAATTTAAAAGAACAAAAAAATACAAACAAATGTTAAAAAAAGAAGGAAGTATGTTCCTGAAAAATGAATCAGTGTTGGCAAAGACTGCATGTTTGTGTGGACACAGTACATTGGTTATGTCCTGGGTGCCTGGTTGCTCAGTCGTGCCAGGCTCTTTGCAACCCTATGGACAAATAGCCCACCAGGCTCCCCTGTCCATGGGATTCTCCAGGCAAGAATACTGGAGTGGGTTGCCATGCCCTACATTGGTTTATACGGCTGCTAATTAGCATTTATTTAGAACCTACTATGTTCTAAGCACTTTGCATGTGTTTAATCCCTACAGCTTTCTATATATTCTTTTTTTTTTTTTAATTTTTTTATTAGTTGGAGGCTAATTACTTCACAACATTTCAGTGGGTTTTGTCATACATTGATATGAATCAGCCATAGATTTACACTTATTCCCCATCCCGATCCCCCCTCCCACCTCCCTCTCCACCCGATTCCTCTGGGTCTTCCCAGTGCACCAGGCCCGAGCACTTGTCTCATGCATCCCACCTGGGCTGGTGATCTGTTTCACCATAGATAGTATACATGCTGTTCTTTTGAAACATCCCACCCTCACCTTCTCCCACAGAGTTCAAAAGTCTGTTCTGTATTTCTGTGTCTCTTTTTCTGTTTTGCATATAGGGTTATCGTTACCATCTTTCTAAATTCCATATATATGTTAGTATGCTGTAATGTTCTTTATCTTTCTGGCTTACTTCACTCTGTATAAGGGGCTCCAGTTTCATCCATCTCATTAGGACTGGTTCAAATGAATTCTTTTTGACGGCTGAGTAATATTCCATGGTGTATATGTACCACAGCTTCCTTATCCATTCATCTGCTGATGGGCATCTAGGTTGCTTCCATGTCCTGGCTATTATAAACAGTGCTGCGATGAACATTGGGGTGCACGTGTCTCTTTCAGATCTGGTTTCCTCAGTGTGTATGCCCAGAAGTGGGATTGCTGGGTCATATGGCAGTTCTATTTCCAGTTTTTTAAGGCATCTCCACACTGTTTTCCATAATGGCTGTACTAGTTTGCATTCCCACCAACAGTGTAAGAGGGTTCCCTTTTCTCCACACCCTCTCCAGCATTTATTGCTTGTAGACTTTTGGATAGCAGCCATCCTGACTGGCATGTAATGGTACCTCATTGTGGTTTTTATTTGCATTTCTCTGATAATGAGTGATGTTGAGCATCTTTTCATGTGTTTGTTAGCCATCTGTATGTCTTCTTTGGAGAAATGTCTGTTTAGTTCTTTGGCTCATTTTTTGATTGGGTCATTATTTTCTGGAATCGAGCTTCAGGAGCTGCTTGTATCTTTTTGAGATTAATCCTTTGTCTGTTTCTTCATTTGCATTATTTCTCCCAATCTGACGGCTGTCTTTTCACCTTACTTATAGTTTCTTTTGTAGTGCAAAGCTTTTAAGTTTCATTAGATCCCATTTGTTTAGTTTTGCTTTTATTTCCAATATTCTGGGAGGTGGGTCATAGAGGATCTTGCTGTGATTTATGTCGAAGAGTGTTTTGCCTATGTTCTCCTCTAGGAGTTTTATAGTTTCTGGTCTTACATTTAGATCTTTAATCCATTTTGAGTTTATTTTTGTGTATGGTGTTAGAAAGTGTTCTAGTTTCATTCTTTTACAAAGTGGTTGACCAGTTTTCCCAGCACCACGTGTTAAAGAGGTTGTCTTTTTTCCATTGTATATCCTTGCCTCCTTTGCAAAGATAAGGTGTCCATAGGTTCGGGATTTATCTTCTGGCTTTCTATTCGTGTTCCATTGGTCTATATTTCTGTCTTTGTGCCAGTACCACACTTTCTATGATGACTGTAGGCTTTGTAGTAGAGTCTGAAGTCAGGCAGGTTGATTCCTCCATTCCATTCTTCTTTTTTCAAGATTTACTTTTGGCTATCAGGTTTTTTTGTTATAATCCATATCCAAATTGTGAAATTATTTGTTCTAGTTCTGTGAAAAATACCGTTGGTAGCTTGATAGGGATTGCATTGAATCTATAGATTGCTTTGGGTAGAATAGCCATTTTGACAATATTGATTCTTCCAATCCATGAACACGGTATGTTTCTCCATCTGTTTGTGTCCTCTTTGATTTCTTTCATCAGTGTTTTATAGTTTTCTATGTATAGGTCCTTTGTTTCTTTAGGTAGATATACTCCTAAGTATTTTATTCTTTTTGTTGCAATGGTGAATGGTATTGTTTCCTTAATTTCTTTTTCTGTTTTTTCATTGTTAGTATATAGGAATGCAAGGGATTTCTGTGTGTTAATTTTATATCCTGCAACTTTACTATATTCATTGATTAGCTCTAGTAATTTTCTGGTAGAGTCTTTAGGGTTTTCTATATAGAGGATCATGTCATCTGCAAACAGTGAGAGTTTTACTTCTTCTTTTCCTATCTGGATTCCTTTTACTTCTTTTTCTGCTCTGATTGCTGTGGCCAGAACTTCCAACACTATGTTGAATAGTAGTGGTGAGAGTGGGCACCCTTGTCTTGTTCCTGATTTCAGGGGAAATGCTTTCAATTTTTCACCATTGAGGGTGATGCTTGCTGTGGGGTTGTCATATATAGCTTTTATTATGTTGAGGTATGTTCCTTCTATTCCTGCTTTCTGGAGAGTTTTAATCATAAATGAGTGTTGAATTTTGTCAAAGGCTTTCTCTGCATCTATTGAGATAATCATATGGTTTTTATCTTTCAATTTGTTAATGTGGTGTATTACATTGATTGATTTGCAGGATATTAAAGAATCCTTGCATTCCTGGGATAAAGCCCACTTGGTCATGGTGTATGATTTTTTTAATATGTTGTTGGATTCTGTTTGCTAGAATTTTGTTAAGGATTTTTGCATCTATGTTCATCAGTGATATTGGCCTGTAGTTTTCTTTTTTGTGGCATCTTTGTCAGGTTTTGGAATTAGGGTGATGGTGGCCTCATAGAATGAGTTTGGAAGTTTACCTTCTTCTGCAATTTTCTGGAAGAGTTTGAGTAAGATAGGTGTTAGCTCTTCTCTAAATTTTTGGTAGAATTCAGCTGTGAAGCCATCTGGTCCTGGGCTTTTGTTTGCTGGAAGATTTTTGATTACAGTTTCGATTTCCTTGCCTGTGATGGGTCTGTTAAGATCTTCTATTTCTTCCTGGTTCAGTTTTGGAAAGTTATACTTTTCTAAGAATTTGTCCATTTCATCCAAGTTGTCCATTTTATTGGCATAGAGCTGCTGGTAGTAGTCTCTTATGATCCTTTGTATTTCAGTGTTGTCTGTTGTGATCTCTCCATTTTCATTTCTAATTTTGTTAATTTGGTTTTTCTCTCTTTGTTTCTTAATGAGTCTTGCTAATGGTTTGTCAATTTTGTTTATTTTTTTTTCAAAAAACCAGCTTTTAGCTTTGTTGATTTTTGCTATGGTCTCTTTAGTTTCTTTTGCATTTATTTCTGCCCTAATTTTTAAGATTTCTTTCCTTCTGCTAACCCTGGGGTTCTTCATTTCTTCCTTCTCTAATTGCTTTAGGTGTAGAGTTAGGTTATTTATTTGGTTTTTTCTTGTTTCTTGATGTAAGCCTGTAATGCTATGAACCTTCCCCTTAGCACTGCTTTTACAGTGTCCCATAGGTTTGGGGTTGTTGTGTTTTCATTTTCATTCATTTCTATGCATATTTTGATTTCTTTTTTGATTTCTTCTATGATTTGTTGGTTATTCAGAAGTGTGTTATTTAGCTCATGTTGGTTTTGAATTTTTAACCAATTTTTTTCCTGTAATTGAGATCTAATCTTACTGCACTGTGGTCAGGAAAAGTGGACTGGAATTGATTTCAATTTTGAACTTTCCAAGACTGATTAGGCCCAGGATGTGTCTATCGGAGAAGTTCCGTGTCACTTTGAAAAAAGGTGAACGTTGTTGTTTTGGGGTGAAATGGTCTACAGATATCAATTAGGTCTAGCTTGGTCCCATTGGTCATTTAAAGTTTGTGTTTCCTTGTTAATTTTCTGTTTAGTTGATCTATCCATAGTTGTGAGTGGGGTATTAAAGTCTCCCACTATATATTGTGTTTACTATTAATTTCCTCTTTCATACTCGTTAGTGTTTGCCGTAACATAGCGGTGCTCCTATGGTTTTGGTGCATATATATTAATAATTGTTATACTTCTTCTGGATTTGACCTTTGATCATTATGTAGTGTCCTTCTTTGTTTCTTTTCACATCCTTTATTTGAAAGTCTATTTTATCTGATATGAGTATTGCGACTCCTGCTTTCTTTTGGTCTCCATTTGCATGAAATATTTTTTTTCCAGCCCTTCACTTTTAGTCTGTATGTGTCTCTTGTTTTGAGGTGGGTCTCTTGTAGACAGCATATATGGGGGTCTTGTTTTTGTATCCATTCAGCCAATCTTTGTCTTTTTGTTGGGGCATTCAACCCATTTACATTTAAGGTAATTATTGATAGGTGTGGTCCCGTTGCCATTTACTTTGTTGTTTTGGGTTCACGTTTATTACAACCTTTCTGCATTTTCCTGTACTAGAGAAGATCCTTTAGCATTGTTGAAGAGCATGGTTTGGTGGTGCTGAATTCTCTTCAGCTTTGCTTATCTGTTACAAGCTTTTGATTCTCCTTCATATCTGAATGAGATCCTTGCTGGGGATACAGTAATCAGGTTGTAGGTATTCTCTTTCATTACTTTCAGGACGTCCTGCCATTCCCTTCTGGCCTGGAGGGTTTCTAATTGATAAGGTTCAGCTGTTATCCTTATGGAATCCCTTTTGTTGTGTTTATTTTGTTGTGTTTTTCCCTTGCTGCTTTTAATATTTGTTCTTTGTGTTTGATCTTTGTAGTTTGAATTAATATGTGTCTTGGGGTGTTTTTCCGCCTCTGGGGTTTATCCTGTTTGGACTCTCTGGGTTTCTTGGACTTGGGTGGCTATTTCCTTCCCCATTTTAGGGAAGTTTTCAGCTATTATCTCCTCGAGTATTTTCTCATGGCCTTTCTTTTTTGTCTTCTTCTTCTGGGAATTCCTATGATTAAAATGTTGGGGCGTTTCACATTGTCCCAGAGGTCCCTGAGGTTGTCCTCATTTCTTTTGATCCTTTTTTCTTTTTTCCTCTCTGTTTCATTTATTTCCACCATTTTATCTTCTACCTCACTTATCCTATCTTCTGCCTCCGTTATTCTACTCTTGGTTCCCTCCAAAGTGTTTTTGATCTCATTCATTGCATTGTTCATTTTTAATTGACTCTTTTTTATTTCTTCTAGGTCTTTATTAAACAATTCTTGTATCTTTTCAATCTTTGTCTCCAGGCTATTTATCTGTAACTCCATTTTGTTTTCAAGATTTTGGATCATTTTTTTTTTTTTTTTTCTAAATTCTTTTTCAGGTAGATTCCCTATCTCCTTCTCTTTGTTTGACTTTGGTGGGCTTTTTCATGTTTTCTTTTACTGTTGGGTATTTCTTTGCCTTTTTTCATCTTCGTTAGATTGCTGTGTCTGGAGTGGACTTTCTGTTTCTGGAGGTCTGTGGTTCATTTTTAATTGTGGAGGATTTACCCAGTGGGTGGGGTTGACGATTGGCTTGTCAAAAAGGTTCCCGGTTAGGGAGCTTGCGTCAGTGTACTGGTGCGTGGACTTGATTCTTCTTTTTGGAGAGCAAAATGGAGTGCCCAGTAATCGAGTTTTGAAGATGGGTCTATGTGTTAGGTGCTTGGGGCAGCCTGTATGTTGAATTCGGGGCTATTTCTGTGTTGCTGGGAGAAATTTGCGTGGTATGTCTTGTCTTTAAAACTTTCTGGCTCTTGGGTGGTGTTGGTTTTCAGTGTAGGTATGGAGGCTTTTGGACGGTTACTTATTGCTTAAAGTTCCATGTAGTCAGGAGTTTTCTGGTGTTCTCAGGTTTTAGGCTTAAGTTTCCTGCCTCTGGATTTCAGTTTTATTCTTCCTGTAGTCTCAGGACTTCTCCAACTATACAGCACTGATAATAAAACTTCTAGGTTAATGGCGAAAAGATTCTCCCCTGTTAGGGAAACCCAGAGAGGTTCACAGAGTTACATGAACAGGAGAAAAGGGAGGAGGGAGATAGAGATGAGCAGGAGGAGAAAAAGGGGGACTCAAGAGGAGAGAGACAGATCTACGCAGCTGTCTGTTTCCAGAGTGTTCTCCGTATCTCAGACACCTACACGGATTCACAGAATTGGATTGGGAAGAGAAGGGGAAAGGAGGAAATAGAGGTGTTCTGAGGTAGAAAACAGAGAGTCAAGATTGGGAGAGAATAATCTTCAGTTTAAAGATAGGGCTTCTTTTTTTTTTTTGGTAAGGTTATAGTGTAGTGAAAATGAAAATGAAGAGTAGTAGAGGAGTACTAGAGGACTTTAAAAGAAATAAGAGAAAAAGAAAAATAGAAAATAAAAGAGAAAACGGAAAGGAAAAAAAAAGAAGAAAAAAGAAAAAAAAGAAAAAGAGAAAAAAGAAAAAAAACAAAACAAAAAAAAAAAAGAAAGAAAGAAAGAAAAAAAATTTTTTTTTTCCCCTAATTAAAAAAATCGTAAAAATCTATGTAAATGAAAGTTAAGGAGTAATGGGGGAGTAATAGGGAATTTTAAAGGAAAATAAAAGAGAAAAAATAAAAAAGAAAAAATATAAAAAGAATAAAAACATTTTTTTTTTTTTTCCTTACTTAGAGAAAAAAAAGTAAAAATATATCTAGGAGTTTCTCTGGAGCTGCTGCGGTCAGTGTGGGTTCGGCTCAGTTTCAGATAGCTCCTCGTTCCAGCTTACACTTCTCGATAACTACAGGGCCCTTCCGGTGAAGTCGGTGTTTTCTACAGGGATTTTAATCTGTTGCACCAGTCCCTTCTGAAGCGGTTCCCTTTGTTTATTTGGCTTCGGTTTGCCGGTCTCTTCAGAGCCTCATTTCCGCCCTGACACAGGCGGGCGGAGGTGGACTCTTATTCAGTTAGCTAGTTCCGTTGCGCTGCGGGGCGGGGCTGACGCTGCGGGGCGGGGCTGGCGCTGCGGGGAGGGGCTGGCGCTGCGGGGCGGGGCTGACGCTGCGGGGAGGGGCTGACGCTGCTTTCTCCCTCTGCGCTGCTCAGGCTCCCGGCTGTTCTATATGGAGCGCGCCCCGCGCTGCGCTAGGTTCCAGCCCTCGGGTGTTACACAAAAGCGCGGAAGGAAAAGCTGTGCCTGCTCTCTGTGCCTTCCCCGTCAGAGCGGTCCAGACAGCGAGGGGCTTGATGGGCGCACTATCCCCAGGTGTGGCACACTCACTCCCTTCCGCGGACCCAGTCTCAGTTTCCGCTGACGCCAGTCGGGTGCGCGCGCCTTCCGCCCTCTGCGTCCCCAGCCCCAGTCCCCGCCCGCGCCGGTCGGGTGCCTGAGCCCTGTGTCTCGCTGCGACCTTCCCCTCCCCCCTGCCTCCTGCCTCCGGCGGGGCTGGGCGGGTCCGCAGCCTGCGACCTCTTCTTGGGACTTTCTCCGTCCCTTTGTTCTGCGAACGCCGGCAGTGTGTTCCGGCCGGTTAATTTTCTCTCTTTTGGTCTCCCACAGTTCAAGTTGGCACCTCACAGAAGCTCCCTCCGATTGTCCTCAGGGCCCTCAGGCCCGGACCCTAGCCCAAGCAAGGCCGCCTAAGACTCCCTTCCCGGGACGGGTCTCCGTCCTTAGCTCTTTTGTCTCACTTTTTCTCTTTTATATTTTGTCCTACCTCCTTTCGAAGACAATGGTCTGCTTTTCTGGGCGCCTGATGACCTCAGCTAGCGATCAGAAGTTGTTTTGTGAGGTTTGCTCTGCATTCAGTTATTCTTTTGATGAATTTGTAGGAGAGAAAGTGGTCTCCCCGTCCTACTCCTCCGCCATCTTGGCTCCTCCTCCAGGGTCAGTGCTTTTTGTACAGAAGCAAAGATCCTCTAAAACTCATGTTTGCCAGGTAAATGGCTTTAGTGTTTGCATAAGGATTTCTCTGATTGAGGAAGGTGCTGAGAAGGTATTAAAATTCAAGTTTAATCAATCAACCAATTAGTATTTATTGAATGCCTGCTGGGTGCAAGGATTATACTTGGGGCTATGGGGGATAAACAAAAACAACAACAGAAAGATGAAACTGATAATAGTGTCGTGGAGGAAGAGAAATATACATGCATACAGATCGACCTGGGAGGCGTCAGAGAGCAGGAGCAGGAAAGACAGGCCAAGATGGCATGAAACCAGGGCTACCCAGGTCCCCTGCAACTGGGCTGGTCAGGAAAGGTTATTTCTGAATTGGTATATATATCAGATTTTACTCTGTTTCTGGTATTATATTGTTGAATTTCTGCAGCAGCCCTGTTCCCATTTTAGAGTTGGTAAACCAAGTAAGTACCAGATAGATGAATTGAACCTCGCCCATGCGTACAATTGGCAAGAAGTAGGCCTGCCAGTGCAGGAGATGCAAGTTAGATCCCTGGGTTGGGAAGATCCCCTGAAATAGGAAATGGCAACCCACTCCAGTATTCTTGTCTGGAAAATTCCACGGACAGAGGAGCCTGGTGGGTTACAAATCCATGGGGTCATAGAGTCAGACACGACTGAGCACACACATGAACACTGGCATGGGAACCACACTTGGGCCTTTGAGTCCATGGCTAGTCTTTCTTCTACATCATTTATTAGAACGCTAGAAAAAGCTTGTTAACATTTATGGTTTCCCCAAAGTAGACTTGGAATCATCTAAATGCCAAGAAATGGGGGTTTAAAGACCAGATTTCGTTTACTCATTCAGAATTTCAAAGAGTTGCATAAAGAAAGAGCAGTGTTTCTTTGAAGGAATTTTTTTTTTTTTTTTTTTTGGTTTAAGGTTTTTTGTGTGTTTTAAGCAGTCATGCTGGTGTTTGTTCAGGTATGTGCTAAAGAT
The DNA here is from genome assembly GCF_019320065.1 of Cervus canadensis. Taxonomy (NCBI): domain Eukaryota; kingdom Metazoa; phylum Chordata; class Mammalia; order Artiodactyla; family Cervidae; genus Cervus; species Cervus canadensis. Next base: position 3,970,345 of record NC_057401.1, read on the forward strand.
TCAAATATTAGTGACTTTCCTAGTGGTCCAGTGGTTAAGACTCTGTGTTCCCAGTACAGTGGGCCTGGGTTCAATCCCTGGTCCGGGAACTAAGATCCCACGCAATGCATGGTGTAGCCAAAAAAAAAGAAAGATTAAATTAAAAGAGCAGCTTAGAACTTTGTACAGCTCTGTAGAGAGACTCCCACCCTCTACTTCTCAAACCTTTGTTTGTTGTTTAGTCTCTTAAGTCGTGTCTGACTCTTTTGTGACCCCCATGGATTATACCTCACCAGGCTCCTCTTTCCCTGGGTTTCCCCAGGCAAAAATACACAAGTGGATGGCCATTTTCCTCCTCCAGGGGATTGTCCAGATCAGGGATCAGGTCGCCTGCATTGGCAGGCAGAGTCTTTTATCACTGAGCCACCAGGGAATCCACACACCAAACTGCCTTTTTTGATAGAGGATGCCCAGAGTCTTGGACAGTGAGGCTGGGCTGACGAGGGGTTAAACCTGATTGGGGGTGGGGAGGAGGCTACCGAAGGGTAAGGGTCCGCACAGAGCTAAGAGCAACACCTTCTACTGGGGCGTCACCTGTGAAGCCAGGCGGAGGAGCAATTTTTAAACATTTCTGGAAATGCAGGCAGCTGCCCTCTAGCCTGTCCCTGAGGTGGTGCCGGGACCCTGGGAGCGGCGTCCGTCTCATGACTTAACCTCGGTGGTAACGTTGCCGGGGGTTAGCCCACCGGGCTTGGATGGGAGGCAGAAAACCGGACGGAGCGCGTGAGGCTCCCCCACCACATGCAAAGCAAATGTCAGCACCACCCTGAAGAGCCAGGCAGCCCCGAAGGGAGGCAGGGGCACACACTGTTTGTTCAAGGAGAAAACGGGAATTTCCAAGAGGTAATTCCAAGTGCTTGTTTGTATTCTGGTTTGTTGATAAAGAACATTTTTAAATATGAAGGCTTTCAGGAAAGAAGAATGCAAGTTTTTTTTCTAATATATATTTTTATTACAGTCATCTAAAAATTATATATGCTGATAGGGAGAAAAAAAGGAAACAGGAATAAATAGAAATTTGATTGCTAGGGTTAAAAAAAAAGCTTCTTTTGAAGCAGGAACTTAGTATCTTGGATAAGAATGTCCAATATATTATCAAAGAGTAATCTAAGTATAATAAGATCCTTATTGCTCATGTACTTCTAGATAATGGAGCAGAAATTACCTTCCATGGTAAGCATAGGAATGGTCCCAGTTTGAAAAGTCTAAATGTATTATTAAAATGTCCTTTCAGGATCAAACAAATTAAAAATTCTGTAATACCCACCACAAAGATATATGTGTATCTAACACTCAATAAATATTTATTGATAAGTCAATCTTTTTTTCAGAGGCTCTTGTTAGAATCCTAATCTTTTGGATTCTCATATCTGTATGCTTAGTCTGGTGTTAATTTTATTCTAAACAGCAGGGAACCGTTAACATATACTGTAACTTAATTACTAGAAATACCCCATTACAGTGTCCTCTGGCGGCAGTGTTATAAATGGACATAATGTAATGTGTATAATTAACAAATATGAAGACTGCAAAACTGGCCAGCTAAGAATCAGTTTTTCCCAAAGAATCACGGATAGTGCAAAGTTCTGCTGGCTGTTCTCACTGTAAAATCTGTGTGTGTCCCTACTTCCTACTTTTGATCCCATTCTGGCTTGTTAGCTTAGATATCATGAAAGTTCTCCAACCTACACCCCCAAGGTATTTTGACACCAAATATTTTATATATTTATATAAAAATATTGGCTGGGAACTTATATCTCCTCTGTATCCGTCATCTTAAGGGTGGAGATAGTAAATCTCATAAGAAGGCAACCAACTAAAAATAATTCAAGGAGTTAAATTTTAGATCCAGGAAAAACAAAACAAAACAGAACTAGTTATTATCAAAACCAGCCAAGCCTCCACCTGATGGGTGTGAAATCTGAGGCCAGAGACAGTGACTTGTTCAAGCTCAGCCGGCCAGTCACAGGCTTGTGGTGACCACCCTGGACTCCTTAAGGTCATCAGATCAGTGCTTCACCTGCCAGGCAGTGTTTCCCAGTGGTTCCTCCCATCACGGGCTCGTGTTGCATGTGCCTCAGTAACTGCTGCTTTCCCTCGGGAACAAAAGGATGAACTGGATGGTTGATCAAGTCCCCTTCCGGCACAGCGTGCTGAGGCCAGCTAGAATGTTTCCGCAAAGCCTATCATTTTCCTCACCGGTAAATGAGCAGTGCCTCCACTTGCAGGCAGGCAGCACAAGGTTATAAGAGAAATAGAACCCACAGTAAACTTTAATCAACATAGAGATATTTAGGTTTGGGTCAACTTGAGTGTGAAGTTAGCATTCTTACAGACACCACGCAAAGGCACCATCCTTTTGGACCTATGCTGAGATTCTCTAAGGACTTTTTGTCTCTTCTTATTGGATCATTCTTCTACCTTCTCCCAGTTGGAATAATTTCCATTGCCACTTGGATTTGAGCAGTGTTTTCTTATCATGTGTTCTTCCATTTTCCTGAACCAGAAAAATTGAGAGGGAAAAACAAAACCTGCCAACGTTCAAGGAAAGTAGTGAAGAACGCTGTTAGCAGAGCAGTTTTCCTTTCATTCATGATGATTTCCATTTCTTTATTCTGCATTCTTTGTCCAACCCCTTCAGTATAGCTTGTGCCCTTTATAATAGGTGGCTTCACACAGTCTCCACTTGCCCTTGCACCTTAGCATCAAGCCTTTCTTTAACACAGTCTCCTTACCTGGACTCCAGACCAAAGCTGCCTGCCTACCAGAAACCTTCATCTGAATGCTCCTCATTCTTAGCGCCTCCAACATGAATTTCTCAATCACTCCTTCCCTTTTAATCCAGAATCTATGAAGTTACTCAAGCCACACACATAAGCTTTCATCATCTCACTCTCACCATCACCTCTTGACTCTACTTCCCAAAGAATGCCGCAGATTTCTCTTCCTTTCTCCTCCTATTACAACAATCTTTGTTCATCTTTTCTTTTCTGGAGTCCTGTAACCATCCTATCTGCCCTTCTTGCTTCTAGCATTGCCCTCTGAAGGCCAGCATCCATACTGTTTGAAGTGTCATCTTTCCTAAAACACAAATCCTTTTCTTCCATCCCCATGTTTATAAGCCTTCAATGGCCCTCATTGTGTGTGTGTTTTTTTTTTTTTTTGCTGCATATGTCAAAATTCCTCTCTCTGGTGTGTCTCAGTTTGTTTTGCAACTGATAGAATAGGTGAATTCTTAGCATTACATTACAGATGCAGGGGTTTGTTAATAGACATTTGGTCAGAGAGATGATCTGAGTCCAGGAACATAAGTGTTCTTCTCCATTTTTTTCCTGGCCCTCCTGGTAGAGAAATGTGCTAGGCAGGGCCATGGCTTCAGTCCTGCATGCAGATTTGGGATACCATGCAGATGACTTCAATGAGGCTCTTTTGTGTCTGTCTTTGTTGTGCCTTGTGTGATGAAGTGAATTCTGAACAAATACTTTTGTTCTTTGGTAATCTAATTGACTTTCATTTTAACAGTTGGGCTCATCAGAGCATCAACCCTTTCATTTTAGGCAACGTCAAACTGTCCATATATAATGTACTTTAATGATGAGAGCAGTGTTTGAAACTTAACCTAAAATAAGCAGGTCTCCTATTAGCAAACTTATTAGAATAGTACTAATACATAATTTATATTACTGGCCTTCCTGAAATTCCTCCGGGGCTGCCCACCAGGGCAGTATGCACTGGGAACCAGATCAAAGGGACCTCTGTATCTGCCTCCAGCGTCTCTGTTGCTCTCTCCCTTTATTTTCTAAAGTCGGGTTTGTTGTGGTGTAATTTGTACACAGTAAAACTTCACCGTTACATAGTTCGGTGAGTCACATATTTCCATGTGTTTGGAAGGATGTGCACATTTACCTACCCACTGTAAT